>NC_046332.1:20603041-21208041 GCF_000738735.6 Corvus cornix cornix | reverse complement strand
CACTCAAAACCTTTTTATATTGCATATATTACTGTTTTGCTGCAAATGTCGTCTCAAAGCAAAGTAAGAACTTTGATGAATATATGCATGAGATCATCCGGACGAGAAGACTGCATGTTTACAGAGGTGGGGAAACACTTGACAAAATAGATTATCTTTTTCAGTCTGTACTCCAAAATAAAGGTTTTCTTGGATGATGAATTCAGGAGTTCCCACAGTTTTGTTCATGGAGGGCAACCTAATGGGTGGGACATCAGGATAGGGGTTGCATGACCAAAAAAAAAAAAAAAAAAAAAAATCAGCAGGACAGTGTAGAACAGCCACAATTTGAAAATTTTCCTGAGGGTCACATACTTAGCAGCTTTCCAGATCAGTCTCTGGGAACCCCTGACTCAAATGTTGAATTCTTGTGAGGAATGTAATTGATCCTTGTGTGGAGTTTTCCTCCTCAAACACATATTTCTGAAGGTTTTCTTTTTTTGTGATTACTACTGGGCTCTGTGTTACACAAGCGGAAGAATGACAAGGCAAGAGCAGACATGCTAACCTTTCAGTTTATATGGTAGCTGTAAATGCTTGTATAAGCTCAAAACAAGTGGTAGTCTTACTGAGGAGGCCTCCAGCTCTAGAAGCAGCTCCTATTATATTTAGGTAGTGGTGTAAGGGAAAGGGCTCTTAATGCTTAAATCTTCAGTAGACTTTTAAAGTTTATTTTCATAGTCTAAAGGCTTGGGAAGGTAATGATAACTTGTAGTATTCTCTAGAATACCTCTGTCATTGTGGTCTTGTTGAGTTATTTGCATGATTTGGTTCTCCTGTACCACAAACATACACAAATAGGAAATATTTCTGCCTTGCATCACCTCTGGAAGTGAGAGATTGCCTACAGAGGGAAGAGGAACAGCTGTGGAGATAGACTGCTATTAAGGATATCAGACTCCATTTACACCCCTTCAAGTGCAAGTGACAATTGTAAACTGTACATAAGATTTGAGCACACAACTGTGCCAGTTAATAAATCACTCATGGAAAAAGTAAGATAAAGAAGCTTTTTGGTTTGCAGGTTCCTCTCCTGCACTTAAACTTTCTGTGCATATTTTCAAAGGCCTCTCATTCCCAGTTGCATACAGATTTACAAAATAAGAGATGTTAGCAACTTGTTCTCCAGTTTGCAGGGTTGGCAGCAAGGCTCACACAGCTGGTATCCCTGTGTCTGCTAGTCACAAGGCTGAAGCTTACTTAACTTTAGGCAAATTAATGGAGAACATCTACCTTTCTCCTTTGGTACAAGCAGGTGTGATGGAGAATTCCCTTCTGCCAAAATAAACTACCTGCGGAACAAACTAGGAGTCTTTCTCAGCAAACTTTCTGACTTTAATTCAGATGTTATGAGGGGAAAAGCCACCAGTGAAATGGAGAAGCAAACAGATAAAAATCTCTGGAATGTCCTCTCTGCTCAGAGCTCAGGAAAACTCAGTTATGCAGGGAGAGCTGGCGTGAGCTCCACGCTCCCCCAAGACGAAAGGGACTCCTTGAGGGTGTGAGAGCTGCAGTCCCAAACAAAAAATTTCTTTTGTCTCTATTAGTCTGGCAGACCTGATAATGAACTTCTCAGCTTCTGGGCAGGGAAAGCACGTGTTGGGTCACAGACTCCTGTCATGCTGGATCACGGGGTACTGCCTGTGGTTGGAGGACTGCATGACAACAAGAAAAGTGCTCTGGCATGGCTGAAGCACCCTTGTGAAAGGTCTCCTGTCAGTAACAGGCATGACTGGCAGAGATCTGGCTTAACTGAAGTAAGCTCCATTTTGTTCCTCAACCCACAATACAGGTGTGGCTGGTTGAGAAATCAAGGCTCACGCTTCCCCAAGGACCTGCCCTGCCTCCTTATAGGGAGAAGAAAAGCCAGCTGCCTCTGTTGCAAACTGGGCATGGTCCAGGTTAAGCTGTGGGGTAACCTGAGGTCAAAGCCTCGTGTGATGGTCTGATGTTCACTGCATGCACCGTGCCAGGAATGGTCAGTGAGTCACACTGCTCTCAGGAAGGTGCCTGCTCCATGTGAAATAGAGAGACCCAGGAAACACCACTTGCTTTTAGCTGAAGATCAGACAGCGAGAACACAGCAAAGTCACACGGCTGCTGTAGAGACAAAGGGTATGCCAGGCAGCAGGTTTTCTATGAGACAACCAGCCAAGGAGGCTGCATCTGACCTGTGGTCTGTTTAAGAAATACAGCCTCACTGTCTTCCGTGTTTTATCTCATTCTGATCAAGGGTTAAGCGAGGCACTCAGCCTATTGTTCCTGCCACATGATAAGTTAACTAGCTGCATGTAAACAAAGCAATTAAGCTCCATAAGGAACTGTTTGCTATTCAAAGCTGAACTAAACATTGTTTAGCTGAACTAAACATTTTGTTTTGAGAATCCAAATATGGTCAATTACTGACAGTCAACTATGACCATGGGATTGTTTGCTGCACAGAAAGGGCCCCTGGAACATGCAGCACAAACTGGAAGATCACCTTTCCTCCTCTTTACCCTGACATTAACCATCTAAAGACCCAGCTGGGCTCACTGTTAGTTGCCTTCTGCTGAGTATCACCTTAGCATAACTAATTTATGATAATTTATGATAATTCTTACCATAGTTTATGATAAGAATAGAGAGAGAAATTTCTTATGCTGGCACAGGTGGTTCTAAACCCCTGCTCTTCAGCTGTAAAACTACCAGGCTCCATCAGCGCCCCTCCAGGAGAACACCTCTCAGTTGTTAACTCCTTAATGTATTTGGTAGTCAGACAATTCAGTAGGGAGCAGCACAGCACACAAATACAAAACTCATTATTTTCTTATTAGCTCTATTCCTGTTCCATGTAAAAGCCCTAATCAATATCAGACTGTCAACCTGCTGAACAGAATATGCACAGAGGAAGAAAGAATCCCATCCCAAATGTCTTCAAGACCAGAAGACTGGATACTTTAAACCCAATTCACACATCCAACTCAAAAAAGCCCAACTCTCCCACCGCTGATATGTGCGCATGTTCAGCTTTGTAGGCTGAATTTATATATTCATAGAATGTAGTATTCTTGCATAGACAAGGTAAAAAAAGAACCATCAAAATAAAAACAGAAAAGAAACATTACTAAATCCATTCGGGGCTAATGAAAGCAAAAGTAAAAATGTGTTCTGTCATAGCACCCATTGTAATTCACTTCTGTACTTTAAATCTGCAGTTTGTTCCTTTGCAAAGATTTAACAGATATCCCCAATTACAGACCTGCACTGCAGCTCTTTGCTGTGTTTGTCACTGTGGGACAGAAGCACCTGAGCTGAAGCAGGCATACAGCTGAGGGAGGAAAACCAGGAGCTGCTTGGAAGAGGACATAGTGGGGTGTGTGCTGAGCCCTGAGTCAGAGAGGTCCCAGCACACCAAGGGCAAGGACACAGCCTGGAAGGTGATGGCAGCTTTCAGTTCACAAAGTTCCCATTGGAAATCTGGGAGTTAAAACCCCAGTCATGGTGGATCTTCTCATATCCATTAGTCACGCTCTCCCAACCAACTCAGCTATGTGGTATCTCTGCTTACACTGCCTTAGAAACATCCCAGGCTCCTGATGAAGTTACTAGATAAATTGTGAGTTTTGAAATACAGATAGACAAAGGTTAAGAAAACAAACTGTCTTACTATTTATTGTAGTGCTGCAACACACACGTCTCCATCTCTGATGAAGGGTGAAAAACACCATTTTGTGCAACAGACTGGCAAGGACAACTGTTTGGGAGGCTGAAATGGTATGGTGCTGTTATTCAACTGAAATACAGCTGTGGGAGACCAGGACAGGCTGTGCAGATGGTCTTTCCAGGATATTAAGAGAAGAAGCACAATTTACACACAGACACACAGACACACAGACACACACACACAAAAAAAAAAAAAAAAAAAAAAAATCTGGAAACACTCTAATTCTCTAACTTGGTTCATTTTATAAATTCTGGGTGCCAAAATGGGAGGGGAGACCAGGACAAAAAAGATTAAAACAGCCTTAAATTTCTTCCTGAGATTCACCCACCCTCATCAATATTAGTGGCCATCAGGTTTTTACAACTTACCTTCTCTATTCCTTGCAAATACTTACAGGCACACTTTCAAAGCTGCCCACGTACAATGGAGGACCTCTGAGTATCCTACTAGGAGGCAACAGTGCCAGGAACACACAGAAACACATTCAACTGTTTCTGAACCAAAAGTCCACATCAAGTGCTGCTTTTCTGTCCCTAAGGTTTCTACTTTTTTGACTATTCAAGGGAATCCTTCATTCAGCAGAGACAAAAAGGTCTAAAGCCCCTTTTTTAGGATGTATCTTAGGCTGGGATAAGTTGGGAAGGGATGCAGGCCTAGGCTAGGGCTTGTTTGGAGGCACACAGGGACCTGCAGAGTTTGGGACTCATCCAATGTGAAGATCAAGCTAACCCAGAAGAGACAGAAAGCTGTGAAGGGCTGGACTCCAAAGCCAGGGGTGAGGGGGAACATGGGACATGGGACAGACTGTAGGACAGTAGTTGGTTCCTAGTCTCAGTGAAATTGGTGTCTATGGAATTTCCAGTTCTTCTTGCAGCCAACACAGGAACAATACATGAGGTCTGCAGCTTTCTTTTAACAGTGTGACTGCAGTATAGGAATTCTGATTGTGAAGGATTTGAGCTTGGGAAGAAAAAGGAAAGCTGCTTCCAGACCCATGCAGTGACTGAACATGCCAAAGCTCAAGCTTTCATCAAATGGGCACAACGACTTTCAGCAGGCTCTGCTTGTCCTTTGGACAGTTCAGCATCCATCCTTTCCAATAAAACATTTCAGAGGAAGCTATTTTAGGAGTGCAGGTCAGGATGCACTCTTCAAAATCTACAGTGTAGTACAAGCATTAGGTTTACCCTTAGTCCTTCCTTAAACATGGTATTTCTCTGCCTCCTCTAACCTCTGCACCCTCTTTTATTATTTTATTCTTGGCTCCATTAACCGCATGCTCTGCTCTTTTCTGTTCTGGCTTCATTCCCTCTGGTTTTCCTCCTCTTCACTGAAACAGCCTTTCCTTCTCCATGCTATTTCACCACTAACACAACAAAAATCCTAACACTCATCTGATTTCACATGTGTAGCACAGTTGCCTTTACTTTTGCATTCCCCACATTTTGCCTTCCATTGATACTGTCCACAAGCCCTGTGGGACAAGGCCTGTTCAAATTGGAACTGTGCTTAGCAAAGCAGCACCCACAAGATCTTGACTGGCCCCTCAGTATGTCCTGGACAAAGGCACTTAACAACACTGGTTGGTTAACTTGCTTCTTACACAGCCACCACCCTATTCCACCTTAGGATTTTAAGTTTAGGTCACCACATTAATATTGTGTCATCCCTCAGCACAGTACCTGATGCAATTTTCTTCAATGTCACTTTGCCAACAACTTTTAAGGTGGTTGAAGAATTCTACCTCAGAACCCAGGCAACAAAAAAACCTGCTGTATCAGGGAAAACTCTGCCAAGGTACAGAGCAAAAGGCCTCTAACTTCCATCCCTAAGAAATTTAAGGCAGAGTGCCTATGAGCCCTTGCCTCTGCAGGTCAGAGGGCTTGGGAAGCACTTGTATCCCATGGTGTCAAGCATGGCAGTAAAACCGAGAAAGATCGTTTAAACAAGGTACGACCTGGGCATCCTGTTTCTCATGGCACCATCCTCAAAATATACAACTGCTACCAAACATTACACTGTAAATTTCCCACTGAACCCAAAATGCACTTGACAAATATAAAAAAGAAAAAAAAAAGAAAAAAAAAGAAAAAAGAATAAAAATATTTGTATCTTAAGACATGCTGACTGGGTAAACAAGATTGTAGCTGGGTTTCTGTTATGTCCTGCTTCCCCATGTGCAGGCTGAAGCAGACATAAATGTTTACAGCAGTCACTGCTGTGATGCACTCACGGCCCACGGGCTGCCTTTACCACCCCTCTGCCTGGCAGGAGCAGAGCAAGGCCTGAACACGAGGATGGGTGCCTGCTTGTGCTTAGAACGTGATGACCCATGAGCACTCTGCAGATGCAGAGCTTCTCAACCAGCTGAAATAGATCATTCCTACACTATATGCAAACACCATGCATGGCTACAGGTACAACTTTTAACTTTTCTTCAGGTCTTGAGTGCCAGATGGACCCTGTTTGTAGCTACAGAATAATGCCTTTCTCCATCCTCCCTAAGTTATGATTCGTCATAACTTATTTTGTGGGGCCAATTTACTCTCTCAGATAATTATCTAAAATTTAAATGAAAAAAAATCATGACCAAAAATGGTCCTCTCCAGCTCTCACTGCAAGCATTTCAAAGTCAATCTGTCCATTCCATTGTCGCCAGCCACCTTCCCCTTTACAATGCCTGTGTGCTAGAATTCATTGTGTCATTAATGTGACAAATCTAATCATCAACTCATTTCATAATGTTGCATTTGGCCAAAACTATCATTCATACATAGAAGCATGTACCTTTTATAACTCAACACCTTTGGAATATCTTTGTTTTTCAGTGTACTTTTTATGCTGAAGCTTTATAACAAAAGATCTCTAAACCTACATACATCCTCTTTACCTGTATCTGTAATGATAGTCTTCAAAACTCTTCAAAAGGACAACTGAAAAATCTGTAACCTGTAGAGAGCTTGCAACTTTTCAATCCCATGCAGAAAGTAACTTCTATGCTTTAATGTTGGTAAGCAAACACAGGAAATAACCATCCAAAGAAAGATACCTGAGGGACTTTTTTTTCAGTTAGCACCTTAAAGAGTACAGTGTTCTAACGTAAGGAGAATTCAAATAGTTAAGAATCATTTTATGACAGAAGTTGAGTACAAGAGCTCAATTTCAGGTAAGCACCTGAATTCATGACTTATCCTTAACTGAAGGTCTGATACATTCAGTCAGCAGGTCTGATTTTAATGACATCTTTGTATTTCCAGCCCAAATATATACTGATATATCACTCTACAGACCCTTTCCAAAGCTTCTAACATCTGAAGTGCTTCTGAAATAAGGATTTGCCACTCTACTCAGAGCACCTCAGATACACGTATTCTGCAAATTTCTTCTTATAAACCACACCATGAATAGGAGACAACTTGTAATCTACTGAATTGTCAGTAAGAGAACCAATAAAAACCAGTTGCTACTGTCTACCCAGTTGTTCTAGTTAATTCTTGGGTTTTATCATCACTGTGTCTTCTCCCCTTCCTCAGTGCCTGAGAGAACCAACACATAGAGTGTTTGCCTGTTTAGGCATGCAAACACAGCAAGGGCAGAGGATATGCTTGAAAAATGTCTGGACTATGATAGAGAGGAAAAACTGATTCTTTTCCCCTTGAGTAGTCACAGCCATTATTTGTAACAGGAATATGTAAAAAACATTAAAGTAGATGTATGAACTCTTACTTGATGATATGCTGTAGTCCATTACATCTGAGGAAGTGTTGTTACAGGGAATACTAGTGAGAGCATTTTGATATGGGCCACAGGACTGGCTAACACCAGTTTCATTGCTCAATGTGGCATATTTTTCCTATTATGTAATGCTTATTGGAGGTATTATAATGATACATAGCTGAAAGCCATCAGTAAAGGCTTTCACAAGGGACCATGCAGAGAAAACTGATACAATGATAAAGAGACAGCACTTGATTGTTTTTCCTTATATTCTTTTGTACCTTTTGGTGGCTGCTAAATGAGTATGGTCTGATCAGATCTCTTAACCTCACCTGCCACCTTTATGATACCATTTGTCAGACCAAATTTAGAAAACAGCTGCTGGGAGAAGGCTGCTGTCTCATCACTTGTGGAAGGTCACTAAATAAGGAGGCAGCAGGGGGGAGGTCTCTGTCAGGTCACTTCACATCATTACAAGCTGTACAAGTTCCATCTTTCCCAGGATGATTTCTTTCAGCACATGCAGATTCCAAAATGGTTAGAAAACAGACTAACTATCTGGGGCAATTATGGGGAAACCTCTCAAAATATGAAACCATATTAGGTGGCCTTTTATTGACTATGCCTAATTTAAAGTTTATATGTCATCAGGGCAGACTTGCAGAAATCCTCATGCATGCAGCGTAATCAAGCTTTTATTAAAACTAGACAGACATTTTCACCACCAAAGCCAGGATTTCATTAGGAACCTTTCTCTTGTTACTCTGTTGAACTTTCTACATTTACAGAACCCTGTCAAAATTACCTCTTAAAGATTTAAGACTGATACCTTCCAGGGTGCTATTTATCACTAAGAAAAAGTACACTGATTTGGATAGTTTAGGGTATTCAGATCTCATGTCTTTTATTTTGAGAAACTTCAACTGTGCTGGTGAGAAGCAGATGAAAAAGAACTGCTTCCAGTCTCAATCTCAGGTATTAAACAATTATTTAATTATTAAAAGGAGTAAAGTGCAAAGCAAATGAAAGTTCAGACAGTAAACAGTTTCATGTCTCAAAATCATTCTGTCACTGACAGACCACAGAGGTCTTAGAATCCACACCAAGTGGAATTTAATACAACAAACAGGATGGATTTATTATTAAAAATTAATGTGAAGTTAAATGACTGAGCACTACTTCAAAGCAGCTAGCTATACAGTTATTCCACCAGTTTATTCATAATCCCATTTCTTGACCAAATACTCTAAATTCAATACAGTATAATTATGAAATGCTGAATTGCATGTAGAAGTCTGCCTATCAACTCTTTAAAATACCACAGTGAAGAGATGCTTATTCTAACCTCACTGTGTAAAATATAATTTTGGAACCCCCCTTTAATTCCAGGGGATGGCACCACAATTGGTCTAAAAATGTGGTATTTTAAAATCTAATACCTCATATTTTGGGGGAAAAAATACTTGCACATCTTGCAAAGGGAGAGTGAAAGGCATCTCAAGTATGTTTGTCCTTAAAAACAAGTTTGTAACATAATGGGGAAAAAAAATCCACCGGTTGCTTAAACCAAAGAAAACATTCAATTAGAAGTGCCAGTCCATTTTGGCACCTGGTCACTCTTGACAGTGCAGATGCAGACAGAGTGTGCAAGGTGTAGGATGAAAACGTAAGGAGTTGCACACTGTCCCATACAGTGGAAAAGGGATGACATAGAAGCACAACTATTTGCTGATAATAAGCCCATGAACTCATTGGTTCCAGATGATTCCTCCCCTTCATTTGTTTCTTCACTGCCTTCTGGGCCACTAGAAAGGCAAGTTCCTTCAAGCAGAGATCTCAGTAAGGTCATGCCAAACATCAAAGGCACCAACAAACATGACACACAAACAAATATGTGAAGGACATAAAAGAAGGCGAGTCTGGAGCAGCTGTCAGAATAAAGGAAGCAAGACTGAGGCTGGGCAGACAATAAGAGATCAAAGAAAGAAATGCCAGCAGATTAGCATCAAGCTGAGCAGTGAAAGCTAAAAAGGAAAATTGGTTATTGCTCTCCCCTGGAACAGAAAAGCAGTCAAGCTAAGAGGAAGAACTTGGTGAAAGAACACAACTGTCACTATAATATTAGCCTTGCCAAACCTTAAAGTCCTTTAAAACAGGCAAAATCAGTGTTTAAGACAACAAATGAACAGGAAGCACACGCTATTTATCTGGCAGCCAATACTGAGGAAGCATGCAGGATGAAATGATAGAATTTTGTCCTCGTATGAATGCAATCAGCGAAGTTGGAAAGGAGGAAAAAGCTGAAGACATTGAAAGTGTAAGGGAGGAGAATGTAGAGCTCCCATTGCATGTAGGCAACTAACACAGATCCAAAGACATGCCTAGACACACTGCAATAGCTCTGTGAGGGTCAGGTATGGGAGCAGCCCAGCTGTGACTGCAGAACACAGAGCAGTTCATTAGCTCATATACCAACCTTGTTAGTAATCCATCTGGTAAGAGTGACTCTCTCAAAGTAGCAAAAATGTGGTGTAAGAGTATGGGGAACTTCATGCTGTGGCAGGGTAAATGAGACACTCCATTCCTATGTGCTGCTTTTTTGAAAGGAAAAGCAGCTTCCAGTTAGGAAGAATTTGAAAACTACATCTCTTGGATTCAGTCCTTGAAGTTTGACAACAGCAGTTTTGGCTGCAAAGGATTCTGGAGTTGCTGAAAACAAGGACTACAGCAACTCTGCACTACGAAATCATTCACTGATTTTCTCATTTGTCAGTCAGAAACTAGAACTCAGGCCTCCAACCTAAAATCCTTGTCATAGTTACTGCAACCCCTGTTTTTTTTTCTAGGGTAAAAATGATATCCACCCAATATAATAAAACAGGATCATGATTTGAAGTCAAATTAGCACCATAACAAATCCTGTATCAAAGATCTTGAGTCCTGAAGTCATCTTGTCTTTCTGTTCACTCAGTTCTCCAAGCAACTACATGATGCCTAACACTGTGGGTTTGGGGACATGGAAAGCCACTCACTGGAGCCTGTCTAGCTTCAGTTCAAGTACAAGACCAAATCTTTACATAACAGTAACTACTTCAACAAATTCAGGATGGATATCAACTCCAACAAGGCCATGAAATAGCCATATTTATATGAAAGCCCTGATTAATGTCTTACCATGTCCAAGTGCTTTAATGAAGTCAGGAATTGAGTATGTGGACCTTCACATCTGGGCAAATGATGACTGTGTATAAAACGGAGTTTGCATCCCATCTGCCCTACAAACTAAAACAATGTGGTCAGCCAGTACTGATTTTTGCTGTGCTTGTAGTTTAGGTAAATCCAATCTACCTCAAGACTGTGAGAAGACCAAATTCAGTTGAAGATTTTAAGAGAAAAGAGTATTAGGTGTAGACAAGAGAACTAAAGATCCCCACACGACAGAGAAAAAATTTGTGCCATGGAAGCCTGGAAAGAATTGATCAGTCAGGCTGCCTGTGGCTTTTGGGCATGACCAACATTTTGAGAGAACATTGCACCCATGCTCTAAGCTATTACACAGACATTCTCAGAGCTATTGGAAGACAAAACTGATGGAAGGGTGAATCATGACTCTGTATGGGCACTGTCACAGAGCTGGTAGAAGGCTGAACCATGACCTCAATTTCACCCCCAACTCCCGTCCAACCTATCCACCTTAACAAAAAGGCAAAAACGTATATTAGAAGTGCGAGCAGTACTTCAATAGATGCTCAGACCATGGTCTGAGATACATCTGTTCTGTGAGGACGAAAGGAAGGGAATAAAATAAACAGCCTGAGGGCACACTCCAATATTTCTTCTGTGACTTTTGTACATGAAGTCCTGAAACTGTCCATTGTCTCAGGACTCCAGGCAGTTTCCATCATCTAAAAAGGAAAAAAAATCAGCAGTCCACAAAGATAATTACTTGGGCCTGTAGGTATTTGTGTTTTAACATATTATTAAAATGTTGAACCAAAGTGATTTTAAAAAGTGCTGTGAATACTGTGGTGAATAGGCAAATATAAAATATATTGGTGAATCTTATTTCCCAATGTAGAAGCTTGGTCTGCATAGAAATTCAGTCTCCAAACCTGAATATTTTAGAGATCTATTCAATTATGTGAGGCAGACATACCTTTCTGTTATGGGGTCTGAAAAAGTGTCAGTCAACTTTTGTGCTGTTCTACCTTGTGACAACTACACAGTGTAGAATGTTAGAGACGAGGCAACCAAGGTCAGGAGCAGTCCTGGTAGTTTAACTCTATTTTAGACTGAAAGAATATTTATTTTCAGCTCCTACATGGGCATTCATAGAAGTTTTTATAGGGATCAAAATGTCCCATTAGCATTCCCCTGAGCTGCTATAATACAATTCAAGCATAAAGTCTTTAAAATTTGGTGTCAAGAAGTAGACTTTTTGTAATTTTAATTGTTTCCTAATTAGAGAAGAGACTATAGGGCATGTGTGGTTTATAATATTACATAACAAAAATAGCATTCATTTTAACAATTGTCTAAATACAGATTTAAACAATTAGCCAAAATACTGCCTCAAATATTATCATGTCCAATTAAAAAAAAAAAGCTTTCAAAAGCACTCAAATGCAGTTATAGTAGGAAAGCCATAAAATCCTATTTTAGTGATGTAACAAGTCTAATCTGAACCAGGTAGATGAAACATCAATCCTAGAATGTCTTTATTCTGGGGGTTTATATAAAAATAGATGAGACCAAACCTGCACCTAAATTCGACAAAATAATTTTTTTAGAGAAAAACAAGGGCTGAATTCACAGAAGATGATATGGACAGGTCAACTGATTTTGTCTCAATATATTGCTCAAATCAACAAATTCAGCTTTTCAGAACCCTGTCCACCAAACACCCTGCTCTCTTTGTCCCTCCCAATTTTTGCCAAACACTGATGTTTGAGGGCAGGAAAGGGCGAGCGAGATAAAGATCCTCGAGAAGGGCGGTACCAACCACATGCCATTCTGTTTTCTACTACTACATAACAGACTTCCATTTTTTAAATTTTATTTAATGTATCACATATTATTTGATGCATATATATGTATCATATGCATTATTAGTAAGCATTATATCCTCACATACATTTTCCCAGCTTGCCTCGAAATCTCTCAACATACATTTCCTTTCTGTGCTTCCGTGCCCAGTTCCACCGAGCTGTGTATTGGAAGCTGGAAATTTTCTTTCTCTCATGCTCAAAGACTCCTGTGTTTCTTCTCTGTGCTCCTGCACCTTTACCAATTTTTCCTTAACAATAAAAAAATTACCATAGACTTTTCTCCTCTTTTTCTACTCACATAGTAAAGAGGTTCCATCATCTACTATGTGCCAAAACAAATGACACAAAATTAAAGGACTAGGTATTCTGCTTCTGGCGTAAATGACAGCCCAACTATTGTGACCTCTGCTTCTTCTCTAAAAGGAAGTTTAGGAGACCTTAGTTAGTTTTTAGGTTTTAGGTTTTTGTTTTGTTTTGTTTTTTTCAAAGTGAGATAGAGAAAAATCTATAGTCCTGTAGTCCACCAGCAGTGTCAGGGTAGTCAGCTTGCTCCCAGGGGGTGAGAAGAACCATAGCACAAGCAACAGCTACCAGTGACAACTCATCACCAAGCAATGAAAGTACAAATAAAAGTAAAGACTGGCAAAGTTTAGAGTTTGGAACAGTAAGAAAAGCAAAGCAGGAGACATAAATATGGGACAGAGGACTCCAGCTGAAGGGAGACAGAGACAAGTGACAATACAAAGATATATAGTCCACGGGAGATCACCAACTCTGGGATTAAATCCCACAAAAGCTTCCAGAATGCATTCAAGTTTGTTCTGAAAACCTGATGGGCATATGGGAATTATGAATATGAATAAGTATCTTATTGAAGCAGCTGCTTATTTGATTAAAAGATCGGGAAATATAGGAATCAAATGCCTGCCAACAGAAATGGCATGCTTCTCCAGCCCAAAGAACATTGTGACCTTAAAAAACCCACTTTGGGTTGAAGTGACTGATGTTGTTCTAAATATCTGAAGAGAGGAAAAAAAATAGGAGGACAGGGCTGTTGCAGCAGTTTGGCTCGGAAAGCAAAGCAGAGCAGTGACGGTTTTGTTCTAGTTTTAGATGTGCAGTACACAGAATCGGCTGAAAAGAGCCAGGCAATGATGCCTGTTGCATTCTGGAGATTAGGATCAGGCAAAGGCTTTATGCTGGCTGCCAGCATTTGAATAGTTTTGAGACATTTCAGAAGACTACGTGATTCCAGAAGACCTTTTTTGTTTTTAAACTAGTGGGTGCTTTTAATAGATGCTGAATACAGTCAGGCCTTGTTTGAGAAAAGCACTGCTTATCTCAAAATAAGCAGGATCCAGACAAAATGCTTCATCGGTTCACTGCTTCCTAACGAGATCTTTACTTAGGAGCTCTACCCATTGTGTTGAATAAATGCAACTTGAAAGTGAAGGCAGAACAACCTGACTGGTAGCAAAAGGTGTTAGCTAAACAGCCAGGACATGGGTGAGATTAGATGGACAGTCACTCCAGGACAAGAGCAGTGCCTAAAAGGCTTGTTCCTGGATTTCAAGCTGTGAATATCATTTGCCCTCAGCGACTGCAGCTTTGAGCAAAAGTGATGAGGGAATTACTGTTTGTTCTCATTTACTTAAGCAGGCTCCTCACCAGTACAAGAGAACAATCACAAGCACTAAGGGAAATGTGCTCATGTTTTGGCCAACAGGGCACGAGATTAACAAGAGATGATAATTGGTGCAATTAAAAAAAACCTGCACAACTCCTCCATTCTTTCAGTGACCAGTAACAACTGGATGGCTACTAGATTCCAACCTGAATCAAACCAAAGCATCTGGAAGACTGGTATGGGACACAACACTTACTCCACTTTTGACACATAGTAGTCAACAGCTATAGAAATCCTTCCCCCCCCCTCTTTTTTTGTTTCAAAAATTGGAAATAGTGACTCACTAGCTCTGCATCCTACAAATCCTACCCCCTGCAAGGAAGTTTAATCATTCACAGCCAGTCCCATCACTCTGCTGTCAGTTGAAAAAGCTTTAGTTTTTAAAGGAAACTTGTGATTTTCAGAGTATTTTTCTCCTCATACTGAAGGAAGCTGTTTAAATCTCTCTACTTTATTACAAGCTCCAATATACCAAGCAGTCTGAAGACAGGGAAATGGATTAGATAAATAGAAATATTTTTGTTATGACCTAATTTAAGGATCTTAAAAATAATACAATAACTTCAAAAACTGAAAGGCATCAAAAGGCTTAAAAATATTGCAGAGACATGAGAGTGCAAGATATCTGGCAAGTATTGATAGAGTAGAGTTTATGATTGATAGAGTTTAACTTGAATGAGAAACAGGAGGCATTCAGAGACACATGGTTACCATTCACAGAAATTTATTACCAGGGCATTTCTGTTACTGTAATACTCTTTATACCAGGAGCCATATGCAATGGCTCAGCCTTTTATGTGCAATGTCCATTTATGTCATATTGGTGAAAATTAAAGAAAGGTTTGAATTTGGAATTTGCTGGCTGCCAGTACAATGTAAAAGATCAAGGTAGTACAGCTTCTGCTCTTTGTAAAAGAAATCAACAGCCCTAGGAGAAAGCAATCTTGCAGCTTTTACAAGCTTCACAGTAAGCAACAAAGGAAACGGCTATGACACAAAATGATACTTGCCCCATAATACATGCAATTAATATCAGTCTAGTACACTTAAAATTACACCTTTAATAAAACTGCCTCATGTTTCTATCAAACTAATGAATGCACTGCTTCCTTGATTATCTTAAAAATTCATTTGTGCATTTGCACTAGCACTGAAACTTCATTAGCATTACTGCTTGTTCTACAGGATACCTTTACTAAACCATGTTCTACCACAAAGCAGACGCATGTTGCCATCTATTGCAATTCCCTCATTAATTAATTTTACAGTTTTTATTATCTTCCATATTATATTCCTCCTTACAGAAGCACTTAAGACATCACAGCAGCCTGAGTAATAAAGCTCCAAATAGTAAATAGCAACAATTTCTCCTTATGAAGCAGCAAGCGTCTAGGACCTAAATATGGTGAAGCAATTTGTAAACTGGAGAAATAATGAGTTGTAAAAAAAATTATCCCAAATCTTATCACAAACTGTTTTTCCAGTGGGTGTCTGCCTCCACCTGTACACCAAATCCACATCATTAAGATACGATGGGAAGAACTCCTCAGCCACACACTGTTCACTTTGGAGTTCTTTGATTCTCATGTACAATGCCTGACCTCCTCAAATTGCTCCTTGGTTTGTTGGGTTTATGGCTCCTCTTAAAGTAGTTTACTTTAAGAGAAGAAAAATACTATGCCTAACTCCACAGGAAGCACCACTGCCCCAACTCTAACCCACATCTGTTTTACCTCTTACTGCTCCTTTAAGTTTCCCTACATGTGTCTGTATCTTAGTGTCATGTCATGGCATCTCTCTGAGCTAATCTGCACAGCCCAATACTGCACTGTAAACCCCCAAATTTATGCTTAGTTGGCTGCTGAGACAAACGTGTTCCCTTTTTCTATGATCAAACAACATGCCAGTGTGGTTCTTCAGAGTAAAGCAGGGACAGAGTAGTTGCAACCAAGCAGAGCTCCACAGGATGCCTTGCACAGTGGACAGCACCCAGCCCGACCTGACATAGTGACAAGAAAACTACAAGTTATAATGGCTCATTCCCATTTTTATTTTACCACAATGCAGCCAGAGACAAAAGCAGCAAGGCTGCAGCTGAAGGTAAATCTAGACAAAACCCTTCCCATAGGTAAAGGGAGATGAGGTTATTAAGAAATATTTTATCCTGTGAATTCACGAAACCTCAAAAGCAAAAGAGCATCATTGCTCCAAAGAAAATCCATGTGTCTTCATGCAATACACTTCCTCCCCTAGCTTCCCTAACAATTGCTTCATCAAGACTGTTCCTTTTCCAGCATTTTTCTACTAAAAAGTTTTCTTTGGAGAATAATAGTGCATTTTACAGATGGAACAGCTTGTTTTGCTTCATTTGCTAAAAAAAAAATACCCAAACCCAGCAACAAATGCAAAAAACCACCCCAAAGCAACGAAAAAGAAGGATTTTTACTCTGAAGAAGCATTCCTGACATGAAAAAAACAAGTACCTCACGCACACAGCAGAAAGATTGTTGATTGTCTCACACTGCTGGAATGCTTTACAAAATCCCTTATATCCCCATATGGAATAAAAAGTCACAGCAGTCCTTGACACTTCACCTCTATTTTACAAATACCTCATTTGAGAGGTGATGTAAATTTTGCTCTTGGTTCTTCAGTGTGCTTAGGTCTCTCTATAGTATTTTTAATTTCAGAATTCCATTTTAATTAAAAGAATTCCACTTAACAAACATGGATTATGATAGTGGAGAGGAAAGAGGAAAGGAGAGAAATATAGTTATCATGGGTAACATTTTCAGAATTTCTCACATGAATGTCACATTTATTTCAATGGGATTGATAGCAAGACCACTATGACCTAAATGATGGCTACCCAACAAGCATACACCACTCTACCCCACCCAGTAGTGATAGGCTACCACACAGGGCTGTACCACATTGAAATAGAATACAGGCCACAGACAATGCCTCTCACAATGTGTATAAAGTGTAAGGGGACACAGCATTATCTAAGTCACTGGGTGATAAAGACATGACAAATGCACATAATGGTTTATCTTACCTGTTTACTTGGGGGTTTTCACAGCCAGAGTTCAATTCCTGCTCAAGGCCACAAAATAGGAAACAAACTTTTTTGCAAGGCAGTTGGAGACTTTTAAGTGCCTATTCTCTCAATAAATACAAATAATCTGAAATTGTTAAGTGAAATATTAAAAAGAAATGTTCTGTCCAGCTTTCCACATTCGTGGAGGTGGCTGCTTTTTTCCCCATCATCATCTGAGCAGCTGATAGGCGAGAACTTCGGGAAGCCTGCAATGTTGCCATGTAAGACACTATTACCTCAAATCTTTAACAGCAGCTTAAGCACAATGTAGGCTGACTGCAGCACAGTAAAACTGCACAAGAGATTAAAGATGCATTGTTTGGGTAGGGCAATATAACAATTTCACACCACTTGTAACCAATCTCTTGCTGCTCCTGTTATGCAATTAATGGCATTCACACATTAACGAAGGAAAAAAAGCAAAATCCTCAAGGCTTCCCTGCTTTTCCCAAGTGTGAATACCCTGTTGCTCTGTTATTATAAAGACATTTCTATTGGTATGGATGACAGATGGAGGGTTTATAAATTAGTAATCCCCAAAAGCTGCTTTAAAGCTTTAATTTCACAGATTTTTTAACTCAAGTTCCATATTAGAAGAGAGGATTAGTGTCACTGTTATAGAGATTACTGCACATTAGTATAAAGACTTACAGAATTTTGAGTCAGTGCCATCGAAGCAGAGCACTGTGATGTATGGGAAACAGTTACTGCACTTACAATAGCTCATAATATGTTCAGAAATGCAACAAATATGAAAAAAAAATCTCAGCTCTAATTAATTATGTTCATATATTTAAAATAATGCATGCAGTGCTTTACAATTCTTTGCTCTTCCATAAACATGGTGTAATTTTGACATTTAAGCAGAAAGACTGCTCTGATTTATTTGCAGATTAAGTCGTATTTTTGCGCTAAATGCTCGGCTGCTCTGCCCAACAGACCAAATCATGACATTTGTTCATATATGGTTATTCTCAGTTAAAAGCTCTCTCCATCTGCCGGGAGGTTTATTAATAACTCATCACCATGGTACCACAGCATCTTAAGGAAAATAAAACACAGAGATAGTTGCTAGGCTCTCCAGCCTCTAGGGATAAAAGGGAATATTTCTTGAGGAAGACTGGAAGAAACACTTTTGGTCCATTTACTTATCACCCTTGAGGGTGAGGCTAAGCCAAGAGATGGCCCCCATACTGTGTTCTGAAAGCTGCAAGTATTGTGGCCATCACTCAAACACGTCACCCACAATCCAATTCTCTGCACTAAAAACACATTAAAAACAAATATCCAGAAATCCAAACTGTGAAGAAAACCTAAGGAGAGAGGGATTGGGGTGAAGGAATGCACCAATTTTTGCAGCAGTCCCATTTAACCCTCAAAAGGACTCTGCAGCTACATCACTGTTGCCCCCAATCATATTAACCACACTAACCTGTTTGCTAACCTGCACTGAACCCCACACTGCCGTGCTGTAAACACATCTGACATCACTGCGGAGAAACAGGGAGCAGGTCAATGACACCTCCTCTACCCAGAAGAGTTTCAGCTGTTTCTCACAAGTATTTTCAAATGTATGGAATGTGAGAAGTGCAACCCTTTACCTGTAACTCTCTACCCATCAATACTGAGAAAGAAGATGTCCCCATGGTTCTCTGACAGGTTTAAGCTCCAGAAGAAACAGGCAGTCTGCACACTTGTAAACATTATCTGCTTCAATACATTAAGTCAGCTCTAAATATGCTAACATCTTCAGAACTCTAATACAGGGAAGCACCAAACTTAAATGCAGTAAAACACATAGCAGACACGGTTTGTTTGCGGCTTATATCCCTTCTTAAAAAGCATGTACTGTCAAGGTGGCCACACTATTATTCCAGGAAAGAATGTGACTGCAAAGGAAAATCTGTAAAAACAACATACATACTGCAGGGTACAAGAGTGTGCTTCCTACTTACAAATAACTACACTATTGACTAAATGCATTCGAAGGCCAAAAAGCAGTGAAGTCAGAAGTCACACCTTTAGTTGGTATGCTACTCTGATGAAGTGTCTCATGAGCAGGAAAGCTTTACAGAATCATTACGTCTTCTGTCAGGGAGAAACATCCAAGCGTGCAAACGGTCCAGTCTACCCTCTGGGAGAGGACCAGCAAGTGGTTACACCATTTCCTTCCCTCTTCCCTGTTCAGATCAGAAAGCAAACAGTGCAGAAAGAACCATAGGATGGGGCAGTCATCTCCAGTGCCATCTCCTTGAAGTCGCAGTACTCACTAGCTTCTTCACATGTAAAGTTAACACAGAAAAAAGATCATGTGGCTCAAGGCACAGGGAAGACCAGAAGCACCAGAGCCTTTCCCACTGAAGGGCTGGCTGGCATGACATGAAAAGCCACAAGCAGCAGGCCTGCCACACTCCCCCAGAAACACTGTCACAGCTCAACATATTTCTTCTCAGAAGGATTTTCACTTCTGCATGCCATTTATTCGGTATTTTAGAAGAGGGGAAACTGCTTTTTATCACATGCTTATTATGCTTTTTATCTTTTCCACACTCATATTATTGCATACTGAAGCAGAAGCCTGTCACCTCCATCAAGTACAAAAGGCTGTATTTTGATATCTCAGGTGGCCTCATGTTAAGTTTCAAGAGCAGTTAAGCACAGGAGGACACTATTCTTCCTGTCCTTCAGCTGCTTAGCTAATTAGTGCAAGCAACAAGAAACCAGAAAATTTTTTTTTTTTTTTGCTAGATAGTTGTAGTTCTGAGAGGCAATGATTCTGGCAGTGTGAAGCTGTGTGCTACTTAAGGTGCCCTCCCTTTAGGGTAAAAAAGAAGCATAGGTCAAGGTAAAAATATCTGGAAACAAACAAATCACCCTGATCTAACCCTGCATGTCAGGGTGCATTTTGTCCATCTCTGTATTCAAAACATATATAACTAATTCTATTTTCTAGAAGAGCAGTTGTTGATTGATGAGTCATCTTTCCTGTAAATTTTTTTTTTTTAAGTGATTTTGGCATTGTTCCTTGAAATTCCTCTCTGGCTATGTAATGGAAAATTTGACCTCACACTCTGGTTTCTTTAACATCACAGACACAGAGATTATGAGTTTAGGAAGACCAAACAATTGAATAAAGGATGCAATGTAGAAATCTGTAGCTCGAAAAGCAAGCAAGCTGTACTAAATAAACTCTCAAGTAAATATTTAACTGTGTGGCCATTAGGTTATGTTCCTAATAAAACAGCAACTCATTTATTGTAATTAAGAATTCATGGGGGAGGGGGTTGCTTCCCTCTTTCCTCTCCCAAAATTGGTTACATGGCTAAAGTCGCGGGCAAGTGAAACTCACCAAAATTTATCACAGTTTAGTTTTTTCCTATTAATTAGCAACTCCCCATAATAGAGTTTCTAAAGCACACTGCAATTAGTAGTCAGAAAACATAAAGCAGAAAAATGTAAGCCAGAGGAGAGTAGAAAGAAAACAAAAGCACCAAAGAATACATTCATGAGATGTAATTATTGCAGAGGGTAGCATAACACTTTCTAGATTGCAACCACCAAGAGCAAGGGCTCTTCTTCCCTATTCTCCCTCCATTTGGGGGCAATGGAAAAAGTACATGGTAGCTCAAATTTCTCAGCTATGCTGAGTTCAAAACACATGACACAGAACTTGGAAATTTGAATTGCCTTAGTCCCACTAGAAGAATTAGATGGATCTTTATAACAAGAATAAAAATGAACTATTCTGAGAACTACTCTGATTTATCTAAAATATCATTTAATAAATAGAAGAGAATCTCCTCCTTCCACTCAGCCTGCCTTCAGCTAGCAGGAAAACTCCACAGCGCACAGTGCCGTAAGCACCTGCTGGAGCCCGGAGCCAGCATTTGCAACCATCATGGTAAGCAAAATCTGTGAAGTGGCACATTCATGGCTCATTGAAAATAAATTTACATGCCTGTCTTCCAGTTGTTAAGTGGGATAGCCAAGGGACATGGCCTTCAAATTATGCATTCTTGGTAAAGCTCTAAGCAAGATGTCTCAGATGAAAACACTGTTATGGTTTCTGGTAACTCTCTTCATGGTCATGCCAGAGGGCATCCCGCTCCATCCCACCCAAGCAGCTTTCATTCAAGCCAACCAAAAGAGACAAGATTATTTGGGAATGAGCTCTGCTAGCTGCTCTAACCACAGGGCAGCCCACAGCAGTCTCATCACAGGTTTCATTAGACATTGAACAGCTTAAAATTAAGCCAATTTAAGCCAGAAAGATCACAGCAAATTTGAAACTTTGAAGACAGTCAGTGGTCTTGCCCATCAACATGGCACTCTGAATGGGAAGTGTGCATCCAACAGCAAATTATCTCTGGCTTGGTAGGCTGGGACATGTGACTGTGCTGCTGAGACTCCAGACAGTTTTGCAGCTGCTTTGAAACTCACAGGAACATCTGTTCTCAGTCTGTTGATTTGATGGAATGAGTTAATGTGACTTGTACAAGTGTGATGGCTGACTGATAAAGTTTCAATAAACACTTGCGATAAGATGCTACTGGAAAAAAAAAAATCAATGTTTTGTAACATTCCCAGCTCTTATCATAACTTTAATGAAGCTGAGTTCTCAAAAGAAGACAGTAAAATTATTTGGTTTCCACTTTTTCAGTCTCAGCAATCAACCTAACAGCTGGTAAAACCCATTGTTATGTTAAAAAAAAAAAAAAAAAAAATCAACATTCAGATTTTCATGTAGAGAACACCTATGAAAAAAACCAGCTCAAATTTTCTGAGAGCAGGTAACAGCTAAGTTGAAACTGTTTCTATATACATTAAAGGCTCAGAGATGGCTGCGGATTAGTAAAACAATGCCTGTGACTTAGGGTGAAATACAGAGAGTTTTAATACAAGCTAGTACAGACTCCCTTACATACAGTTATCAGTGAATGCAGGAGAGAAGTGGCCAAAAGCTTTCTTGTTACACTGATGTAATTTTAAGTGAAGCATTTTCAAATTCTCCATATCATTCTCTTCAGCTCCATAGGCAAATTTTCACTGATGCAAATATAACTCTATACTGGGGGAGATGGGTGTCCTTTCTAGTCACAAACACACAAACATCGTAAGAATAGCTGGGCAGAATATGGGGAAAAAATATTTAGCGTCTGTGTAGTTCCTTCAGCTGGTAAGGAAACATCCACCAGATGCTCCTAGGTGTTACCTCAGCTGCCTCCCAAACCACTCTCCCATCTGCTCTTTTCCTTACTGAATACCAGTGGTAACTGAACTAATGTTTCACTTAACTCATCTCTGTAAAATATTCTCAACAGCCTTGAGGAACTCCCTTTGAAGGAGTTACACTACCCACAAAAAGCAATGTGAAAAACCCCTGTGATTATATGATTGAATTTCCTGAAATTCTCAAGTTGTTTAATATATAGGGAATACCATCATCTATACAAAGGTATTATTGGAAGTGATGATATCTTTTCATAAACACAAGTATTGAAACAGCAACAGAAATAATGGGCCACAGAAACTACCAGAATTAAAGAGGAAAAAGGGAAGAAACCCCAGCGTTATTAAATGCACCTCTTTATTAGGGAGACCAAAATTCTTCCCCAAGACCTTCCTGATATACCTAGAACTGAAACTATTTTCTGTGTTCAGCTGCTGAAATCTCCTCTGCTTATCACGTTTGTTGTATGCAAGATTTGCTTACACTTAACAGCAGTGAAAGTATTGCACTTGTATCCAGCAGGGAAAAGGAAGGAACACAAAAACCCCCAAACCACCAAAAAACCCCATGCACAAAAAAAACCCCAAACCACCAAACACAAAGACCACACAGATCAAAATGTTTTATCTTAACATCTTCTATTCTGGAATTTTAAAAATTATCCAAAAGTCAAGTTTACACATAAGCAATATATAGCATCTGTGTATGATCTAAAATAATCCAAAAGGAAGTATCTTCATAAGAATGTTAGTGTAGTCCAGTTTATCTATTATTCTCAATGATCATTGTTTTTAAAATGTGTAAGGAAGTAATGATTACTTATTCCAAACTTTCTCAAGTTATTCTCCAGACTTTGTATTTTCAGCCCAAAACATTTTTCTAGTTATTTTTCAGGTATGCTGCACTATACTATGTCATGTAGCGAAAAATACAATAAAGACATCAGAAAAGCAAAAAATGTACAAGTCCATGTTACCACTATGCTCCAGCTGATACCCTGCATGACCCCGAACAAATCACTTAGCCACATTCCCACCAAAAATGGAGAGGGCTCCAGACTCTGAAAAATGACTGTCGGACCAAAAAATGTTTACAGAGCAGCTTGCAATCATCAAACAGAGTGCTCTGCAAATGGAAAGTATTACAGCATATGGGATGTTCCACCCATGCATTTAAAAAAAAACCCAGAAGAGCAGAAAAAAAGAACCTTCACAATCATGACTAGGCACATGCTCCAAACAGAAATGGAACTCCTGCCTCTTTGGTATAGCTCTTTGATTTTTCATTACTTACACTTGATAAATACTATGGCTATAAACAAGAAAAATAAATCAGAAGCTCATCCCTACAGGATCATATAAAAGCTGTTGGAATACTCTGCAAACTGCAGGCAAAACAAGGTTCTTGGAAAGAGGCAGTATCTAGCACCAGATTTCATTCCTATAGCTAGAAGTTAAATTCCCAGGTAGCAAGGTCTTTTCTGCAGGTTTCAGTTACCTTTATAAATTAGGGGATAAAAGGAAGATTGAAACAATGTGTGTCAGGTCAGGATGAAACAAAGCACATACTAACCCCTGATTTGACAGATGGAATGAGAAGCTCTTGCCTTTTATTTGCACATGAGAAATGAAGATAAGTCAGTGTTTATTTGCAGATGAGAAATCAGGGGCTGTGTATGTGCAGGATATCACTAACTGAAAGGAACCCAGAAACTCTCTTTTTCTTCTCCTCCTTGGTAAAATTTGGATGAAGGAACAATGAAACCAAATGCCACTGTTTCCTAGTGAAATACTTGTTCAAGCAAACAAAGAAATACATTCACTGATTACAAAGGGGATGCACAAAACCAACTCTACCTTGTTTCCAAATGCATAGCATAAGCAAAGCAAAAGCCTACTGTTTTCCCCATAGTTATTTTTACTTACAAGAAATCAGCTATACCTTTCATTCAACATGTAAATCTAAACAGATAACAGAAATAAGTATTTTCTCTCGACATGTGAAATTAATGATTAACCTAAATAATTAAAAGCATCAGAGTGCCTAACACCCATTGGTTTCTCCGAGCATTCATCCATACTGCCACATCTGACAGTGGTTTCAAAGAAAATCTGGATTGAATAACATGATTCAGATGTGAAGAGACTGACAATAAACAGCATTTTAGTACTGCTCAGTCATAAACCAGCAAGCTTTAGTACTGCATGTCCACATTAGGAAAAATGAAACGGCTTCTTCCGAGAACAACACACTGGGTCTTTGACCCATGTGCCTGCAAAATGAAAAGCAGGGGAAATTTGTTTTCCTGATTTCCCTGTTCCTTATGGTCACACAGAATCAAGTGTAACTACCAAAAAAAAAATCACAACTTTGCTTTTAAAATAATAGAAAAAATTTTAATTAGTTACCCACTTTTGAAATTTTTAACAAAACCATTTTATGATGGTGTTGTTTTAAAAAAATAATGCTCACACAAGAACTAAAAATAAAGCCATAAAAGGCTTTTCTCAAAGATTACTAAGTGGACTGGATGGCCTATGATAATGCAAAAGCCACTCAGTGCTGATGCTAGCATAAATGATCGGCCTGCACATGGAAACGAGGCAACTACAGAGATCTGGGAAGAAAACACAAAACACAGTGACGTCTTCCACATTTTTTAAGGGCCTTCCTTATCTCCCGTCAAATTCCTATAAGAAAGGGTCTTTTAGCATTTTCCATAACCACTAATTCTTCTATAAAATGGATGAAAGAACAAACACTGTTACTAGACTAACCACATTTCTCGAGTCTTCCAGGCTGTGGTGGACAGATGAATTTATCCTGCTTTAAAAGAAACTTCACGAATGCAAGTATACATCACAACACACCATTAGCAGATGGTGATTACAAAACATGTTTGAGGGAGGCTGGGGTGTGCTTAATCATACAGTTCACAAGAAAAGACAGACTACTATGGATATGTTACCACAATGATACACAATTTCCAAAATTCAAAGCTGAAAATAGATTTCAGAACAGAATTTGAGCAAATTTGTCAAAATCAGCAAGACATGACAAAAAAAAAAGGCATGACTGTAGACTTGTCCTGTTCCTGTAATCTTTCTCTGGCTGTTACAGATAGAGATGACATACAGGACTAGGTGGCCAATGGTCTGACAATACATCTGCTTCTCAATGCTTGGTAGAAGCCATATATAAAGAAGTGATACCATTTCTTAGCCAGCCTATCCATGCTACTGATTGTATGATCTTTTTATTACTTAATTTTTAATAGCAGTCCTTTTATTGTTAATAGATGTGGTTTATGCAAATCTTATCCATCGCAGATACAGATTTATAAATTACTCTAAATTACAGTGCTGTAATTGGACAGTGTTGACATGAAACTCAAGTGGTGTAGGAACTTCCAGAGGCATAATGCCTAGAGCTAAAGTTTAATTTCAGCTCTGAAGCAGATTCCCTTTGTACCTTTAGGTTACTCATCTCCATTTCCTCCTCTCTAAACCTACCTCCCAGGACGGTGCTGGAAGTTTAATTAATGAATATGAATCATCTTAGCACTACCTCCTGAAATCTAGATATAATCAATAATGAGCCAAAGTTTTACTTGGGCAAAAGCTGCATTTGAGGAAAAGCACACTTTCCACTATGCCTGTCAGAAGTGGTCTCACAAAAACACCAAAAGCAAAACTGTGCTATTTTTAATCTCTGACAACAAGTGCAGAAGTCTGCCTTTAAGTGTGCAGGCACTAAGGCTGCTTAGCTTTCCTAGAGCCCACACTCTGTGGCATCACAGCCTCTCTGCTAACCAACTCAAGTTAGCAACACACAGCACAGCAGTCAGGACAATCCATGTACACCCGCCTTCGCAGCCCCCAGACACAGAGCAGAGACATCACTGGTTGTGAGCATGTATCCTCTGCCAGGAGTCACCTCTCCTCAGAGGGTATGTCTCCCTTTTCCTATGCACAGCCAAAGGGCAGGTCAACACTCCTCAAATAGCCTAGCTGCTTGCATGATCATTCTCTGATCATTTCCACCCAAGACAGATTAGCACAGATGAGCTCCCCCAGCTTTTTTGGTTGTTCTGAGCCTGCTTGTTCTGACCAAAACAGGCCAGAGAACAATTGCAGCTGAGACAAGGGGTATTAGAGGGCAGAACATTGCAAGAGATGTGGTAAGTTCTTGTATGCAACCAGCACACCATTAATCAATGCCCAAGGACTTGTTCAAATTATGCAGCTGTCAGATGTGCTCCTCCCTGTGTCGTTCACAAAACTCCATATTCATGAGACTCCCTGTGTATGAGATTTGATCACCTCCATCTCTCTGTTCAAGTACTTTTGTATGCTATGATCCCAGTTGGTTTTGGCATCAGTATCAAGAAAATAATTTCAGGCACATGTTCTTGAAGTGACTAAACAGCTTTACATTGCAGAGCAAAAAAAGGGAAGCTACTGGCAGTACTGTAACTGCAAAATGTCATTAACTTTTCATCTGGTAACCTCCAGTGGTATCACAGCAGGCATGTTCGTGTCCCACCTCCCTGTTCGTTTCTCATAACAGTCATCATCACCCCCTTAAGTTTTTGGCCATAAGGATCACTTCAGCATATATTGCAGGCTAAAGGTCCTCACAGAGTATTTTCAGTCCTTAACTACAGAGCTGTGAGACAGCTTGTGGATGAACGTCCAGTTTTAATGGCAAGATGAAATGATGGAGAAGCTGTTATTATTCTCAGAGGCAAGCTGTTCCTCTAAGTTCCAAGACCAGTTTCTGCAAGAAAGTGTCAGAAGAAGAGCTGCCAAAAAAAAAAAAATTAAACCTACAGCAGTCATTTAATACACAGAAAAGAATTAAGCTGCTGTCAGTCGTAAGTTCCTCAAGGTCTGACTGCTTCTATTTCTGTACCAAGTATATTGACAGATCCACTAAAGAAAGTGAGGACAAAACCAATGCATGTGCCCAGACATACACCGTGCATGACAGTCACCTCACTCAGATCTCTGGGCAATATCAATTTCAACTATGCTAATTACCATCCTGGAAAAGAGATTATATACAGATTTGTAATCGATAACAAAAAGCCCCCCAAATATGTATTAACACAAGACAAAACATGAGCATCTTACAAGGGAATTACCTGAAACCTACCACTCATTTCATGTCATTTCATCAAAACAAGACAGGTGGTCTGCTCATAAGCAAATACTGGCTGTTTTTACTGATATTATGTTACAATCAAGACATTACAGGCCCCTGTAACTGACAGCAAACCCGACACCCAAATGTTCAAAGAATTAATGATTTCACCTTATTCTAGATGGTTAAACTTAGTTTCAGTTGGCAATTTTGCCAGGTCAAAAAAGAGCAGATGAACTCAGACATCAAATCTTTCCACTATACATATAATTCGTTAGCAAACTCCACATACTTTCCATCCATTTACATTCACTGGCACTGAAGCACTGAAAGGGTATGAACTCCTTTCCCATTTTCCCCTGAAGCAACATTGTCTCCAACCCTCATTACCTAAACTGAAAATAGTTATAGGACAACTATGAGCATTTACACATCTAAAACCAATATATTAGTCAACAACTGATTATATTAAAAATGTGATACTCATTTGAGAATATCCTTATAAAAACCCTAAGAAATCCCATGACTTTTTATGAGTCTTTTAAGCTGTAATCAATTTATAGCATAGAAACTGAGTCAGCTGTTATATAACCAAGGCTCTTCATGAGAAGCATAGCTTTGCAATGACTCAACACGCGTTGTTCTCAACCTGCAAGAGCCTGAAACACTGCAATCACTACCAAGAGCAGCTCACGGAGTCTCCCCACTAAAATCCACAGGAAGATATTTTCACCTTCCCCTCCCAGGCAGAAGTTGCTTTTTTAGAAAATGGAGTCTGCCTTCCCTTGCCACAGCTACTGCCTTCTGAACACAATTCCCACCTTTTGATATCTATGGGTAATGGAGTGCCTCCAGTATAACTGTGACACCTCCATGCCTTTATTCGTGTTCCCTCCCCAGTTTGCTGTCAGGCTCCGGGGACGTAGCCTAAAGTAGTCGTGACACCTCCACAGAAAGACTCCCCCGGCCCTGAAATGCTGTTCTCTTAACATGCTCAATGAGGTTGGCAGGAGAGATTATACTCAAAACTAGCTTTCAGTTCTCACTTCCTCCATATTATGGTGTGTGTTGTCTCTTTGCCCACAAGTCCAGATCAGGAAAGCTGGCAGGAAGGGATGTTGCTCATTGCTGCAGAAGCGAGACCTCCTCCATAGGGAAGTGCAGAAATCCTCCTGTGCAAAGCCTTCCTTTAGCATTTAGAACAGACCTCGGTTTAAGGAAAGGCAAATTTTCCTATTCAAATGGGAAACAAGCAGAAAATGCAACACATATGAGTAAAAACTCATGTGAGTGAGAGTTCCTATTCCTAGTAAATAATCATTATCTGCAGTAACAGGCAGTGCAGATCTTGGTTTTTTTCTCTGTCTCCCCCCACCCCCCCCTTTTTTTTTTTCTTCTCTTTCTTCAATTATAGCATCAAAAGAAAACTAAGATCTTTTGGAGACATAAATGAAGCACTCCTGCTCTGGAATGGCATCACCATCTGGACACCTGGCAAAACATAGTTCAATACCTATTGTACCTACTTCTCAACCCCCCTGATAGGAAGCATGAAGAGTCTTGCCTTTCTTCTTATTTACCAACAAGAATTAAAGCTGAGAGTGTTCAGAAGTCCATTTCAATGGGTTTTGTTCTGGTTACATACAACAGATTGCTTTGATCTGGGAGGAGGAAGGAGGAGAGGAGCAGAGCACATCTTAAGTTCACAAAGCTAAAAGCCAAGATGCACAAAACTGAAGCATTCCAAAGTTAAAAATAATCGTCTTTAAACTGCAAGAGCAGAGCTGTAATTTTGAGCAGTACAGCATGACATCATGGTTTATGTGGGGCCAGCTCAATAAATCAAACTGTGCCTAATTAGAGATCATACTGCAAATCTACATTATGCGGACAAATAATTAAAACAGGACAGCCCATAACACAAGCCAGATATGTTTACTAAAATATGGTTTTTTCAAACTTTTATGTTCACTACTGCTCACAAAGCTTTCACATTTAGTAAATTATAGACCCCTAAGCTTTTATTTTAGGCTGACTTCACTTTCAAGGAATTCTTCAATTAACTTTATGTTGCTTCAAGCTCTTCATCCAATGAGAAAACAATCTGTGGTTTCTTACTTCTTCCAGTGCCAATGGCTGCCCTCCATGTTTGACTTGCAGACTTACTGTCTTTTTAGAGCCAGGATCTGTTTGTCTAAAATCAGCCTAGTTGTCATAGTATTTTGACAAGTCCTCTATAAAAGGAGAACAAACCTTTGTGGTGGGTTAACTGCTAAGAATAATGAAGGTTGTTCTCACAGTCTCAATAGATAAGTGCCAAAATTAAGGAATATTTAGTAATACACCCAGAGCTGAAAGCCCTGACTACCTCAGTTGCCCTTCTTTCCCACCTACTCCAATTTTTCCAATTTCTGCTTTTTTCAGTTGTTTTTCTAAAATGTGTGCTTCTTCTCAAATCTAAAAGCTATGACATACTCAAACACTTGCAGCATAAAAAAACCCCCAGTGCTATCAAACATTACTATCTGTAGATGGTCAGGACGCCTCTGGAATTGTTGGAAATGCTGTGGAGACTTTGACTATCAGTTGCTGAGTAGATAATGTCAAATCAAGAGCCAAAGAGTTTAATAAAAAGCATGAGCTGAACAAAAGGAACAGGATTCATTCCTAAACTGCACATTTTTGCTCCTAGAGCTTGAGAAATTTGAGTGCAACTTTTTAATCTTAGATTAAAAAACAGGGGAGAGTTGGGAGCTCTTCTTCCTTTTCCCTTCTGATATTTGGCTTGGTAAATGGACCAAGACACAGAAGATTAGAAAAACTGTGAAGACAGTGATTGAGAAGCAGAATGTTTGACACTCTCAACAAAAAAGGACTATACAAAAATAAGAAATATGTCTATATTAATGAAGTACTGTGTTGTGCAAGTAATTTTTTTTTTTTTGTAGAATGTTAAACAAGCACAGACATGGAGAAAGTATCATTCACTTCTTAATACACAGATTTTTAGATTAAAAAATCCAGGGGGTTTTAAAGGAATCAAAACACATTAAACATTAAATGCATAGCACAACAGTATTTATAAAGACATGACAAATGAGTCTCCCTCAACCACAGCCACCACAATCAACATATCCTTAAATAGGAATGCACCTTTCAGACCTCCATTTCAATTCTTTGTTACAATAAATATGCATCAAACTTGTAAATTTCTTTTTAAATTTAGGGCTGTCTTTGTGGCCAGAAATATTATGACTGACTTCTGTTAACTGCAAGCATTCAGAGCCATAGCCATTCCAATTCCCTTACATCCTCAGTGTGCAGCAACAGATTTCTCAGAAAAAAAAAAAAAAAACACAACCCTGTAACTATTTGGACATACTTCTGAAAGCAACAGTGAAAATTAAGAAAGCAGCCTTCCCAAAGAAGTATCTATTTTTGAAATGTGTGCTTTTAAAACACAATGCTTATGGAATGAAGTACTTCGGTTCTCTTGTGTAAACTTGTACAGATTGTTTGCTATTGATCTTTTGAGTCATACTTTGGCAGTATACTGGTATCCTTGTAGAAAATATAAGTACTGCAGAACAAGTGATGTAATCTACATCTATACTTTTTTTTTTAGCTAAATTTGTATTTCAAAAAATAATCTGAACTGCATACTTCATTTCTTCCCCAGATTATGAGCTGTATGGTATTGAAAACCTTCAGAGGAGACAGCTTGTTTGTAGGAACGTGGCTCCTTTAAGTCAAAGGACAGAACTCAGATCAAATAAAGTTGTGTTTCTATCTGTACTAAAATGTAGGTCTATTAACTGTTTTCTTAACGGAATGACATAAAGTGACTCTATAAAACCAGTGCAAAACCTGATCTCAAGGAAGTGACATTAGTTTCTTTCAGTGCATTGTTCTTTCCTCCCTGCCCCCAAGCAACTGTCCATTCAGAAAACAAAGCACAGAAGAGAAGAAAGAAGATTGCACTGTAGCAAGGCTATCCATATGGCCCAGGCTTGTGCTGCGTGTGCAGTATATATACATGCACTGCATGCTGATGTGGCCCGGAGCAGGGGCACAGTGTCCAGGTTTCTGGTCCTTTATGGAGTACATAACACTGCATGGCAGTTCGACAGAAGTGGAAAGAGCATATAGAGGTGGGTAGCTGACACAGTAAAACGAATGCAATACTCTTGACGGGTAGTTAAAGCTTTGCTCAGCCTCAAACTCTCAAATACGGTAATTCTTTAACCAACAAAAGAGATTGCCAGGAAAGGACAACAGTGAGTGAAAGTACATAAGCAAGAGCGTGTGCAGGACACGGAACACGAGTGCTTTCCACCTTCTTCCTCTCAGGTTTTTCCCACCAACTGGGAACCACTCCCTAAAGGCCTGAATCTCTTCTAAGTCCGGTTACTCTAAAAATAAGAACACTGTCAAGGCCAGTACAGAGAGAACAAGTATAGAAATCCCACCTTTTAAATCCTAGATCAATGTTTTTCTTACCTCTCTGAAACAGCGATTGATGCCAGCTTTCTCACACCTTTTCCTCACTCATGCCACCAGTGCCACTACCTCTCTACCCTACTGCCCTTGTCACACTGCTTCCCACCTCTTCCTCACTGCCACCTGGGATCCAGTTTCATGGATAAGGACGCATAAAGATAAGGACAAACACCATGCACCCACTTCGGGGCAACTACAGGCTTTGTCTCTAGAAACACAGCATCTCATTTAGTTCAAGAAAATCTCTAATGGCTCTTCAGATAGAATGGCAAGGAAGGAGCATATTTAAGACTCTAGAAAAATTAAAATTAACAGAGCTTGCAGTGACTTTATTAGAGGCTGAAACCCACGTAAAATCTGTTTGAATAATAAGCAAGAGATTTTTGCCTTACATTACATGAAGGATCAGACTACGTGACTACAGAGGGTCCTTCTGACTAAGTTGTGACAGTACATATGCTAGAGACTTTTAAAGATCAGGATTATTTCCCAGTATGAATTACACTACTTCTTGTTTTAGTTTTGGTCTTCTAAAACCAGACAAACCCCAAAGGAATATTAAGCATACAGCAGCCCAGAGCCTGCCTTTAGATACTGTCCAAATGACATACTTCTCTGACCAAGGAGATAGCAATACCTCTGTTTTCATTAATTCTCTATTAAGAATCACAGGATTCAAATTGTTGATTTCCAGCATTACCTCATGCTGGGCCTCTCACTGATTAATTAAAACTGTATACGTATAGGAAAAAGAACAAAAAAGCAGAATTGCAGTAGTTTGAACCAAGAGTGTCCCTGATAAAAGAAACGGACTGCTGTTCCCAACTCCTTTCCATAGGTTGATTGTGAATTGTAACCAGACAAGAACTCCTTTTTCAAGCTTCCAGAAACTGGCAAACATGTCTACTGCACAGGAAGTCGTATTTATAGTTGCATTACTTTCCACAATAAACCAATTCTCCCATAATCAGAAGTTGTCTTTAGGCTTGCTAAATGAAAGATCTTTTCCCTTGAGATTGCAGCCTTTTAACAGGAAGCTTCCAAATCTACAGTCAGTAATGGCTGCGGAGGGAAAAACACAGCTCAGTACAGCCCCACATCATTATTACACAGTAAAGACATATCAGGCTTTTTTATTTCAAAAAAGAAGAAACAACTTTGAAATCCTGCTGTTGCAACTTGTGTTAATTACACTGTTGAATTACCATTTAATTTACAATGTGTGTTTAGCTGACCTACTTTTTTACTATCTAGCTTTCAATTCTTCTTGGGTAGAGACAGATGAAGGACTTCTACTGCATAAGCTTCATTATATAGTTGGGCAGGGCCTTTGAGCATGCAGGTATCCCACAAGAAATCTGAAGCAGCCCACTGCTTCATTAAAGGGAAATAGATTTCAAACTTCCCCAAACTACTGCTGGTGACAGTTAATAACTTGCTTGTACATTTTTACTATCATCCTGCATATAGAAAATTATTAAGAAAAACCCAAACACCTACTTGAAATTTTCAAACTCTCTTCCAGCAACTGTATCAGAGTATTTAAAAGGGCACAGCATTAGCTTTGGCCAAGAATTCCCCATCCTCCCTTAAATAGAGAGAAAAAGAATACCATTTCTTTAAGGAAGATAGAGACATTAATACTTTACCAAGTAGAAATTCTTAAAAACCAAAAAATCACTGCAAAAGTAATTCTTACCTAAATTAGAAGAAAAGAGAGAGGAGAAGGTAAGAAAGATTAAGAATCATCCTTTGGAGCATTGCACCTTCAAAACAGAAAGAATTCCTGAACAAATCTGAAGTAAACAAGTTACACCAGAACAGGAAATTGCAATTTCTTTGAAATAGTAATTAACCTTACGAGGGAAACTACTACTAATATAAACAAAAAAGTACTAAGGGAAACCATTTTACCAGAGGGAAACCTGCCTTGAAGCAGGGTGACAAGGGAATATAAAAACACTTTGCCTGAAGTGATGGGTCTCTGAAGAAAATTTGAGCAATTCTGTAGTAAGGATCATGCAGATACAAGCTTCAATTAGGTGATTTTCAAGGTTTCAAAGAGGAGGCTGGACCACAGAAATTCAGTAACTTTTAAATACAGGACTCAAATTTAAACTGAATGTAATCTCATACTGTTGTCACTTACACATAAACAGGAGGATTTTGAAGGATATCTACCAGGCTAAATTGCTTTTATAATCATAGCTTTCCATGCCCAATCCTTGTTATCTATAAATAACTACAGCTAAAGTAAGCACAAGCATCATGGTGATTATTTCATTACATTAAATGATAATCAGAAATGAGAAAAGATGAAAAATCAGAAACTTGAACTTTCATCAGAAGATGTTTTCAAAATTTTGCATAAGAAACATGCATACAGAATTGAAAACAGATCTAACATTCAGAATGCAAAAGAATTACTTTTAGATAAAAACTAATTCTCAAATCTGAAGTATTTTTCACTTTCATTGCTTGCATTTCTTAAATAGTTGCAAGTGAGCAGTAGTCCTCCTGTATTTATTCCAGCAGAAGAAAAGAAGTTCATAGTGGTGTAAGAAAGTCGTAACTAAAATAAATACCAAAAACAGAAACATTTTTTATTTCAGATTTTAAGTCAACTATCTGCAAATAACAGCATTTCAGACTGTCCTTATTTGTTCTTGTTTATTACACTGGTGCTCTTTGTGGCTTCTTGTATTTTAGCAACTGGAATATACACAGTAAAGCTAGCAACACAACAGAAGTTTAGCAAAGGCAGACATAATTTGATTTTAAAAAACCACCACAGAAAAGAGCAAGCAGCTTTACAAACAGTAGAACCAATGTGGCTTCCCATGAATTTGTGTCTTACGGGGATTTGAAAAAATGTAAGTAGGTCCACAAACTCACACCAAAATCTCTCTCTACTACCTGGAAAGACATTTGAATGAAATCTGCTGAAACTTACTATCATCAAAATGTGTTTCTCAGCTGGTCCATCCCCAACACTGGGAATGACTGTCTGAAAAACAGAAAAAAGTCCTTCTACCCTAGAACAACAGGTCAATAACAGAAGTATCAGATCCAATACTTTTACATAGATTCATTCCTTTTTTACTAAGTGGCATTTAACTAAGAAAACAAACTCTCCTGATCTCTGAACCAGCTTCTAAATACTGTAGCAGTGTTAAGTTTTGTGACTTCTTGTTATCTTTTTCATGCATTTAGGAGACTCACTACAAGAGAAAAACCTTTATATGGTATTCAAACACATCCCCAGTCAGCACATTCCAGTATTTACCTACAAGGGGGGTTTAGTAAATTCAAAAATGGAAGATATTTGTTAGAGAGATCTAAAAGAGAAACACACCACCTATCACCCGCACAAAGCAAGTTTTTTCCTACCTCTCCTAAAGAGATTTGGGAAATGGAAATTTCCAGCGCTAGAGAAGTGGCAGAAAATAACATGTACAAATTAAGAATGTCACAGGGCTGCACTCAGGAAGCTTAAGAGGTTATCTCTGGAAACACCTTCTTGAATGGAAAAATGGTGGCAGCAGCAATCATGGGAGATGAGGGAAAATCAGGGCTATCTAAAAACAAGACAAACTCACCAAATCCCAAGAGGAAATTTAGAGCAGGAATGAAGGAAGATCTCTGATGGTAACGTTATGCACTTTTCTCATGTTGTTAAACCAAAGAGCAAGAGGGCACTGAGAAACCCTTTGAATTACCCCGTCGCTATCTCCCTACAGGAGGCTCCCTAAGGGCTCCCACAGTGAGCCAGAGACAGGCAGCAACAACCCTGAAGGGGTTTCAAGGTACAGGTAGGCCACCAACAAACCAGGAACAAAGGCTTTGCTCCTGAGAAACACCTGACAGAAGCAGAGTCTCAAAAGAAATGCAAGAAATCCCATCACAGAGGCACTGTCCAGGCCCTTCTCAAAAGCCAGAGGAGCCAAAAGAAAGGCTCCAGGCACAAACCTCTGCCCTGCTGTTCCACTGCATCACAAGCATGGACCACCTCTCTTTGACATGATGCCTTCATGGCACAACCTTTAAGCATCATGCTTACCCCCTGAGGCTGAATTTTCTTCAATTCCATTTGTAGTACTTGGGGTGGGGTTTTTGTTTGTTTTGTTTATTTAGGCTTTTTTTGAGTTTTTGTTTTGTTGTGGTTCTGTTTGTGTTTTTTTAATTTATTTTATTTTTAACCCTGAGATTCCCCATATGCTTCTGGTATCCTGTAATATGAGACTGTTTAACTGATGAATGGACACCAGGAACATCAAAATCTGAAAGCAGATTGGAAAATGCATTTCTATGCACTCTCCCTGGAATATACAGTGCCAACATCCAAGTGAAATAGTTTGCTGCAGGCTTCTTATGGTCCTGGTACAACTAACGTACCAGCAAAGGCCACAGGAAGAAAGGCATACACAGCAAAAAATAAAATACTAAATCATAATTGTTCTGGAGACTTCAAAGGACTTTTTCTGAATTATGAGACTCTAATGTTGTTCTTTTGCATCCCCCTATGCATGGTGGTCTTTTGCCACACAGAAGATAATAACTACTGAAATACCAAGACGACCCTAGCAAGCATTTGAGAAAGGTACCTAACTGCACACAGAAACGTGGTAGGTGACCTTGGTGTTATCAGACAAGCTCTCTGAAGCTCAACAACACACCACAAATGCCAGCCAAAGAAAAGAATGTGCAAAAGGCACATTACTCCTTAGGTAAACCTAGATTTAAGTAGCCCAATAAATAAGACTGAGCTACAGTTATGGCCATTTAACCCACTTAGTTATTTTGGCCTGCTACACTTGTTATCTGGCTACCTGAGCCAGGACACTGCTGCCAACATCTGTTTCCTGCCTCTTGGGTCCTTCCTCAGTCAGAACTTCCTCTGGATTTGTGGGCTTGCCTTAGCCAAGGAGCCAGACAGTCCGCAGGGCTGTTTGCTGCTTTGTGCAGCAAGAGGCAGCCACAGCCTGGTGAATGGTAGGGTGGTGATGTCCTGCCTCATAAACCTGCACAAGTGAAGGTGCAAGTTTTACAAAACAGCTACTTTTTACACTTCTACTTCATTCAGTGCCTCTCCGTTTTGGAAAAAAAAAAAAAAAAAAAGGCACTTTAAAGCTTTGTTTGATTAACTTTCTCAGTGAAACTGTGAAAGAAGAGGGGTTTAGACAAGAAGCAAAAAAATCAGTCCTAGCCAAGGCACTGGCTATTTCACCAGAAGAAAACAAAAGCCAGAAATACCATTTCACTGCTCAAACTGAAAGACAGATTCTAGAAACACAGCTTACATAAAGGCACGTGTCAAACAATATGCTTATTTTTTGCCTAAACACTGACTCACTGAATAAAATCCATGTTATTCTTTTACGTAAACAATTCCTTTAAAAGCAGGAAAATTAAATACAGACAACATTAAGATGAACATGAACTTTTGCCATCCACATTCAGGCATCTGTGTAATTATAATCATTAACTCCATTAGCATATACTGCAATGTACGTAAAATGTGTTCACATTGCATTAGAGAACTTTTAGATACTTTAATGATATGTTTACAATAAGAATTTACTCATCTGGTGCACCTTCTGAGATTTACACATCATAGGATGTTTGTTTTCCTTTACGATATGTTTGCAAAATGTAATCGAAGTGCACATAAAATTTTATCTCAGGCATCAGTATAGCCTTTATTAGAAGTAGTTGAGCCTTTTAGAACTAAGTTGGGTTTTTTTTCTGGGTAATTACTCCAACCATTCTTTTCTCTTAAGGCAATGTTATTTCTAAGAAATGTCACTTTTCCACTTATCAAGGTTGTTTACATTCTAGAAAAATGTTATGCTCTCAAGCTTTCATTTTTGAAAATGTCAAAAAGTAAAGGGGATGATACTGTGCTTGTAAAAACATTCTTTATTAACAGAATGAGTCTCAAGGCATTTTACGTTTCCCACAAGACATTTTTCTGTCTATCATTTTAGAACGTTTTCCCACACAATGTATTCCTGATATAGGCTTTGGCAGGTTGTGAGATGCAAGCTGGCTGGAAAATGATAGCCTGCTTTCAGCATATTCTTGTACAGTTAAACATTAAGCACTTTTTGCACAAGATAATTCAGACAGCAACTCACACAGAGTAAAGGTGACAGTTTCTGCTGAGGAAAGCTGAAGTCCTGAAGGATGCCAATGACTTTGTGACAGTTTTACAGACAAAACAAAGGAATCTTGAAAAAATAATCAGCATTACTTGAAATTCTACACTGATTTTATTCTGGTCTTCTAAGAGAGACTTAAGAACATGTGACAGTTAAAGGACACACATACACAAACAGCAGAACAAATATTGTCAGCAGGTACATTGAGCCAGCCCTCAGTAAGGGAACGACCATGGCTTCAAAGCGTATCACAGAACACGCCCACGTTTTCGTATCAGTAAGATACATTTCCCAAATGCTTCATTAAGGAACCAATAGGTGAACCAAATTTGATGGGAACTCTTGCACCTGCAGCCCAAGGAAGTTTCAAAAGCTGGAGACAGCAGCACAAACTTGCTGTTTGTATTTTGTAAGCTTTTATCTGTACAAATACACAAGAAGAAACAGGAGACTACTGACAGACAGCAACTGATTCATTGCATTGGTCCTATTGCAAAGCTCACTAATATCATCACACTACCACTGTTAAACCCATGAACATGAAAAAGACTTCAGCTGATAAAAATCAGAATTCATGTAAGGACAGAGAAAGTTTCTAAAGCTGTCTGGATTGCAGATATCTAATGGCACTTTTCATTTAGCCTTATGGTCAGCTATCTGCAAAAAGTGTATTTAATGTTTCATAAACAGAGTTTAAAACAAAAGTGCTTCTAATCAGATCTGGCAGGAAAGGGAGAAATGCATACATAGAATGAGGTAAGTGTGATCTTGCCCAGCTGAAGAACAGGGAATGGCAGAGCTTCAGGCCATGACTCACACAGACACTAAACAGTAGAGAGCTACAGATAATTCTCAGGTAAACTTTGCATGAGCCACTACGTCATCCTTCTCTACCCTTCCTGCATTAATCATGTCATTAGTAACCTGACGCAGCCCGAGAAGAATGTCTGATTTACAGGGAGCAGAGCAATGCTAACAGAACAAACACTTTGGCAGGTCAAAAAAGGAAAGACCAACCTAAATTTCATTTTACCACACCCTAAAAGAACATGGAAACTAGGAAAAAACCCAAAAAATGGTATCTTCCCACTGTGAGATTACACAGTTCGTTAAAAGTTCCTGATGAACCAGTTACTTAAGAGTACAAATACGAAGGATTTGCAAGAGTGCACGGATAAAAAACCGGCCCAAACATGTACCTAAACAAAGCAAAGCGGGCGGGGGGAAACCCCCAAGCTTTCTTTTGAAGTTTGCACCACAGTTACATAATTTCCATGTTAGTCTAGATGTTTTTAAACATCTTTTATAGTGTACAGTTATGAACCAATTGTACATTGAGTACAAAGTGTACTGTTAGGCAAGATTCATGTCTCAGCCAGGTATCTTGGTTACTCCACTAAATATAAAAAGGATAAAGGGAGTCACTGGGGCAAGAGAAAAATGGAAAATTTCAGAATTGCTTTTAAAAATTATTACTCAGTCCAAATTTACGGCAGTCACTTTGATAAATGTGGCCATAATCTACATTACTGTATATGGCTATTTCACCTTAAACATCCTGTAAAAGTAATGGTCGCTTGAAGGAAGGACAGATCACTTCCATTCACTGTGAAGCAAATAAAAAACCCAGTAGATTACCTTGAAGGCAGTGTGAAATTATCTTTAGTTTCTTCAAACAAACAAAATTATCACCCAAAACATGCAAGGTGTGCAGGTAGTAACAGCAGCTGTGTAAAACTCAAGTCTACAAAAGCCATTTCACAGTAGCAATGTCCAGAAGAGCACCCACAGAAAATGTGTGCTCAAATCTCTCTAAGTGTATGGCAAACCCACTATTTATGATGATATTTTGTTCAGTTTCTCATGGCTTCACCTGCTTCTAAGTCTTCCTAAGCAGACTGTCTATTTTCTTGATGCTTCCTTCCCACTGAACACTTCTTCTTCCCTCACTTCGCTCTCATTTTATCTCAGCAACAATCCTGTGAACTGCCAAATCAATTTCTTAACTTCGTGACTTTGAACCACAGGGCTGCAGGTCTACTTTCCATCTTAAAGCAAAGTTCTAGAAATTGAAATCTTCTTTGTCTTTGACCCTCTACAACAGCTGAGCTGAAATAGCTGAAATATGACACCTCAGTTAAAACCAGCTAACCATTTTGTTCCTGCTCATTATTAATGGTATCCTTTTGGCAATATTAAAAGTAGTGTACAAAATATGACCAACCGTACAGCTAAAATGGTAGCACAATATATCACAATATTAGGGAATGCAAAATAACAAAGAAAATGCACTTATCTTCTCACACCAGCTTGGAAAGCTTCTCCATAGTGCCATGACAATAGACCTAACTCTCTTAATTAAAATTTAAAACAAGATGTTTTGAAGGTTTTCTAAACATATGTAAATGGTATGTCCCTTTCCTGGCTTCTTACTTTAAAGCCAATGGTAACTTGAGAGAAGCAAAATATTTTTTTTTCCCTGGTAGTTGTTCAGTGTCATGTACTGGAAAACTCTGATAACCCCAAATCTGAAATAGGCAGTAATCTGCCTTACAACTATTCCCTTTGTCATCAGTCTTTCTGAAGGTCAGGTAAAGACTGTGCGGGACTGTGAAACAACTCTCCAGAAGAGCGTCTACATTGATAAACAGGGTTTTCCAGAAAACAGTAGGTGTTTGTGCTTCATTCAGCAAAAGCGTGAAGGACAGTTTCACAACTTAGGTTTATTTTGGGAGGAGTGGGGGTATCTGGCTTGTGTTTTTTAATTTAAGACCTGAAACCAAAGAAAAGATTTAGAGATACAATGCCAACAGCTTAATGAATATTCTGTAGTGTATATGAGCACCCTGGGGAAAACCTGCACTCAGATAAACAACAGATTCCATCTTCCCCTGCCCTGAGGTACATAAACCAGGCTCACAGTTTACCCCTAATTCAGTAGTGGCTTTCAAAACAAACATATTTCAGACATATCTAGCAAATAGTCCTCTTCCCACTCTGCATCCAAAACTTTCTCTTGGAAACAAAAGGCCTCTTCCTTGACAAAGATTTCAAGGGTATCTTCCAAATCTGCCAACAGCTTGCATTACATAGTACACCTAAAAATTTTAAACTGACCTTTGTCCCCTCTGAGAAAGCTGTCTGTTCCAAATGGCCCACACACACTCAGTAGAGAGCCAAAGCTCACAGAGACTCTTTTAAATACATTAGGTATCTGTCCCATGGGGAGAGCCTGTGTGTGCCTCCGCGCACAAACAAAAGGCTAAGAAGAGCTTTCCGCAGAGTTGAATACCCCACAGCACATATCTGGGTCTTTAGAGGCCTTTCCTATACCTTCCTCTGTGGCACTGCTTCCTTTTCCAGTACCAGCTGCAGAAAGGCAAGGAGGAGGAATACTCCCAGCCCGCTAAGGCTGCAACCTACTGGAGGGAGACTGGAAGCTGCACTTTCCCAAAGGGAACGTGCAATGGAGCTTGCATGGCTATTATATACCCCATGCAAACGCACAGAGTTTTCGGGTGGTGGGAACTGAATTTTATGCCTTCTGCCAACTTAAAAATCTATCCCTAGTGAAGGAAAACAAAACCAAAGAAACAAAACAGACAATGGCTACAGAGACTCCAGAGGAATGTAATGACTATAACAAAAGGCAACAGCAGTAGTGTGACAAGGGTTTATTAATGGGTCAAAAAACAAGCTCAAATGACTCAGACACAGAATCAAATCCCAGCGGGATTTCCTTAAATCTCCTTCAGAGACTGCATTGCATTCAAGTTCTCTTGGGATCGGTAAAAAGAAGGCTCTATCTGGTCTTTCACCTCTCGATCAGAAGCATGCCTTACCAAAACAGGGCAGCATCACTGCCCCCTTTAGCAGAGCAGAAACAGGCTCAGAAGAATCAAATCGTGCCTTCTGAAAGAAGGGCAGAGAGCCAAAGCAGAGCACAAGCAACTCCTACCAAACTGCCACAGGTGCAATGCAAATGGTTTTCTTGGAGCAATTGTACGAATTCCGTAAGACAATGCCGGTCAAGAGAGTTTGCACAACTGCTACTCAAAGAGCACATAAACAGGCTGTAAGTGTGGAGAGAGGTGACAGCGGTGGAGTGACTTAGGTATTTTATCCCATTCATTCAAGGAAGGCATGTCTAACCACCCCAAACTACAGCCTTGCTCTTTGGAAACACTACCTTCCCTTGCTACTATCAGGACTTTCATGCACCCTGTTAATACTTTAATATTTCCTCTTGGTTATTAATGCATATGTAGGTGTCATTCCAAGTATGCAAGAGAGAGCAGGGTGTTGTGATTTTGAGCATTTCTACGTTTCACAGGTAACTACTCACAAACCGACACCTTTAACTCATCCATGCCAGGCCTTATCTCAATTATCCACCTTAAAATGCTCAGTAGCACAAAGGCTAAAACATGAATTGAACAAGTGTCTCAATTCCTTGGGTTTAAAAAAAACCCCTTCAAATCAATTCAGAAATCCTACTATTTTCACCAACAAATCCACAGATTTTTAAACAGAGCTTTCTAAGCAGTAAGACAATATATTCCTTGATGTTCTGTGTGCACCGTAGAAGAGCCTTTGATGGAGACAATCACAACAGCCTGGTTTTAGTTCCTTTCAGAATACGAAGACAAGTGCCAAATCCTTCTACACATTTCATAAGGAGGTAAATGCTTCAACTGGATGTCTAAAGATGCAGGAGAAAGATCAGAATACACTGAGATCAAAAAGGGATAGCCACAGAACTGGCTGGAATTATGAACTGAACAGAAACAAAAGCCACCACATTAACTGGTCAAAATCAACTCAATATATGTTGAAGAAAAATAAACAAAAAACCCTTAAATAACAAAATTTTTACATCACTGTTACAAGAAAACACGTTTATTAAGTTCCTTGTGGTAGATCTCCTCAAAAAGCCAAGGAGACAGACTGATGGATTGACATCATTTCTCATATCTTGCATCACTAGATGATTTTGTAAGGTGAATATTTACACTGCATCTCACAAAAAGTTTTCTGTTTTAACCAACAATTAGTAAAACAGGATTCTGGTTTTATCTCCCTCCCGTGTTTGAATCAGTAACCGTTTGGAAATTACAAAAACTTTCTCCAAAGGTTAGCCCTTTTGACTTTAGAGAATGAATTCCCTGCTTCACCATCAAAAATACAGAATTTAAACAAGAAAGCCACTACAGATCCAAAATTTTGTGTCTGTAGCATTTAAAAGCAAAGATAAATAAAATGTAAGTGACAACATAGGCCATCTGTAGTTTTAAAAACTCAAACATACTTCTTTTGTTAAGAGGTGTTATTGCAGCCTTTCTGGTATTTGTTATCTTATTAAAATAGCCACTAGAAAAGTGATCAGAAGGCACATAACCTGAAAAAGTTTCAGGAAGATTATCATAGGAATACTTGAGATTACCTGACATCGACATGGAGACAATTCATCACATGCAGAAAGCAGTGGGAAATCAACATAGCTCAGGAGAACTTTAGAAATCTAAGGGTTCAAGAAAGAGTTATCCAGACCACATGAGCTAACCCAGACTAACTGGTGCCTTCTCCCTCTACTCTGTCATTACCCATCAGTAATAGATGGTTTAATACTAGAAATGTATTGTGCGGTTTTTCACTCTTGGCAATAACTTCCAGAAACAGCAGACAAATCTAAAATATAATTCAGTTTGAAACAACTGTGTGTGTATACTAAACGAGTTGCTACCAGCAAATAACAAAAAACATGCCTTCCTGCATCCAAACAATCCCATTTTCCTTTCCTTTCTTTTCTGTTACATCCTTGGATCATCTTCTAAAAACACAGGTCATATTTGTTTCATTCCTCGGCATGTAGCAGGGCTGAGTTCAGCTGCACTCAGGTCTTCTCTCCACTAGCCTGCCTTGATCTCCTCATGCACCTCCCCTGAGGTCCTAGGTCACATCTCCATAAAAAAGCCCAACCTGTACTATTATACCATTCAGCATCCCCATGATCCCTGGCTCTGAGCTACACTTTTCAAAGGGCCCTTCAAGATCAGTGACCCAGCTTCACGAACAGGTGAATTTCCAAAGAGGAAATTACTACATAAGTTCCAGCAGATAGAATTTGTTCATTCCCTACCAACATAAATGAATATTTATTAAACTATAGAAGAAGACAGGAAAAGAAGTACAGAAGAATCTAATTTTAAATGAAACAAAGAGCAGAGGCTAAATAGCAGTGCTTTAATATTCCTACAGGCATCTGCTAGACTTCATTACAGTTAATCATATTATTCATGTGTGCCTTTTTAAATGGTAGAATCTTTACTGGAGCTAGTCTAACTCTTAATAAATTATTTTATAAAAATTTATCAAGCTAATGTTGAAATAGGGACCTCTGCAATCTAAAGAAATCTCTCAGCCAATATTTACATATGCTTGTTAAAAAAAAAATCATTTACGTTTGATTTTTACTACAGATTCATACTATAAGAGGCACAATTCTGGAGACAACGAAGAGGAAATTTAGGGAAAATATCGCTACCTATCCGTAGAAGAGCTCTGATCTGGTAGGAATTATTTTTATTTGCATGCTTTTACGTCGGTACTTCTGAAAAATATAAATAAAATATAAGCTTTCTCATGTCTGAACTTTTGAGTACAATGAAAATAATGGCAACCTGTACATACAGGACACTATTTGCAGATACCTTGGCAGATTGACTAGTAAAAAATGTTAAGTCTTTCAAAAGCCAATTCTTTTACATTCTAAGTTAGAGAATGCATTAGGGGGAAAATGAGATTTTGTTCTGCTTACTAAGGAACTCAGTTGATTAAATTAGTGAAAAGCTCATTAGATATCAAATCAGTCTTTGAGTATAAGGTAAATGGGAAAATGTAAGGAGATTTGTAGTCTTCCTTTGCCACTTTCTCAAGTCAAAGATACCCCTTAAAATAGTAAACAAACCTATCAGAAATTATGCGAAGCCTCCATATGTTTAAAAAGTAGGTTCATATAGCCAGCAATATCATTATATTAAATACATACAGTGGTTACCTCAACTGCTTTTGCCATTTGTACACTAGAGCAACAAGCAATGTTTTTTCTGGACTGAAATGATATTTCTGTAAACATATGCTGGAATTTCACTGTTTCATTTAAATTAATATGGATCTTATGCTAAGTGGCCCTGGGAGAAAGCACATTTCTGATGTCTTTGCATGAAACACATACCTTTCTGAAACACTTCCTGTCTTGCACCCGTTTTTGGATATTATCACTGTTGTCTGACAAGAATGAGGTCAGCTAGGATTTGTATCGATACTTTACAGCAGCTGTCCGGCATTTCTTTGAAACTCCACAAGCCTTTAACTCCTTAACTGCCTCACCAAAACAGACATTGCAGTCTTGCAGGAATACTGGAAGAATAATGACTGTTCAGGGTGCTGAACAGTCTCAAAGGGCTTAACAGACAGAACTAAAAGACTGAGCTTTTCAGGTGAGCAAAAATTAGCAAGATCATGAAGAGAGCATGCAATGAAAACTTGAGAAGTGTTACCACCTTTGTGGCAGCCAGGCCAAATCAGGGATGGGGGGGCAAGACAACATGATATATGCAGAAAAAAGAGACACATTGTGCTTGAAAAACAGCAGAGAGACACCCAGGTTTAAAATAGTCACGTTCATCAGCATTCTCCCACAGAGGCCCACTTGGCTGACTCTCAGCAAATAAAACTGTACATTTGCTCAGTAGGACCAATAAAGCTGCACTAAAACTGTATAAGCAGCAAAGAGTACTCTGAATTTGCACAGAACTTCGTTACAGGATGACACAACAAACTTCCATCCCCAATACCCTCACAAAACTTCCTGACGTTTTAAAACTAGCTGTCTCAGGTCAGGCTGACTGTCAGAAACCTTTTAAAGTTGTTTAGGAAGCACCATTCACACAATCACTAGCATGAGCTCAGTGCATGAATGAATCTTTCAGTAGCAAAAATTTGATCTGTATCAATCATGCCCATATTTCCATTAAACAAGCCAAAACCTGCACCCATGTTATACTGGCTGTGGGAGGGCAGACAGAGCCACAAAGATGCAGGCTAATGGTATCTGGCATACAAGCTTTACTTGTATAAAAGTTAATGTGTTTAATTATTTTTAAGTTCCACTCCTGGTGTAAATTCACTTGCAATCAGTTTACTGAATTGCACTGGCCAAGGTTTCCTTTTGAGCAGCTTTAAGATGACACAAACTTAGTGCATCACCAAACCTAAGCTTCTCTGCTTTGTTGCTTTTCGACACATTTTGTAACAGCCGTGGAGGAGGCAAGAACAGCTCTATGCCACACCACAGTCTTTCCAATTCAGGCACCAGAAAAGGCTCTGAGAGAACAGCAACTAGGAGTGTGAGTATGTTTTAAAAATGCTCAGCTATGAAATTGGTGAGAGACCGTGATCATGCAGCACAAATATCCTGATATGAGTGATATCCACAGCTTCTTACTTTCCTTTTTCACGGTGTATTTACAGGTGTTGCACACATCTTCCCCCTTTATGTACAGTGATCCTAGTTTGCATCTTCTAAGAATACTGAGATGACTTTGTGATTTAAACCATAATTTAGTTACAATATTAAGGTTGGCGTAGTTTTAAAAGACCAGCATTCCTCCCTAGGCTCCATACTGCTCACACTTTGCAGGGTTTTGGCACCAAGCAAAACTGCTCATCTGTTATCAGACTGTGTAACACATCAGAATGCACAACAGATCTAAGAAAGCATTTACAAACTCAGCTTGGGGGAAGAAAAAGATTTAAAACCAAATCTTTCACAAAACTGATCCTGTGTTACAAAAGTCTCTGTATGCCTTTGGCAGCTTCTGTTCCCACCTGAGGCAGGGCGTATCCACATGTAATGTATGTTTTGCATGTGCATGCAGGTCTGCAGGACAACCTCTGTGCTTCCTTCCAAATGGCAACTTTTCAAGAAGCAGCTGCCACTGTGCACCTCATTGTGTACAGTAGCTCAAGCTTTTTAAAAGCTGGGAAGCCAGTCAACACACAAGAAATTAGCTCAGCAAAACAAGCAAAACACAAAGACAGAATGGAGAAGTAAGCAATTTCCAATCACTTCACCTGGCTCATTAATCAAATGAATTCAAATGAATTCCGTGTCCTATCACGACAGTTCCTGATGAATTTAGTTACAATAATTAGAGTAAATATGTATTTAATGTTATTATGCATTATCAAAAGATAAAATGGAGAGAACCAATTAAATTACAATAGACCAGAAATATTTTGGGGTTTGAAACAATTGCAAAAGCTCACATGTTCCTGCAGACTCGTACAACAATTCAAATTAGTTTGTCTTGGGCACTTAACTGTCTAAATACAAGCAACGTGTTCTTTAGGGACGTATTATCTTGATGAAATGGGGACAAAGTGCCCAATCTTACATGCAGGTTACATGATTAATTTTAGCTTTTGCTTACTGATGAATCGTTGACTTCATCTTAGTCTAGCTTTAAGTGCCTGTAATTGGCCTTTCCATCAGCCTATTGTGAGGCTTAATGCACAAGTACCTTAGCGTTAAAGGGGAGAGGGATAGAAGAGAGGAAAACATGGGAAACCAGTTAGGAAGACTTTGTGTGAAAACCCAGTCTGAGACGCACAAAAGAAAATGCAATAAAAGAAACTCTAAGAGCTCCAGCTGCTTCACCTGATACGTGCAGGTTGATTTAAAAGGTTCACAGCCGTCAGCAAAGTATCACCTATCCTAAAAGACTTGTAGTTTGAGGCATGTGAATGTTCACTGGTTCACTCAGTTGAACAAAAGCAGACAGGAGCAAGAAGGAAGCCTGAATCATTTTGCCGAAGCTAACAGGAAAGCAACCCCTGACAGTTGGTGCAGATTCTGCTCTGGAAATATAAGAACCAGGAAATATAAATAAGGAAAAAAAATTTCACAAAGTCTTATGAGGACTGCAAAATAATTTCCATGGGAATGCAGAGGAAGTCTCATCCCTTGTGATACCTTAAACTAGATGGAAAAAAAATAGTGGAAAGTAACCCAAGAAAAAAGCTAGTACTGGCAAGTAGACAGGCTATATGGAATACATTTTTTCTTGCATCTCTGACTTCTGTTAACATTTTTGTGGCTCTTGAGGCAGCAAGGTAGGAGCTTTGGTTTATACTCCACAAACACAAGCCAAAAGCCTCCCACAGTTCCATTTGGTAACTTCAGCTTAACATGCTCAAATATACACAGACTTCTGACAATGATTCAAGTTCCCACTCAAACATAAACTATGCCAAAAAACACCCAAGATTATTTCAACTAATAAACACTTGGTTAAAAAACATGTCAAATCAACTTGGTCTTTATATCAATTTAAAAGCCTCTTACCACAATCATTGCCTGAACCATAGTGTGCTGCAGGAAGCACCAAAAGAAAATGATGATTGATAACATTCTCACAGTGTTCCTCTGACTGTCATCACTCCGGTGGTTGCACAAAGCTTAGGACCCTGCACTTGGAAAACTGATTCTCCTGCACTTTGGGCTTGTGTTATGAAAATCATTTTAAGGATGCCAACTCCTCAAGACTAGGACTGGGGACAAATACTGTTTTTAAATTTAGTTCTTAAAACTCAATAGATCAAAATCCTGTATCCTGTCATGGGGCACAGTTTCAAAGCCCTCTCAAAAAGCTGCCCTTTGATTTAACCTTCACAGACATGTCTTCACAAGAAATACAATACTTGAAAATATGTACACTGTTACCCCAACTTTATACAGATGCTGTTCAGTAGCATATTTATTCTCGTTGTAAAACTGTGATATTTGTACTTCAGATATTTCCAAATTCCATTCCATTCCCCTACTAAGACTGTATACTGAGTATTAAAAAGACAGCTGAAGCAAAAAGATAAAAACAAAAAATTCAACACAGGGACACAAGCAAAGTGCAAGGTAACTTGTGATATGCTGGATTTATAGATCCTGAAATTGTGTTCTCCAAATGATCATTCTGTCCAAATTTTCACAGCTACAGTAGTGCAGTAGGCATCTCTGGTATGGTTAGCTCTTGCCCAGGAGGCTTTTCCAATGTAAGTAACATCTCTAATAGACCATTCTAATGAGCAATTAAAGAAAGGTAAGGCAAATTTTCACCAGAAAGAAATACAACAGAAACACACATCAGGGAAAACATTGATTGGAAAACCATCCCCAGTAGCAGTTATAGCAGCTAAAAGCTGGTTTTCCTAATCAGGACTGAGGCACATTTCAGAAGCTATACTGAAGTGTACCTGTTTCTGTAAGAGTAAGCCTTTTCCTTCAAAACTACCATTCTGAAGCTAACTATGGACAATTAAATATTAAATTTACTCAAAACACTTGAGACAAAAGTTCTTAGACAACCCAGTTCAACAGAAAACACATGTATCCAAACACAGTATCCTGTTTCCATATGTATTTTCTCCTACAGAATGGTGACATGAATGAAAATTTGATTCCCACTGAGAGATCTGTTGACTACTCATGGAAAGATGAATCACTCTTCTCAATGGAAATAACAACTCGTGACAGCAGTTAACTTCTGGTGTATAAAGTATTGCATGGGCAAAGTTAGCCTAAGTCCCTACTGTAAATAATTAGTGGATTGATACAAAATGTATTTTACTACCTAGCTTTAAAAGGTGCTGGAGAACTAATAGTCTAGAGTCTCACCTGTGCTACAGGAAAAATGCATCAGGAAAGCCAGAGGCTGATCTAGTTCAAAAACCTTTCTGACAGTGGCCAAAAGCAGATGTTTGCACAAAGACAGTAATGGGAGTGATCCTTCTCCTAGCATGCCCTCAGCTGTCACTTAAGGATTTAGGCTGCCTTCAGAACATCCTGCTAAACTACCACAACCAAACTGTTCCTGTGTGAACATCCTCACTGAATGAACCTCTGGCCTCAGCTGTATCCTGTGGCACTCACCCCAGTGGTTTAGCTAAATGCTGTACATCAAAGTACTCCACTTTGTTTCAATTCTCTGTCAGACTGATCCACTGAGAGATCCCCATCATCATGCTGTGAGCAAATAACTATTCCCATTACTTCATGTGTACTGCTCAGGATATCTGAGTCCTAAATCACATGCGTCTTACACATTTTCTTTCCCATTTGAGCAGTCATGGTCTGCTTGTCCTACGAGATAAGGGTATACGCAGTCTGGTGCTACTTTACATTTTATGAAGATAGGGAATCAACTACATCCCATACCCAAAATATATTTGCACAAAGGCATTATGATGCCTTCTGGTTTAGTTTACCTGCTGTGTTAAAGCTCTCTGGTTTCTGAGCAGTGCTAGAGACTAAGATGAAGTACTCCCAGAACAATGACAAGGGATCCCCCACAAGACCTCTTTGCTGAGTATCAGTTGCTAATAACTGCCTCAGGACTTTTTCTTAGAGATAGAAGTAACTAATTAAATAGGCTGATAAGCCATCTATTTTCATAGAAATTTTCCTGCTACAATTCTGACACTAATTCTTCAGCAAAACAAACTCTGGTATGTTGCACTGAACAAGAAGCCCAAGTGTGAAAACCTTCCTGCACAAACACTAATATTAAGAGATCTGATTCTGGACACAGAATCATCCTTTTTTTACATGTCATGGTCTCAGCCCTTAAAATTATCCCTCACAGTAGAATGTGTTTTAGAGACAGGTAATTTTATATATGTAAAGACATATGAGCTTTATTTGTGTCCCACAGTAGGGCACAGAGTTATTCACAGCCTTCCAGATGCTCTGTCCAGTTCACCCTGCATGCACAGCTTCCCTAAGACAAAGATGACACTCTAACATTGGTGACACGGCCACTTCCCCAAAACTGTCATCCATGTTTTGTCAAGGGCTTCCTTCCTCCCTCCCTTCTGCCCCTTCATCCTCCCAGGCCACCCAGTCTGTCCCCAGTGCCAAGGTCAGCAGGTGCAGAGGTGCTCTGTGCTCCAGGGCACAGCAGCAAACCCGGAGGCAGCCGGGGCAGGGAGCACGGCAGGGACACATGCGACCCCTCAGAGCAGGGCTGGCAAACATCACTGCTCCAGCAGCTGGACAGTGGCCAAACCCTGCCTTTGCTGGACCTGCCAGGCCAGGGAGCAGATGATCAGAGCCCATACCTGACCATGCAGCTGCAAATTCAACAAAGCTGTGCCTTTCAAGTATCGTACAGGCCCTTTGGGAAGGCGGCCTTAAATCTCCACAGGGTTACGTCTTGCACAGGTGGCCTGTATAGCTTCACGGGATACTGGTCTTAATATTTTTTTCAAAGCTTGCTCACTACATTTATTACTGTAGTAGTGACTAAGCCTCCAAACTATTTTTACAGGCCCTGAACAATAGTAATCATTTAGGATCAAGTTCTGCTTGCTAAACTGAATTGTACCTAGTCTAGATTCTTAAAGCCCCACATCTCTGACCACCTCTGTTGATCACAGAACATAAAGGATATCAGTTGGGATAACACTGGCTTAACAGACATTTGAAGAGCACCACAAGAACAAGAATTTGCTATAAGGCTTCTTCATTGTTCAGATCCCAAAGAAACGCAGTCCGTTGCAATATCCCCTTAGCAATAACTTCGTTTTGAAAGGCACAATGCAGATGCAGTAAGGTAATCAGGTTTCTGAATGATCACTCTTGTTAATTTTACTAGTTAGCATTTAGGAACCCTGTCTCAGACCTAGCAGGACTTTAAGAAGTTGTATGTATCACGTTCAAATAAAGCAAAACTAAATCTAGAATATGCATTTCCAAAAGGCTACTTCCATTTTATCCAAAAATGACTGGATTTTACTTAACTCATAGAAGAGCAACTTACTCCAATGTAATTCTATTTTCTGAAACAAGAAGCCCTACTATTTACTGTTGAAGCCTTTGCCTGTCACCACATACATTTTAAAGGAATCACTAATGTTAAAGAGATGGGTACATTTCAGCTGTGCCACTCGCATTTGCACGAAGCTGAAACTGTGACCTAAACAACCTCACTATGTAAATGCTCTGAGGATAAACCTACATTATTTGTCTTAAGCTCATGCAAAAAAAGAGAACAATGATGAACAGTATTCCTGACATTATTAAAGCCAGTGTTAAAAGCCACAATCTACGTTGTATTTATCATACATATGCATTTCTTCCATATTTTTTCCTCTGGACAGTCAGTTGTTGTAGTGCTAGGTTTAGTTTAGCAAGCTGCAGCTTTCCCTGGGAGCTCAGCGGGGCTTCTTAGGGCAGGGCAGCCATTCTGTCCTCCCGTAGTCCTTTTTGGACGGCTCTGTACTCTTGCTCTGGCTAGCTATCAGCTCTACAACCCAGTGACGGCGAGGGAGGCGAGAAGGGTCCCTCCATGAGGCTTTCAGAGGACTTTTAATAGTGACAACTTGTCCCTGAGACCCCCAGAGGCAGAGACCTCGTGATCCAGGCACAGAGGGGTTTTGTCAGATCACAGGGGCGGTACCTGGGCGGGGCTGGGGTACAGGAACCAATAGGGAGAGCCCAGGGAGTGGCCAGGGCTAGGGGCAGGGGAAAATGGGGGAGAGGGTGGAACAATATGGGATAGGAAAAGCAAGGGGTAAACCGATCACCACAGTCAGTCTTACTTCTCAGTTATGGATATACGTTCCCCTCTCTTACCCCAGTAAATTCTATGGTCTGGTGGTTGTTATGGGGTTTTTTTTGTGATGATGGTGGTTCTTTGGTGGGGTTATTTTTGGTTCATGTGGGGGGCTTTTGTGTGTGTGTTGGTTTTTTTTTTTTTTTTTCTCATATTTTTCTTTTTTAAGGCTGTGTGGCAAAAAAATGACTAAACCTTAAATTAAACATCTTAATGTCTCTACATTTGTTCCTTAATTAATAAATATACTTGTGTTAACAAGAGACCTTTAACAAGCTACGTTTTGAGACTGTCCAGACTATACTTAAAGGCAAATACATGTACTCAGAGTTAGACGAGCAGTAGGAGTCACAAAATACCATCCCTAACCCTGTAATCCAATCTTTACATGTAGCCCCACAGACCTTTATGGGCCTATCAGCACAAAGAAAGCTTGCAGAATCCCACCATGTGCACTGGGTATTTTGTTTTAAATGATACACGACAGATTCTCTGGCCTTTCCTTTAAAAGCCTTACCTTTATTTTACCTCTGGACATTTAACTTAAATTTTGGTGTCAGAGAATGAATATGATCAGTGATTGTTCCTCAAATAGTACTGCTTGCACATACAGGAACATCTAGCTAGTCAAGGCTGTGTATCATCTTAAGGTAAATCCACTCTACTGTTAACACTTTTTAAATACTTATTTGCTCAAACAGAACTGATTTGAACAGAGAACTAAGAAAAATTATCCTTTTAGAGAAAGAACTAGTCAATACTGTTAATGCATGGGAACATATGATGACTACATGCACACACCTGCTGTGCATTAAAATGACTCCTTTACAACCACCCAGTAAGTAAAAGGGAGAAGGAGTGTCCACTTTGGAATTCATCTTGTTTTTTTTCATGCTAAGCAAATGTTCACAAACAAACTTACAAGTCAGGAGTTTGACCAGGCAGTACCTTTTCCATATATGCATATATACTATAGCTACAGGAGACATGTCTGGACCTTCAGATGATGAGGTGCACAGGTACTGTCAGAAGTGACATTAACTCAGGGGTTTACTGTATAACAAATTAGCACTATTTATATGCAGAAGAGGCATGATGCTCTCAGGAGCTAAATATTAGCTTCTGATAAAATAATTTTGGTGAAGCCCTGCTAAGCAGCAAGCTAAGGAAGCTGTCTGTGCTTGCAGGATATGACTCATTGCTTCGCTAGGAAGGACTTGCATGTTAAATGCAAACATTTGGAGTCACCTGTTCATGCCCTCCTCAACACACCTAAAAAACTGTAGGCTGCCAGGAAAACACCAGTAGGAATATAATATAATTTCCACCAAGACCAAAAAAAGCAATTTCAGTGGGGCTCTCCTGGCAGATCACCCCATTTATGGTAACTGCTGCTCAGGGAGCAGTTCCTTCCTGATGATCTCGTTATTTGCAGGGCTGAACACAGGCAGCAAAAGGGTCCCTACTGTGTCCTTTGGATTCCACCTTGCTTCTGCCTAGTTCCACCCTGTTTGTCACAGGCCATCAGAGGGAGGTGGACAAGCTTTCTGCAAGTCTCCAGCACCAGCACACATGTAACAAAGCCACATCAAAATGTAGGACAACTGCTGCCAAGCAGTTAAGATGGGCAATACAAAGATTCTGCTTTCATTTTAAGTACCATTCTTCCAAAAGAATAAACAGGTGTTTCAAGTGGGCTTTTCAGAGAGGCCTTTAGAGGGGTGGGGATGAGGAAGAAGGCATCCAGACCTTGGTGTTCCCTTAGGACCTCTCTGAACATCAGACTCTTGCAAAATATTCATAGATGCTCTCATTTAGATCTGCAAAAGCTGTTTCCTCAACTCTCACTAGCCACTGGGCTAGCAGCTGGCCAGAGACATTTTACTTGAACAAGTGGAAAACCAGAGGAACAAAGAACAGTATGTGCTCTATGCCACCTCTCAAGCATGCCTTGCCCTTCCCCCAGGGACTCGGCTACACTATCATCAAAACCAGGATGAAGTCACAGCTGCAGCCGCAAATCAACACTTTTGCCTTTACATCTGAACCTCACTGTGGGGTCATTATGCAGCAATGAAAGGAATATATGGGTTTTCTCTACCTGCCCTATGCCAAAACACAGCTGATCGCCTCAAGACCAAACTTCCAACATGGGGGAAAAACAGGAAGAAAGCACAGCTAGTGACAGAGAGGAGGGACATTTACCTGGCTCACTGACCTCCATCCGACTTCCTTTTGACTGGGAGGAGGCATTTTAACTTCGCTGCTTACAAGAAACTTCCTGTTAGAAAGCTGAGGTTTCCAGTGCTTTTTTTATTGCATTTTCCAAAGCTGCGTCATCAGAGCAGGGCATATTCCTATGGGAATACTGTAAGGAGTTATAATAAATAATAAGGAATGTCGTGGCTAGTAAAACATGTAATGTGAAAACATACAAAAATTGATTTCACTGTGTACAGTTACTTTTAAAATTCTGTGCTTTTCACATTTTCCTGGCAGACACATATAGCCACAGTCACTAATTAATATGAACAATATAAAAAAAAATAAGCCACTTCTGAAAGTTGTAATTTTGCTTTCACTTACTTAAGGCAGTAGTCAATTTTAATGAAAAAAAATCCTCAAAAACTAAAAATGAACTACAAAGCTGACTTGAGAATCTACAGGGCAGCTCATATTTCCTGTGTGTTCATTTGTACGGAGGTGAACATGTAGTAGATAATTTAAAATATCCTCCTGACATAACATCAACAGGTAAAACTAGAGGTTAATGAGAACAAGACAAAAGAATAAAAAGAGACAAAGAAAACAAAAGAAAAAGACTCCAAAACAACAAAAAGCAGAAATACACAACACTGATTTCCACTTGCACCAAAGCCTAGAAATTAATGTCTTCAAAATTTCTTAGGAGCACCTTGTGATCCCAGGGCACTCTTACCAAAATCCTGCAACTTGTCCACAGGCATCACAAGAGTCCTATGGAGTTGGATAAGCAGGATACAGGGCAGTGCCAGTCAGCACACCTGGCTCAGAGGTGAGGAGGGAACTCCTGCCATTCATCCCTTCTCCTCACCAAAACCCCAAACCTAAACCCTCTGTTCCATAGACAATAAGGTCTAATTTGCAAAGAGAAGTGAGCAGATTTGAGATCTGAGAGAGATATTCTTTTCATTAAACTCCTGAGAAAAATATTTTAGATATTTATCCAAATTTTCCTCTTGAATATTAAATATGGAGGATGTGAACATGGGGAATGAGTTGAGGAATCTTCCATGGCCATGCATGTGTTGTAATTTTGTAGCTGCAGCTGGAAGAGGAAAATGCCAGAGCCAATTTTTTGCACAACTAAGGATTATCCCAGTCAGACAAAAAGATGTTAGCCTGCTGTTACCTACTGAGGTATTATCATGAATGAGAAAAGTGAGCAAGGAGAAAATAAAACAGTATCACACTGGTTTTGTATTACAGACTACAAAGAAAACCTCAGTATTGCTCCAAAGTACCAAATCACAGAATGTAATGAAGATCAAAACTTAGGATAGACAAGAAAATTCCAGTCCACAGCTAAAAGAAAAGCCCAACATCTACAAAAAACCAAAACTGAATTATTTCATTTATGACCACATAAACCAACATAAGATTATTGTCCAATTTCTAGACAGCAGTAGAACACAGTCATTGATGGAGATGGTAATTAAAAAGTTTGGCTCAAAACAACAACAAACAAAAAAACCCCTAACCCACCAACTTGGAAACCCTAGGTTTACATACAAGCCTGAAGTCCTACCTAGCACCCGCAGATGCTTTGTGGCAGCGTGACAAAACCAGTAAAATGCTTCAAAAGAGAAACAATATTTTCAACAGCTTCTAAGAGTCAAGAGCTCTCTGCTATCAGAGAGCCTATAGAGAACTGGTCTGAATGATAAAAGATGAAGTTCATGAAGCAAACAGACATAAGAAATAGATAAGAAAGAAAACCCAGGCCTTAAAGAATAAAAATCAATTTATTTTCCTGAATGCTGTCTAAAGGTGGGGAAATTCCAGCATAGGGAGAAGTTCACAAACTTTCAAAGCTTAGCTCATATGTGTTCTGTGTTGCTTTTATGTAAAATGAGATAGAGAGTTTTGGACAAATCAAAGCAAAACCAAGAAGCAAAAAACAAGCCCCCAAAACAAACAAACAAAAATGAAACAAAAACAAAGAAACAAACAAAGATGTAAAATTTCTGTGATGTGAAAGTCATACCTGGACATTTCACACCACTCAACAGCCACAAAAGCAGATAAAATTGATAAAAAGAAAAAAATGTCAATTGACTCACTCTTACACAAAACTCTTGTACATGCACTGTTTAAGACAATCATTTGAAGCAGAGCAACCCACAGAGCATAGTGGGGGAAAAAGTCAACAGATTTGGTTTTAAAAAGTTATTTTATTCATTACTTTCTTGGTAAAATTAGGAGCATCTGTGGATTCCCCACCTCCTCCTTCTCCAAACAAGGCATCTCCTCTCAGAGCAGGCTGTAAATGATCAAATCAATGGAATAATAATCTTGATTGTCTTAACCAGCTCTCCATAGACATGAGTTCACAAGAGAGGCAGCTTCCTCAGACATTAGTAAAGACCTTTGATCTGTCTTTGAAGAATTTTTTCTCAGGATATTTAAAAGTCTGTGGTTTATTTTCATGTGTGGAGAAAAGCAACACTGAGGTGAAAACTCCCACACAAACGTCTCAACAAATCTATGCTTCTCAAAAATACCCTTGAAGAAAATTAATACATATATGCAACTTTGAAGGTGTACATTTTTATTCTGTAGTTCTTGCTGTGGCCTCTTGCTGCCTATTTCACAACTCACGGATGTAGGAAACTCCACAGAAACAGCAAGCAGACAAAAAAACCCATGAGTTAACTGGAAATGGAGATGGCTGCAAGGGTTAAGAAGTTTGGGTCTCAGATACCCAGACCAATTACTGTGGGGTAACAAATTAACTTACACTAGATAACATATCCCAGATAATCCTTGCTTACTAACCATACATTTTCATTGAAAACAAAAGCAAGATACTTCAAAACTTTGTGGACTTCTACTGCGCTTTTGATGAAAGTATCTTATAAAGGATACTTATTTTGTATTTGCTGTGAGCACCAAGCACAAGAGCATTACATAGATACACTCTTGGTACACAAATACATTATTTCAAATGTCATATGTGTGTATGAAGACACACACATGCACATTGAAATACAAGAAATACCACTGGTTTCTTCCTTTTCTTTTGCCCACAGCTGTTAGAGCTAGCAACGTCGTAAGGTTGTATTTCTTCAGTTAGATTATTTTTATAGAATTGTGATTATAGGCTGCTTTTCAAAGTGACCTTGTACCACATTACCAGCATGTTGAAGGGGACAGAAAATGACTGTCACAAGCACCTTGCCAGAGAAAATGTACCTTCCATCAGAAAGGCAGGACCTTATTACAGTAAACACCACTGAAATGGTGTTGGTATGTGCAACTGTGTATGTGTAGGGAAAGTTAATCACTGAAGTCAGAGATGCAAAAACAGCACTGGGCTGAGTAAACTTCTTTTGCCTTTTATTCTTACAGGCTTCTCTTAGTTATATTCAGGTTTTGCATCTTATTATTTTGAGAAATACTTCTAAAATGAGAAGATCTGTCATGCTGCTAAAAAACATAGGAAGAAAAATATTCAATTTATAGTCATTAAATCCTGCTTAGATGATTAAAACTGAACATTAAATATTCCCATTTTGGCAATGATAGAAAGTTTTGGGAAGTGCGAGGGAATACTATAAAAACAGGATTTAAAATTTTTTTTTAAACGTGCTATCACAAAACTTATCTTGAAATATTTATAGAATTATCACACAATGATGGTATTTTGGCTGCATCAAGTCTGCTGAGGGCAGCAAAAGAAGTATGGGCAATAACCTCACCTGTATTTTTAGGAAGACAGAAATAGTTACTTTTGTAGGTTCCCATTTACCAAAATCATGTTGAACCCAGGGAAGAAAGGGCCCATCTGTGCCTATGCAAACACATGAAACATTTAAGAGAGTCTTGTGCAGTAAAAAACTTTCCCTGCTTTTTAAACTCTGTAAAACATGTACTTACACAAAACTAATGCCATTGCTGAGACAACACCTTTACATAGGTTCACACCATGAACCTATTAATTAATTTACTAAGTTTCTAGTGGACAGAGAGAAAGCAAAAGCCAGAAGCATAGGTATTGACCTGGGAGGTACATGGATCTCATGTGAAAGAGTGAGAAATGAGATATGAATGTATGAACTAGATCAGACTGACAACCTGTAAAACATAAAAGCCAGTAAAAACCCTCAATAATGTTGCAAAAAACCACCCTCAAACAAACCACCTCAAAAGAAAACAACAAACCTTCACCATTCAGTAGACAGAAGGTGTGTGACTTACCACACAGAAAATTCTGGCCTATCCTGAAACCCAAAACTTAGAAAATTTTGGGTTGGGTTTTTTCCCTTACACAAGACTGAAGCTAAACAGATGGAGAGCCCCTTCTCGAGTCCTAAAATACCGCACTTGAACTATTTCCTGTGGGATTTACAGTAACATGTCACACATGCAAAAACCCATTTGTTTTACCAGTCTGAATAGCCTACCCTTCACTTTCATGAATATCTCCATGACAGATGAATCTGGGAAGGGGCGAACCAAAGTTCCCAGTATATTCTTCCTAAGGATAGCCTGAGCTTGTTTCTCTGCAGCAAGGAGGCTGCACATTTTGTCCAATATCTAACCAGGGGTCCCAGCCTGAACCAAGGCCAGTTCCAAACAGGGCAGATGGAGGGGAAAAGGTACTGACATCTCTACAAATTTCAGGGAGACTGATGCCTACAGAGAGTTGAGAGATAGCCACAGCGAGGAAAAACTGAAATTATCAACTGAAACACTGAATTATCCAGCTACATAAATGTCTACAGTCCAGGTAGTTTCGAGATACTCAGGGAAAAGGATGACTTTAGACACACAGTTTCTAAGATAGAAACATTTTTGTTTCGTGTAGCACTCTTTCATGGTTTTGCTTCAGATAATGGTGTAATTCCAGAGTGATTATACATTAGAGCCAAAATTACAGCAGCAGAATAATAAATATGAAACCATGTTTATAACAGTAATAAATATTAGATTCAATGGTAAATTAAATATTAATAAATATTAAACTAAAACCACTGTATTAAATAATGTTAACTATTTCTTATGCTCATAAAAAGAGAAAATTCTATACTTGGAAAGTAAATTTATATAATTGAAATTGGAGCAGCTGAGTTTTATTTCAGTTTACCAATAAAAATCTGTCACACAGATAGTGCAAGATTGACCTTTTTTTTTTGTTCAGTAAGAGGAGCAGATAATATGACATAGCAGAGTTTACTTTTTCAAACTCTTAGATCTACCTGATGTTACAGAGACATTTCTTCACATGAACCAAAAACCTCTCTTGCCCTAATCCTTATACATAATCTAATTACAAAATAAGTATGAAACATTTTACTTTAAAAAGAAAGATAAAACAAACCTAAATCCATGGAAGCATACTGAAAAAAACCCCAAACCCTATTAATCTCAGAGGCAATTCAGCTAATTGCATAAAATTCCCCTCAACCCTCTATTCCCAGCAGTAGAAAGCTGAAGACATTCTAGGTATTTTACTTTTGATTCCTCCTCAACCTTTTGAACCCATGTTTTCATGGGTTCAGAAGGTTGAGGACAAATCAAATGTATTTGATTCCTCCAAAGATTATACTGGTGGTGTCATCCTGCAGCAGCACATTGAAGCTACAGCGCACCTGCAACTTCAGAGTCCTTCTCCCACTACAACGAAACCCTTGGCTTCACACTGTGGCCTTGTGGCAGGGGTAGCTCCTCACTGACAAGACAAATCACCTCAAGCTAGTCCCCTGTGTCTAACCTATTTACTACAAGAACTGTACACTTGTAATGTGATAAATATACTGTCATCTTCCAAGACTACCATCAACTTGGCAAAATGCTGGACCACAAACTAGGAGAGCTGAATTCCTGTGGAGGAGAGAAAAGAAGGGTTTAGCAGAAGTTGTTTCAAATTATTACCAGAGAGAAGGAAAAAATCAGTCCATGTCTCAAAGTACTGATTTCTGAGCTGGGAGCTTTGTGGAATCCAGGCCTTCATTTCATATTTCAAAAGAGATGCCCAGTTTTGCCAAAGAAATGTTGTGTGATGCATCAAGGAGCCCAAACTCTTGATTTTCTCATGGATCATCACCAAGAGGTCTATTACGCAACCATCTGAAGAATCCTACTTACAATAAAATTTGACATCTCCAAGAAGGAGTATACATTCCTAACCATATATTCCTAATGTAAAAATTTCACATTTGTTCATCTTATGCTTTCATGCTGTGCACTGTGAATGTGTGTGCTTTAAACTGCCAAATATGTGGGCAAACACCACCTAAGACTTAGTAGGAGATCAGTTAATCTACAGAACGGCCTTAACTTGCAGTCAGAGCCACAAAACCAGCAACTAGTCACATGGCATAGGTTCTTTTCTCTACTTTTCTCTGGCACAAAATCCTATGGGCTCTGTGTGTGTGTTTATCTGTATTTATGTATCTGTAGTTTGAGACATGACAAGAATGAAGACTAGATCACAAATTCACACACCAATAACGAAATGACAGACAAGTGACACAGATATATTCTTCAAAAGGACCTGGTCAAAACTTCTCACACAGACTCAGCCTTCTAAAGATGACTGTAAGCCTGGACATATGCAAAATGGACCCAGGAAGATCTGAGCTGCCACACTCAGTGTGTATCCTGCAAAACACCACAGGATTGGAAGGGGGAGGAGGAGGCAACAGATGGTGGAGATTTCACAGTACCTTTACTGTGAGCAGAGTACCATGACAACTCTAACACAGTTCAAAAGACATCTTACTGTCTCAGAAGAGGCTCCCTGTAGCCAAGGGATGAGGAATCTGGCTTGTGGTCAGATGAACATAAACCACAACCAGCACAAAAATGACGTCCGGTTCTCACCCATGCACTTTTCCTGTCTGGGAGTGTTCACATCCTTGGCTGAATCCAGACTTTCTTCCCATTTGAGTAATTGCTGTTCTTGCAGGATCCCCAAGGGCTTCAAAGACAAAAATTTGACAAGATCCTGTGAGAGGGGAAACAGACTGCCAAATTATTTTCTTTCTGCTACTTGACTTCCTGCAATTCTGCATGCCAACAGATGCATCAGGGTACACAGGTAAGCACTCTTGCATCAGTCTTCCCAGAAAAATGTCTTAATCCTGCTGTTTCCCTGCCAGGATGGAAACACTTACTTATCCCAGATTCCCTGAGTGAGGAACCTGTTAAAGGAGTCTCTTTTCCCTAAATGACGAGCCTATGCACCAAAACAGCACGAAGTCTACTGAGAATGAGAGCACAGCCCAAATGAGATAGCTGGTCATGGCACAGACCATACCTCTGAACAGAACATCCCTCTGGATGCAAGCCATTGCAAACGGTTTTCAGGAAAACACTAAAGCAGTCTACCCAAAAGGAAGGGCTGTTTTCTTTGGAAGTGGGGCAAATCTACCACAAAGCAATGTATTTCCACTTAGGGGAAGAAGAAAAGTTGTAAGCACATTCTGTCAGAGGGCACCAGTTCCAGGAGAGGCTCAGTGATGCTGTGAAATGGTCATATCCTGGGATTCTAATTATTAAAAAGACTTTTTCATGTTCTACCCCAGTTCAGTAGGTGCATTTGCTGGCCTAAAGACCACACCAGGACTACAAAAGGAGAACAAGACAAACCTGCTGGAGGATGTGATGTGGCCTAGCCAAAAGCACCTTCCCATGTCTGGACACTACCCAGCACACAGCCACACTAGGAGAACAGGGACAGGAGCTTAATTTCTCCCTAGCCATGTATGTGAACATGATGCTGAACATGATGCTTCAAAGTAGCTTTTGCTGCACAGGGAAGAACAAAGAAAAATAGCCTGTAGACCTGTAGCAACTATGGTGGGACCCTTTTTATTCTTGCCCCAATCCATATTTATAATAATGGACAGAGGATTGCAGACCTCTTTCCAAAAGACATCATGTGCTTTGCACTCTCCTATTACATTGGCATGCCAAGCAATCAGATCTCAACTCCTTTTAAAAGTCAGTCTGTTGGTAGAAGTCCTATCAATTTCAGCAAATCAAAAGCACTGCCCTTTAAGGGATGCTAAAAACCAGAGAGACATAATTCCTTGCTTAGTCACGGATTTTCAGAAGAAGTGGCAAGTTCTTAACAATTCAGGGTCCTTACCCCTGGGTTTAAGTAAATACGTGGTCCTGTGGAGGATTTTGTTAGCTTGTAAGTCAATCACCAACTAAAAAGGAAAACACTAAAGGGGAAAACAAATGGCAAAATATCTCTTAAAACTCTAACATGAAGCCATCCCTGAAAGATACCTCAGTCTTTCCCACAAAAGTGCAGGGATTTTGGAACCACCTGCTTATTCACTGCTGCCAAAGAGACAAATGCAGTTTCATCTCCTTCAGAATATGACTGAGAGGGTGGAGACCAAGTTCACATCATAGAAACATTTGGTCATTAATTCACCTGGCTCTTAAGGAAAGTATATTTTGACCCTTCAGATTACTTGTTCATCACCAAGAAGAGGAAAATACCTCCTTTATATGCAGAAGAACAGCATTCAGTTCACAGATGAGCAAGATCTTTAAAAAGAAAGCAGAAAATAAACTATAAAAAGAACAAGAACATGAACACTAAGAATAGATGCAAACTTTGCTGAGTTTGTAACTTGCAATTATTTGATTTAGCAGAATGTTTCAGTGTAATCCAATCTCACTCCTCTTAGAATCTGGACTGAGCCTACCAAGTCACACAGACTCTGATGAGCTTGGGAACCATCACACTGTGACTTCAAACAAGATACCAGTGCAAAACCTTCTGTAAAACAGGCACCTCTTAATGTGATAGAAAGTACCATAGCACAGAACTCAGGTCTTGTGCTATTCTATTAGCATAGTTATGGAAAACATATCTCCATTAAGTACCCACAGCATAGTGGCCTGTGATTTCAAGAGACATGACTTCATGATCTGGATGCTCCCTTTCAATCTTGTTTTAATTTTGATGCAAGCAAGGGTTCATAATGCATCATATGAGAATGCTGGCAAGTATCCTTGTTTCTTCTGTTTACATAGCTACAATCCCTGCTGTTTAGTAATTGAGCCAAAACAGGTGAAAGATCACAAGAGCAAGGCACAGACACAGCATCAATTTCTTTTTAGCACTTGTTGTTTACTGTTTTCTAAGGCATCTTATATTGTCATCCTTCCTGGTGCTACAGAGAAAAAGGGCTTAAATTAACTTCTATATAGAAGTTTGCCACAAGATGCAAGAGTCAGTTCTCCAGGAGAAATCACAGAGCCTCTGTGAATTACAAACTCTGTGACAAGAAGAAACACTTCTTCCTTACCTCTTTTTTGGTTGACAGCTTTCTTGTACACAGATGCCATCATTATAGAATATAAGTGTTGGTTGAGATAGATATGCAAAAGGGCAAATTTTACGCTCATTAGTCTAATCTTGAGAACCTGTGCTCACTGTTTTGGGTGCCATGAACAACTGATACTCACAGATTTTATGAGTCTGTTAACATTTTTACCTTGTGGGAAAAAAACCCAACGAAATAAAACATTGCTCTTCATTAACCTTCAAGAACATGGAAAGAGTTGCTCAAAACAGAAAATAGCCCAATGTACCAAAACACACAGGTGGAAAATTTTGAATGATGCTACATGTCTTGAATGTCTCATTACGGTCATTCCAGGGTCTAATAACATTGCAGAAAACCAGGACCCTCTGGAATAGAATGGGTGTTTTTTCTGTTTTGTGCCGTGGTGCAAGGGCACGAGTAGCTGATGTTCTGTCCAAAATGTCAGGTGGGTGTGCTTTGAAGGTGAGTCCTTAGATGGTGGCACATCCAGGGAGTCTGGCAATTTGAAGGTGAGGAGTTTCAGGGTAGGTGGATGGGATGTTTGGTTTTGTCTATTTCTGAGGTCTCACTTTGCTTGCTACACCAGCAGTTACGCTGCGCATCTGAAGTTTTCAACTGGCCTTCCGTTACTCATACCTACCTCCTCTGACAACCACATTAGCACAGACATCCTTCTGTAGACAGACAACACTACAAAGAATAATGCCTATCAGCGTACAGGTAGTAAGAAAGTTTAAGTAGATCAACTGAGAAAGAGTATGTTAATAAAGCAGGCTACTAATACCAGAGTGCTTGTGCCTCTTGTCAGCTACATTCAAGTACCATTAAGAAAGTGCTTAAAGTATACATTTAGTATTTCACTTCAACCTCTAATAATTCACATTAATTGCTTAATTTGATAAATATTCGCATTTGATTTACATTAGCAGATTTGATCGTAGGCACTGGCATTCAGGAATGTCAGAACAGAATACAGGTAAAGTGTACGTAAGAACTCTCAACAAGAAAAGGAGAAAACTCCATCCTGACTGAAAAGACTGAAGAGATGCCATTCTCCATAGGAGCACAGCCTGTCTGGCAAGTCAGCTGGCTTTCACAAGGACCAAGTGCCTTTTGCCACTGCAATAAGGACTGATCTACCTGATTAGGAAGTAGGCATGACAAACCTAAAAGGAAGTCACAGTTAACCTTCTGCAGCTGTGAAAACTGGGTGGCACGTAGCCTTGAAGCCAACAACATACATCCAGTGCAAGAGTAAATGCAGGGGAGGATGTCCTTCTTGGACTGTATTTCCAAGTTCAGGATTTCCAGGTGCACCCAATCCCAAAAGCTTGAAAAGGTATAAAGCTCTTACTTACCTACTGGTTTCTCTTTCCTTCCACAAGAAATATCATATTGACATTTGTTGTCAACAAATTTGACAGTAGCTTGATGTCCAGTTTATACCACGGCTGCAACTTGCATACACGATTATTTATGGACTATTTATGCATTTCACAGTGTCCTGTGCTTGTGGTGTCAAAGCCCACAGACAAGCTCAGAGTACATTCAGTTGTGAGCTGATTTAGCTCACAACTCCTGAATTTGAATTTACAACCATGAGCCTTTAACTGCACACAAAAGCCAAGCACGCATCCAGCATCTTACACTCAAAGGAAACCAACAGCCTTCTTCCCAAATAATAATATTCTGTGAGCAAGGGGAAAAAGGTGCATATCCTAATAAACAGACCACAGCAAATAAAGGGAATCTGCATTTGACTGAAAGACCAGGATGAACACCAACTTAAACTAATCATCACCAGCTAACATTGCTGCCAGCCTGCTGTGAACAACTCTTGGTTTCCTCCATGCACTATAATAAGCTCCCATCCTAACCTGACACTGTTGATGCTTCACAAAACAGTTTCCAGTGCACACTGCCATGCAAATCTGACACACCTTAGTTTTTTAAGACCTGGAGAAACAAGTTTTTCTTATTAACCAGTGTTTCAAACCAGACTAGAAGAGACTTCAACATTACAGAAAATGTCACTTTCTTTTTCTGTAATGTTTTTGATAAATTCACCCCACTCTCAGTTGTCATCCATTACAAACTAAAAGCTACTTCTGCCTCCTCTGCTCTTGCAGAAAAACAACAAAAGGAAGCGTTCTTAGCATTCAGTGGAAAGTTACCACAGTTAAGGAGAGAAGTCACAGAGTTGAAGATTTAGTCAGAATCCGGTGAAAGGGAGTGGGGGAGGAGGCTCTCGAAGAATTTTATCAGCCGCAGAATTGTGAGGCCAAAAAGCAGCTGAGAAATCATCTAGTGCCTATCATAGACCATAACAATTTTCTGTACTTTTCAGCAATTAGCTTGGCAGTTTAGTAAGAAAAATTGTGCCTTACTGTGTTTGGAACATGTTGAATTTCACCTTTGAATCACATGATCAGGCTGTTGTTTGCTAGATGGTATCCATGACCACAATTTTCCAGCAGAGGTGGACTATAATCCATTCATTCCTTAATCTGAGTGGTGATAACCAAAACACAAGTTCCTGAGGTTAATCAATATTTACACAGTGTTAGTCATTTATCTGCAAAGGCTTTAGAGTATGTTTCCTTAACAGTGGCACTTCAAAGGGGCCTAGTTAGGATAAGTCTCCCTTTTACCAGGTACTAACACCTCTAGAGTGCTGGATTCAAGCCCTAAAGAAGTAGCAAGGTTTTATACTGCATGGTTTTCAGAGTGGACAAGTCATGATCTGCAAGGCAGTTTGGTTTTGGTGGTGGTGGTGTTGGGGAGGGAGCATTTACAGTTACAGGAGGGAGCATTACAGTCTGGATGTGCTTGCTAGTCCCTACATTTTGCCAAATGTGGATAACGCGACTGCGTAGCTTCTCGTAGTGGAGGACTGCTTTTGTGCTTTCCCTTGGAAAGACAGAAAACCCAGAACGCCATAAGGGCTGGGATGCTATTGAAGTGGAACAGAAAGATCTTCCTAGTGAGAAGCTTCTGAATCTAAATTTGCCTCACTATAATAAGTATCTACCTGAAAGGTGAGGTAGGCCTTGTCTCACAAATGGGAAACGTGGTTTGCAGTAATGCACCCAGCGCTGCTGCTAAAGATGCTGCCTTTGAAGTATCAAGGAGGGAATTGTTACAATGGCATAAGACCAGTAAAGACTCACTTCACTACAGACATCCAGTAAGGATCACAGCCCAGTCTTGCTGGTTTACAAAAGGTTGTCAGCTTTTGTCAAATGACAAACAGCCCTGTGCAGAAGGGAAAATTACCATTCTGGAGGGAATAATACCCACCATCAATTATAGTAGTAGTTTTATAGTCTCTGTTAGCTAAAACAATTACTTTTTTCCTTAATTTCCTTCAGCTTCAGAGATATAAACCATGCATTCCAGAAGTAACAGCACCGAAAGCCCAACCAGACCAAAGCTGAGCCAGCCAAGGGCGAAAGACCACCACAAAGAAGAGGTCGGTTACAGTGGGAGAGGAAATGTACAAACAAGGCAGAAAGAGAAGGATGATGTAGCCCAAGCCAGTACCATCCTGAGAAGCCCAAAGGCAGAGAAAAAACAAAAAAGTTCTGTCAAGAAAAGGGAGGATCTCTCTCGTGATGACTTGCTATTTCTTCTCAGTGTCCTCGAGGGTGAATTACAGGTAATGTATTGTCCTACTTTACATTCCAAATTAAAAGACACTCCAACCTCCAGCCCTCATTCCCCCATCCACCATAAACACGTGCTGCATTTAAGAAAACACCTTACCTAGTCTGATACTGGACTAACATGAAATGCAAAGTACAAAACCACTCCAAAATTATAGCTACTATAGTTATTACAGCTATCAGACAGGAAACATGATCTTTATACCAGAAGTAACTCTCAAAGCAGAGAACTCACAAAACTTTCTAGTTGTGCTGCCCAGTTCTAAGTATCTTCAATACAAAGTATTTGTCACTGTAAAGGTGACATGGAGAACATATTACAGACCTTTAAGATCTTTTACTTAATTATTTCTTATCCCTACTCTCCTTTGAAGTCATGAGCTTTACTCCCTATGAAACAGTATGTGCCAGTTCACAAGAAGTAACTCATTCAACAGTATTCTAACACCCTTTGCTAGAAAAATCAAAATAGCCATTTCATTTCCCATCATATGAAGCAAAAGTGTTACATGCCACTTAGCCCACAAGTTACTGGATTTTGAAGAGTGAGCATTTTTCTACCTAGAAAATGAACCATCTGTAAACTGGTAAATGATGCCTAAACTGGTCAAACGTAATTTCAAGAAGTGGGAACCAGATTTCCAGTGAGCAGGGAAAATATTTTTGTGGCAGGCTTATTGCACGGAAGCAGTGACTTTAAAACTGCTCACAGGCAGAGGAAAAAGCAAACTGGCCAAAGTGTCCTAAATGGGTGTAGAACATGGTGTCAGAGTTTACTACCTAGACAGTATTTGGGTAGTTCTATTCTTAACATATGTGTGTATGTTTATATAATAATACAGACATGCTTAACAGAACACACATGTGATATGAATATTTAATAGCTGCACCAATCTGTGAGGGTAGATCCAAGGAAAACTTCTACAGATTGTTTCATTATGCAAACAGAAAAATTTCCATGTTTGCAAAACACTTCTCTCTTGCCCACTTGGGCTTTCTTAATTTAGGTTAAAATTCAGATGTCACACATTTTTATATATTTATTTATATTATACGCACACTCTTCATTACACATGCATCATATAAATATGTAAGTATATATATACACACACACTTCAATTATTAAGATTTAAAACTGGAATAGAGTGAAATGAGAAACTGGAAAACAATGAGCCTGACATGAACTTTTTAAATCATGTCAGAAATTCAAAAGGAAGCAGCACCATGAATGAAGAAGATGAGAAGTCATCTTTTATCCCTTATTTTCCACCTTCTGTAATGCCAAGTCAAATTGCTGAAGATCAGCTGTTAATCCAACCATAACTAAATTTTCTAATTTAGATGTCATTCCTTTCCAAATTCCACAACATTCAAGATGCACAAAGATCACTCTTCTATTTTTTTTTCTGCAGTGCTAAGGATTAGGAATAGACTATTTCATATTTTAAAATTTACTTAAACACTCATAAATAGGGATACAGAAGTCTTCCAGCCAAAAGGTGTCAGACTGAAAGTGTTGTCCTCCCCTGATACATCCTTCTCTCTAATTTCCTTCCTTCCTATTCTATCCTTCTAGGATTAGCACATACTTGTTTTTAACCGAGATAATTGCAGACAATGGATATTTGAGACACTTCTTGTAGTTATATCACTGCAATGGAGGCCAGGGGCAACCTCCACCACCAGAGGATGCAGGGTGGGAGAAAAAAGCCCCAGATGGACACATCTGTAGTGGGTTTAAACTACAGAAGCCATCTGCACCTAAAACATACAGAATGTACAACACTTTCAGGCTTCAAGAAGCATCTTACCATCCTGTACTAACAAGTCAATTTTTAAAACCACAAGCCAAACTTTGCCCTGAAAATTTGTCTTGTGAATGCTACACATTGGTCCAGAAACAGCAAAACAATCTAATAATTAAAGATATACTTAATCTTTGATGAAGGGACTGAAGATCTTGGAGTTATGTTGAACGAATAAAATACAAAGACCAATACTTCCCTCATGCTTTTCAACTGTCTTCATATTACTGACTGTTTTGGAGCACTTTACATACACAGACTTATTTTAGAAGTTTTTCAGTTTTCTTAAAATCAAAAGCAGAGAGCTAACCTGTAAATACATATATACATTTTAACAAGATAAAACCTTACTTTGTGTTTCTGCAGGCTCAAGATGAAGTTATAGGAGTACTTAAGGCTGAAAAAATTGACTTAGCTTTGCTTGAAGCACAATACGGCTTTGTTACTCCCAAGAAGGTGTTAGAGGCACTCCAGCGAGATGCTATTCAAACAAAGGCTGAGCAATGGCAAGAAGATATTTATGAAAAGCCTATGGGAGAGGTAAGAATGCGTAATTGATATTTAATCATAGTTCCCACCAAATTCAACAGAAAATCTCTCACCCACTTCTGGGGAAGAAGGCAAATGAGCTTTAAATCCAGAATGGAACATGAGTGCAAGTGAGAGCAGAACAAAGTCCAAGGTCCAGCTGGGACCCAAATCTGATGATCCTCACTTATACTGCAGACTGGGGGTTTTACACATCAACAGACATGATTTTGTCTAATTCAAACCATCTTCTTTTTCTTCTTCCCTTTCTGCTATCCACATTCCCAGCCCATACAAGCAGAAGCCTCCCTAGTCCCCACTTACCTCATGGAGGCCACCTTACCAGTGGCTGCAAGGGCCCATCCAGCAGTAATGACACAGCTGTCCACCTCTGCATATGCCCCATTAATTTGGGAACAGTCATGGGGATACCTGCTTGGTCTGCGTAGTTACTATAATGAGCTGGCATTAGAAACTTCAGCCAGGCAGAAATCTAATATTCTCACATTATACCTAAGTAACCTTTAGCTTAATTACAATGCAGCAGCAGCTGCCATACTTTCTGAACAATGTTATCTGATTCCTTTCTGCCCTGCAATGCAAATCACTGGATATTAAAGCACCTTCATATCAGAATGTGGTTTTTTATCCCAGGTAGTTGTCTCCAACTCAGAGAAACATTTTTTAACACACTGCTTAGTACAGATAAACATCACAAAATAAAAGCAGAAATTATGAATAAAATTCTCCAATCAAGTTTTCTGAACAAAAATGTATCTAAGGGCACAGAGATCATTCCAGACAAAATTATGTCAGGCAAAAGGTCAACTCTCATTTCAGAAGCTCAAAGGTTAAAATCTCTGCATATAATCCGAAACACATAAAGTTCATCTGTGAAGGTTTATTTATTTTAGAACATTGTGGTATTATGTCATAGAAACTTTGAGCACAAATGGAAATGATTTGAGGAGAAGCTCAAAACAGTTTGAAAACATAAGCTCAGTCTGTTACTTTACGTAAGTTTATACACACTTTTTCCTTCTTACACTTAATGGCAGAGAAATAATTTGTAGCACCACTGGATCTGGCAATTTCAAAAGGCAAAGGTAAACACCCTACTGAAAGGGTAGAAGGACCACTGCCACTTCTTGGTCTTGGTAAACCAAAAGATGCTGTAATAGGGAGGCATTCCACAATTTCAGTTTCAAAACTCCCTGAATTATGTCAGAGACCCGTTTAGTTGTTTGGGTTTTTTCCTTTTCTTTTGTATTTTTGAAACACATATAAAGACTGAAGGAGAGGTGGAACCAGCCACAAAGTCTGGGAACAGACCATTTAAATGCCCCCTTGGCTCCTAGGACAATGTACCTTTGTATCTGCATGTGCATCTCACCCTTGACAGTTTTGCCCTGTAGCTCTGAACACAGAGAATCTTCCCAAAACTCAAGTGAAATTACAATGAATTTCAGAAGGCAACTGTAAGATTTCCAGTCCTTTAATGTTATATCACAATTCTCTACCTACTCTAAACTTTAGGTGTCTTGGCAAATTTCATTAAGAATGTAGTGGGAAAACTGGGTGACTGGACAACTTTACTCATTGGGAACAGGGTACATTGGTGAAGAAATGTAGCAAATTAGAAAGCAGCATTAATACATCTTCCTTTGCAAAACCTATGAGAAGTGCGACAGATCAAAACCATTTCTTCTTCTAGTCAATGCAGAATAATAATATAAGAATAACTTTCCCTGATTCAAAAATAAACAATCTATTGCTAAAGGAACCAAAAAACCATCAGAGATGGTGATATAGGAAAAGAGAGATAAAGATGAAGATACACTTTATCTTTACCACAGTAGTGGTGTCTTTTTCTCTTCATGGTATCAAAAAGCAGATTCTGGTTTCTAACTCTCCCCAATATGCAGCCAAAGATAAAAAAAAAATCATGTGCCTCACTGTTCAAAATAGGACAGACCTCCTACCACTTTTGAGAACTCCTCTAAAAGTAGTGAAACAAGAGGAAAGCCTGTATTTTGCATCCATCAAGGATACTTAAAAACTTAATCCATTTTTAAAATCCCATTGCCAGTCATGTTGGGGAAAGATGCATCCTCATCAGTCTTTTAACAAAGTCTATCTGATTGTGTCCTCACAACATCTTGTAAGTGTTGGTCAAAACTTTCCAAGGACCACAGCTGTAGGGCACCAGTAAGTCAATCAAGTCACAGGAAGAGACTGAAACAGCAGGGCTGACAAGGTGGCATTCAGGAGAAGACCACCAACGTATCTGCGTGGAAATTTGGCTCAGCTAGGGTTGAAAAAGGCAAGGGAAGAAGTGCTCCCATAATCTCTGGTAATCCTAAACTCAGGATTATACATTTATAAACAATGACCGTGAGGATATTATTAACAGGAATAATATTACACTGAACTTTGGATAAAAAATGTAACTACTCTGGATTTTATTCTGGCACACCACCAAAACCAAAACAATCTAAAAAGAGAAAGATGAAGAGTTCAGTTCTGATGTAATGGATATGAGATACAACATCCTAGTTTGACTTCAGTCAAGAGTTAGTGGCAAAATGTAGTTAAACTATTAAATTTGTGTGAATTTTTAGCTTGCTCAACTATTCACAGTTACGTAAGGCTATGCCTCTGATTTTCCATTGTATTGTACAGCATGTTCAAGTATTAATTCCAGCAAAAAGCCCATATGGTTAGTAAGAACAAAACAACAAATCACTTAATTAAGATTTTATCACTTTAATTTTCAACAGAAGACATTTATACTGCTGCTTATTAGTCCTCTGTGGTTTTTAGCTAAGAACTGTGGAGGCTGAGTAAACTTGTGTGCATACATATAAATGGGTATTTCTGCATGGGCAGATCTAGCATTTGGCCAGAGTAATCTGAGGAACCCGGGGCTGTTGGAGACGATTCTGTCTGAGGATCTCACACCAGCAGGGGTTCACACGACTTCTCTTTCTTCTCTGCTGGATACGTGGGAGTCAGCCACGAGATCGTACAGGGAAAATGCAAGGTCAAATTTGCTCCCCAGGGAGGTGCCCTTATCTTGGAGCGGGACACATCGTTTTCTCAACAAACCACACGGAAGTGCAGCAACCCAGTACCAGGCTCTGCTCTGTGTGGTTGTTCAGGGAGGGAAAGGTGTGCTGCACAGGGACACGCAAGTGTCACAAGGCCAAATGCCCATTCCCGTTACACATCACACATGCAGATCTCAAGTGATGTAGGATTTGCTGTTTCTCCAATTCTCTCCTCTATGACCCACCTGTACCAGGAGACAGTCCCAGCACTCCTTCCCTTCCCTCCTGAGCTCACACTCTCCACCTTATTCCCAGCCACAACAGCCAAATGCTTACGGCTGAACTGATTTGGCAGCATGCTTAAAAAGAAATAGAGATGCATCTTCTAGTCCCAGCAACAGGAGAAAACTGCAACATGCAAACTGCTTTAATACAGCAGTTTATTTACTTTTCTCTTACCCTTTCATGTGAGCAGGTCTCCCCAAGACACTACCGTTCTTTTTCCCATTTAAAATTCTTTAATTCCACCTCCCTGCCTTGAATACACACCTCACCCATCCCAAACACCAGTTTGTAATCCAAACTGTTGTAATCTCAACAGTGACAAATGCATTACTGTGAAGTGTAAGGTACAGAGAGCTGCAAGACAAAAACCTGGAATTACTACCTGTTTTTCTTGCATACATGCTGCTTGGATTACTGCTTGAATTAACCTCTTGTAGCCATTCAACAAATACTCCAGAGCAAACAAAATATACAAAATGTATATAACCCTGTTGGCAGGTCCCACATCCTTTACACCAGTGCAGGAGCAGGACTATTTTATACTTGCTTGGTTACTGTTGCTTGGCTGATGACTAACCCTCACCTCAATCAAGCATTTACATGTTTGGAATCAGGATCATCTGAGTTACGATCAGCTTGTAGCCAGAAATGTCAGTGTTTTCTTATGACACCAATTTACATATCCCCTCAGATTTTTATATATACTTTCAAAGTGGTGGTCCAATCCACATAAATGCCTTTGCTTTCTTGACCCCACCCATGCAGACTGACTGCTGAAAGAAACTGGAAGTTCACACCTTTGCTTTCTTCCCACCTGACCTCGCACTGAGGGCCGAGACCAGCAGGCACTCATGCAAAGCTGATGCCCAGTCTGTATCAATTTAAGCAAAACTGAGCCATAGTTGTAAACAGCACTGCATCAGAACTTTTTCAAAAATCAGGAGGCAGGTTGCTTTCTGAGAACAGTGTGTATTCACCTGACAATATTATCTCTAAAAAGACAAGGGTTAGAAACTTAGGTGATGGCACACCTAAGTGTTCCAAAAACCCCTCCAAAATCTTGGGAGCTGGGGTGGGCAGAAGGTTGATAAAATATATTTATGTTAAGTTAGAAGATAAACAGAAGATTTCAATTTTTTAAATTTCCACTTCTGGTAAAATAAGGGAGAGTGTGAAGAAATTAAAACGGACAGTTTTCTTCAACCTGACCTTTTAAGGCAATCCAGTTTTCAACTGCTTTAAAAGATATAGAAAGCACAGCCAAAAGATTCCTGTATAAGGCAACTCTTGCTTACTAAGAGAGATTGCATATGCAAGGATTTAGGTAAGAAATATTTTTCCAGGAGAGGTCCTGCTTCAGGATCATGATTCCAGAAAGCAGTCACCTTGCTGGCGTAAAGCATACAAATTATCAGTAAACAAAATAAAAAAACCTTAATGATCTGCTGTAAGAACATCACAAACTAGCAACAAAACAAATAACCACAGGTTTCTTCATATTTCTTGATCATGCATGAAACAAGCTCAGCTATGTTACAACAGAAAAGACTCTCTAAAGCCATTAGTAGAAAGTGCAGGAAATGTGAAAAATGGTCCACACTTTTGTTGGAATATTTTGTTCTCAAACCATCTTCAAAGCCTTGTCAATAGCTCCTTTTTCTTCATTCATAGCAGTGTCAAGAAAAAGTTAACAATTATTTAGGAGAAACATAAGAGAATATATATATATATAGAGAGAGAGCGAGAGAGAGAGCGAGAGAGCGCTTTAAAAGAAGCTGAGATAAGCAGGGGGAGACTTGGAAACCTATGCAGAAATTGATCATATCCTCACTCATTCAAGAAACTCATGTTTAGGCATTCCAGCTCTCCCTGTCATCATTTCTATCGGTTAAACTGTGAATAAACATGAGGAAAAGATAATTAATCACACTCCCTGGAATTAAATTGTCCAAAATAAGCAGTGGCCCTAAGAATCTGAAACCCCAGTGTTTCTTGTGGCACATAGAATTCCTTGTGGGGGAAACATCAAAGAAGCAGAACCAGCTTTGCTTCCCACACTGCCCATTTGTGAATTCTTTCCTATTAATAGAGTGAAACACTACAATCAGATTGACCTACTAGAATAGACTGCGGTTAAAAGGAGGGACTGGGCTGTGAGCTCAAAATTTCTCTTTTCCAAAAAGGACACAAGGATTCCTATGTTGACCTGATGAGGGAGGCAGTCTCCGAAGGGGAACAAAACTGCTCACAAATACAGACTCTTCCTAGATCTTTTGATGGCCTCCAGTGATCCTCTTTGAAACTTCAGCTAGACCAGTAATGCTCAAGGAGGAAAACCCCTCATGGTTTCATGCACACCCTTGCACAACTAGGTCACATACTGAACTCAAATCTGTAACAGAATGCTTACAATCACAGTTTTCTCTAAATTTGTGGAGGTTATTTTGTTCAACAGCATAAGTCTAGTGAACAGTTATGCCAATACCTCTGTGGTTTAGAAAAATTAAAATGATTGCCAAAAGCTAAAATTGATTATTTAAATTAAAATAACACTGTATAATAATATTTAGAAAAACTGAAAATTTTTCACTGAAAGGGTGGTCAGGCATAGGAATGGGCTGCCCAGGGAGGTGGTGGACACCATCTCTGAAAGTGTCAAGAAATGACTGGGAATGGCACTTAGTACTATGGTTTAGTTGGCATGATGGTGTTCGGTCAAAAATTTGGCTTGATGATCTTGGAGGTCTTTTCCAACCTTAATGATTCTATGATTAGGAGTTAAGCAGAAATCCTTGAGGAAGGGAGGGGAATTTCATGCTCAAACTGTGCTATAAAGGTGCCACCTGAAAGACAAAGACCTCAACAACACGTGCAGTTTGAGGAACATAACAGAAAATGCCACCATTAAAAAGAAATACTTCTAACTATGAAAAAATTTAGCATTTGCTTATTCCAGAAACCCAGAGCCATGCTCAGAGTAAGCACAAGAGACAGGATTGTTCTGCACTCTTGGCACTACGGTGCATTTACTGTGAAACCAGAAAACTGCTTTTTGATCTTCCTCTACCTTACAAAAACAATTTAATGCTCTATTTCCTAGGCAGCTACAAATGAGGCACCTATTGCTATTCAACCAAAAGTCAGTCATCCACTGTGTGAAGCACTGTAGGATGCTTCTTCTGCCAAGACATCTGGTTCTCTACCACAACGATCAATGAGAAAAGCACAACCCTGGGAACAGTAACTGTTAATTAGGAGCTGTTGAGGATCAGTCATGGCAGGAGGAGGAAAGGAAGGTGACTGAGGGTCCTGAAAAACAGTACCTTATTTTTCTAATTTGTTGGGATTAGACTGACAGAATTAAATAACCCTTTCCAAACTGATACCAGATGACCTTGCTATTAGGCTTATTATTATTATATTATTAAGCTGTTCAAATTCTTTTATTAATGAAAGCCTGAGAAAGCAAAAGCTTCAAAATACTTCAGGAGTTTTTGCTTATTTTTGCAGCTTGATAAAGTTGTAGAGAAACAGAAAGAAGTTCACAGAAGAATGCTGGAACAACTTCTAATGGTAGAAAAAGCACACAGACAGACACTGAATGAACTAGAGGAAGAGAAGAGGAAGCACAGCAAATATATGGAAAAAAGTGATGAGTTTACAAACTTGCTGGAACAAGAATGTGAAAGGTAAGGTCACCTCTTACCATAGTATGAAGAAGTATGTACAATTTAACATTACATCTAAGGATCTGTCTGCTTTCTTATTTTGCACCCACTAAATATTTGCAGAATTTGCAGAAATAGTTGCAGAATTGTATTTTGAGAATTCAGCTGTGAAAACATAGCTAATGACGTCTAATAAACAATAATGTCTACATCTCCATCAGCCAGGAAGGTAGGTCAAACGGTTGGCAGATTCTTCGGCACTGTTGCAGGATGCCAAGGATGTTACACTGCAAAGAATACAGGGAGACATGCAGATGTATGAAGTTATAACCAACAGGAAGCAGGTGAACCTTTCAGTGTATTTTAGAGGCTTGGTACACACTACAGTATGTAAGGAACAGAATATGTCATCAGGAATGCAGCCTTTCATGGCAGAAGAAAAAGACATGAGGAAAAGTAGGTGTTTGGACAGAACACAGGAATACAGAGACAGAAAGCAAAGGCAGAGGATAATTTCCAGAAAGCTTTGGAAGTAAGAATGATAAAGTTCTCATATCAGGATTGGCATAAAACCCATAAATCCAGCTTTATTTTTTAAGAGTAACCTAGAAGTACCACAGCTTGTTTAAGCACAGTGTTACAGTTTCAATACCAATTCTCAGAATTAAGAAGAATTTAATGTCATTTACTGTCTTTAAAAAAAGCCACTTTATACTGTGACTTCTCTGAATCTGCAATAAAACTGAACACATCCTAAGGAAAAAAAATATCAAAGACCATTTCCTATTCCCTGTATAGCTAGCCCAGAAGATAGGAGAATATTGTCTCCGTTTCCTTTCACTTAGGAACAGATGGAAATGTTTGGGTGTGAGAACGTCAAGCCTATTCTAAACTCACAGTATGCATAGATAATTCTTCCTTTACTTGGCCTGTGTAACATCATGTCCTATGTATTGTGGCAGCGCTCACCCCGTGTGCTGCACCTCTCTCCTGCACTTCTATCAAAGGCAGCACACACCAAGCACACAGCCGGATTTATGGCTCGCAGCTACTGCGGAAGAAAATGCTTTGCTTCTCAGGAAAATGTGCACAGATGTAGGCAAGCACAGGCACACACAGAAAAGCACGTATCAGGAACTGTGCTTGGGAATCATTATCAATCAGGAACCAAACCCTCAGATCAAGGCAAGTTTTCATCTCTGCTGTCTTCTCAAAATCTGAGACATTCATCTCTTAGAGGCAGAGTTAGACAACTCCACTTGCTGAGTGGCAAAACGTTACATTAGACAACGTGCTCACACTGTGAAAAGCTGCACAGAAGACTAAGCACTGGAGTAATTTAGGTTTTTTAAACAGGATAGACATGGGATTAAAACCCTCTTCCCTGTCCCTCCTCTATATCCCTCTATCCCTCCCCCTCTGCCTCACCTCTGTTCCCATTCCCAAGAAGACTGTAAAGCATTTACCACTGTTGCCTGCTAAATTTAGTCAAGCTGCCTGGAAAATGGTGGGAAGAGGGGGAATACTGAGGTGCTTTAAGAGACCTTAGAGAATATAATAATAGATTTCAGATTAAGTCTCAAATTTAGTTTTTTTTACTTTTTTTCTTTGAGGACATACTTTATGTGGAAAACTAAGGGGGTGTGATGTCACTTGCTGAGCTGATTCCAAATTGTTTGCCAAGTAATGTCACCATCAAGATCTCCATGCAGTTGCCTGCCATTAAAAAAAAAAAAAAAAAAAAAGAAAAACCCAACAAAAAGCCTGCAACCAAAACAACACTCAGCACGTTAAGACACAGCTCTTCTTACATGAGCCTGCCTGACATGGCAAAGTGACCTTCTCTTCCACTTCAAAATCCTTACTCCAATTTACATTTTCTCAGGATGCAAATTTTGCGTTTGGATTAAGAACAACTAGAACTCTGTAAGTTTCACACATAAAGCAGTGATATGAATTTTTGTTTACCCCAACACAAATAAGAAAAAAAAGGGAAAAAAAACAACAAACCAGGAAGTATTCCCCAATGAACTGACTTTTTGTTTTCAGCCAGAAGCAATATCCTCTTCTATGTGATGGATATATAGCATTCCAAACAGTATTTCAGATTCAAAGCAAAATCCCTGACTTTAAATTAGGCAAAGAAATGCCTTGCTTTTATCAAAGAGCAAGACTACAGTATATGCTAAAGATATCCTTGGAGGGTATAAAATTTATACAAGCCAAAGAAGGTACATGAATAACATGTGATTATGTGATCAAAAGGGAAAAAACTTTGATTTTGTGAGACAGTGATGCTGGGATTCTGAAAACTACTTCTTGTGGCAAGAATAAAGAAATTAGATCCAAGTCTTACAAACTGTTCTGGATATATTTGCAAATAAGGTTTTAGAAAGGAAGCACTTCCCCTCTCTTGCCTATGTGCTCAGGAAGAACAGAACTGAAGAATTGTTAAATAAAAATTGTAGTGATGAATTTATCAGATGATCATATTTTACATAAACTAGACAACGCTCCATCTCAAGGGCCTTTCTACTGCCTTATGCCCTTCATCGATGACATCTCTCATTGAAAGAGTTAATGTTTGGATTGTGCAAAATGTAAGTCTTCAATGACTCAGTAAAAGCTCTTTACCTTAACCATTCAAGAATTGCTTTGACTTTACAGTAAGGCAACAAGACTGTCCTCAGCAGTTGTACATTGCCAGATTTGGGAGTTTAAGCTCATGACAGGACGAGTGAAAACTTTCTAGATATGAGAACCAGATTAGCATCCAACGTTAACCCTTTAGGGATTTTAAGCATTTTTCTTGTTGCCAGCCAAAAACTAATCCTCCTTAGTCTTGCTGTAGTTCAGAGACAAAGACTGATCTTCAAACTGAAAGGTCTCATTCCTTACAACAGACACTTATCAGCAAACAAAGAATAACACCAAGCTACTGTCATTGTATTTATTCATCTTCAGTCACACTTTTAAAGCATGGAGCCACAAGCAAGCCACAAGTCTGACAAACCCCTAGGATATAAAGAAAAGTTCTGCGGAAAAAAAGAGGCCAATGGACAATTGGATAGGTCCTTCCTGCACTTCAGTATGAATCATTCTGTGTGTGTGTGCAGACCAGACAGGAACACCAAGACAAACAACCTGTGCATGGTAGTGTAGCAGACCAAGCCAACTGGAGTCCAGAAAGGAAAAATTTGTTGTACTGTTGGAGCTTAAAGAAACAGCAGCACCAAAGTTCAGAGGAATGTAAAATAAACAGTAAGAAATCCAGAAGGTAGATACACAGCCTACTAGGTGCACCTGAAGAACCATACCATAAAAGCTACGGGCCTTGTTTATAAACTCTTGCATTTCATGTGGTTGGAAGATGAAGAGCAGGATTAAGGACTACAAAGATACTTACTTTAGATTCTAATGCAGAGTCCACTGTATCTTCCCTGAGGATGTATGCATTTGTCCAAAGTCACTTATCCACATTCCGTATTTTTGCAGCACACTTAAATAATAAAAGCTGCTGTTTTAGAAAACATTTTACAAGGGTAAAAAATGAAACTAGAAGGTTTTCCAGATATGCATGCTCCTAGTTCGAAAACACATGCCATATGCATACAAGTATTTATGCATTTACATAGTACTCTCCACCCTACACAACCCCCCCCCCAAAATAACAAAAGAGCAAAACAGTAAAATGTTTAGCACTTACACAGTCTTCTTCCACTGCAGATCTCAAGGAGCTTTAAATGTTATCTAAGTACAGCTATTCCCCTTTTCCATTTACTGAAAGAAAATGAATGTATGAGGAAAATAAATCAATCACAGGTACCTGAGGGTTAAACTGGATGAATGGAAGAAATGTCCAAATGTATAGGTGTGTTCCATCTTCAAACTTTCTATATCCTATACAGACTCTCAACTATACAAAGGGTAAAGCTTTATTACGAAGATACACCAGTTAATAAGTGAATGTTACTCAACACGACAGGGAAGAAAAGGAGTTTGCTAGTAAGCAATGTAAATGGATTTTTAAAGGCAGTTATGGTAAGTTTTGCTCACAGAATTCAAATATCAGCACAAAACTCTGCAGTTTGTTATAGAAGGAATTAATAAGATCTTAAGTTTAAGGGTCATCTACTAATATGAGGGTCTTTTTCTATGAAACCTAATCTTCAGAAGTCTCACACCTGTAGTCTTTCTCATCTAACAAAACACCACAAAACACTGCTTTTTGCTCCAGCTGCTGCCAGCATCAATGTCAGTTAATACAACAACCTGTTGAGTGATGCAGGTTGCAAGTGGTCTCTGGAGGTGTCCAGCACAACCTGCTGAGTGCAGGGCTAACTCCACAATCAGAGTAGGTTGCCCAGATCCTTGTCCAGCTGATTACTGAAGATCCCCAAGAGTCAGTGATTGTGCTGGCGCCTGGGCTCCCGATGCAAACTCAGGCATCTTCACCAAAAGACAGGTTCCCTCAGTTTCGTTGTAGGCATCATTCTGGTCTGGCTTCTGCACCATATTCAACCAAAACTGCTCTCAATAAAAGCTGAATAACATCTCTTCTGGCAAAGCTCTGAACCTAATCCATCTTCACTTACTCTGATAATTTGGCTGCCTTGGGCACAAATGAGCTTTCAGCACTTCCTTGCTGTCTTACCCACACAATTTCTGTGACTCCAGCTTGGGCTCATTTCTCTGAGTGCTCCACAGTGTACTCTGAGTTGGAAACTTATCATTGTCGACCTCTGCTCTGTTCATAGCGCTCCACAGGTCCCATTCTTCATGTCTTTTCTTCATCCATTCACCCTCTGTGCTTCTCCTCACAGAAACTCAAAGTCAGGCATCATCTCTATGATGATGACTCAAGAGTACTCCAGCCATCACCAAAACAACAAATCTCACCATACGAGCAACCTGTCATCATTCCCAACTCCATGAGAACAGAAGGGAATCAGTCTTTCATCCCCCAGCCCTTGGCTTCATTTCTTACAGTTCTCTCATACCTCCATTCTTAAAACTGGGGTAACAAAGTCATACTGCTTGTCATTCAGCCTGCTGTACCCAGACACATTTTTACATGAGGTTTTCTACATTTAAGTCTCACAAATTCTTGTTCATAGCACCTCCAAGAAAAATAAACATTAAAAACCAAAAGAACAAACAAATCAAACACACACACGCAAATAAGCCAAACATATCTTTCTGTACTTCCAAATAATTAAATCCTTTTCCAGGCCCTGACATAAATAATACTTTTTGATCATTTCCACATTAGCTATTTCAGCCTTCTCTGTATCCTCCCTGGATCCACACTCAATACTGAATAAAGCCTATGTTTTTTCTCTTGTGTACCTTCACAGTACACTCCTACCCTCTAATGCAATGTTATTACATGGACTAAACATCACATTAAAACTGTACCAAAATTAAATTATATTACAAGACTGCTCAGGGTTTGAGTTGGTACGAAAGGTAATTTCACAAAACTGAGAACCCTAGGCAAAGTGTTTTGGGTTTATTTTAAAGTGTCAGATGAAAGTAATTGCTACCCACAGTAGATCAAGTAAATAGTGCTTGAAATTTGGGGCAGGGTATGAAGGAAAGAAGGAACCATCTTAACTAAAAGATGAAGTGTGTTAGTTGCCAGCGTAACATTGCTACACTTTAATTCAAACACATTTACACATTGGAATAATGATATTTTGCACGTCCAGCTCTGGAAAATTCAATATTCTGGAAGAGTGGGTATAATTAATATTTGCTATTTTTTTTAATGAAGCCAATTAAATATTTTAAGAAGCAGGACCTTATCTCTACAGAGAGCTGCAGTAAAAATAAACACTGTCAACTTATTTATTCTACACGTGTTACCAGAGGTTTTTAATTTCATGCACACTGAACTATTGTTGTAGATTGCATTGTACTCAAATGCAATCATTTCCTTTTAGCTTTCTGGCAATGAGTTATATATATTACATATGCTGGAGACTATGTCTTACAAGCTGTGAAATGGATGCCAGATCTGTGTACATTTGACCTTTTTCATGGGTATCTTGTGTTCTGTAGGTGAATAAGAAAGACCCACCACAAGCAAAACATTAGCATTCTTATTCCACATTACACTCCAATGGGACAGTCCCACTAATAACACCACTGAGGCACGAAGAGAGACTCAAGGAAGTGATGTACACAGATGAATTACCTCATGCTCGTATGCGGAAAACTATGTACTGTTGCACTACATAACTTTCAACAGATGTTGTGAAATCAAATCTTTGTCACAATTCAAGCATTCGAAGATGCTTACAACAGCCTTTGTGCATGACAGAAGATAAAAGTACTTTATCTTAAAGCAAATAAATAGAATTTAGGGTTAAGATCCCAAAACTCTTGAACAAGGTCACATCATGGTCCTTCAATGCAAAAATTCAAGAATAAATACAAATAGAAAGAGGGCTTTCAACTCAGTGTTAATGTAACTAATTCTCTCTAGATCCGTGGTGCAATTCAAATTATTCCACCTACTGTCATTAGCAAGGAGATGTGAGATCTAGATGATAAACATTTCTCATGCAACTCCACAGACATTGGTCTGTGACAATGACATAGACAAATAGACTAATATTTAGTTGTTTTTTTTTTTAATTCTGGGCACCCAACATGTCTGTTCATTGTTTCAGGCACACTATCACAATTAGCAACCAATACTACCATTGCACACTTGGAGGAAGGGAAGGGCACAATAAGCTTAGCCAAAGGACATTCTCCTACACTGCTACCCCCCCTCTCCCCTCATGTGTGGGGAAAGGGATGCTCACTGCCCTCCCTGCAAAAGGACATCAACTCTGAAAGGGACGACTGTGGAAGGCTACCCTTGATGGTAGCCCTGGTCAGCACTTTTAACCCTCATGTCAGAACTCAAAGGGAAGGATGACCTTTCTAAGCTGGCAAGTCTCAGCATATTTATGGCTCTTGTAAATTAACACCTAAGCAGTGGCCAGCATGGGCGATGAAGCACTGGCCAAATATGCTCACGGGGAGGCACTGCCCTCAGTAATGGGGCACTTGCTCCAGTCACCAATTTACACTTCCAAATAAGACTGAGTGCACCCACTCCATGTGTGGCACAGCATAACAAGTCTAATCATAAGCAACAATAGAAGCAGATGACTGTACCAAGACCTGTGACCAAAAAAAGACAGGGTGCACTTCTGATTCATTGCAGGGTGGGGCTGTGAGAGAGGGAGAAATTGGCGCAGGATTTTGTAACTTTGAAAAGCAAACACACAACATCAGACAGACAGAAAAATCCCTAAATTGTTCTCCAAGATAGAAAACTTGACACTATTATGATTTTCCAAAAAAAAGCCATTGCTGTGGGAAAACATGTACTCCTGTTTGCATGTGGAGGGGGAGAAATCTCAATGAAGTTAAGATCTTTCTCGTGGCAGAAAAATTTAAGTGACTTACATGTGCTATAATTAGTTTCATATCTTAAAAACTGGGAGGAGAAAATGAGAACTTAGAATGCAGGTCACATATCAGTTACCAAGACTTGTGATCTAAAATCAGCCGAGTTTCCCATGGCATGCTGTGAGCTTCAATGCATTCATGCCCAGCTAGAAAACCTCTGAGCATTATATACACGTGAGAGAACCATGCATGGGAGACTGCAGCAATTTAAGAAAAATGTCTCAGCCTTCGTCTCTGTGCCAAGACAGTAATTTTAAACAGAGAATAAATAAAAAGATCAGGAGCACTAAATCTGTTAAGAACAGAGACTACTTGAAAAAATTGTTAAAAATAACCACCGAAATCTTCTCACATGGTAATTTTGGTTTTTACATAAGTACATTATTTTGTTTCTTGAGCCTGAAATGCACATTTTAGAGCCTTTCAGAAAAACACCACACATTGGGATAAGGTAACACAACCTATTTAGAATCTGAAGATCAAGAGTGTGAACACACTGAAAAAATATGTTCAATATTTGAACCTTTCTATTAAGAAGATTGGAAAAAAGACACAGAAATTATCTAAAAGTTTGGGAAGGACATATGAACTCTGGTTTTTACAATTTGTCATTCAGACTCGTGTATGTTTCAGTGTGTGTAATGATGAGGCACAGGTTGGGTGGATGGCTCAGAGTAGCAAATGGGAGTAGATAGAAGAAAAACTACTGGACCATCTAGTCTCTCCCTAGCAACAGAGAGTTGTTCTCCAAACACAGTGTCGACAGTATGACTTCTCATTTCAGATGTCCAAAATACAGAAAGGTCTCAATCCCTCTAGAAATGTTCTATAAAAGTTGCATTGTCATAAACAAAATTATACTTTTCTATTCATTCAATAATTCATTCTCTTTAACAGCTCAATACAGTACTTCCTCTACTGAAAGATACTAAATACTTGGCTGAGACTGAAAAGAACCTTAAGGTACCCATTTTGGTAACAGAGAGCTCCATAGCAGATAAAATCCCTAGGAGGAGAGTTTGAGTGGGTTGCAGCAAGGTCTGCTGCTTCAGGACAATTCTGAATGGAGAACTGCCCACTGCCCTTCTGTGGTAGGTCTCAGCTGCACACCCCCTTGGGATAAAATTTCACACAATGGTCGCTGTAAGGCACGATTTGAAGGAACTCCAAAGACTGAGCAGGCAGAGAATTAACCACTCCCACAGAAAAGTTTATGCTGGGAAACATGGCTGGTAAAAACTGAAGCTTGTACAGACATTCTGACAAGGGAAAGCTCCAGCACTAAAGACTCTCAAACCACAACTTGATCAGCAACAACAGCAACAAGCAGATAAAAAACCCAAACTCAACAGTTGTGATGACTACTGAGAGATGTCAGGGGAAGCATTCTGCCATAGAAAACTTTTATTCCTCTCCCCTCCCCAAAATAGGAGATTAAAAGTCCAAAAGAGGCAATAATACTGGAATTACTCAGTTAAGTGATTTATGTCTGCCAGATTTGGCCCAGCATCAGTTACCTTCTCCCAGACTCTGCCTTTGTGCTGGAGAAGGGCAACTCTGAATCCAGAAACGTGGTTGTTTTCAAATGTGTACATGAGCTTGATGAGATATACCTTGCACAGGTCTGCTCTCATTCTCTGACCAAGATCTACTGAGCATCTTCAGCAGAGACAGCATCCAAGTTAAGGCGCGGCAAAAGCACATCACTAAAGCTGCTCTTTGCCTTATTTACTTCCTTGCCAGTACCTTTTCAAGTCACACGTTTTGCTTGAAATTACAAGAGCTGATTAAAAACCTGCAACTTCAAACAGAGCTCTTCACTTTTAAAAGCAGTCAGGGTCTTGGCTTTTACATGCTACTGGGAAATTCCTTAGCCTCAGCACTCTGATTCACAGCATCTTCAAGTCACTGGGTAAAGACAGGTGCCCCACAAACACTATCAGGTACTAGTAGGTACTAAACCCTGTTTTTCTTGAACTTCCCTTCCATTTCAATAAACCATAATTGTTACCATCTCGCATTTCCTTACACACTATGCTAGCCTCCTTCCTCCTCATAGCCTGAACAAAATCACACAAGCTTGTGGAAGAGGAAATATAACCTAGCAGAAATGGAGACCATGCACCCTCCTCTCCCTTCATTCTGATTTGTTTGCTAGAAACATCAGGGTTATCAGGAAATTCTGAGCACTGCAGACCTTACTCTGACGTATAAATTTACAACTATTAAGATGACTTTTAGGAATGTTCAGACTCCACAATTTGTGTTTAAGTCATCAGGAAATTGGGACATAATTTATTAAATGTTTAGACAAGACTTCACATGTTTCTCATTTCAAAATTTCATTTGCATCCAACTGAGGAACTGAGAAGCAAGACCCATTCCCTGAAATCCTAAAATTCTCCCTTTTTCTCAACAGTCTTGCCAGCTAAACTCTGGATGTCTTTGTGTTCTGTCAGACAGGAGAATGAGTCAGTCTGTCCCTAACTGGGTTTCTAAAAGGGAAATTGAGAAGCTTGACGACATATTTGGATAAACACACTCACTGGATAAAGTTACTTAACTTCTTATATAAGTTTGCTATAAACCTCCAAAATCCTTATAGGCTAGATTTAAGTATAGCCAATAAAAACTATAGGTTATAAATAAAGTTAATGAAAACCCCTCTATTAAAACTCCAAGGACCTTGTAAACATGCTTATCAAAGCTTATCAAAGCTTCACCACTGTAATACAGCACCACATCCATAAATTCATGTTATTAATTGCTAGTCATCCACAACTCTTATTGAAATATCAACCTATACAGATTGTCATTGGTTCAGAGCCCGTTTTCTCGTGCTCTGTGAACACAATGTAGCAGCCAACACTGTAGCTCTGACTGAAGAAGCAGTGAGTAAATTCTGAGTTTACACAGTTCAATTCTCCTTAAGAGACTGAAAACTACTGTGATCATCTGCATGTGCTTTAGTTCTCCCGGAGTGTATCATTTGGCCTAGAAATAAAAGATGATTAAAATATACAGAACTGAACCTACAGAAGGGCACAAATGCTGAGCTGATTTAGCTTCCTAAGCCCTGAGTTTACCAGAGGGTAAGGAGGTTTGTAATACCTAACTTTGGAATGCATCATTTTTTGCAATAGCAAATATCCAACAGCATGGTGTGTAAATCAATAGTTTTACCAAAGGAATGTATGTTACAGATTCAAGATCCTGATCCCTGTGAATTCCCATCTTCTTTAGCTCTGCATTAACTTCAGATGCAAAGTAAGAAAAGCAGGCATTCCAATACAAAGAAAGAAAAGAAAGCATTTCAAACAGAGCTTTTACTACTTGCATGACATACAACGTTCATTTTACATGAACTGTGTATCAGCCTGTTTTCCACATATGCTTATAAGTATTATCAAATTTTAAGATTAGTTTGGTCTAAATTTCTTGTCTGCAACTAATCTTAAAATTCAGCTAATTCCATATAATATCAGATTTCACTGCCAGCATTTCATTGAAGTGTGCAGTTTAATGGTTATGTATGCAAAGATCTGAGTTTCAAAACAGTACACACAACCTTGCCCTTGGGTATTCTGATTACCAAATGCAAAGCCAGGTGGTTTTATGATACAGAGCAGATATCCAGATAATTTCTTGGAGAAAACTGAGAAGGAGCTGTTCATGATAAAAATAACATCATATAAAAGAATTTTCAAAGTGCTAGGAGAAAAAAATTAGCTTTTTAGCCACCTGACAACAAGACTGTCTCCATGGCTACATCTTTGAAATAGTTCTAGTACCAAAGCACAGGTTCTGGTATTACAATCCTATTTCATAAAGTAGTTGAGAAAATGATGCTGAAAGAAAGAGTTCCATTTTATTAGACTGTGGAAGACTTTTGGAATAGGATGCACAACTTTACCTAAAATAAAACAAAAATAGGCTACTGGTATTTAAGCTTAAGATAAAGACTATTTAAACTTAACAGAAAGTTGGCAGGTGCAGATGCAGGCACAGTTCAGGATGACACACCAATTAGGGATGCAATCATTAAAACTCTGTACTCTTGTAAATAAAGCATTTAAGTAGCTAATGAAGTTTGACAGGAAATAGCAAAGCTCTGTCGAACCAAAGGGCATTTCAAACAAGCATAATTTAAAGAAAAAACCCCAACTACAAACCAAACAGCCAAAGAACACGGGTGAAAGGACCCCTATACAATTTCAAGAATCCAACATAAAAATTTGTCTGTCCAGTTGCAAATGTGGGCACAGACAGAATGTGATTTTATATTTCTAAACTATGTGAGAAGAACATCCAGAGAAATACGATTATACTATTGATAAGTATTTAAATCAAAGTTAGAGAACAGATTATACTGATGTAGGAGCTGCACAGCCACAACAAAAAAAGAAAAGCAGCAAAGTGGAGCAAAACAAGAGAAATGTATTTAACTGTGTAAAAGCATATCCAGAGTTGAAGTCCATATATAAACAGATAATCTTATAAATGCTAGACTACTGATTATCAATCCAAAATAATGACAATGGCTGAAATCACAATCTGGAGACCTTTCTCCTCTGAACAATGAAGTATGAAATTAATTTGGTTCATTTGTCACAACCTCTTTTTTATTTGTATTTGTCCCTGACTGACAGCATTGGATTCCATTGTTTTGGAAGTCACGGAGGTTTTCACATTAGACTCTTTATGGAGAAAGAGTCTGTGAAGTCATCTGAACCTGAATAACAGTTCTACTAGCAAGTAGAAAAAGCTTTAAATCAAATTTGTACAACACAAAGCAACAAGCTTACTACCACTTTACCGAGGACTAAATGGTGTTTAAGTATTCTAAAAGAACTTGCCTGAGAAACTGATGAACTATTTTAAAGCTGACTGGGAAATGCGAGCACTAGTTTTTAGCAGCACTAGTTTTTAACAAGAGAAGAAACTACAGTAAAGAAGAGAACTGGCATGTATCTGCTGAGGGGAAAGCAGAATGATGTGCCAAGTCTGCACTCCTTCCCCACCAGTCCTCAAGTAATGCTCTGCTGTTCTATCCTGTTAATCCTGGTATCTGAACTGAAGGAAGACTGACTGAGCTTAGAGCAGTTCATTTACCCCTCTCCCAGCGTGGATATGTTTCTCTTTATGTGCATAAAAAAACCCTTGAGGGTTTGACTATTTACATACAATTGTTTGAAACAGATATTTACAAAGGCCAACTTTTAACTGAGTTTCTTAGCCTGTGTGCCTATCCATCATCATCCCATTTCTTCATCCCTAAGCTAATTTCAACTAAAATGCAAGAAAGAATTAAAGACTTCTGAATTATTCATTGTCTACTGGGCTCTTGAAAACAGGTATCTTTTAGTGTCCAGGCTATTAAGCAAGAGTGCAGTTTGACCCTGATAAGAGTATGTTGCAGAAAACCTCTGTGTTCCTCCCAACAGGGTGGAAAGCCAGGTAGCTTGCACATTGTTGGGCAATAAAACAAATCCAGTCATAAGCCAAACTTCCATAACTCATTTTGTTTCACTATACAAACAGACAGCTTTTTTTCCACAGCAAATAATGCTGTACTTACAAACAGCTACCTATCCTCACTGCACCCAAATGAAGAAGCAGTATCAGAAGTTTGATTTGCCATTGCAAAAGCTGAGTATTTGGATAGCTGTAGGGTATCACAACCTTCACTTTCTCCTTCTTTTCTTTCTAAAAATCAAAGTATGAGATCATAGGAACCCATGCATAAGTCTCTTGAAAATAAATGAAATATTTAGTCAAAATTTAAAGAAATAAGTACTAGCATGTGGCGTCATAGTTTCAAACGAGCTCAGGCGTGCAGCCTTCATCCTCCTAGAGAGCCGCAGCCAGACTTCCCAATGAAATAAGGCATGCAGCAGTTCATAAAAATAATGGGGAGAGGAAGGAAGATGCTGAGCTGATGGGAACAGTTAGGCTTTTAAAAATCATTCCCAATAAAGCAGAGCTCTCCTACCTCCAAGAAGAAAGGGAGAGGCTGTTTGTTTTTAAAAGAAAAATACTAAAAATAGCTTCAATTATATTTATCTCAAAAAATGCTGGAGAGAACATATCACAAGTCCTCTTTGAATGAATGCATACAAGTAAAAGAGCACTTAGACAAAATTCGTATGATGAATATTTAAGACACGGAAATACCTTCAAGAATTAGGACACAGGAGTATATGGATTCCATCACAAGATGCCACTAATACCAGGAATGCAGAAAAAAATCTGTCCTGAAACATTTTAACACCATTCCACTTCCTTGTAGCATCCAGACCTCTACCTTAATTATTTAAGAAACTTCTCATGTTATTTTGTTTGTTCAGCTATTATAATTGCAGTGGGAAAGAAAAAGCTGATAATATGCTGTATTACACTCAGGAAGTCCTTCCTTACTTGACACAAACTCCTCACTTTCCTGCATAAAATGGAATGATGATGCTGTAAGTCATTACAGGTGCCAAGCCTTACTCAGTGCCATTGCATTCAGAACAAACACATAAAACAAGAGAGTACAAACAACTACATTAGAGGAATTTGTAAATACTTCATAAAGTATATACTACACAGACATTCATATGCAAGTTCTGTGCATTGGTTTCTTTTTTTTCTTTCAAGTGTTTATTCTATTTGATCCATCTGTTCTCAGATACTTTAGTCCTTAGTATTAAAATCATTTAATTTCCTTTTCTGTTCTTGTCATCAGCTCTATAAAGAGTACATATTTTTGCAGTCATTATGGCAAAACATGTAGTTTTGGTTGCAGCTCAAAAAGAATCCCAACCTTCACTTCCTATTCAGATTGTTTCTGTTTCTCCATTCTTACATGAGGTATCCAGATGATCTCATGACAGGTGTACCACAGCACCTTCTAGTAAGCCTAACATGGAGCAAGTTCTGTCCTCCTCCTGCTCATGTCCCCCCCTCTGCTTTTGACTGTAGCTGTTATGTTCAGAAACGAAAGAGAAACTGTTCCATGTTTGGCATTAAAGGCAAGATTCAGCTTACAGATCTAAAGTGGGGGACTTTGTTCAGATGCCTCCATTTAGGGGCTGGTGCCAAAGATCCCAGTGTTGTCCACAGAAATACACTCACGACAGCTCCACTCAGGTGACTGAAGACAGGCATCTTTACACAAACTAAAATCCCACTCCAGAAGTGATAACTTATAGATAACGTAGCTAGGTCACTACTCCTTTCCATAACCTCTCTTTGATTAGGCAATTTGCAGGATAAATCTGTCCTGGGCTCTTTACAGCACAATCACTTGCAGCACAGGTTCTTGTACTTCTCCCTCATGTGCAAGTATTGACTGATGGCTCTGATGCAGCTTGTCTGTTTCACATCTACAGCATCTGCCCATTCCGATTTCTTACCGTTTTATTTCTGCCGACACATTTAGACTTCACATTTCAGTTTTAAGGAAACACTCTCTTCAAAGAAAATGAATTCATCAAATTGGGGGAATAAAAAAAAAGGCAAACAGCAAAATCACAGAAATATCTGAGAATTATACATTTCATAGAAGTCCACTAAGTTGCATTTTGCATTCTGAGTTTGGACCAAGTGGACTGTGATAAGCAGTTATCCCATGTATAGTGGAATTTGTGTCAGTCCTCACTAAGATACACTTGGTAGGAAAAAATAAAAGTTAGGAATTTGGTGCTGAAGGCACATGGTTAAAAAAAAAAGACGTGAGAAAGAAAAAAAGTTCTTTGATTACTGCTGTCTTTTCTCATTACTCATGTAGAGATATCCATATTTATCAGCAAAGCAAAGGAAAAATATATTATGACATTTTCATGGGAAGGGGAAAAAATACAGTCCCTTATTTGATTCTTAACTGTTTGGCCAAGTTTGGAGTTACAAAATGTGTTTACATTAAGAACCTGAGGTTTGTTTGAATGTTTACTTTATAAAAGTTCTGAGTTGAGAAGCTTGCAGAGTGAACTGCATGATGCTGTCAGTGTAAATTACAGGTTTTGTTTGCCACAGCCCTGTGCAATGAGCAGCTGGCCAAGAGCCAAACAAAAGGGCATAATTTAAAACACTCAATCAGTTATATTCTGAGACATTTTGTTTAGTGTTTAATAAGCTCTCCAGGGATGGAGAAATTACTGAAGCACATTGTCCTGACATGAGCTAAAACGGTCCTCTCTCATCACCACATTTCCGGGAATTTGACATTAATGCCTTAGACAAACCTAAGTCCATATATACACACACACACGCTCGTATTTTTGCACATATGCATATTAAGATACATTTTATTTTACAGATTTATACATCTGATATTCTTTACTGCATTCCACCTTTCAACTGAAACATCCATAGTCAGTGAAATTTCCATACCCATTTATACATTCACTCACCTACCCTCTCTGCGTGATTTCTTGTTTCATATATTAAGAGAGGAGACAATCAAATGCATCACACACAAAGCCTTATGGATGGAGAGTGAAGGCTGTTCAGGAAGTGTTCTTTAGTTTACCTCGCATTATGGAGAAAGACAGCCTCTATTAAAATAAAAACAGGGTAACTCCAAACCTGAAAGTATATCAAAAAGCTTGTTTCTTTTATTGATGAAGAGATTATGACATTTCAACCAGAAATTCCAAAGCCCAAAAATTTAGGCAATTCTGCTGAGCCTTTAGATGAAAAACAAAGGCACTGAAACAGTTAATACTTGTTTCTGAGGATTCATCAGCATGCATGAAAAAGAAGAGAAAAATATTATTTTGAAATCAAATGTATCTCTGATTAGAAATCAAAATGAGACATTATTACAGAACAAATTATTCTGTCCATGCTTACTTTACAGTTTGCCTCCTACACTTCTGTTAGGCATCCTATGCCGAGTCTCCTGATATTATGCTAGAACAAGTGTCCTAACATGCTTTATACAGTCTTTTTATTCCCTGCTTCCAAGTCACTATGAAATAGCAATGGCTGTTGTTGGTGCCCTAAGTACATATAAATCAATATGAAAAAAATTAAGATATTTTGAATTCCTGGAAGGAAGCAAGGAGAAAGGAGTTCGTAATGCCTATTCCCAGATGGGGAGGAATCAATCAGAAATGTAAAATTCCTGTCCTGGTGACCATAATCTCAAGTGCATGTAGGTTTCAGGTACTGTCATCTATTTACATTGTTGAAATATTTATTTCACTAGTATACAGGTAAGATATTTTTGCACACTTTAATTTCTCCACACTAATAAGCTAACATCCTAGGAGTTTACATCTTTTAAAAACATACAAACATTCAGCTTAAAAGGAAATGATATAAAACAACATCAGAAGACATTCTAGACTTTAAACCCCAAATATTTACATAGGATCTCTACTCTACTCATGTTGCATCCTCCTCTTAGAATATTTACAAACTTCAAATTATAATTTGCAATAAACCCCCAAAGCATTAGGTTTGTTGTCTCTTTAGTTTATTCAGAGAGCTCTCCAGAGCATGCAATTCTTAATCATCTCCAGGCAAAATTTCAACATGGAAAACAATCTACAACAGCATCAGCAATCCAGACTGGATGGGGAAGTAAACAAGAATACTGATCCCCAAGACCCATAGAAGAAACTCATCCCAGTACAGTAAACCAACACAGCTTATTTTTGAGCCTGAAAAAACAATTCCAAGGACACTGGATAAAAGGATTTAAAGAATTTTGAAGAAGCTCAAGTCTACTCCTATTAGAAGTTGCAGCTGAGAGAAAATCTCATCTTCTCAGCATTAGAAAAGGCAGGTTGAACCCCACCATGACGGTGATATCCAAATCCAACTCAATTTGCAACTATACTCAGAACAGTTCATACCCACTGCTGTGCACCAGCACAGGTCAGACACGCAGAAGTAGTCGGAGCTACACATCTGCACAAAGCTTTTTTCAAATACCCAAAGCTGTACTTTAAGAAGCTAAAAGTTCATTAAAAACAAGAGTGATTTTTTACAGTGCAACTAATTGCCAGTACTCTTGGTAAGAACAAGATCCTAAAGCTCAGCTGATCTAGAGAAGTATGTATCATTTTATTAGGAAAAGACAAGATCCTGGTAGAACTTTTCTAAAGACAGGTGGCATAAAAGCACAGATTTCAACCTTCAGTCAGGGAGGGATGACACAGCAGTGACTGTCTCTCCTTCAGCATTTGCTATATGGTGATTGAAGTAAAATGGAGCAGTAGAACTACTGTTCAACTCAAGAAAAGAAAAGGGAAAATGGATGAATTCACTGCTAGCATTCCACAAGAAATAACTACTCGTGCTCGTGTGTTCCATACCCAGCAAGCAGCCCATACATGGCCCTTTGAAATCTGCCCTTCTACTTGATGGTTGCCACTCATGGCACACAGACAGGCTACAACCCTGCTGCTTTACAAAGCTGTACAAACCATTTGGAGTTTCCCACACCATAAAGATGTCACACCTTGAGACTACAGTTACACGGTGGCGAAGTACAACGATGTAAGAACCATGCACTGATTCCCTTCTGACAACTGACAGCAGGTCATAGTTTGTATGTTTTAGCCAATTACTGAAGCAAAAAGCTCTACCTCAAACATGACAAGTCCTCACACCATTTTATGCTGGTGTGATGGCCAATTCAAGGAAAAACTCCAGTCAGCTGAAGTGTTTATGACACAAAATGTAGTTCTCTCCTTAACCATTAGTTGCTCAGAAACCAAAACATGACCAGAACAACAAAACGACCAAACCTCTTTAAATGGACTCTTCAAACTGATGCGTAATTAGGAGGAAGGGCCTCATAGAAAGGAGGATACATGTCCCTGTCCCTTCTGACCTGCATCACTGTAGTCCACACATTTACATTTGCAGGATTCTGCTTGCGTGGAAGTGATTCCACCAAGGTCCATTTACTAAACTAAAAAAACAACAATCAAACAAAATAACCAAGACAAATTACAGGGCAATTGAATGCATTTACATGTAAGTAAAGTAAGACATACAGAAGCTAACAAATAGAGACTATTTAATAACTTTCCTGAAACTTCTTTAAAAACATCTCCTCTTTCCTCCCAAACAAGCAGTACACTAATAATTTTTGTTGTACAGGTTCCTCTCTCCACATAGTTAGAAATTCTTTTTTTCCTTTTTAACTCCAGAGATTTCTACAAATTTCAGATGCATTCTCCTGGCTTTTTGCTAACATGGGTGACAACCAGAATAACATACATAGGTTTCCTTTCAAAACATTTAATTCATTTTGCTGACAGTATTTGTGATGTCATTTACTCTGGCAGAGATAATAGTTCAGATTTCTCAAGTTTTCAGTGTGTTACTTGTTAACACAATACTAATTATGGAGGCTGTTTTCATTGTTTTTGTTTTGTTTCTTTAAAAAGCTGGCTTTTTATCTATTTTTAGAAGTTTAACACAGCATACTTTCTGAATTTAAATAAGATAGGTAAAGCATCTGTCCTTCACTTCCCCAGAACAAGCTACATTTGCTGGCATAATCAATCAGTTTACCAGTATTTATAATCTCACATAAGACTTAGCATCTCAAAATTAAATCACTAGACCATAAAATCCCAGAGCCAAAAGAGGCCAGAGACAAGAGTGAACAAAATTAAAATGTCACTTAGTCAATTTTCCATTTCCATGCAAGGACTAAGATCCCCATGGAATAAGGGCCATAACATGACCAATCAGTTGGCAAGTTACAGTTCCCGAAGGGCCTCACCACTCTTCAGAGAAGAGGCCACATTTCTAAAGGCCAGTGTGGTGGGAGACATTCTCCCAGGGCTTTGATTAATCATTTTTCAGTAGAAAGAAAACAGACTGATTTCCTCCTAAGCATTTTGAGAATATATTATTTAGATTGTAGAGTTTTCAGCTTCAGGCCAAAGGGCGTTCCTAAACACACATTTTGCATGTCATCAGAAGATCTACAAGACCAGGTTTGACCGTAGCCTTCTCAACAACACTCTCCCTTGAAATGAATTATTCAACTCAGGGCACAAAATTAACTGAGGAAACAGAAAGAGCTACCCACCTTCTCTCTGCATCACATACAGTTTGAGGTACTGCATTTTGCTTACAATTGTGCACAGACATATGCATGGGTAGAAACCCTTCTTTGACAAAAGTCAGCAGGTTACCTCAGCATGTACTTCACACTGGAAACACTATTTTGGATGATGCCTGTTTCCAGGACAGCTATTCTATTCTTTAAGCAGTACATCTTATGTTGCATTAAGCCATAAACATTCTTCCTAACTCAACATGGGGGAAAAAAAAAAAAGGCACAAAACTGAGTATTAAAATAAAGGAGGTTTTCAATTCTTCCTGTTTTAAAATGAGGCTATGAATGAAGGTTGGTTTGTCTATTTGCATCCAGATTTCCCCCTCTATTCCTTGGCTGAGGCTCTGAACCTCTCCTATCATCTTCCACTCCCTCAGAGAGCAAAGAAATTATGAAGGCACTATAAGATGAAGGCCACGTATAGAAAACCTGAATAAATGGAGCATACATTTTTGTCTTTAAATAAATCAGTCCCTCACAAGTTAAGTGTACCAATTATGTGGCTAACGTTAGGGCAACAAATTTTTCCTTGCCTTCCTATTGCCATATGCCTGTCATTTTTTCCCTACATTTTCCACTCACTGTTTCAAACATATGTTGCCACTTATATGCCAAGAAAGGAATCTCTGAATTACCCCCTTCAAGTATGATGAAATGGCAGACTGAATGGAGCCAGAGAGAGCACCATTAGCATTTGTTCACACTTCTGTTTTCTCTTAACTTCCTCTTCTCCAAAGTTTATTCCTCCTATGCAAGGGGATGTAGAACTATAAAGCCATCTATGACTCATGCTGCAAAATATATAGCTGCAGCCATGTACTGGAGAAGCAATTTTTTACCTTTTTTTTTTTTAAAGGCCACCTTAAATAAACTTTTTCTCCTTTCAGTTTCCAGATGGAAGATTCCTTTGTGAATCGCTTACCCAAGCATCAACACTGGTGATCCAGCATTCTTTTCTTGTAAACTCACTGCTCATTTTACCAGTGGTTTGCAGTCTCTCTCCCTGCAACTCCTGCTTCCCAGGGTCAGCTTGGGCACACACTTCACAGTTCCAGAGCAGTGGACCTCAAAGAACATTTATAGATGTTGCTGGCATAATGCAATCTTAAGATGCCCTTGTTTTTGTTGTCAAGAGAAGACCATGAAAAGCTAAAATCATGCAGATAATTCTTCAGAAAGGTGGGAAGAAAAAAAGAGTAAAAGATGAATGGAGGGGGGAAAAAATGGATGTTATCCACTAAAAGAGAAGTGAGCAGCTACCTTGGTACCAATAAACAGAAGTAATTAGTTCATCAAGAAATAAATTATTTAAACAAGTTTACAAGTTTCCAAAAGGAGTAACTCAATGACAAACAGCACAGAAGTAGGTATGTTGGCCACCTTCAAGAGAACTTCGATGGAATAAAAGTGTTATTAAACTAAATTGAATTCAAATAAAACTTCACTATTTTCTTCTCTGATGCTCTTGCACTGATTATCTGCATCACAGCTGCCACATAGCAATACTAGATCTTTTCCTTTTCTGGTTTTGTTTTCCATTTCTTTGGTTGGTTGATTTCAGATTTTTGGGTTCTTTTTTTTCTTGTTTAGTTAGGGTTTTTTGATTGTTGGTTTGTTTTAATGTGAGGAGATGCAGACAGAGGTTTCCAAAGGAAAAAAGGGAACCATACATTCAGTATCAGAAAATTACCTAACCTGCATAATCACAGACTAAAGAATTATGTTTTGCCTCCATTTAAATTCTCAAGAGCATAATGAAACCAACAGAGATGCACAGCCTGAAACCTGGTATTTTCCTAACTTTGCAAGGCCACTGTTAATTACTTAAAGACAGGGGTTTATGCTAAGAATGGAAACTATCCAGCACATCTTACTTTTATTTACGCTGTTTTGTTATTAAGTGATTCTTAATAACAAAAGAATTTTTACCTGTTTTTTACACCTAATTTTCATCCCAGGGTTTGATGTTTGTTACTTCCAAGGTGTCCTATGAAGCTGACTGCAATTGATGTAGAATTATGCTTTTCCTTGTGTCTCTGAGTAGTATTCAGGATTAATTCAGAGAGGCCAAAAAGCAGAAAGGTTATATGGCAAGCTCCACCATCAAAGAGAGAAATCCTACAGCTTTGATGCTTCCCTACCAAAACCTGGAGGGTGTTTGTGGTGGCATTTTCCTTAACACATCTGCCACATGTATTTTTAGCTCCCCAAATTAACTAGTAATCCTTTGTCCCAATGTCTGCTCCACAACTGGTATAAATATCCCTGGGAGACTGAAAGATGCCTACATGAATAACTATCAGGGAGAAAATGTCACACAGGCTCCTTCCCTACCCAACCCTCCCCTCTCCACTTTTCTAAACAGAACTGCTAATAAGTAAAAGAAAAGCAAGTCAGTAGGATGCTGAACATCACCTATTGCCCATCCAATGGATAACAGCTGGAACTTGCATTCATCAAAATTTTGCATATTAGCTTTATTAAGTCTACTGAGTGCTCATCCATGCTTTGTCCTGGATATGCATTTCCAAAAAAAAGGTAAAGAATTACATTGTCTGCTGTGACTGGATAAAAATACAAGGAAGTTTTAAATTCTGCTGTACATGCCTTGCTTTTCACTTGAGGGTCTTCAGTACTACATACACCTCTGTCCCAGTGATCCTTGAAGGATCAAGGAGAGTATTTTTAGGCCAACACTTCCAAAATCAGTATCTTGTTTCAAGATTTTTATGGGAGCACTGTCCATTTGAAACTGATCTGGTGAAGAACCGGAGGAATTCTGTGAAATGACCAAATCAATTTTTTTATTTCTAAGGATATGTTGGGACAGGCACAATAACAAAAAGAACTTGTCAACAAGTTCCCACTCTTCAACAAATATATCTCAAAAGCAAAGTCAATATTGATGGATTACTCACATGGGATCCTAATTTAGTCTGGGAGCAGTGCAAGAGGGACGACAGGAACAAAACCCATGGCCTTGGGTTCAATCAGCATTTTTTCCCTTAGACCTTCCTTTAGACCTTCCAGTCTAAAAGGTACACATACCCAAAGGCTGACTAGCAGTTTTAATTTGAAAGTTCGGTGCAATTTTACCCTGAAGCCACATATAAAAACTGCATTAAGACAACACAGGAAATCACATGTAGATCATCATAACAGATTTTTTAATGTGGGGTTTTATTTGGGTTTTGGTTTTGGATTTTTAATGTGGTCTCATTTCCCACAGAATAAGAACTTACCTGTTTATTTAATTTTTTTTAATGAGGTTTATGAAATCCAGGTTCATTAAAACTAGACTGAGATCACAAAAAATACCATGACAATCAATAAAAGACCAAACTTTGGTATCACTTTCATGTAGCTTGAGAATTATAAGCTCCATATTATACCTTTCACAAAAAAAAGGTCTTATTAAAAGCCAGATCAGTTCTGAACTGGACCAATTAAAATCACCAGACACATATTTTGCACATATGGTCCTTAACAAGTGAATAACTCTAAAAAGTGCTTAAATTAGCTTAGAAAGACAAATTTAATATTCCATAACAAAAAAAATTTTATTTCCGGTATTTTTAAGTGGATCATTTTCCAATAAATTAAAACCACAGACTGAGTGGAAATTGGTCTACCTCCTTTGAATTCATTAACAACAGGAGTTACACCACATGAAAGTTCAGCAAATCAGTCTATAAATATATGCATAAAACCCTTCTGGTTCTTTCTGTTTGTTTCAATACATTTAAGTGCATTTACAGAAAGATGATGAACTCATTAAACCAATTTAAAATCTTATTTTCTTTAGCTATACCCTTCCCAAGTGAATCTTATCCCCAGGCTATGATTTCACTTCATAGATGTTGATAGGATGGTTAGGAAATGGTTAATTCTGCAAGATTATGTCTTCCATATGCAACTACCATTCAGCATCCCACCCTAAGGGTACAATCAACCAACAAAGGCTTTGTTCTGATTATGTAATGCATGTATTTGATATCCCACTTGAGAACTCTGTTGGACATAAAGACAGCTATAGCCTAGTGACTTTGCAAATAAGATGATGTAGTATTTCTTTGGAAGTAACAAAACATCTGAGCATGCTCACTGTGAACCACAGAACTGAGAAGCCCAAGCACTTTTCAGTCTGAACCACTCACTCGAGAGCTGTGTCCCCCTTTATGGTTTGCTTGCTCTTAGAAACTTTCTGACACCAAGAAGTGAATCACAGTTTTCTTCCAAACTAGTCACACAAAACCCACACAGAACAGCCCAACTTCATTGAATTTACAGGTTCTCAAAAAATGGAATAAAATTCTCTCCCAAACTGCATCTATGAACAAGAAAGAAAAAATGCTTTCTTTAAGTAACTTTAAGAAATGCATATGCCCAAAAGGACACCTAAGAGATCTGTGCAACTCCTAAGAGAGAAATTATATGTGTAATTCCAACTTGTATCAATATCCCCACAGCTTAAGAGTTATGAAGGTGTTTAACTTAGGATTTGCATTCAAATGTTGCATATGAACACTTTCTCAGTACATTCATTGTTCATCAAAGTAGAAACAGTTAATAGCCTATAAATGTCATAAAACCATGCACACAAACATACACTTAAAAAGGACTGTCACCTGACAGGGTTTTGGATATAGCAGCTTTCATAGTTCAGGTCAATGAAGAAGTGTTTTTTAAAAGAGAAGGAACATTTAGTGAAAGTAAAATATTCAAATATTCAACAGAAACATGACACAACAAAACACTAAGGTTCTATTATCAGCTGAGTAAAATTACTCTCACTTAAGAAATTACTATGAATAGTGAGTGAGGTAGAACAATGTCAGAAGAATGAAGACAGATAAAAAAATAAAACCTAAAGCCCTACTAGAAAACAAAGTGAACATTTTTCTTCATTATGAAAGATGCGACCATTTTCACTGTCCTCAATGCCATGCAATTGACAGTAACAAGTTGTCCCCACTTGAAATACAAGATTTCTAATGTAAATCCATGCAGAAATGCAACTCCTAGGCATTTTCCTTTCTAAACTCAGATTAATGTCAAAGTGAAAAGCATGCATTTGTGATTCTGTGAGGATTACTTCCTGATTGTGGACCTCTTCCCTTTCCCATTGACCTCCCTCAGGGAACAAAAGTACAATCAATAAGCCTCCCTGCATTCCAGTACAAATGCTAAAAATACCTCTAACCATTCCTTCCAAGTCACTCCATTGGACATTGGCATCTTCACCTTCCCTCCACCTTCCAATAATCCACTAATGGATTTTCTTTTTTCCGACATGACAAAGACAAACTGGAACCTCACCTGTCAAATGTTAGCCTCTTTTATTGCTTTTGGCTCCTAGATGCACGTAAAAAACAGAGAGAAGCACAGAAGAGCACAAGGGGAAAAGAAAAAAAACTTGTTAATAGCTGGTGCAGTAGTTAAAGAAAAAAAGATCACAAACAACTTCACAAGGTGATTTGGTCTCTCTATTATACTGCAGTTATGAAAAGAAACAAAGTACTATACTTGCAAAAGGATCCACAAACATGATTCCCCCCCTTTTTTTTTTGTATTACTTATATTAATGCTATTCCCTGAAGCCTGTAGAAATCCACTACCAAAAACGGGCAGCTTTGCTGCTTTTGCTAAGTACCTAAAACAGAGAAAATGCTTCCAAGAAAGTCCAATATTGAAGCAAAAGTAGTGAGTCCAAGTTTGGCTGAACGACTCAAATTCTATGACATCAATACATGTGGAACACAGACCAGGACATCATTTAAAGCTAAGGTATCACAGTCAGCCCTCAGTCACTCGTTGTAAAAGTTAACTAGCTGAAAGAAGTCATTGCAACCATCGTTCATTGAAGTTCAGACACACCCAGAAACCTTTGTGTAAAATTGCATATATAAACTTTTCCGAGTGATTCCCAACAGATCTGGAGGCACTTCAGAATTCCCTCCAACTTGGAGCCTGCTCTCCATGAGCAAAACCACCAATAAGGGTTTCCACAAGCCTCTGAGCCATGCGTGTTTCTGCTCCAGGGATACCTATGCCTACCACAACCGCTCCAAGAACTGCAACCATCCGTCACGCTGACCACTGAGACAAATATACTTAGCAACATTTTTGGGCATGACTTGCTTTGATTTACGTATACACAGATAGCTGAAAGTTAAGGCTCCACTTAGGTTCCCAAGCCCCAAGGTCAAAAGAATTTTATAGCTCTCAAAGTGTTTATTCTTGTCAAGCTCTATATAACCTTATGTCACCCTGGACACATCTTAGGCTTCTACCAAAGTAACTCCTCCTATTTTGGTAGTGTTGGATTCATGTATGCTCCATTTTACTCAGCAGCAATATCAAGGACTGATTTATGTGAGAATAGCCTCTGCCCATCTACTAAGGAAATCTGAAATAAAAACAATTTAAATCAGAAAAATGGGGTAAAACAGAAAAGAACTAACAAACTTCATGTGTCCTAAACTTGAATCAAACTAAGAGGTCATGCACAACTGGATCTCATTTAACCAATACAACATACATTTGGAATTCAGAAATACATTTGTTCTATTTCAGCTTTCTAGTTCTAGGCCTCTGTTTATTATAAATGGAATTGAGACATTTATGCATTATTTTAAAAGTTAAACACAAAAAGGCTGTAAGCACTGTCTTAAGTACTGCATTACAATAACTAGAACCACTTTTCTCCCTCTGTCCTTGCTACTGGCTACAGTTATGCACAAATATTTACCTATACATACAGTTCTGTATTTATTGGAGAGGGGGCAGGGAAGTAAACAACCCAAAGATCAACAAATTTACAGCGCTTAAATCTTTATTCTGCAGAGTCACCTAAAAGTACTAAGGTCTGTGTTCTTTTGTTGAATCCATTTAAGAAATTAGCTTTTTTATTTTTTTTCTTGAGTAATAGTACAGTCTGCTTATACGATAAATTATTAGCAATTATCAAATGTACTATGAGACTTCATAGCAGAATATGCCACTTGAGATTTCATGAAACTATCACTACAAGACAGAACCCAATACATTGCTCTCTTTAATAAATTCTACACAGTTCATCTTGATCACATGCTTTATAAATGCAATTTCTGTGGATTGCAACTATCTTTCATCTAATTAATATTAATCTTCATATTAGAAGCTCTGGAGTTCACTGGCCAGAGCAAATAGAAGCCGGAAATTACGCTCTGTCAAAATGCTTTCAAACAAGTTACCCAGGTTAAAAGTTACCAAGTTAACAATCAAGTTACCAACGTTAAAAGGTACAGAAGCTTCATCCTTACAACTAAAAATAGGTAACTGAACAAAACAGGTTAAAAATAAAGCACTCAACAACTAAAAAACTCCACAAAATAAAGCAGACTATAAAGCAGTGGGAAAGGTTGAAGGGAATACTGTTTAAAGAACATAGAATTTTAGGGACTAAAAGAAAATTTTGCCTTTTCTTCAGGTGCTGGAAGAGAAATTTCCTTAAACCACTTTTTTTGGTGCTTTAGGTCAGTTTTCAAGCATGAAGCAAGCTGTAGGCTACTCAAGCATTTAGTTCATCTCCTAAAAGACCTTCTTAGTAATAGTCCATCCTGTTGACATAACACCCGGAGACATGAAATCAATAAAAGTGTTCCCAGATAATGACACAACTTCAATATTGCTGAGTTTAACGTAATGGTTCTTAAGGCTGATATGTCTCATGCCAGCTGCTGTAAAAAAGCCAAATTAATACCCTTTTGTATTTGTTCCCCTTCCTCACTCAAGGGTTTTGTAAAATTTTTGTTGCAGACTCTGGAGCTGTGGAGTGTCTGAGTCTGCTAAATACATTTCCCCAAGCCCAAGAGACTCCTTGAACAGTACCTGCTGTGGGCAAGACTAACACAAAGAGCTACATGTAACTACACCCTAGGAGATCAAGAAATTCTGTAAATACTTTTCCAGACCAGAGAACTGAAACGCACAACTAAGTCACATTTCTAAACTATGAATCCATCAGATAGCTCAGCAATTCTGAATCCCAAAGGGATCAAAGTTTTACGAGTTACATTACATCCCTAGGAATCCGCAATCTAAAACAGCTTGTATAGGATACATTTGCCTCTGCATTATTTCAACACGTACTCCTTGAACAGGTACCAAAATCACCAATAACTCGAAGCACTGTGCTTTTAACAGGAGCTATTGTATAGCTACTGAAATCACAGAGAATAAGAAAAGCCTTTTTGAATGTATTTCTTACCAGGAACCCTAGGGAGGGAATTTATCAAGACAGAAAAGATGTCTGTTATTACACAGATTTTGTAACATAAATGCAGCATCTAGAGACCCAAAGAAGGGCCTCTGGGCCCAAGAGCATGTTTGTATTTTACTCTGTTAATGCAGGCAGCCCAGCAAAAAAATACTTTCTCTCCTTGCAAATTTTGCCTTCTTTAGCATCCATACTCATTCTTCTAGAGCCTTAGTCCCTTTCAGAAAAGCTCTTTAACAGCTCTGTTTTCACTGGGTTAATCAGTAGGAGGCAAGAGAAGCCTGTTCAACAGAATTATAACAATGAAATATAGGCTTCATGATAAATTTTAATTCTGGATTCTCTCTACTTAACCACCAAAAAAGAAAAAAAGCATGACAACTTTGTACTCCTCTTTGCATAGCATCAATGGCACCAATGAGCCTTCTTCCAGTTCCGATGCTGCATTCAAGTCCGCATTCACCTAAGCGTGTGCCTGACAGCCTTGTGCTCCCAAAGCAGTCAATGGCCTCAGGAGGCTCCTGTAAACTTGCAACCTGCAAGAAACGCACTGAATGCCAAGTCCTTCTACCTGTGTGCTGGGCTTTGCTCTCCAAGCCATTGGTGGAATGGCATCACCCAGCAACAAGTGCAGGAACAACACACATGAGGGGAAAAGCATAATGAAAGAGACAGTGAATGATATGGAAGAGTTGAAAGAGCCTGCAATAACTTGATCTACTTTTTCACCTCATATCATCAAAGATGATTTTAAAAGAAACATCCTCCACTGGCACCATGGTCAATTCATGGCAGTGTGAAAAGTTGAGTCAACAAACCTGTGCAGTTTTTATTCAAACAAGAATTATACTGCTCTGAAAGGGAGTTGATCACTTTGAATAAAATGACTGAACTCACAGTTTAGATTAATACATAAAAAAGAGACAGGGATTCATGTGGAGTCAGACTTGAAGCTCAAAATGTTTCAGCCACACCACTTCCCTGAAGTTCTACAAAAAGAATCTTGCTTTGACCAAATTCAAAGGAAATGGATGAAGTAGTACATAGTGTCACTTTTTCTTATTTTCTAATGACTAAAGACAGATATTTAAAATATGTTCTACATCCAAGCATGTTCACAGGCATGAAACTTAGCACCTTCCAAGGTCCTAAGTCTTCACAGGATTACAACTCACTTTTGCTATTGCATTAATAGTGAAACGGCTGTCGTGCCTCCAGAAATAGCCCAGCTAGACAGGCATATTGTGGGTGGGGGTAGGTTTATAAAAAAATCTCACTGCAGAACTCATCACAAACAAAACAAACCTCCAATCCCAAACTTCTTCTTAAAATACACTCTTATACAGAGCTTTCATGAACTAAGTAACAGTACCTCATTTCATCATGGAGAAAAGATTACTTGGCTATGTATGGTTTATACACAGTAGGGGAAGGCATACAAATTAAATTCTATTCATGTTTGTTCATGGTAAACTCTGCCATGCAAAAAAAAAAAAGACTTTTCATAAAAAATTACCTCCATCCCATAAACAAAATGAAACCACCTCACAAGCAGATACGAAGCACTTGCAAGTTCTCCTTAGAAGCCATTAGTAGTTGAGAGGTGCAGTCATCAACTTCCCAATACAGTGCCCAACATAAAGGGATCTAATTATCCTTAATATTTGGCTAGGAATTTTATTTGTGTCTGCCAAAAAAAGGGAGAATAATGGAATCTGCAAACAATAGGAAAGTTTGAAAAAATATTTCCTCCTGCTGCCAAAAAAAATTAAAACCACAGAGTAATGAAGATATGAATCTCTTTCCACCCATGGTCCCTAGGAAAAGACACATGAATCTGAAGAATGTTGTCTTTAGAACTTTCCCCTGCTTCTCCTCCTTGCCTTCCACATGCATTTATCAGTTGTCAGTATATTTCAGACTGTAAATAAGCCATAATAACCTCCATATTTCTTTTTGCAATATTCAGAAATTAATCTGTACATTTGGATATGAAACCCTAAAACACTTTATTGGTGAAATCAAAGAGATCATCAAGCACAATGCTAGGAGAAATAATAAAGATAAATTAGAAAAATTTTGAAGGACACTATTAATCTGAGAAATAATTAGAGTGAGTCTTCGTCCACTGAGTAATGTCCAAACTCCCACAGATTTCAGAGACAAGGCTGAGCACACAGTGGAGAAAAATCCTTGAAGTCACACGAGTTATTAAAATGTTAAATATCAGATCAGATTTATGAAAGGCAATAAAATTCAGCTTGTCAATTCTGCATATGTTTCATTTCTCCAGGTATCACATGCAAAACTAAGCAGACTACCTCCAAAAAAGCGAACAGTTTTAAGTAATGTAAAATAATAATAAAATCTTTGACAGTGCTTGTACTTCAGTAGATGTTTATTTTTGGAATATGAAAGTAACCTAAAGATTTAGACCCCAGGGAGAATTTCAAAAGCCCAAGCTTCAACAATATCTACATGAAGTAAATGTGACCAAGAGCCTGATTCAGCCAAGCATTTCAATATATCATTAAAATCAGAGTTCTGCTGAAGTCCTTTCCTTTTTCAACAAAAATACACAGGGCTATGTTTTAAGTGCTTTGTTGAACTGAGGCCCAAGTTCTAATTTCCTTTATTTATCTTAGATACAAAATGGCCAAAGGAAGGGGTCAAATGCTGCAATAGATAGGTTATGGGTTTAAGGACACTGGAACTGCTGCTATGAAATGCCATGGGAAGAAAAAGGAAAGAGAAGTAGTTTAACGATGGAAGTAATGGGAGGAATTCAGATAGTTTCAGATAAAGTCTAAACAACTGCCTCAAAGTCTTTTAGCTTATTTTATCTCCTCCTTGCCTCATGTAATCTTCCATCTCTCCAGCTTCTTTCTTTTTTAAGTAAATTCCAGAAAGAATGTGGGCACAAATAACAATACAAAACGATAAGCAGAGACTAGACAAAAGTCACTGCAAACAGCTGCACAGAGCAGCCCTACATTTACAGAAGATGCACCAAATGATTTAGTAAGATTTTCTTTTGGTCTCCAATATCTACAAATCCGCAGTTCCTTCTGCCGTCACAATACTTGCAAATGCACCAATTCTGTGCAAAACGATACGTGGTAACTAAGGAACCAGAAGTCATTTTCAGGGAGGAATGGAGAATAAGACAGACATAGCTGCCTGCCTAAAGGCTTTTTTGTTTTTCTCTTTGGTGTAGTTCATCAGTGCCAGGATTCCACCTACAGATACTGAAAGAAACTGTAAAAAAGCAGTAAAGGAAGGTTTCTTTTAACTCAATTCATTGCCTCAGATAAAAATAAGCTTTTCATGTTATAGTAGTCCAGAACTTGGAATTTTTAATAATATAGTTCCTTAACAGGGCTTGGAATAGCACTGTACTCTGTGATTTAAATCACGACAACATGAGAGAAGGAAGTCAGGTCATTACACACTCAGCTGATGCTCTTCGATAAAGCTGGCTTGCAGAAGGTCACAGATGTGCACTTTTGTATTGCAGAGAAGAATTAATTAAGAAACTAGAAGTTTGTTTTTTGGCCATCCCCAGATGTAAACACAGACTTATAAACAGAAGGACTTGCATTCTCTATTCCCTGCTCCCAGACTACCAGTAAACTTAACACCAGCACTATCTGAGCTGTATTCCTTGCAACTCCAGAACAGAACTAGATTGTGAGGATGATTTTTTGATTACCAGCTTTTGAGAAGTCCTCTTCTTCAAAGCTGCTTATGGCTTAAAACAACTGTTTCATGTGGGAGAACAAAAATGCAGGCAATTTTCATATAGTCTACAGAAACAGGGTGTGTGCAGGTGAAGGGAAAGTTGCAGAAAAACAAAACAATTGCAAAGAGAAGGAAAGAAAAAAACCCAAACCCCAGGACAGAAACAGTAGTTCTCACCCCTGAGGATTTATATGCTTGCATACACACATGCATATGTAAAAACGAATGCATTCACATTTAACTCCTACCTACCTTCCAGTGAATAACTTCCCTGACTCCCCCTGCTAATCAGAACTGGATACCGCAGTACCTCCACAGCCTGCTCTAAGACAGCACCTTGCACCTGCAGTTGTCCTGTCATTTTAAACAGAGTCCCAGCAGAAAGGCTGAGTCTGTAGCAGAAGATATTCCCCACATCAGGGTCACCTGGATGAGCTTGTGCTTCAAATGATCCATATTGGCATAATACTTTTGAGAAAAACTAGACGAACTGTTAGCTTCCAAAAACATTAGCCAAGCCACTGAATAGGTCAATATCAGCTAAAGAACAGGTTATTTTGTTTTTGTTTGGATTTGATTATTGAATCTCCCTAGAATAGCAAATGAAATATTATCCTGGTCTGTCCATTGGTATATTCAAATAAGATGCTTTCTATCTCCAAAACCATTTGGGAAGGGTTAGTATTAAATAATTTGAAAGTTTTCTGATGAGGCACCCAAGTCTGAACTTTCTCAGAAACTGACAGAGAGGACACAGCAGGATCACCCATACAAATAAGCAGCACAGCTCTGAGGAAGTCTTTACTCAGTAACAACGCAAGGAGTTGCTTAGAATTATCCAACTAAAGAATAAGTACCTTTTTCAGGCTATACTTAGGGTAGATGTACGCAAGATAGCTAGAAGATGTCTGTCTTGTAAATGAAATGCAAATATCTTAATCACCATTTGTCTTCATACCTACAGACAACACCCCCAAATAAGTAACTTGCCTTATGTTAGCATTATGTTCAATATGACAAAACACACTAAAAGCAGGCAGAGAACAGCTTAAGCTATAGAGACGAAGACTAAAATTCAAATGCTGCAAATTAATTGTGGATGCACCTACTTTAACACCCTACACTTTAATAGCCTTTCAACGGTCTAATTTACCCATCAACATAAAAGGAGTTTATTTCACTGACTCCCATTAACCCTTAGTGGATTTTCAGTAACAAATTTTGTGCCTATTTCCAGTATTTCTTCCTTCTGTCCTCAATGTTTATTCAGGGTGTACAGAAAAGAATGGGGAATACAAGAGATACATTTTAAGTTCTTCAATCTAAATCTTAGTTTTTGGCTTTCTGCCTCTTTCCTAAATATTAAAACAAACGACTCATTTCTTTAAGACCTTCTTACTAAAAATAGTTGGTTGGACTGCTTAATTGTGTTAGCTGAAACACAAACACACGAAAAAGGAAAGGGGTTGGTAGAAAAAACATTGAAGAGAAAAAAAAAAAATCAGATTTCATCTGGCCTTCCCATCATCACTTAAGAGAATTGTTTAGTAGTTACATCATCAGGAAATAAAATACTATCCTCCAAGGACCCCGACTCTTTACAGAAGGAAAAAAAAAAAAAGGAAGGCTCAAAGTTCATATCCCACTCAGAGGAGTTCGGCTAAAGTCACATTTTCTGTCATATTGGAGAAAAAAAAAAAAAAAAAGGAAAGGAAAACATTAAAAGGTCCCTTAGAACAACTAATTAAAAAGGTTACTTGGAATTCAGTTTTTCCGTTTTCAAACTCCAGGCTGCGGGACTAAGTGGAAAACATTGTACATTGTACCTATTCAGTAACAACTTCTAACGACTTCATTATCAGTGCTAGAGGGGAACTGCCCTAACCCAAACCTTCCGCACATTCTTCTTGGCCCTGAGCTGGTGGACGAACGCAGCGTTTCACACAGCGCTGGGCTCGGCCGGAGCCAGCACCCGGGGCCGAGCCCAGGGCGGGCAGAGCTGCCCAGAGGAAAACGAGCTGCCCAGAGGGGGACGAGCTGCCCAGAGGGGAACGAGCTGCCCAGGGCAGCCGAGGTCTCCAGCGCCGAGCCGCCCAGGCTGCGGCCGCCGGCGGAGAGCACCGGGCAGCGCGGCGGGGCTGCACCGCGCCTTATATGGCAAGGCGCTGACGTAATGCTGCATAGGCTCGGGCGGCCGCGCGCCCATCCCTCATTGTTTAGCGGGAGCGCTGGAATGCTCGCAGCCCCGATGCCACCGCGCAGCGCCCGCGCCGTGCAGCACCAGCTCACCCGGGAGTGCTATAGCCCGCCAGCGCAAGGTAAGGCAGAGGGTGGGAAGCAAGCTTCTTCTGGCAAGCACTGGCGCTTCTGGCTTTTTCCTATCGAGATACTTTTTTTTTTTTAAAAAGTCACTTCCAAAAAAAAAAAAAAAAAAAAAAAAGAGGGATGAGGACTGAGAAACAATGAAATACCCCAAAATAGCACCAGGAGATCTAGAAGATGTCTGGCTAGTCATGTATAGGGTGACTATTTCAAGCGTTAAAAACTGCCTTTAAAACAATTCCTACAGAGGCAACAGATGAGGAATTAACGTAACATTAAAGAAAAGGAGAGAGTTATGAATTACACACACTTTCCAAATGGTCGGATAAAATCATAACTGCATTTAAAGCTGTGGAAGGAGTCCAACAGTATTGTAATATATTAGGTAGAGCTACTGCCTCTCTTTCTGCTGTATTTACATGCATATGCTATGTATTAGTCGACATGTACGCACACATGTCTCTAAGCATTTACTATACTTTTGAACAACTTCTCCAGTAGTTTACAGAGCGATGCGTAAATTGCCACAAACATTACTTTGCAATAAGATTATGCTATGTCTGAAAGAGAGAATTGCAACTAGTTTAATTACTAACAAACTTTTCAACTCCTACACACTGCTTCCCTCTTCTGTGTCTTGCGTGCAAGTGTCAAATCACAAGAGGGCAGAACTGTCAGATTTTGATGAAAAAAACTTTAAATCCTGGTCTAACACACAATGATTGTGAGAATCAGAAAACACACTGCTCTCTTCAAGGCTTATTCTGCAAGATGCTCAACAGTATTGCAGTTATTAACTCCAGAAAACAGGGAGTGAAAAACAGCTCTGACAAGGCACAAAGCACCTTGAAAGATTAGACTTCAGTGTGTTTGTAACTCACACCTGCTTAGTATGCAAAATTACACTGTCCTCTCCGTTAATTAAGGGCCAAACCCTGTCAAATCCTTGTTTATAGGAACTGCAATTAAGTCAATTGTACTGTCCTACTTGCAAATTGGAACTACTGAGCACTGCTCTTCAGAGTCCTCTGTGTAATTTAAAATGTTAGAAAAGTTAGACCTTAAGACCTTTAAACTCGAACTCTTCTTACAGGTAAAACACGTTTTTGTGGTATGTTTTCCTTTTCCTTAATACAAAATTAAATCAGCATGAAATTTTAGGAGAGAAGTAAGGGTTCCTCTTCCCTTTATTTGATGTTTTAAATCCTGCAAAATCCTTGTTCAGGTATATATTTAGGAAAAATCAAAGCTGATAAAAACATATGCATTGTTAAGTATCATGCATACAGGGATTTAGAGGCTGAGCCAAAATATAATGTGTGAACTTTTTCATAACTTCTTTTGGCTTTAAACATGGAGAAAATATGAAGCAGTTATTTTCAACATGCTTCTAAAAATGTTAATATAAAGAGACATTTCATTTCAAAGGTAACTCAAGTACTTGCATATTATGAACCTTGGCAATTAGATAAAAGTCACATCCATGTTTCCAACATAATCTCTTCTGTAACAAGCAAAATTTATACCTCTGTTGATGAGAGAATCAGGGAAGAGGGCACTGTATGGTGTATATATAGACTGAAAAGAATCCTAGCAACCAGAACAAATGTAATTTCATAGTAGAAAAACAATACCCCATATCAGTATCCTGAGCCCCTTCTTCTCGCTGTTCTGTCATATCTGCAGAGTCCTGGCAGTTTTAAAATGATTACTTAGTCTTCTAAATATCCAGTGTCAAGTTATGAAGTAAAAATCTTAGCTGCGTTATGAACAGATGCTTTAGGAACCAAAGTTAAGGAACAGCCCTCAAAAGGTGTCTAAGTAGAAAGGATAAACTGAAGAAGTCGAAAGACTACAATATGACAAAGAATATTAACAGGAATGCTACATATGCAATATATTCAGTAAAAACAGTAAGCAGAAAAAGAAGAAAGTCTCCCCATAGGTAAGAGACAATTTCAGCTGCTCCAAATCCAACAAAGAAGGGTAACTTCTATCACTGATGACTGCTTTAGCAGTATCTAAAGTACCATCTGTACTGTGAATACTGCTAGCCTAATACAAATCATAGCATCTATGAAAAGTCAGAACTATATTTCTCATAGTCTGTCTTCCTTAGATTAAAAGGAAAAAAACCCCACACTCTTCACTTAATACTTACAGGACCAATTTTGCTCTCATTTATACTGGTAAAACTCCAAAATAATTAGACGGAGGTGTAATGATTACGCCTCTCTCACTGCTGTTTTTCCCCCCCACCACCTCTGTATTATACTCCTTTGTTATATCAGATTTCTTAACACGTATTGGGTATTAACTGATAGGTATTCTTAATTTTAAGTGATTAAAACACTAGCATCATTTAAAGGAGACAGTGAAAGAAAATATCACGTAACTCAGTTTTAAACAATTGTATTTCTTCATCTAAATTTCTTTTTATAGTAATTTTTCACAACATCTAATGTGAAAACATTTTAAGAACAAATATACCCTCCAGAAATGAAAGTCAACTTCCTATCAAACTGCATTGACCCTTTGTTCCTTTCCCGTCACTTCCCCTTCCTCCACTGACAAACCTGCTGACAGCACTTTTTAGAGATTTTACCTAGAAGACAAGGGATCTAACTTAAACTTAGTTTCTGTTCCTCATCACTATTAGTAAAATCAAATTATTTCTTGATTTGTGCTGAGCAACATCATTTTCATAGTATTTACCTAATACTACAATGAATTACCAAATTTACCCTTGTCATAGGATTAAAAAAAAAAAGCCTGGTTTTATTCCCAGTGAGTTTCCCCTCTGTGGCAGATCTTAAAAGACTTCTTCAGGAAAAATTCTTTACCACACGTAGTTTAGCATGGGCAAGTAAACAACTCCAGCTCCTCTGGACCTTTCCTACAAGCAGCTGTTCTCAAATCCTGGGTGTGGTACTACCTGAATACAGTTCATTAAAAAAAGCAATTAAAATATTTAAGTCAGAGAATCCTAAGGAGTTTACAATGTAGGAAAACATATCTTTAAAAACCATTGTACAAAACTGTAATTCTGTCTCATTAACAGTTTCCCTCAACACTTTATCTTGTCACCAAGCTGATTTGAACTTAGAAATTATGTCTTATCAATAATTTTTAATTGCTTAGTGTTTTTCTTTCATACTGAATGGATTCTGCCATGGCACCTTTAGGGTTTAGGTTGAGCTTTCTGATGTAGTTGAAACCTTGATTAGTTCAACCATTCACTAAACTGTATTACTCGGCTCCAAGAAGGTAAAAATCGCTGCTGAAAAATCCTAAATATAGTGCCCAGTCTTGTGATGTAAGTGAAGTAATGGACAGTTTGACTCTTAACACCTCTCAGTACATTATGCTGATTTTGAGGTTTGCTGTGTTTTCTGGCAGCAAGACAAAAATCACTTTGATTGCATGTCCAGTGCACCATGTGGTTCCTGAAGTTCTGTAGCTGCACTCACACCGATGCACCAATGGAGCACTCTCAGGCAGTTAAAGCTCACTTCTCCAGAGTGTTCACAATTTCTAGCAGTATTTGAAGATTTTCTGAGGCAGTGTGTGGCTGCCAGTTAAAAACAGTACAAAAAACACCTCCCAAAGCAACTGTTCCTCACCAGAGCTGATGTGACTGTGAAGAGGTGAATGCTCATGCAAACAGTGAATGTTGGCTGAACACGCAGCAACATCATTGTATAACCCCCTCCTTTAACAGCAGTATGGAAATATTGGGGGTGAAAGTTCAACCCAACCTTGCTAGGTAACATTTCCACACAACTCAAAACCATAACCTTGCACATTCAAGCTGATAAATGCATGTACTTTCTGCCTGTTGCAAAAGTCACCCCTGCTGCTGCAGCTCATGGTGCAGGTGACGATGACGTAACACAGCTGCTTGGCTTCAGCCTCAGGCTGGGCAGGTGACCACCAGAGACTGGCTGCTGAAGCAGAGCAGCAGAACTTGAGCCATTCTGCTTCACGCTGCATGCTCAAAGAAGCTGAGCAACCAGAGCCCACAACCACTTAACTGCTCATGCCCAAACTTCCCAAACCTTTATAGACGTATGTCAGGTAGGGTACACAAAGCTCTAGTGAACGTGACTGAAAACGTGGATGGGAAAAAACCCACTCTTGACAAGAAATACACTCATTTGCATACATGTCAGGGATGTGAAACAATACCTCAGACTTCATTATCCTTTATAGATTTCCACAGGCCTGGGAAGGAACACAACAATTGCACTTAAGTGATGCATAGAGTTCTTAAAAGCTGTCTTAAACCTAATACGCAAAGCATTTTCTTTCAAATTCATTGCAGTTGCAGACAGCTGATTTAAAACTTTGTCTTTTTTTTTATTAGAGACACAAAGCTTATCTAGTGTTTGCATAGCAACTATCGTGATGACAGAGTAAGAGAATGAGGAAAAATTTTTAGAAATGAAGCAGCATGATGCTACTACCATAAAAAAACCACATAAAACTGGCTGCTTAAAAATGGAAAGTAATACACTCATAAAACATTTTAATTACACATTGAATTCTAGCACATGGCCAAAACTATCCAAGAGTTAAGTTTAAGCTGACTGAATTCTGTCAACTTTCAATGGATTTAATATTTTTTTTTGTACAATTTCTACAGCTTTCAGTCATTAAGTCTAATTATGAAGAAAATTAGGAAATTTTATCACATGTAAGTTTGGCCTACCTGAAACTAATGTCACCCATCACATTCCCAAACATGATTCTATTCTACTTAGCCACAAACAGGTTTCTGAGAAGAAGCCTAATAAATGCCACAGTTGTTTTTGTTTTCTACTTCAAAATGCTACTCCCTGGTCAAGCACATTCTACATCTCAGTAGAGCCATTCTGTTACAGATCCATACCAAGAAAAAGGAAAGTGATTTATATTGGTTACTTGAACCTGAGGGTGTAACAACTCCACGTTTGGGGCAGCCAATCCTAATCTAAATATTTGAAATCCAGTATTGAACACACTAACTTGGATGTAGGGAGGTGTTAAAAAAAAAAGCAATGCTCAAGTGTTAATGCTTAAAGCTGAAACATTTTTCTTAACTTGCAAAATACTACTATATACTCTTTCATGTAAAGAGAAAAGTCTTTTAACTAGCAGCCCATTATTGTTCCCAAACTAAATACTTTGCCTTACATGAATTGCCTTACATGAAAAGGCCACCATGAACCTTGGCAGCCCTAAAACCTCTACAATCTGTGTTTCTGAAGACTTACCTAATATATAAGTGGGCATGTCCATTTGTATGCATATGAGTAAGCAGAGCAGGGCGATAAAAGCCTCTGCAGCAAAGTCAGCAAGTACAGCTTCACTACAGGCCAATTCCAGATGACAAATAGCTGCCTATGAGGGCGGTGCAGGGACGACACCAACCGGTGCAGAACACTTGGGCTTGTGCTGGGAGATGTACACATTGGTTCCCTTTTGGGAAAGCAGCAGACAACAGCTGACAGGAATAGTCAAGCTTACATACTTTGCTAACCCATATAAAGGAGAAGGGAGGAAAATGTAACCTGGTATACAAAGGAGCAGCCACTTTGGAAAGGGTCTGCTTGTCCCTGCTTTGTTCCCACCCACCACTTTGAGCTCTATAGGATTACTGTCATCTCAGTAGATAGCAAAGGTTCCCTACTTCAATCAGGATTAACCGGGTGTGAAGAATCAGAAATTGAGACTGGTAACCTTTTTTAACTTACAAATGACACACTCCTATATCTAGAGTAAAGCAGTTAACTAAACTTGCAAGTTCTGTCTAGAGATAACTCTTTTATTTTCAGCATTTGAAGCCACATTATAAATTAATGATAAAAGCTAAAATGTATTATATCAGAAACATACTGTACATGAAAGCATGCTACAGCTCCTTCATTTTCAGTGACATCTGAAACAAGAAACTATAACCTGAATACCACAGACCATCAGCCAAGAAGCAAGAAAAGAGATCAAGTAGGGCATGTAGCGAAACATCATATAACGATACTGAGTTGTAAATCAACTTGGGGTACACTAACAAGGCACAGAATGTTCAACTGAATTCACAGTTCCTTAAAGAACAAGGAACACAAAGTCTTCATATGAAGGGACAAGGGAAGCATATATACATGTGACCCTCCTCTTTCCTGAAAGAGCCTTTTCGTAAGACAGTTTCTGAAAGGCAAAGAACACTGGAAAACAACTAAAGATGGAAAAAGTAAGTATCTCTCTTGGCTTTAGGAAGACTGCTCAGACCAATTTTAGAAGAGTTTAAGAAATCATTGATCACAGAAATGCTAGAACTAGTTAAATCCACTTTTTTCATCCCAACCCAAATGTAGGATTTTTTCCCTAGGAAATAGCAAAGCATTTATTTTACAAAGCAATCAAGTTACTCCAGCTGCTGAACACACACGCAAGTAGCTAAAAAAACCAAAACACCACAACCACCCTAAACACTGTTATTGGCACTCTGAGTGGACATACAACAAAAGGATCAAATTTCTTTTACTCTCAAGCAGGGAATTTGATCTTCAACACAGTGAACAACCAAGGCTGCACAAAAATGGAAAAATCTTACTTTAACACATCATAATCAACAGACCTGAGAGAACAAGATGTTCTTCAGTTAAACAATTCATCACAGGTGAAGAAGCTACTTAAACTATCATTTGCTATTGAACTATGTGAATTAAATCTGTGAAGTAAACCTTGGTTAGAACTATAACCATTAAAAAAATTCTCAAGCGTATCATCTTTAGGTCTCCAATGGAGCTTCCTGTCCTGTAGTCTAAAACAATGTGTTAGTCCTCTTTGAAGAGGATCAGTTTGGAGAAACCACGTAAACTCAAATGCTGAACAAGAGCACCTTTGCTCAGGATTAACATGTTTTAGACAAAACATGCATTGACTTTGCACCTTTAGATAATTCACCAAGTGCTCCCAGGTCTGTGTGGCCAGAGGCCTACAGGGAGAAGAGAAAATACAACTTCCAAACATTTAGCAGGTTTAGAACAGATAGCAAGAAAATCAATTATCTCCCAGGTCACTAAGTCACCAGAGCTATAGAAGTTCAATACCTAGAACTGTACCCAGAAGCAATTTGTAATGCATCAGAAATAGTTCCCATGCAATTTCCAAAGGTCACGGAGTGCAAACCAGGAAACTAGCAGGAGTCTTTATCACTTGTAGCTTCAAAGCCAAGTTTAGCCAGTTAACCCTGCCACAATGCATTGCCTACCAGCTCTCTCACCTGTATCTCCAAAATGAAGTGCTGGCCAAGTCTTAGAGAAAATGGACACCCTCACATTATCAGGTCTATGGGGAAAAGGTGCATGTTTAGCTTCAAAATGAAACTTCAAAATGAAAAAAAATTTAATATTAACACTGTTGCTGTTAACATTATTACTTACAGTCTTGGCTACCAGAAAAAGTTGCAACTTTTTAGCAAACCTGATAAAAGCCTCAACTGCAACGGCTTCATGCAACCTAGCATCAAGGAGAATTTAAATACTTCAAGCTAAATTTGTAGTAACAATTAAGATTTATGTTTTCTGACAAAAAAGAAGGAACGGGGTGCCACCCAAGCCCAGTTTCAAACACTTAGAGTTTATTAAAAACATACACAGAGCTACTTAAGGAAATAAGCACACCAGAAAAAGGGCTTACTTTTGTCTTAGGTTGTATGTATATAATAAAGATTTTATGGATATTAACAGAACAGAACCCTCAAAAAGTCATGGAATTTGAATCCTCCTGCAAAGCAGTGACTCCACCTGTATCATTTCTGAGGAATGTTTGTCTAATTGTTTATAACCAGGCCCATTCCTCCAAATAATGGCAAACTCTCAGTCTTCCCTGACAGTCCCATTCAGCACAAAAGTATCTTTATTTACCGTGTTTAATCTACGTGGTTTAAATCACAATTTCAGCACATAAATTATTGTCTTGTACACTGAGCATGAAGAGTGCATAATAAAGTTTGCAGAAAAGTTCCACCTGTCTAGAAGCAAGTGGCCACTGAGCAGCTTATCCAGGGCTGGCAGCATGAGTAGGATGCCTTCAGTTCAAAAGACTGAGTGTGCATGGCAGTATGGAAAGTTCTAAATTTTACCACTGCTGATGACTGCTAATATAAGGCCATGGTTAGCATAAGAGATAGGCACTGTGCCTACTCTGCCCGTTGATGAAAATGCAGCCCCAAACATTTATTTTTATATAAAATGTGTGTTAAAATTGTTTTAGAGAACATCCAGTTCCTGTAAATGTTATGGGAAAATGACATTTACGACTAACCAGTCTCCTCTGTGTAACATGATGTGTTATTGTTGGCTGAGTGCCATTTTCTGTCATACCAAAAATATTAACTAATTGAAGTTAAAAAAAAGTTTCTGTAAGTTGGATCCTTGCACAATTATGCCCAATTCTGGTCAAAATAGCAGCACCAGCACTGCCTCAGGTGAATCAGATACTAGAACAGCACCTATTTTCCCATCTGCACCCCCCCTAAAAACATTCTATTAAAGAGTTCCACCTTAAACCTACACACTATGATGTTACATACAGAATAAATTTTTTTTTAAATCACAAGATTTATCTATAGAAATTGCTTAAAGAAAACTCAGACTGTTCTCTTAATATAAGATAGTATCATTAAATTGAAGTGTAAAAATATGGCATAAGGGTTACAAACTTACACTGAGCTGAAGGAACTGACTCCTTCAGAGAATCAGAACTTCTGCAAACTCCTCAATCAACTGAAGGACGCAGAGTAAATAGCCAAGACAAAAACCTCCAAATATTACTCTTCCATCAATAGTAAACACAGCATGGCAGTGATAGCAAAGAAGTATTTGCCTTACACAAACCAAACACACATGGCTGGGATCATCACTGCTAGTAGCAGCCTGACCAGAACTATCCACAATTTGGGCAAGCTGCACTCCCTTGTTTGTGCCTAATCTTTCCATGGGGAGTGGGGTGAAGACAGGCAGGGCTCCAAAAGACAGTTTTCAGGAGCTAAGCTAACTCTTACCAGAGTTCTTCACTTGGTAAATCCTAGCAGGAGGCTGCAATGGTATGGATTCCTAGTACTGACACTCCCAACAGAAACTGCAAACCCATCCACCTGCCCACAGGGTGGATTAAGCCATGTCCTGTTCATCTCTGCAGTAGTGAGTGTTTTACAACACTGGTGATTTTAAAAACAGCTCAGTAACTGTGGTCAAGCAATAGTGTTCCATCAGGAATAATGCTTAAAGTATATGAACCTGAATTATGGTTTAGGTGTAAAGACACATGATTTCTCCCATCAATTGAACTCGTTAGCATGTAACATCAAATATCAAATGCAATAATTTCAATGATGCTGTTGTTTAAAAATCACAAATTATAAAAAGCAGTAGCTGTGTTGGTTTATTTTGTGTAATTACTGCACTTAAAACCTATTTGGATTAATAATTCTCAAAATCTATTAGAGTAAGTTAACACTGCTTTTCCATTTTAATAAATCTGAGGATCAGGCACAAATTTCACTTGCTAAAGATGAAGACAAGACAGAAGCAGGACCTGGATTAGTAACTGAAAAGTTCTGCCTCAATCTTGTTGCTTTGACCCCTATACCACATCTCTTGTGGCTCATCTTTCCATTTCCTTCAGAAAGCTTTCCATCTGCAAAACTATAATTTGCTGGCTGACGTAAATTTGAAGAGTTCCAAATTCTGGTGTTCCATCTGAAATTACTGGCTTTATTTCTGATTTTACACACAGTGTGGTGGGAGACACTGAGAGAGATAGGGGAGGAAGGGGAAGGTGGTGAATATGCACTACGGTAACATAAAAAAAAAAATCCTGAGTTACTAACTAACAAAACCCAAGTGCTACTCCCATGAGCTGGTTACCTTATTGAGGTATTTAGATTCAGAACAGAAGAGAATTAAGTCATGCTGCATTCACAATCATATGGCATTGAAATGCCAACAGTAATAGATACCTTCAAAGAATACCTGAAATAGCTGTTAAATCTAGAAAGGGGAGAAGAAAGCAGAGGGCATCTCAAAAGCGGTGATACATCAGAGTCCAGCTCACAATTCATTGTGCCATGTTTTCTAATAAGCTGAACGCTGGGACTCAGAGTTTTTAAAGCTAACTTCAAGTAAAGCTCATTAATATTGTGATCTTCTCAGGTTCGTGTTAATTTAAAATTTAAAAGGATAAGTCAAGTCAAAAAACAAACAAAATCAAAAACCTGCCAACAATTTAATAGGACAGCATCTTCTTCACTCCCACCTGAAAATCCCACTCCCACCTCCCTATCATAATCTCAGGCTCTGCAGATGGCTGCCATTATAAGATTAGAAATGAACATCAGAATTAGTAATTACCACATTGACATTCAAATCTTTACTGCCACAGAAAGCATTAATGCTTTTTACACAAGACTGATGTTTTGATAGGTGACTTCCAAGAACATCTAGATACAGAAAGAATGTAATTCAAGATAGAAAATTTTTTTCTTAAACTGACATTTCATAATAAAACTGAATTTTAGTGCTGAAGCAAAATTACTCAAACTGGAAGTTAATCCAGTCTTAAATCTTAAATTGCCCAATATAAATTTGCTAAAAGTTTCTCACACCATTTACTGTCACCAAATTTACGCAGGATTTCATAACATTTATGAGTGCAAATATCCCTATATCACCAGTAAGAATTTTCATCAGCTTACTAGTTGTGAAATCATGGTCACAGACCTTAGTGTTCCAGAAGAATTGATTTTTAAAAGCATATACTATCTGCATATGTGTACTCAGCATCACAGCTAAATACATCTGGTTATCCATGTGAAATTTTGCCCGTTAACCCAGAACTGGCAATACCATTCATCTTCTATGACTTTTATTAAGACCTGTAAAGCAAGTCAGCATTTTAAGCATCAGATAAAACTGTAATTACTTTGTGACAGTCTATGGAGTAATAAGAACTCACACCCCTCTTATTAAAAGTTCTCATTTTATAAAATAAATTTCCTTATTGGGAAATTTGCCTTACACACTCTCTTGCAGTCGAGACACCCTTTGTGGAGGTTTGCATCCTAGCATAAACTAATTCTTTGAAATTTACAGATGCAAATTAATGTAATGGAAAACAAATTTTAAAATAAGTATTCACATTCTGTTGGGAAGTGGTGACTGATTCAGATAAAGCCAGCAGATTACACAACAGCTATGGTATGCTGTTGCTGCTGTAATTTCAAAGGCTTTTGACTTTCTTTATGACAGGGGAAAAAGAAGCATTAATAAAGATAATAGAGAGCCATAAAAAAAGCTTTTTTTATATGTCTTCATAAAAACTGCACATCAATAAATAGAACTGTAGGCAAAGGAAAAGAAAAAATTTTAAAAATGCATAGCCACCCCAAGACCAGAAATACTTTAACAAACCCACATTTTGTTTCAATGAACTGTGGAAGGCACAGACTGGCTTTCTTACAAAAATAAATATTTAACTGCATTGGTGTCAAAAAATTACAACAACTTGTAAGATTTACCAGAAATGATGAAGCATGTTTCCTCTCTTATTAAAGGCCAGACCATGTCTTATTGCTAACTGGGAAGAGTGCCTCAAAGGAAGAGGCATGACTTCATCCACATTTAAAAGCTTTCAGCTTAAAGCTTTTATTTGCTTTGTACCAGGGAAATTCAAGCATATGTCCAAAAGCTTTGGAAGCAAGTCTCCCTTGTGTAATAATCTGTAGAACCTCTTGTAAGCCACGTCTTTCATCTGTGGAAGGGTGAAGAGCATGACCTTGTTAAAAATACGTATCTTCATGATTAAAAAGAAAAAATCATGGAAATTAAAAACCACAGTCATTTCTGCAGAATGGTCTGATACAGATATTGACAATATATACATTAAAAACTCCACAGCACTTCAGTGAGAGGAAAGACAAAAGCTGAGCTTTACAAGCCATCATCTATTTCACTTGCATCCTTAGAAGACAGCCTTTTCTAAAATTACCACTACACCATTGCTTAAACAAACAAACAAACATCATTTTTATTCTTATTATTCAAAGAATAATGATTCATTCCAGAACAAAATAAAAAAAATTGAAGTACAAGAGCGTTGCAGTCTCAGTCTCCCATACTTTCATTGGTTTCTGTGGAACTCAAAGAAAAAGTTGCCCCCTTAGAATCCTGTAAAAACATAAATTAGACAATATCCATGTAAGAGAGGTCACCCCAGGAAAATGGAAAGTCCCTCTTAAAGACAAAATGTTATGACATGACACCAGGACAGTGAACTGTTATGGGAGTCCCCACATCTGGTAGAGAATACAGTCATGTTGCCAAATAAAATGTAGTGTAGCTGAAGCTATATGCACTTGGAAAAAATGAGGAAAACAAGACAACACAATTGAATGCACGGCGTTAATACCAAGAAACTGTAGCCTGCATACTGAGGGAAGCAGCTACCATGAACAGAGGAAAGCTGAGAAATACAGTTTCTTCCAGGAAATAAAGGAGCAATTAACTGGTATGGCAAATAAGTACAATTTTAAGCCACAATAAAGCAATAATTTATAACAGAAGCTCCCAAGAAAAAGTAATAAGACACTGCCCTGACTCTGTTTAACTACCTATCAGTCATGTTCATAAAAACAATTTCCAATGTCTGTTTTTGCTGGCTGCAATTCAGAAAGGGTTGTTGTAGTCCTGTGAAGTCAGCTGCTTAAAGTTGTGTGAAAGCTTTGTCTAAATGATACACCTACCTTTGCCTAATACAAAATTACATGATCATGAAATTCAGCTGGCAATGAAAAGAATAAAAATATTTTATTGGATAGGGGAGCGTCTGTTCTTTTTTTAAAATTATTATTTATTTAAGCTAACTTTTTTGACGTTTGCATATTTTCAGTGAAATTGCTCTGTCAAATACTCCGGGTACTGTTCTTCAGGCAGACAATATTTTGGATGAAGTTAACACAAAGTATGTTTACCCTGTCACTAAAGTCACTAAGTGCTATTATCAGTTAAAGCACTTCTTCAATTAAGCCAGCTGACTTCTTAATTCGAATAAAATACATAACCAAGCATTGACCTGCAGAAGTCAGGTTCCAAAAAAAAAGCTGACCAAAATTAAGCTAATTAATTTAAATTAATTAGCAACCAAATAAATAACACCAAAACCCCCAAACATTTTAGGGTTCTCTTCCATTCCTAAGTGCATATGTGCAGACATAGTCACTGTGACCTACTGAACCATGAAACAGGAACTCAGCAGCCAAGGAAAATCTGCAAATATTAACAGACTCCCAGCTGACTTCTTACAATATCAATTTTTACTCTATCCAAGAAATCACCATCTATTCAGCACTGTTAAGGGTATTTTCTATATAGGAATATACGACTAAACATACAGTTATCAAAAGCGTGTGAAAAAACATAATGACACAGTATCAAAAAATATACCATGCTTAATACATCCCTTTTTTCTTTCTGGAAACACATTAAAATCCTTTAACTCCCACTTGCTGTGCTATGCTCTTAACTTCAGTCAAGTGATTTTATAGAAATATTTTTAAAAAACAAAATAGTTCTCAGTCATTACAAATATTTGCTTGTGAGTCTGTCTGAATCTTAAAACTATGTTTTATCTTTTGAATGAAGGAATCATTTCTAATTACACAAAGTCTTTTGGCATGACCAAAGAAACAGACTCTCTTGAAAATCCTTATACAACAATCCAAGTACCAGTAAAATAGGGACTTTTGTTCAAATAGCCCATGCAACACAGACTTGATCAGACTTGACTTGATTGCCAACTTATTTTATTTATTATTTATGCACAATTATCTTACTTGCATCACAAAATATATATACAGCATCTCTGTGAAAATTGCAATTGTTTGTTACTATTTGGCCTAAGAGCTTCTTTCCAAAGCAACTTAAGGGGCGTGAGTTGCTGGATCATTACAGTTTCACTTGGCCAGAGAGATATCAACTAGCTAACATGGAAGTGTTGGGTAAGACACTGATTACCTAAGGTATTAATGACCACAGCTAAATTTGCCTTACAAAAATAAATTACGGTGAAGAAAGCTAAAATAAATCAAATGCTAGTAAGTCTAAGTAACTATATTAATATGTCTTAACTTCATGAACACACAAAACCTGAGTTCATTCCAAATGAAATTGTTAGTTGTGCTTCTGTTATGGTTTTATAGCTATGGCAACGGTAAATCATCAATTGAACTTCACTACTAAAGCATTTAGAGACAAGGGTGGGGAGGGAAAAAAGATTTTTACACTAAAAAAGAATTAGAACTGAAAGTAGCACTGAAAAGTGGACAAAAGTTTATATACCATGAACACAGTAAAAAGCTGCCTTTGAGATGGTAGAGTCCTCCCCCCATTTATTTGTTCTGTCAACCAGCAGCATTCCTTCAAACTCATTTCACAAACCTCTCCCCCTCCATTTTCTACATTTTCATATCTGTTTTCCCCATCATGTTAATTGACTGTTGTAAACAATTTGTGACTGCTTCAAGTCTTTGATGTTTATGGCTACTTCCCATTCTGTTAATTTTTCATACAAAGCATTTCATTACATTCAACATAGTGCAACTTAGGCAGTAAAATAGAAACAGTAGGAACTATGAAGATGTTATAAGAAAATTTTATTGTCATGGATTTCTATACAACATCACCATTAAATCAGACGAGTCTGGTGGACAGTTGAGAATGGCAAGGACTTTCTCTCGCTGTGCTGGAAACTACAATACTTCCAAAGGGGATGCTGCTGAGGCAGCCTACTGCCCAGGAATATGCCTTCAGTCAGTCAACAGCTAATTAAAAGCTGTGCAAAGGAGGCTGTTATCTAAACTCTTCCTGAACTAAATGGAAGGCTGCAACAGGAACTTGTCAGTGGGAAGCTGTAAAGACTCATCACTTGGACAAGGGCATCACAATAGTGACCATAGACAAATGTGGAACAGGAATCCTAAGTTTCAGCAGCAACTTCCAGACAGTTGTCATCATATTTCAGAGGGGGAAAAAAATAAAGTTTAATGGGTGCTTAAACAGCCATTTTCTACATGTACAGCCTTGATAACCAAGTCATTTCCTTCACATGATCTACACAACTGAGTCTGTACCATACATATGAACAACATACAAATTCTAATATTTTAGTACTTCAACCTAGGCTTTTCAGATTTTTGTTTAATACCAGGATATACTTATCTTGGCTGTAGGAAAAATGTAATTGAAAGGAGGCATATGTGCTGGCCAAGCCTAATCATACTTTAGACCAACTCTACAAGCATCTCCTTGGACAAAGAAAAGTCTCAAAAGAACCTAAGAAGTTATTTGGAGGTTTGTTAGGATCTTACATAAACAAACACACAGCCTTATCCCAAGTCTCTTGCAAATTAAGTATGTTGCATCCCAATAAAGACTGAATATTAACATCAACTTGTAAAACTAATTTTGGAAAATCATCATGAAAACCTTCAAGAATCATGTAAAAGCAGCGTTGCACTTAGGCACATCTGCTAATCCAGGCCTAACACATGTTAAGACATTTGGGCTTTGTTAAGTTCAAAAGGCACAACCTGAATATGTGTTTATCTGCTGACTGCATTTTTGTGTGTGTGTGTGTGTTTGATACCAAGTCACAAGGCCTGCACTTTCACTAAGGACAGACTTACCTAATTTTGCTCTGATGTGCTGCTTAGGAATTCACATTAGGCAGCCTGACTAACTGTCCATTGTGGCTACATGTCCTTCACATACTCAAATGTCCTTAAGGTTTGATCGTAAAATATCAGGATGGTTTATAAATAAAAAAGTTAGGAGAATTATGATGCTGTAAATTACATCTGCCCTTGGGGGCTGCACTGACCTAAATTCTCAAGCATTATAATTATCACATTTCTTAAAAGAAAAAAGCCCAACACACACAAAAAGCCAAACAAAGCTTGCATGCACATACCTAGCCTCAGCAAAGAGCTGAAAGACATGCAGCTCCAGTGCAGAATACCAAAATAGTTTTGTTGTACTGATCCCTGTCAAAAATTGAAAATGTAATCAAAGATGCACAATAACTGAAGTTGCTAAGTCTAAATGATCATACTGAATTGTTCATTACAAAGAACTTCTGAATAGAAAGTAAGGCCAGTGGGCACTTTCAAATGATGCTGTAAGGAGAGGTCTGCTTGTAGTTACAAGTGGATGTTCATGGACATCTGGCAGAAATGTCATATTTCAAGTGTGTTTTTAAATGCCCACTAAAATGGCTACAAAATACAATATTATTTCCTCCCACAGATTGAAAAAGCTTCTTGAACAAGAAACAGTGTATCAGGCAAAAAAAGAAAAGGAAAACAACAAGAAAATAGCTAAACTGAAAGAAGAATTAACTAAACTGAAATCCTTTGCTTTAATGGTGGTGGATGAACAGCAAAGACTCACTGAGCAGTTGAATCAGCAAAGTAAAAAAATTCAAGAATTAACCACTTCTACAGAACAAGCACACGAAAAGCTGACTTTTGCTGAAGCAAAAATTCAAGAAGAGAAACAGAGATCCAGCAGGCTGGAAGCTGAACTTCACACCCAGAGCAGTAAGATTTCCCAAGACCAAGAAGCAATGATGGCCAAACTAACCAATGAAGACAGTCAGAATCGCCAGCTCCGGCTAAAATTAACTGCTCTCAGCCGACAAATCGATGAGCTGGAAGAGACCAACAAATCTTTACAAAAAGCCGAAGAAGAACTGCAAGACCTAAGGGACAAGATAAATAAGGGAGAGTGTGGGAACGCCACTCTTATGACTGAAGTAGAAGAACTACGGAAACGACTGCTGGAGATGGAAGGAAAAGATGAAGAGCTCATAAAAATGGAAGATCAGTGCAGAGAACTTAATAGAAAGTTAGAAAAAGAAGCATCACAGAGCAAGAACCTTAAAGGGGAAGTTGATAAACTTAATAAAAGAATTATGGAGCTGGAGAAACTGGAAGATGCTTTCAACAAGAGTAAACAGGAATGTTACTCCCTGAAATGCAACCTAGAAAGAGAAAAAATGTTAACAAAGCAGTTGTCCCATGAGCTGGATGGTTTAAAAGCTAGAGTTGGTGAGCTTGAAGCAATTGAAAGCAAGTTAGAAAAAACTGAGTTTACACTTAAAGAAGATTTAACAAAGCTGAAGAGTCTAACAGTTATGCTTGTGGATGAAAGAAAAACTATGGGTGAAAAAATAAAGCAAACAGAAGAAAAGCTGCAAGCTGTGACTTCTCAGCTCCAGGTGGAGCAAAATAAAGTGATGTCAGTTACAGAAAAGCTGAGGGAGGAGAGTAAAAAGGCACTGAAATCGAAATCTGATGCAGAGGAAAAAATGTCCAGTGTTACAAAAGAAAGAGATGAACTGAAAAACAAACTCAAAGCAGAAGAGGAGAAAGGAAGTGATCTTGTTTCCAAAGTGAATATTCTAAGTAAAAGACTTCAGTCTCTGGAAGATGTTGAAAAAGAATTTCTTAAAAATAAACGTAAGGAGAGTACTAAATCTAGCACCTCCTTGCAGCAGGAAAACAACATAATCAAAGAGCTTTCCCAAGAAGTTGAGAGGCTTAAGCAGAAGCTCAAAGAAATGAAGTCCATAGAAGATGATCTTATGAGAACTGAAGATGAATTTGAGTCTCTAGAACGAAAATATGTCAGTGAACGGGACAGAGCCAAGCTCCTATCAGAGGAGCTGGAGGCTGTGAAAATGGAATTGGCAAGGTATAAATTAACAGAAAAGGCAGAGTCCAATCAGGAGCAGCGCCTTTTTAAGAAACTCAAAGAAGAGGAAGCTAAATCGAGTCATCTTTCCAGAGAAGTAGATGCACTGAAAGAGAAAGTTCATGAATATGTGGCAACAGAAGACCTAATCTGTCACCTGCGAGGTGATCACACAGTTTTACAGAAGAAACTCCTCCAGCAAGAAAACAAAAACAGGGAGTTAGCAAGAGAAATGGAAAGCCTCACGAAAGAACTGGAGAGGTACAGATCCTTCAGCAAGAACGTCAGGCCCGGTCTCAATGGAAAGAAAATTTCAGATGTGCCAGTTTTTTCTAAAGAAATCCAAACAGATCCCGCAGACAATGAGCCACCCGATTACAAAACCCTCATGCCTTTAGAGCGAACAGTCACCAACGGGCAGCTCTATGAAGACAGTGACAATGAGGAGGAACAAACAGTGTCTTTCAAAAGCAACTCATCCACCGCAAATGCCGCAAACAAAAAATTATGGATTCCTTGGATGAAGTCCAAAGAGAGCCATCCTCAAAATGGAAAGATACACACAAAGCAAAATGGAAAGTGTGCACAGACTGGAGATCTAGTGCTAAGCCATACACCTGGCCAGCCCCTTCACATAAAAGTGACTCCAGACCATGGACAGAACACAGCAACCCTTGAAATAACCAGTCCTACCACTGAAAGCTCTCACTCCTACACAAGCACAGCAGTTATACCCAACTGTGGCACTCCAAAGCAAAGAATAACCATTATTCAAAATGCCTCCTTAACACCTGTAAAATCAAAAGCAGGAGAAGGTTACATGACCCCAGAGCATGTAATTTCTCCTATTACTATGACTACTTTTGCAAGATCTCAAACTCCTGAATCGTGTGGTTCTTTAACTCCTGAAAGAACAATGTCCCCTTTGGCTTTACCTGGCTCAAGCTCTCAGGAACAAACTCTCTCCTCGGAGCCTTTGGAAATGGGAGCCAAGCATGCTGTTTTTAGAGTATCCCCAGACAGGCAGTCATCATGGCAGTTTCAGAGATCTAACAGTACAGGATCGAGTGTAATAACTACTGAGGATAACAAAATCCACATTCATTTAGGAAGTCCTTACGTCCAAGCTCTCACCAATTCCAAGCCCATCAGCCCTTGTAATGCAGTGCAAGACAACAGAACTCCAGCACTAGCCAATGGCCTACCCACTAAGCCCACCAATAAAATCACCAGCAGTATTACTATCACACCAACAGCCACTCCTCTTCCACGGCAATCACAAATTACAGTAAGTAATGTCTATAACTGACCCCCATCCATGCTGACACCCTTACCAGCAACCCATCCTGTTTTTCATCCCAGCAAGAATTATTTGGAACAGCCTCTTTACTTTGGGAAAGATCTGTGCATGAACTATACAACAGCATATGGAACTAACGTTAAGTTTTGCCTGCTTAGTGTTATCAAGTGTGCACTTACTGTATATCTTCTCATTGAAATACAGTTATGTAAAATATTTAGTCTTGCACTTGTATAAATGCATCTTTATGTATTGCCATTTTCAAAATAACTCACATTACTTTTGACTGCAATTTGCCTTGGTAAAATATTTTAACATTACAAAAAAACAGTAAATAATTGATTATTTTCATCATTGCTTGCTGAATATTTTTTGTTTGTTATGTGTGGTTTGTATTTTTCTGCATGTATGGTAGAATTTGAATTAAGCCATAATACTGCCTGCTAATTTCAGATAAGACTTGATTCATTATCTTCCCTGCTATTTCCCAATTCCTTCTAGCCCTCTCATTTCAGGTAATTATCAGTACATCACACACAAACACAAAATATTATGTATTGTATAAAACTGTTTGGCTAAAACTCTTTTTAAACCTTCCTGCAAACTTTGCTTGTAAGTGAACCGAGTTCAGAAGCTTGTATCACAAAGTAATTCTCCCCAAACAAGGGTTTTTTTCCAATACAACAGAAAAACTGCCATCATTTAGGTACGCTCTAAAACAATAAACAGCAACATTTAAATTTCTAAACAATAATTTAGGAGACCAGATTTACATACAATACTCAAATTTTGTCTAAGCTCCTAGCCATCAGTTTGACAAACAGTATACATCACACAGGTACACTGAGGAAGAAACAAGATTACCAAACTATGGCATACCTTCATGTTTTTCACTCCATAGACAGAGAAAGCTTGGCAGCAGCATTAAGCAGCATTACTAGACCAAGTCTCCAAACATGTAGGCCTCTGGGTCTGGGATAAATAGGAGTGCCATACAGAATGGACAAAGCAGGTTAAGGTATTTCAGTGACAATTACAGTGTTTGTGCCTAGGAAAAGGACAGAAATGTAACTGATTCTGTCCTTTACACATGTGCCAAGCAGTCAATTTTAATTTCCCAGAAAATACTGCTGGTGGTGGAGCAGCTTCACATACAATGTAAATCAGTCCAGAAGATCTGGAATGCACTTTTAAAGTTCTCTTTTTCGCAAAAGCTGTACACTCCAAATCTAAATTGTAACAATTGTTCTTATTCTAAAAAGTAAAATGCCCATAAATTTAATGCTTTTGGGGGTGATATTATTTAAAAAAAAATTTAAAACAGCAACCTCCTTATCAACAAGGAAGTTTGCAAGTAAGCAGAAAGTCCCTACCCACTAAACCCTTATCTTTATTCTGCCTATATTCCCTAGAGAAAAAAAATATTTCTCCAGTATAACTTAGCAACGGATTCAGCAAAGAACTTTGGCCCATGATCTCACATAACAAGGGGACTTCTATCATTTTAAGTCCTTTTGACTGACAGGAAACTAAATGTTTATAACTGTAGATAATAACTGCTTTTAGAACACTTTCTACTGAAAAGCAAAGTCCACCACCCATATACACTTTTTCTCAGTAAACAATGGGAAGAAAAAATATTAAATTATATAATATGTGTGATTGAAATGGATATTAACATATGTATTACAATTGGGCAATGGCAAATTCAAAAAGAGAAGTTCTATGTGGACCTTCACAACCCCAACTTATGTAACCTGAAGTTACCAGGCTTCATAAGAGGTCCTTCTTTCTTGTTTTGGGTCACTCTATCTCCATGGCTGCACAAGTGAGCTCTAAGACCTGGGTCAGAAGGAGTACATAGTCTTATTCTGCAAAGCAAACTTTGACTCACACCAACTTCAGCAAAAGTTACTGATGAAGACAGCAGCCAACACTCAGGCAAGACAAGATTATAAAAATTTTAGAGCGTGCTAATTATACAAACAAGTTACATAATTACATTCAGGTTGCACATTTTTAACTGCAGGGCTCAGTCAAAATTAAAAATCAGTACATTCTCTGCACTTCTGCTCTTTGGGATACTGCATATCCTGCTGAGCCATACCTAAGATCTCTGCAGGAACACATTACAAGCATGGCACTGAATAACTGTGTCTGAAGTACCGACTTGCCAGCATACTAACAGACACCAAATTCTCCAAAAATTAAAGGATTAACATGTGTCCTCCAGAGGCACTAATATTTTCTTCAGTTAGACTGAAAAAGCTTGTAGAAAAAAAATTTAGATCTACCTTCAAAAATACACAGAAGTGCGTTGATCATTAACCACCTGGCTATCTATTATAATATCTTATAAATGAAAAGCACAAATGAGGACACAGCAATAATCACACACAGTCCTCTGGACAATTACCAAGCTATTACAAATAAGGACATTCAGTCTTTAAAGCTAAGATTGGAATACAAAACCTAGATGACAGTTCAAACCATTTATAAGTATAATCCCTGTCTTAAACTCATAATGATTTATCAGTAACTGTCTAATTAACAAAAGACAAAGGAAGCAGCCACTCATGACCATTAACTCCAAAGTAACGAGCATCAGCACTGCCTGGAAATGAAATTGCTACATTTCCAAAAAACACACCTTGATTAAGGGATTCTTACATTCCCCTACTGATGAAGCAACATCTGTGTAGATTTAACTGACGTCACAGCAAAATTTTTGTCAGTCATTCCAACAGATAAAAAAAATCAAATAATTATTTTTGCCTGAAAGTAAGATTTGCACAATGAAACAGGTTCATTCTGTTTGAATTCCCAAGATAAATTTCAAAGCTGAGAAAATAAACACCTGCATGTATTTGCTGTGAGCTGAAACTTAATTGTTTAAACAGAAAGTTAGCCGTAATTTTATCATAAAATAGCAAATAGAAAGCATAGCTTAAGGAATCAAATTATCGATTTACAAATTAACCCTGAATTGTTCAGATCACCACTCCGTATTTCAGAGTACTTCCACTTTGCTGAGAGGGAATATCCACCTACTTCCTTGGCAGACAATAAGAAAGCAGAAGGGCAAGGAGAAATTTAAATAACTTATCTGCACATCAATTCAAGCACTCTGAACAAAAACATCAAGCATAATATTAAAATTCAACAAGTAAGGCAGCTTTTCTAGGAACTTCAACTACTCTAAGTGGTAAGTATTGCTGTTAATTTGGAGGCTGAGAAACTTTTGCTTTCAGCAGTTGCTCAAAAGCCTAAAGTCTGACAGGTATGTAATGATTCATTTAAATGTTACAAGGAAATAAGGTCACATAGTAAGAAGCATATATCAGAGGGATTAAACTGTGAAAGACAGCGTAAAAACAGTTTTCAGCAGATCATAATATCAATCCTTCTCTTTTCCAAACCTCTTGACAAGCATCTCCTCTAAGGTTTAAAAATCTACCTTTTCCCCTTTATGTTTAGTTCCCAGCAAAAGAAAGGGAGAATTAACTGATTAAAAAATGACAGCAGTTACCATCTCACTTCCCTTCATCTTTTTGGGTTTATTTCAGTGAATGATCAATGGACACAAGCAAGGGCAGCACAAACACTTTGGTGCTCAGCATTTTTAAGCCATTCTCTTTATGTGATTAAATATCTCGGAAGAAATACTTGCAATTTTTGTCCTTACAGGGAGGATGGATGAGGGGAGGGAGGGAAAAGGAGGAAAAGCAAAACGAAGAGAATACAAAGTGATAATGGTCATCTGAGACCAAAGCACCCATCCATCAACTATGAGGTAGTATTTCAAGTTATTTAAAGACCTCCTGCAAGTCACTAATTAAGATCTAGAAAAAACAAAAATTACAGGAGCAGACTGCTAATCTTCCTCATCCGAAGCACTGTAGCCAATACGGTGTCTGGGGACAGAATGTAAGGCTGTAATAAGAAAAAGGTCTGTATGTAAGCATTTCATGCAAGGCTTAGGAAGGCGTGCTCCCCACACTAGGGAAAAAATAATCAGGAGCAGAATTGTACAGCTCTATTTTCTCAACAAGATTCAATGGATGCTGCAGGGTTAGGTGATGGAAATGGAGTAACCATCTGCAGGATGATTTTGTCCCTAGGAAACAGATATTGAGACAGGCAAAACAAAAACTGACAACTGCCTAATCTCCAGGCTTAAGCAAAGACTACCAAAACATTATGTTACCAAGAAACAGAAGGGAGAAAGATCTTATGGTTCAAATACAGCTCCAGCACAAGTGGGTGTATAAAAATGCTTTAAAATTAACACCAAGTACTGTAAGTGGGAAATTGCTCAAAAAAAAGAGACAAATCATAAAAACTTAAGCAGCATGAAGCGTTTTCACAGATCTGCAGCCAGTGCCCCAAGATGAAGCTGAATTCTCTCTGTGCTGTAGCTAGCACATTAGCCAGTGACCCACCATACTGTGGGCACCCAGAAAGCTTCAAATACCAGAGTTGCCAACCAAATGTAATTCTCTTCTGACCACAAAGCAAAGTACTCTTGAGAAACACTTTTTGTGCACAAGTGGAAAGACCTCTTTAAATCAACATCTCTTCATTTGCCATGCAGTGGTCTGACATCACAGGGTCTTCAAACAGGGATGGGCCAAAGAAGCTCCCTCCCCTTTTTTGCCCCTACCACAACCCAAATTACAAAATATTGCCCTTTCAGTTGTGCTGCCACCACTGTTCCAGAAGGCAGCACTGTGAACCAGGTCAAGAAACTAACCTGAATTTAAAAAAACTAAAGCAAAACCACAAACAAAAAGCCATGCTCCACAAATCCTCTTTTCAAAAAACCAAAACAAAAACCAAACGAACAACCTCAACAAAACAGGATCCATATCACAGCTCAGCTTTATAAAAGAGCTACATCAGCATAACTGAACGGACAAGCAAAAAGGAAAAAGGAGCATTTTATAGTGCAAACACTGCCAAAGTCCTGGTCCCATCACCTTTGATGCTACCGCTATTGTCTGAAGAGATACAATCTAGCATACAAATACATCACAAAGCACTTCAAATATACAACAAGCATTCATCAGTCCCGTTAACATAATTCTGGATTTCTTTTGGGAGAGTTGACTTGTGCAAAATCCAAGCAAGGCAGTTTCTAACGTGATTAGTATCTGTATTTTCTTATCCTTGATTGTCTCATATGCAAGCCACTATAGGTCGTTTTATCCTGAAGAAACATCAATCTTAGCTGGATAAAAGGTAGAGAGCCTTTTATTTTAATTATCATTTTATATATATTAGGAAAAAAATATATATATTGAAAATAGGACTCTGATTAACACACCTTTTAATGTGGCCTTCCAAGAGGAAAACAGCCTGCTCACAGACAGAAAAAAGTCACAACGGTAAAAGCTAGAGGGTCTTTTTTCTTTTCCATGCAGAACCTCTGTAAACCTTTCCACCATATAAATTGACTAACATAGGGAAAACATACTCAAAGCTTTCAAACAGACAACATTGATAATGAAGACATTTTCACGTTAAAAGGTGTGTGTGGGTATAAGTGCAGCTTCAAACACCTTTAGAAACTGCCACAGAAATACGCAAACACGAATATCCCTACCTGCCCCCAACCTGTACAGAATGATACCCCACTGCCAAGAATCTAACTCAACAAATGCCAGTGCAGCTTTAAACCAAGTGGGCTGCTGGTCTGACCCAGGCTGTATTCTCTCTAACAACACTGACACTTCAGCGCCTGCAGGAACATCTAAGTGCTGGCACTCCCCTCTGCGGGACACAACTGCTATTGCAGCGTGTGTAGTATTCTAAAAAGGCCACACACTTCTGTTCCTAGGCACCCCCAAGTGCCCTAACAAGGTGCCTGAGACCCCTTCGACTTTTAAGGGGCAAAGGGAAGATTAACAGCAAACAACTGTTCACTCCAGCTGCATGATGATGCTGATGAACCAGCCCCAGGTAACCTCGTCTTACGGGAGTTAACCCACAACATAACCTTACCCTTCCCTGCATCTTGTCAATTATCTACTAGAAATGAGTCTTTAAGTCATCAAAAGTTTAAAATATTATCATCACACTTCCCAGCAAAGGCACGTCGTAAGAAAAGTAAGGCACACAACAGAATTTTAGAAACTAAAAATACAACTTCAGCCTCCAACCCTTCTTTTCCCCACAACCAGAAAGTAGATTTAAACTTGGCATTCAGGATATAAGACCACAGTGACACATTTAAGTACATTAGTGCAAATTGTGTCACATATATAGAAATAATTTCTAATATTAATACAGATTTTTCTGTCAAATATGCCGTATTATTGAAATCAAGAGCACTGTAATAGGGCAAATATCAGCAGAAGAGTAGAAGATGCAGAAAACAGAGCTTAAAAAGGATCTCAGGACATTTCTGAGCCTATTCCCTCACTATAACTTGACTTAAAACCTTCCAAATGAAAACCTGGTTCATATGGTTCTAAAAAACTTCTGCAGTGACAACTTCACAGTTACCCAGGAATATGTAACAGGGCTGAAATACCCTTGTATTAAGAATCTTGCTAATTTCTAAATTAAATCTACGTTGCTGAAATTGTACTCCAGTATTCTCTTTCCTATCTCCCCCACTGGACTTTGAAAATTATTTTCTCTCCAACACATACTAGAAGACAATTATTACATCTCTTCTCAGTTTTGTTTTCTCCAGATTAAACAAACCTAATTGCTCTTCCACTTAATAGCTCACGTACTATGACTCTAGAGATTACTGGAGAGTCATTTTCCCTCTGCTGAGCTGTTTATAGTGGTGTGACAATGCAGTGAGCCAAGCCAGACACCAGCCTGGCTGAGGTCTCACCAGTGTTAGTAAGAGTAAGGATTTTACACTGCTCCTGCTCACACATCTCAGTATAGTCACACACGCACGTGTGTTGCATAAAAGGGAATTCAGAGCAACTGAGACTTCTCACTTTGGATTCCTAGAAAACAAATGCCAAGACCTAGTGAAAGAAAAGTAAAGAAAAGGAAGTATCTGAATGCTCTGTGCAGTTGAGGATGCCTAACCAGAAATTTCAGCCAAAGCTGTCTGGCTTGGAGACCAAAGGGAATATTCAAGTTTATCACTTAATCTTAACTCGTTCTCACTTGCATTCAATCATCCAGGAACAAACTTAAGTCTGGCAAGAGGCACGCTTATGCACATACATACATGGGCTTCTGCGTGAAGGATCTTCAGCGCCATCCCCTGGCCACTTTCACTAAAGCTGAAAGTGATACTCAAATTTCTTAAACTAAAAATTTAAGCAGTGAGAAAGAAACTTTATCTGAAGTTATTTCGCCTAGATCAAATGCTACGATGATGTAGAAAGACAAATAAGAAAACTTACAGCATAAGTACTACATGCTCCTCCCTATTTAAATGAATAAAGTTCAAACAGGAAGCAAAGCACACGTCATACTTCCAGAAGGAAAAAGAAAGGATTAGGACCAAAAGCAGGAGAACTACTTCAACAGCACAGAAACAGAAATATTTTCTCTCCGTGACACTTCCACACACACTTGCCTTATCCCACTCCCCAGAAAGCAAGCATTGCATTGTGTTAAAAGCTCGCCCATATAAATAAGCCACCTCTGTCCCTATGGGAGAGAAAAAAGGTGGGTATGGAATATATATCCTGGTATTTCAGAGCATGCTTTCTCTGTTGTCTTTCTGAAATTAGAAGGGGCATTTTGACACTAATGTGTGAAAACTTCTCAATTATCACCTATGCCAGTGTTTGTCCCCATCCCTGAAGTATCCACTGTCATTTGCTAAGAGACAACAAACGTAGTCCCTGTGTAGAGTTCTCACTCTAACACCCTTTCTTCTGCCAATTCCTATCACAGGCAATTAATGTCTGCTTCAGAAGTTACTTTAAAAATGAAGTTAAAATGCAGCTTTCTTGATTCTTAGATCATAGCTTGCCTTGAAAATTAGCTTTAATTGTTTATTTCTCCAACTAAGCACTACTGACAAAAACTTGGCTATTTTCTAAGCTTAATGCCTTGAACCAATATGGTGCTGTTGTACTTAGAGACAGATGTACCACATAATCTAATTTAAAATATGTGGCCAGTTTAATGTTTTTGGGGTTAGTTGTCATTGCTGTTGCAGTAATTATTTGCTGATGCTTACATAGACTCGTCAAGTAAAGGAAAACTGCATAACTACTCAGATAGGTCACTCCTGGGTAACATTTTGTTTCTGGGGGTGTTTCAAGAGCATTAATGGGAACTCACAAGGGATCTCCAGAACATGAAAGGCAGCTGAGCTTGCTTTTTGAAAAATAAACATATCTTTTTTCTCTTCTCTGACTTCGAAAGATAGCAGATATAAAAAGTGGCCTACAGACAGCAACTCAAGGAGACATAACTAAACAGCAATGATGAACACAAAGCCAGCCAATTCAGAACACAAATGAGAATTCAAAAAAGAACGAGGGAGACTAAAAATATTCATCTTGAAGAAGATGAACTGGTAGAAAGGATGCATACACTTGAAGAGAAGTAATTCATGGTGTGCACACAGATTTCCCATACTTAGTTAAAAATCAAATTGAAAAGGCCCACCAAAATCTATATATTAGGGGTTTTTAGTCATTCAGGTCTGTCTAAAAACCAAACCAGACATCCCAAGATACAAGCCTGCTATAGCCAGTGTATCTGCTTACATTACTCTACACTAAGCAGTAGGGAAGGACCTAGGAGTATTACACAAGGATTTTCAGTACACATACAACTGAACCAATGCAAAATTTTATATATGGTTACTCCCAAGTGCTTTCCAGACAATTCCCACATAATGCCATTCCTTCTTTATGGATACATCTTACAGCAGCTTAAGCACTGATCCAGTCAACTGACCCAAAATGTTCTGTTTACAACTCTTACCTGAGATTCACAATTTTGAGTGTAAGTTCTAGAAAATAAACAAAGTTTAGTCCTTGATCTAGCTATGCATGTAACTGAATTCCAAAGTGTCAATAAATGTTTTCTGTAAGTTATTCAGTCTTTCCTCTCCAGAATTTATATCAGGAATGATGAAAACCACCAATTTTTAAGTGCTGTATGGGGAGGAAGAGAACTAGATGGGCAGTTGGTAAAATCCTTGCCTTCATCATAAGTTAGATTGGTACAATCATTGAAGAGCAAGTTCAGTTGTCCTGGCAGAGAAACTTAGCACTGATATAGTTTATTTGTATAGAAAAAAAAGCCCCATAATACAGCTGTTATCTTTAATTTTGAGCCTATGCCAGGAGCTAGAGCAATTCAGTTATTGTGGCTACAATCAAACATGACACAAGTTAACGAGAGCAATACAAACTCTGTACGCAGATCCAACCTTGACAAGTCCACCAGTTATAATGCAGCTCTAGGCACTAAACGATAAAAATGTAGATGTATTCAATATTGTCATTCAGAACTGCAAAATACAGCATCTTTTTGAATCACAAAAACAAATTTGACTGAAATGAAATCTGATGGTTCAGAAGGCCACATTTTCAATGGTGGTTTTAATGAACTAGAAACTGATGCAAACTATAGGCCAGAGCACAGGGATATTTCAACACCTAACTTTTCACTGATTCAATAAAACCTTAGAGCCTGAATACCAGTCAGATGCACAAAACCTGTAAAAATCTGGGCCTACGAATTCTTCCTGAAGTACTAACATGGCTGGTCAATCAACTCCAGACATTTGTAACCTAAGGAAGCTCTGAACTGGAACACTTTCCAAAAAAACCCCAAACCAAACAACCAAACACAACTCTTAGAGATACAATCTCACTTTAGCACGCAAGACTTTACATAAGTATTTTTATCTATTCACCTCAAAATACTTAGCAAATGATGGCTAATCTAATTCTTTTTATAGTTGGGAAACTGACACATTTTCTATCATCTCTACAATTATATCAGATAGCAGCACTGCCAGTAATAGCCCACCCAAACATTTTATTCTCAATACTATGCCTCATCTACCAGGCCATACCACATGGTCAGAGGCAAACTCTTCCAACTCAGTACTGATGGAAAGCCACAGAGCAGTAACACAACTATCCTCTCCAACATCAGTTCCTTTCTTAACACAGCCTGTTTAGTAATTGAAGCAAAATGCTTTTTGGTTTGGGGGCAAAGGGGAGATTCTTTCTTTTTTTTCCTTTCCTACTAACATTAGGAATGCTAAAATTCCAGACTATCATGAAAATGCATGTTAATTTTGTTTATGCAGCATTTAACAAAGAACTTCAGTCAAGTTTAAGTGAAAATACTGGGGTGCAGTGCAAAAGGAGAACTTCGCTGCCACCCAGAGGTAAAATCTTGAAGGGACACAAGGAAAGAAAAACGCATCTTTTTCCTTACTCACTTTCAAAGCCAAACTCTTTCCTTTCTCAAGGCATTAAAAAAAAAAAAAAAGCACTACAAATCAAAACACGCTGATTTTAAAAATTAAAACATGAAAGAAGTTTTAGACACTCATCTTTGGTAGTGACCAGTGTTAAATGCCTATGAATGTTAAGTACCAGGCACAGAGAGTAGAAAATCGAGCCTCTGGCAGCCTGCAACTTATGGCAATCCACAGCTGGAATCTCCACACATCTTTGTGTTCAGCAGTCCTTGATGGATGCCCTGAATCAGCATTAATTCTCTTGAAACCAAGTTATATCATTACCTCAAAAACTGCCTGTCCCAGTGAGTTTCACAGCTCATTGACAAGGGAAAACACTTTTCACATACCTTCAATCCGCCTCGTGGATGCCCTCCCAAGCATGCTAGAGAATTGCCCTATTCACTGTAATGCCACTACATTTCTGTTGTTGTTTATTTTTCTCACCACAGTCTATTTTCCAATCTTGAACAGGTTTAGTGTATGTTATTGATCCTCACTCAGAAGACATTTCATAATTGATAGTCTTTGCCACCTTTTCTGCATTTTGGCATGCCCTTTATTGAGCTGTTTGGACAAAACCCTGTAAAACATTCACAATGTAGGTATGGTTTTGATTCACACACTAAAAAATGATGGGGTTTTTCTTGTACTCTTTTCCTAGCAATTCCTAACTTGTCTGTTACCTTTTTGACAACTGCCAGTTGCTGAGCAATGAGGACAATTTACAGGGATTCCAAGATCTATGTTCTTAGTGACAATAAATGTCACTACTGTATGTGAACTAGTTTTCCCTAAATATATTATTTTTCAATTATTAACACTGAACTGACACGCATTTTTACTCAGTAACATGAATTACTGTCAGCTCTTGCTTCTACTACTCTCCCTGTTATACCACATACAATTATTATCATTTCAGTAGTCTTCCTATGCAGTTTATGAATATGTTGAGTATCAGAGGTGTCTGTGAGGTTCAGATGCTATCTCCACTATACTATTAAAAACTAGCTCACTGCTCTGCTACCTATCCACTCGCCACTAATTAACCTTGAGAATTTTCCTTGTTTTTCCACAGTGTCCACACAAGATCTGACCTCATGAGATTCTTTTGTTAGAGACCACTGTCAAATTTTTTTTAAAACCACAATATAGAATGGTCATATCTATAATAGTAAGTTAAAAACTTACCTACATCTTTCCCTCCCACATGGGTCTCATCATTAAACAAACCACACTGTTCTAGGAGATTGTTACTATTTTATCTCTTTGTTATCATACTTCAATTAAGCCCAGGTTGATTTTTTTTCCTTACTCATGATCCAGTAAGCACATCTGTGACATGCAAACTTCCCCCAAATTCCTCTGCACTGAGCACATGCAATGATCTGATGTTGGCTCAGCTTTATTCTATTGAAAACCCCTGTCATACACAATTATCTACAGGTAAATGGCAAGCTTTTGATTTGTGATTATTTTTATTTTTTTAATCAGCCCAGGCAGACCATTATAGCCACTAGGAAGTTTTCTCAAAACCCATTTCGATCTAGCTCGTTCTTATTCATACTTAAGTCACCAGAATTCCAACACTGTTTTCTATTGTCCTCATTTGAACACCATTTCCATTTTATGTTTAAAAAAAAAAAAAATTTAAGTGACGTTCTTTTACCCTTAGCTTGACTGAAAAAGGTATATAAAAATGCTTGTGATTCAAAAAGGTTTTCTGATGAGTAGTGGATGTTTAATCCTTGTTTCAGATAATGGTATCTTTCAAACAAGCTTCTTGCCTTTATAGTTCTTCCCCCCCTTTTCAGTGCACATAATAACATTTTCTGGTATATTTACTTCTTTTGCAATTAAATATGACTATGATGCATTCTGGAGGGAGGGTTGTCTCACAAATACATTAATTTTGTGTACACTGGTCACTGTCAAAGAATGATCTCTCACAGTAAAGTATGAGCTGGGTATTGCCTGCTACTCAGGACTGAATCAAGATTTGCTTCTGCATGTGGAAGTTCTCTGATTATTCACCCAGAGAACTCACACAGTTCAAGACTTTGCACTGCATCACTCAGCTCCTAGGGCTGATACTTAGTCAGCTGACAGACAGGAAACCCCTCTTATTTATACTCTGAGTTTCAATCCATTGAGATTCTGTGATATTCACCAATCAAATAGGTAAGTTAAATACAAAGCTTCTGCCTTATTACCAATGAGATAAAGGAAGTTCAGACAAGCAGTTCCAACAGCAGTGCATTCGGATTTACAAAGTGGAAAAGGCACTACCAAGCTAAAACCACCATTTGTTTCTCCTCTCTAAAGCATGATTTATCTTCTTGGTTTATTTCCAGATTACCAATACGTTCCGTCGTTCAATTCCAACTCGGATCCCCAAACCAAAGCCTGCAAGCACAACCAAAGCACCTGTCAAAATTCCTGCTGGACATCTCAACAAACCACTCCAAGACAGCCCTTCTGGAAAGATACGCATTATAAGGACCGTGTCTAAAGCCTGCCTTCAAGGTGGAGGGAGAAGGTAAATAATTTTCTGTGATCTATGACATTAAAATGGATTTAATCTGAATCTCAGCAGCAGTTGTTTCCACTGGGGAAAAATCGGAAATCATCCACATGGTCAGCACATCAACGGGCACCAATCACAGGACATCAGGAGACAGCCAAATTCTTAGGAGCCAAAGTTAACTGCATGTCTGCAGGGACCATGCTCTGCCCCATTTTTTCTGGTACAATTCCAGGTTTTGGTGCTCACAGTATAGGAGCACAAGACACAAATAAATTTCTACTGTAAGTTCAGTTTTGACATGTTCTACAAATAACAATAGTAAGATTGTCTCAGTAGATTTATAAAAACATGATCACATGAAGAGAGGTTGCAGAAGGTTTTGTGTTTTCGAAGTTGTTTTTTGCAATTAAAGTGTCTCAGTATGGATATCCTAAGTTCAGCATTAAAGGTGAAATGAAGAGAGGCATGGAGAAATCTGCTCTTGTATAACGTATTGAACTTAAGAGAAATGCAGAGCTCCTTGCTGTGCCAAGCATCACTTTAAAAGATGATGTGAAGATAAGCAACTCCCTCCTCGAGGAGTTAACTAGTGTGATTATCTCCACTCCAATTCACGCAGATGTTATATTAGGAAAACAGATGTGAGAATCAAGATGGATATTGTTTAAATCAGCTATATCAACTACCACCATTTGCACTACAGTATTTAGACTTCAGTTCACTTAAACAGTATTTCAGAACTGATCAAAATTAGTATCAAGCTTAACAGTAAGTTGCGGCTTACACAGAAGTGCAATTTTATTCTTGCATTCCTCCACAATTTTGCCCTTCCTTTCAACTGCTCACATTCACTTAAAAATATGTAACTGGATTCATTGCTCCTAGGGAAGGTTTTTTTTTTAACTGAACTCTTTGCACAAGAAGTTCTAGTTCATCCATGAGAGAATTTGCCTTTTTGCTTTTCTTAAAGAATAACTCCTTCAAAAGACTTAAAATTCAATGTTTCCTTTCAGCCAACACACGCCCAAAAAAACCTCAAACCAAAAACACAAAAAAAAACCATTAGAAAAGGCTCCATGCTCGTTGTCTCCAGTATTCTGAAAAATAGCAATTGTTGCTCTGCAAGAAAATTTCTCACAGTTCTATAGAATGTTAAGAAACACTAACAAAATACTACTACTACTGCAAGGAACCCCCACACCAGAATCCTGTAATACCAACTAACACAAGTTACTGTTTTAAAATATAAAAATTAATTTCTTTCTCTGGTATTAATGTCTCCCTCATTCTTCTTCCCCTAACAGAGTGCATTCCAACAGTCTAAATGGCTCAACTGATAATATGTGGGAAAACTCCTTACACATAGGTGTTTCTTTAAGAACTGCCAAATCCTAATTCCTAACTAAAGCAAAAGCTGGTGGTGATCACAGTGCCATAGCCAGAACTGCAATCTTTTTGCTGAAGCAAGGAGAGAGTCTGATGCATTCAGTTACCCGATTTTTCCCTTTTATTTCACAGCTAAAAGTTTAACCTAACCACTGAGACAGTACAACACGTTAGTACTGCTGTGTGACTGTTTTTGCAAACCCACAAGAAACCTATGCCTTCCTCAACAGCTTCACAAGACATTCTCTAGAAGCACTCAAAAAAAGTTTTAAAAGATCAGTCTACTGAAAAATTAGCTCAGCTGTGTCCCACAAGACACACCCGTGTTAATATGCAGACATTAAAGAATGACTTTTCCATAGTAAAAAGGAAAAGCTTCCAGTTTTATTCACTAAATCTGCAGCTGTCAAGTTCTGAGACTCCATATCATGTATGCTTAGATCCAAATACAGCTCACAGAAGCACACCACTGCAACTTGCAGAGTGAACGTATACAGATGTGAAGAAACACAGATTTGAAAAAGCAGCTGTCAACTCGGCATGCTTATCAGAAAGATCTTCAAATACTGACCAGGGTCCATCACAAGGGACAGCAACTCATTGATGAGCCAAAAAAAAAAAAAGCTACAAACCTCGTCATACAGAGTCCAGCAACAGATCTCAGCTCTGAAGAAGCAACAGTGCTCCCTCACACTGAATGCATTACAACGAAGCGTCTGCTTCTCAACAGCTGCAAATCACACATTACAAATTAACGTTACAAATTAATGTTAACTGGCACCCTTCAGTAGGCACAGAGAAAAGAGAACTTCTGGCAAAAGAAATCAATTCCTGCAATAGCATCCTTTGCCTTAGAGCCCACAAAGGATCCCACAAGCACTGCCAAATCATCCTCCATGGTCCCATATTATACTTCTTATCTGTTTGTGCTGCTGACATACAAGAGTTTTGCTCCTGTCTCACAATGACACAATTAATTCCTACCTATGAGGGGCAGGGCCCACATAGACTCCTACTTAGGGATCTAAAACTGACAAATGGGGATACTACACTCCTATGGGATTAAGGGCAATACAGAAAGCATGGAGAATGAAAGACAAGGAGTGGTAACACAAAAGGAGGAAACTGGAAGAATTTCTGTAAAACAGAAGTCCATCCCTCTCCCTCAAACTGACTGGGAGATGTGGCACACTGGCTACAGGCAAGATGCAGACATTCACAGCGCTGTGAGAATTGCTCCTTTCTGTTCAAGGAGAGAAGAGGAAAAAGTTGGTGTCCTTCACCAGTACGAAATAAACTCCTCTGAATTCCTTATCCTTTCCTTTGTAATTCTGAATGCAATATAAAAATCACATAAAAGACTGGACAAAGTTGTGACACAATCTGGAAAAAAGGGAGGTAAGGAAGTCCTGCAGTTGCATGACGTGGAACATGTGTAACACTAAACTACGCTGCTAAGTAGAGAATAATCCCTAACCACTCCCTCCACAAATCTCATCTCAAAGGTTTGCTGAAGACGTTATTGGGCAAGATTCTTTAGTTTTTGTCATAGTTTTACCTTTGACAAGGTAAAAAGATGGGTAATCCCTTTAGCATTTTCTTCCTTGGATTTTTTTGGCTTTTTCTACGCCTATAGATCACTCGCAGCAGGGTAAACATTCATGTCTCAAGGTGAGAGTAACTACCTTTAATATGGACTCTAAAATAATGACTTCCAATGATGTGGCCAGAAGCAAATTTAGAATTCCTTACATATCCATACACCAGGATATATACTTATATATATTTTGTGTTTTCATACTCTTCAGGTGTTCCACCTGAAAGATGTTCATACTCTTTTAAAAGTAGCCTTTTCTAACTACAAGTTTCTCAAATCTAAAATACTTTTGAGAGCTGAGTTATGATGAATATTCTGTAGGTCAGAACTTATTCTAGGTTAAAGGATCTGGCAAAAGATCAGTATTTTAGAAGTACATTTTGAATTCTGCTTTGCACCTAGAGTTATGGCAGAGATGCTATTTTTAAATAGGTCAGCAAATGAGGTTCGATAGTATTTTTTTTAACAAAACTTGATGTTTCACAGAAATAAAATTGACCAAGTCTGTCAAAGGTGCTCACTAATGTGCAATTATTTTCTTGTATTGCTGCCTACATCATACATTGTGAACCCTGATTTCCTCTTTTATGCCAACTGATTTTAAAGCATTTTACAGCATCAATAAGATGCTGTACAAATTAACCTTTGATTTTACCTGTTTTACGTGAAAAATAGCTACACAAAATAAAAGTAACAGACGTTTTATGTTTACTAACAGCTTGTGTCAACTCCATGCAACAAAAAGAACCTGCCAACAAGTTTACAAAGGTGGGCTACAGACAGCAGAGTACATGGTTTGCACAACACTCACCTGTAATCACTACTTGTAACACACTCAAAGAATGTTCTTGGAGTAAAGTGTACAGGATTGGGTTAGACACCTCCAGAGGTTATTTTCCACCTGAATTATTTTAAAATACAATTGTGAAAATCCCAAGGAGTTTTTTGTAAATGGAAAAGTTGTCGTTAACCATCTCACCTCAAAGTCAGATGGCTCATCCATCATGTCAAAAGTTTATAATCAAAGTCCTGCTCTGTATCCTATTTCTAAAGGAAAGCTGCAAACATTGTAACAGTCACCTAACCACCCACCCTAAATAAAACCTGTGGCTGGCAGAATGTGCAGGTAGGCTCTTAAGAAAAATTCCTAATGAAGAGCATTTACCAGGGAAACTGGGACTGCTTAAGAGACCTATATGAGACTAAAAATAAAAATTAAATGCTCAGAAGCCTAATTAGGTCTTGTGACCCCTCTTTATTATATACATACAATTTTTGTATTGCTTCCTCTCTAACTATTCTCCAAGTACCTTTCACAGGAAATAAGCACCAATTTTCAAGACATTGAAAGAACTGGAGTCTTTGCAGAGGTGCAGATAACTCCCAACTCTTGCCAATATGGCATTAAAAAAGAAATTTAAAATAACAATCAATAAAATAGGGCACTATAAAGTCTAAAGTCATTTTAGTTGCCCAGATCTACCTAAATTTTCACATTAAATGTAAACATTACAGAAAAAATATTTTATAGCCTGTGGTTTCGAGACACATTGAAAAAATACAAGCATGTGAACCAGGTATCATAACCATCAGGAAAAAAAAGACAAATCAGTCATAGCACTATACTCCAAGGAGCAATGGCTGGAGAAGAGCTGTTTAACTCCTGCCCTTTTACAGTAACACATGGCAAGGGTGATGCGACACACCCCAGTGAGCACATGGGTGATGCTTTTCAAGTACCACAGATACTTTTCCCTCCAAAGACTCTAGTACGGATTTACTGTTTCCAAGGTCTTACAGAACTGTAAGTAAGTTCATGTCAATAATAGCAAACACAATCACAAAATATTCTGAGTCAGAAGAGACCCACAAGGATCATACATTATACAAAAGTCTTTCATCAAATAAACTCTTGGGAAGAAAATACCGTTTGGAAGGTAAATGAATGCAAGGGAGATCTGAGCTCTGAACTCAAAGCAAGAGGTTTTCCCATTCCCCTCGCCCCGGTTTTTAAGCTCGCTTAAACGTATTTCTGTTTTGTGGGTTCCTGTTGTTACCTAAGCACTGGTATTTTCGTTTGCTGCTCCATCGTCTATCCCAGGGCTCCAATCAGAGACTGGACATCAACTCGCTGCAGAGATTCTGCTTACAAGCAAACCCGCCCTCGGTAGAAAGCAGGGAAAAGCAGGCACAGGGGGAAAAGCGAGTGAGAGTGGAAAACCTGGAGAAGTAAATTAAAAGCAGAGAAGGGAAAAGCGGAGGGGGGAAGTGGAAAAAAACCCCAAAATGCAACGAAAAGAAAGGAGAGCAGGAAAGGAGGATGGGGGCTGCCTCTCAGGTAAAATGCTTCAAGCCCAGCGTGAGGAGCGAGCTCCAGGAGACGCGTACCTGGAGTGCCGCCCGCGTCGGTCCCGGTGTCCCACCACGGCTCCTCCAGCGTGTCCCCCATGCTGCCACCGCCGCGCGCCACGGCGCCTGCGCACTGCCCGCGGGGCCGGGCCCGCGGTGCCTTGGGCACGCCTGGTATCGCGGCTGACATTACATCTTAACAGAACAGCCTCCTGAAACAAAAGTAGACCTTTAAATGCATGTTGGAGATTTTTTTTTTTTCCTTTCTTTCTTTTTTTTTTTTTTAAGTGGAAAATACAGGAGTAAGAGAAAGAGAAAAGGCATTAAAAGTATTACCCTCTCCTTCATAACATTCATTTAATTGCCTCAACCCGGTTTTATACTGTGAAATACCTGCTTTCTTGGTTGAGGTAATTCATGTAATGTTTTCTGAGGAACAGATACGTGCCTGCAGAGGGTGCGCCTTACCATGGAATGAGTGCTCCCGGCGCTTTGGGGACCGGAGCCCGCAGGGTAAGCGTGCCTGTCCTGTATCTCTTCCCACAGGAGCCGTCCCGCTCTGAGCCTGGGCCTTCCCTACTGGAGCACATCCCGAGTCAAGCTGTGGACGTGAAACAGACCAGTGTAAGGACTGGAATTCCCCATAAGGCGGCAGGTTATTCCACGTATAACCCGCCCCAATGATTTTTCTGAATTTCTATTGAAGTATACTATTCTTTTTTCCCCTTTGAGGATGCAGGTGGGTAGGGAACGTGCGTGACAGAGAGCTTTAGCGTTTTTCTGCCCAGGGTTGCTAATGGACGTCACTAAGTGATTTTTAGCCCTTGGAAACAGAGCTCTGCGTGAAACTTGTGCATTTCCCCGACTCGCGAACTACGTACAACCTGTGGCACATTAAACACTGTGGGAGAAGTCACTTAATAACCAAACCTACATCTGGCAAAGCAGTTCAGCTTTACGAAAGCCGAAACCATTCAAATCTCCGGCAGACCGGCCCCCGGCCCTGCTCCAGGGGCGCTCCGCGGCCACTCCCTCAGAAGCTGGCCCTGCTCCGTCCTCTCCCCCGCCGCCGCCCCGCCCTCCCCCGTGCCCGGCTTCCGCGCTTTGCGGCGCGCGCCCTCATTCCCGGCGGCGCGGGAGGCGGGGACAGCAGCCGGGAAGGGGACGGGCTTTGGGAGGAGCGGCGTCGGGAAGGAAACGCCTCCCGAGCGCGCTTTACGGCCGGTCGAGCGGGCACGTCAACAGCTATGGCGGAAGGGGAAGAGACGCCGCCGGGCAGCTGGTGAGTTGTGGGGGTGTGGGTGCCCTCCCCTCCGCAGCGGCGACCAGGGGGACGAGGGGAGAGAGGCCGGAGCGCCCCGGCCGCCGCCGCTCTTCCCCCGGGATGCGCCGCGCTCGGGGCGTGTGCGGGGTCGCGCTGGGAGCCCGCGAGGAGCCCCCGGCAAACGCCGCCGGCGCTCGGCGGCTCTGGGAGTCCAGAGAGGAAGGGCCCCGTCAAAACACGGGCGAGACACAAAACGAGGGGCCGTGCCCAGCCTGGAGCCAGGCGGTCGCTCCAGTTTAAAATGACAGCTTTAATATGCAGTAGGAGCTGCTTCAGGAGTCTGCCTGGAGTGGAGTTGCTTTGTTCAGTTCGTTTCCCCTTTCGCTGCGTGCCTGCTCTCAGGAACAGGTGACAGCAGTGGGTCCTGCCTCGTTTTCTGAATGATTTTGCTCACCACCCTTCCTTAGTACAGCTATTACTTATAATGGATTTTACATTGGACCTCTAGGACAAGAATAGAGACTATTTCTGGAGCGTGTATAGGATCATTTTGATGGTAACAGTGATGTGATTTCAGTATTTGTTGCATGTGTATTCACTCAAGATTACTGAGGCTTAAATAAACTTTGTGTTTAAACACTGAAGCTATTCTTACTGCACCCAACATTCATTTGCATCTTCACTTTTGTTTTGTCTTTGCGCTTCTGCATTGCATGTGATTTCTTTCTGTGGCTGTGTGCCACACCATTGCTCTTTGTCCTTTCCACGTATATGCTTTTCAAGCAGTTACATTACAGACCTGATTTTTATGATCATTTCCAATCTGATGTTTTTGCTTTTAGGCTCTATTTGATGTGGTAGATTTAAAGTTTCCTGCACACTGAGCTTAGCCTTCTTGTGCTTAGTTATCTCACTATAAAGAAGCCAGAATACACACACAGGTGTAGGTGGGACCTCTTCTTTGTTGGTTCTATAAGTACAGCTCTTGGTTAAAACAGCTTAGTGTCATTAACTAGAAAATGAAAGTTAGTTGGTGTCATTTTTTATTCGTGGTTTTCTTCTTTTTTTTTTTTTTTTACTTACAGCCTCAAAATTTATGAAGCTCTTTCTATAAGTACAGTGTTGCATATGCATTATTTCTAAATACGGACCTGACTGTTGGGCCATGTAATTACAAAGAGAAGGATGGACTCACTGGCAGTGCAGTCTTGACACTGAAATACAACCCTGGACACTGAATAAGAACCATGTTCAAATACCTCTGAAAAAAATACTTCAAATGACTTCCATTACTAATATTGGAAGAATATTGCTGTCTCCCAGATCACAACAAACTTCTCTAGAATTTCTGTTAAGGATGAGGATGGGTGTCTTTCCAGACTATTTCAAGGCACAGCCTACACTGTTGATATTCTGACTGGCAGCTTCAAAACTATAGTGAATTTAATATGTTGGTGGTACTAGAAAAGGCAAACTTGAAGGCATTTGTTAAAACAGATGTTTTAAGTCTTTATGGGAACAATTCAAGAGGTTTATGCTTAAATGCTACATTAGTATGTGACGGTGCATCCTGTTACTAGAGCTGTATGCTGTGAATGAAAAGGCTGCATTCCATATTGTTTGCTTAGAAACTTCACATGGCTTTTTGGTTTTGTTTTCCTGTTTTGGCTTTTGTTTAAAAGCCAGTTTCAGTGGAGTATTTTCATTTATTGATTTAAACTGTTGTCTTGTATTCATATTTCAGTGCTGTGAACAGATGTTCAAGGAGCTTTTTGGTGTAAATTACTACACTATCATATTTTGAAGTATATAGAATTTGAAGTTTTAAAAATCCCCAAACATAAAATGATACCTACGTATGCCTGAGCTCTATTGGGAGCAAAACTGGCAGTGCTGATTCCATATCCTCTCTTCACTTCCTTAAGAGGATTAAAAGGCAGATGGAATTTTATGTTCAGAGACTGTTGCAGCACCTTGAGTGTGTAGAATCTAGACGTGCTCACTAACACAAAATTCCCTGGTTTTTTTCCCTGTGCTAACTTGTCATGCAGTGCTGGTATAAGTGATTTGGGGGTGGTGGGGGGGAAGTGTCACAAACTAATTATGAGTTGAATCCCTCAAGATCTGTACTGACTGCTTGGTGTTTGGCTCAACAAAAGCCAGGGAAGTTTGCCACTGCACAATAAAATAAAATTCTAAAAAACCCAGCATGACCACCAACCCAAACTTAAATATGGGGAAAGATGAGATGGTAATTTTTTTTCCTTCAGTAAATACAGGAAGTTGTTAGCAACACTTTCGATTTTAAAATGAGCAAAATTAGACAGACCTTGTTTGCTGAATGTTTCTTTTCATCTATTTGGCATATACTGAAAAGCTAATTTGAGAAATTGCCAGCACTATTTTGGAAGACATGTCTGTCCAAAGCTAAGAATGCTGTGAAACACAAAGGAGACTGGCTGCTTTCAAACTGCTGTAAAATCTTTGTGTCTTTTTTCTTTGTCTGCTTATTTGTTTATTTTAATCATAATTTCAGTCAATGCAATTCATCTAGTCAGTAGACTGTATAGACACAAATAAGATGGTGTGTTATTAGTTAAAATGTTTCTAATTGGAAGTCATAGATTTTTCTTGTCTCATTTATCAAGGAAATCAATAATTTGGACCTTATTTTTCTTGGTCAGATTCTCAAACAGATTAATGGTTATGAATTAATTTTGAAACCTTTTTGCAGATGTTTGTTTAATACTCAAGCTTCAGAAAACGTGAGTGAGTAGTAATTTTTAAGATCTGTACTTGGAAAGTCAGGACCTGATGTAACTAAATATAACTGTAACCACAGATGGAATTGTTCCCGTGCATTTAACTTTGCATTGGAATAATTAATCTTATGGGTCCCGAAATGCAACTCCAACTGCCTAAGACAACAGGGTGACAAATCTAGTTTCCATGTATCTTTCCCATTCTCACAGTATGGCTAATTAGTACTTGGAGCCATGCTATTTCTTCTGGAAGCCCAGGAACAGAAAAATCCTTTCCAGTTAAGCATGAAATTAAAGCACTTGAGGAAAAATTAGAAGTTAAAATGTCAGGGAATTGTTTTTCTCCAAAAGTCCTCTGGAGGAAAAAAAGGAGGTTCAGTGGTGTTCTGAATACAATGGATATTTTGAAGTAAATGTGAGGGATTGATTTTTGTTTGTTTGTTTCCAATAGAGAACAAACATTAATTTCAATTCAATATTGCTCTTGTTGAGGCTTTTTCCTGGTAGTCAAGAAAATCCTGAATTAAAAGTAGGAACCATAGTGAATAGATTCTATAGAAGGATGAAATTGATTGTAGTATTCTTAATACTTTATTTAGTTTATTGATCACTTACTATTATCTTTTCCTTGCTGTTCACATCCCCACGCTTTTAATCCCTTCACTAGTATTTATAAGGGATTATTACCAAGTACCTCAATCATACATAAATAATACTTAGAAAAAGTGGCTTAAGCTGAATTCCCAATGGTTGATCAATTTTTCTTGCCTCCAGCTTTCACATCTTAAGTTAAAAGAGTCCTGTTTAATGTCTGTGAAGATAGTTATTGATTATAATATATCACCAGACTGACACAAATGTAAGAGATCCTTCTGTAAGTATGGAAATTTACTGCAGATACTCTAATAGGAGCATTTTGTATTATGACATTTTGAACACTATATCATGTGGGAATTTACCTTTCAGGCCATGGCTTGGATGTAGGCTGAAATTCTACACATCTAACCAAAATTTTGGGTAGCATCTAGAAACGGTCAGTGAAGCCATGGCAGAGCAGAAAGTACAAGTGTTTAGGTCTGGAGGAGTTTTCCCATAGTGGTACTTTCTTTTCAAAACAAGTGTAATAATTATCCATGTGAACAGAAGACTTCCTAGCTGCTCTTCACTCATGGAAGACAAGGATCCAGATTGCTAGCAGTTTACTGGAATATTTATAGAACGACACTGACTGAAATAAGGTAAAACACAGAGAGTGGACGTGTTAAAGTGTTGAAATCACTTTCATGTTTTGTACTTTGCAAGTTAGCCTGAATAGCATGTTTATTAGAAAAGAATTTACTTAATCTTTGAAAAGTCCTTACTTACAGCCTGTGAGCAATCTTGCAGTTGATGGAGAAAATGAGCACCTAATTGAATCACAGCAGAACAAAGCATTTCCCCCCCTGCTATTTCATTTAACTCCTTGTTGGCAATCCATCAGTCTCTTCATGTGACAGATGGGCATGTCAGTGTCTTGCTTTGTGAGGTGAAGGAGTAAAACTGGCATTTGCCTCTCATCTTTACAGTGTACAAAGTGGGGGTGACAGCACTTGGAAGAAGTTTTTGCAAATGGTAATATATTGTCAAGCAGCAGAAGCACACATTTGCGGATAACATGTTAAAGTTGGTGTTAACCCATGCACAGCTTTTTGAATGGCGGGTGCTAGTAAGTGCTAGAATTAGTACTTGTGGGTTTGTGAAACAGTCTTTGCCAGGTGATTCTGTAATTAGTGTAGATGTAGTTTTAAGTGCTGTTTCCCGTTTGTTTCAAGTAAAAATTACTTCTTTATTCTCAAAAGAGTTTATTTGGGTGACACAGAAATGATGTTTAAGTATTGCAATTTAAGACCTTTCCACTTGAAATAGAATGTGCACACAGCTGTTGCATTCATTTCCACATACCTGTTTAATACTTGGATATAGTTGTAGCAAGTAGTTGTGTTTTGTGTGCTGTAATGCAAGGCCTGGCTGTTGCTCTCTAGTCTGTTTTTCATACACAGTGTTCACAGAAATATACAGTATGTCCAAGAACACCTCATTCTCTCCAGCTGATGCTTGATGTTGGCTTCTGTTGAAGCTAGATCCTCCTAGGGTTCATGCAGTTCTGCTGAGGGCTAGGAGGTCTCTGTATAAATGTCCTGGAAATACTTGATTTTTATTCAGGGCTAACTGATCCATTCATTTAACTTTTCAGGCACTGACCATTATGTACTCAACTGGACAACAGGCTAGGTGATGGAAGTGCAAGTGTACTTCCATATTCTGCTTCCCTTCCATTTCTGTCTCAGGAAAGGGATTGGCGACCTGTAACCATATAAAAAGTGGACTTGGAGATTTTTCTTCTTATTTTCTCACATTTTTTGTATTATAAAAAACGGCAAGTTAGTCTCATTGTAATCTGTGCTTTCTTTCATCCAAATTTGCAAAATTGCTTAAGAAAATAGAGTTGTGCCCCAGTGTACATTTGAAATGTGATTTAAAATGCAAACTGAAAAGTTGTGACGAAGAAACTGCCTGATACAATGCAAGGAAAGTGCTTACCCTTCAGACCCGTAAATACTTTGAGAAGTCTCAAGTAAAGCTAGCTAAATATTTGCATACATTTTCCAGGTCTGAGATTTTAATCTCTTTGCCCAAAAGGATGTTATTTAGAAAATCAGAAATGTGTATTTTAAGTTTTCATGAGACCAAGCTTGTGAACCTTTATATCAAGGAGTTAGTCGTGGATATATGGAAATTAGAATAGACAAGAGAGTTCAACAGCTGACATTCTTTTTCTGTGGCTATTTGAATTGACTACATAGCAGTCTTGGAGTAATTGAGAATTATACTGGTAACACTTTAACATCTGTTCCTCCATGTGTATAAATAGATTTGTTATTCACCAGGAATGCATCTTCCCATGTGAATATCTGTCCTGGAGAAACAATCATGTTCTTTGTTTTGCTCTGTCTATCAACCCCCTGGATGCGTGTTTAACTCATCAGGTATATGTGAAGCTAAGCCTTTCTTAAGGCAGATGTCAGAGCAAGTAGAGAAGAGTTAAGAGGATATAGCGAGGGAGAAGTTTTGCCTACAGGACCTGTGTGTCACTGTCATTGCTATTTTTCCAGTGAACCTGATTTGCCACTACATGATATTGAAATCCTGAAATCATCAGATGTGGTTCTCTCATTATTGACAGCATGGAAACATTGAAACAGTCTGCAGAAACTATCAGAGAGATTGTAAAGTAATCATTCCTGAATGCATACCTTCCTATCTATAATGCTTGTGAACTTTGGTTGTCTTACTACAGCAGCTGTCATTAATGTTTGTCTTGTCAATTTCTGTATTTTGCTACTTTCTATATTATTAACATTTTTGTATGTTTTAATTCATTCTTGTGCATATGTCCACACTTAAAATACTAGAACTATGTAGTTAAATCCATTTGAGTTTGACTAAAAGATCTTTTCCTGTTTCAGGGAAAGGTAAGATTAAAAGCTAACTCTGCTAAACCTTTGAAATAAATGTTCTGTTTTCTAGGACATCTAATATTTTATTTGAAATAACTCTACTGTCTAATTTAGGTGTAATTTTTGCTTTGTGTGTGTGAAAACTTGCTGAAATTGAAAGTTGCTGGAAGTAGTAAACTGCAACTAAATTTGCATTTTTATGAAACATTTTGCAATATTGTCACTTAATGAAAACAAAAAAGCAAACTTCTTTTTTCTTGTATGTAAATTGAATGAAATTACAAGTTGAAGAAACAGCCTTAAAGGAATGAATAACATTTTGCAAGTATTTCTTTTTAGTAATTTTCAAGTTGTCTTATACCTTTGCATATGTGTGGGATTTGTCTGACAGTAGCCTTCAGTCTACATAAACATTGAAAAATAGTGTAATTGATTTTTTAAATTGTATTTCATTATTTTAGGATAAAAGATCTTGCAGACGCTCTAGAAGAAGGAGGTTGTGATCTTGAAACTGTGAGAAACATCATTCAAGGAAGGCAATTGCCTGCTGATCTAAGGGCCAAAGTCTGGAAGGTAAGTATGAGCTTATATCAAGAAGCAGGAAATACTTGAAGTTGTGTTTGATTTAAGATAAAAGATTTAGTTGCCAGGCATCTCTACAGAAGAGATGTAGTACTGAAATTTTAATATACATCTGTGTTGATTCAATTTAAGAATAGTTACTTTATTTTAAATTACTGAGTTCAGTAACTGAACAACTACAAAAAGACACTAAAATGTTTAGGGGGCTTTCTATTTTTGTTTTCAGATTGCACTTAATGTTGTAGGAAAGGGGGACAGCCTAGCATCCTGGGATGGCTCCTTAGACCTACCTGAGCAGAGTATAATTCATAAGGATTGCCAAGAGCTAATTGGTAAGTTCTGTTATATTTAGATCATCAGTTTGAAAACTTCTGTGTTCTCAGTTGTCTTAGGACTTTATTTCAATTAAATCATCTGATCATTTACATTTTGGGGGAAGCTTTGAGGAGGAAGATGAAAGAGCAGATAAAAATCAGTAAGAAACTGTAAGAAAACAATAGTATCCTACCTGTACACAAGCTGTGGGGTGGGCAACATCATGGAAATTTGAAGCATTAGCTTATAAGTGATAGGTTGCATAATCAGAAAGCATCTTTAGTTGAAAAAATTGTAATTGTTTTCCAAACTCCTATCTTTTAAAGCAGACATTCTTTGCATAGTGTCCTTCAGGTTTTTAATGGTGGAAGACCTGGTTCTTAATCTGAAAACCTGGTCTAGCACAAAAATGCATTTAACATTTGAGAGAAGAAAACATTTTGGACTTCAAAAATTACTTTAAAGAAAGATACTTTTTAATAGCGTTTTCAGGGAAAATGAAAGGCTGTGTTTGTGAAAGCAAGGTGCTGCCAGAACATAGGAAACAATACTCCTGTATGTCTGTAAGGAGCTGCCGCAGGAGCTGTTTGGCAGCTCATCGTAGAACTGGTCAAATCCCTGACATGTTGCAACAGCACTGATATCAGTGATCACTTGATGGAATCAATGCTAACTCAGAAATTAGGATACTTCTCACAACTTCACTAAGAGAATCTTCTATTTTATTACCTATCACACTTTATTTATTCTTGCACAATTGAAAGTTAAGGCAGAGAGTGGAGTTGCTGCATGCATACATACCTACCATTTCTGAAATGCAGTTCTACACTTTCTAGCCCTAAAGTCTAGTAGGACTTATTTTCCTTCTCTCTGTCCTGTAAAGGAAAGAGATGGGGGTGGAATTTTCACTCTATTAATAATAATTGATATTTTTAATTAAATAAAAATTATTGAATCGCAGTGTCTCTTCAGGAAGATGCAAAATGTCCCAATTATATTGGTAACATACAAAATTAACCACTTCAATGTTTGATAGTTCTTTTTATGTATTTATTGGCAAATATTTTGTGATATGTAACGATATTAGACTCATAAAGGGAACAAATGTACAGTTACTTCAGAAGGAAGCTTATATAGAGACTTCAATTTTGTGTTGGATTAAATGTCTCTATTTCAATGTTTTAGCAAAGCAAGTAGTCTCCAAATTTAAAGTAAATCTTCAGATGGTATGTGAGTTTTATGTACTGTTTCATTATTCTGAGAGGAAGAGAAAAGGAATGCCAAATATTGACTGGCTTTGATGGGAAAGTATTAAGGACTTTCATAATAAAAAAAATTATTAACAGTAATGAGACTCATGGGCTTACTGTAACTGAGGGAGAAAGATGTTTGCTAGAAATTCAATGCAACTGTTAATATAGTGTGTACATATCTCTTTCCCCCATCCTGGACATAAAAAAATGTGATTTATAAGTTTATGCTAAAATTTAAGTCTGTAAGCCTAGCTGATGTCTAACTTCTGATTTGGATAAATTTGCATGTCAGTGAGCTTTTGAAGAATTGAAGGTGTGTATTGTGGGTTGGTCTTTGTTGAAATTCAAATGAATTTGTTGTAGAGTTGAGCCTAAGTTATGGACTGAGCACATTGAATAGGAATAGAAGAGGAGCATTCTGTGCATTAAAAGAATGTACCTCCTCCTTTAATATAGATCCCGGAAACCCCAAACTTTCATCCTGTTGTTGCATTATTTAAATGATATTTAAATGCCTTACTCTACTGGGTTTATAAAATCACTTGTATATTGATAACTTTTTGAATGCCTTTCTGTAAGAATTTAATCCAAATTGCCAGTTTTTTATTTGTCTGGCTTTGTTGGTTTTTTCCCTGATCAGTCCCTATTGGTACAATTGTGCTATGAAATAATCTCATCCAATTTCTTTGAAAAGCCTTTAACACAGTTTATGTTACTGTGCCTATTTCAGACCAGTTGTCAGTGCCAGAAGAAGAGAAGTCAGTATTAATTTTGGATATTGAGTCTATTATTACTTTTTATTGTAAATCACGCAATGTTAAATACAGTTCTTGCCTTGGCTGGATACATCTGCTCAAACCTCTGGTGCACCTTCATTTGCCCCGCAGTGATTTGTACAACTGCTTCTATGCTATCATGAATAAATTCATTCCAAGGTAAAACTCTTAATTTCCATATGCACTGTGTTTATTGGCATGAGAAGTACTCTCTGAAAGATGTGCATGTTGGTTTTGGTTAGAGTAGCACTGTTTGTAGCAATGTTGCCAGATTCTTTCATATGATAATAAATTTCAATAGCTGTTGGTTTGTAATCCAGGAGATGATTGGCTTGGTTTAAGATGCAAAGACTTAGTGTGTGACTGATGTAGATTCAATATGCCTTTTAAAGAACTTGTCCTTTCATGCAATATAAAAAATACTTGTTTATGAACTAATTCACAGAGGTTATGTAAAAGTGGTTTTTTGTTTCCTCTCCTAGCATTTTTGGTATCTAAAATACTTCTATCCCTTCAGAAACAGTAATTCATAAGCACTAATTAAGTCTCAAAATCTCTTTAGAAGTAGTTGATATTTTCCCTATATTCTATTGAGTTGGGACTGAATTTTTTTTTTTTAAGTAATGAAAAATACTAAATTTGAGCTTTTTATGCTGTTATGTAGGTGCTCTCACTGAAATAAGTTTTTATGTATGTTGGAGCACCATGACACCTCAGCAAGAAGGATGGTCTGTAATTAAAGATCTTAGTCTGATTGCCTGGAGAGGAGATTCCAGCCTGGCTGATGGGTGTATGCCCAAAATATGAAAAATGCATGTTTGCTGTAGTGGCAGGAAGTGTTTATCAGTCCTGTCACTTGACTCAGCTCGTGCCTCTTTCCGCTCTGAAACACTCTTGGGCTCTGTGAACTGTTTGGCGACAGTGGCGTTAGGTCACATAACTCCTGTGCTTTCAGCTGTAGAAGGCTGGCAGAGTATCTGGCATTTGAGCTTCTCTGTAGGAATCTAGGTGGTGTTTCAATGAGATACAGACTGTTTCCTGGTTTTTTTCTCTTCAGTGGGAGAATGAAAGACATAGGCAATTTATGGTAGAACAGCAAATCTCTGCTCCATTGGTACCACGCTTGCATTGTTTTGAGATTTAGATCTGTTTTAAATACTTCTGTATTATATAGTACCATGAAGTATTGACAGTATCTCATTTTCTCTGCTGCCTTGTTAATTTAGTGAGAGTTTCAGTGTTTGTGGGGTTTTTGTTGGTTTGATTTTGGTTGGTTGGTTTTTTTGACTCTTCTTGATCAGTCCCTGTGAATTAAAAGAGCAATGTACTGGAAATCACAGATAGTAAAGAATTGCTACTGTAAGTCTGAAAACTGCAATATTACAAGGGTGTTTATTATTTTCACTGCTACTCTTCAGGGATTGTTTTATGAAGGGAAGACCCTTTCATCTGTTTAGACTGCTGCTTCAGTACCATGAACCTGAACTCTGCTCCTTTCTTGATACCAAGAAGATGACTCCAGATTCGTATGCACTCAACTGGGTAATAAAGTGAAAGTAGGGAAACATAATGAAAAATAAATTTCTGTTAAAATTTAAGTACATATTGCCAGCTTATGGAAGAGTAGTACAAGTGATTAGAACTGCATATATTAAAATAAATTGCATGTTTTAATATAGTGTGGGCTTTTTGTCTTTAATTGTTTAACATAAGGTATGAGGTCTTGTTAATGTCAAATGTTTATTGTGGTGGGTGAGTACTTTTTTGAGCCACTGATGTTAGGAACTTCTTGGAGTAAGGAAGAATGAGAGCAGCTGACGTACTCAAAAAGCAAGAAGCCCTGATGTTAGTTTTGATTGTGGGCAGCTGTATGTTGTAGATATGGATAAACATCAGTCTCACAAGTCTCTTAAAGCTGAAGTATGAATTGTTTTAAAAACCTCCCTGCTAAGGCATATATGTATGTCTTTTAGAATTTAGGCACATATATTTTACAACTGTTAAAGCATTAGTCGTTTCTCTTCAAAACTACCTCAAATTGTGGGTAGTTACAAAGATGTTTACCTCAATCATTTTTCATAAAGTTTGTGTAGTGGGACTACAACAAAACCCTTGTTTCAGTGCTACTTAGCATATGCAATACAGAATCATGATACTGTGCTTGCACAGGCAAAGTCTGTAATTTAATAAAGAAGACTTTGATGTATGAACCCTTCTAGGTTCTTTCATACTCATTGGCTATGTAAAATCTTTTTCAACTTTGTGTATTTTCAGTTAAGGAAGACTGAAACGAATTACTGAACTGTGGGGTCTGTATTTGGGTTTTTTGGTTTTTTTACTTAAGGCTGCTGTCAATTTTAGAATAAAAATGTGTCTAGGAAAAATTTTCATATCCTCCAAATCTGCCTTTTGCCAGTCATGAGCCTTCAAAAGAGAAATCAGGTTTTTTTTTTTTTGCTGCTCCGTTTCCATTTTTTAATAGAATTTTCCGTAGTAAATATGAAGTTCTTTGAAGCTGTTTATTAGAATTTTGGTGCCTAATTAGAAAAAGAATCTTCTCTCTGAAAGGTGGTAGTGAAGTAAGCTGGTGTAGCTGCCAGTCCTCAATGCTGTGCTTCCTGGTGTACAATTTAAGGAAAAAATCTTTAGATTCATTTAATATAATGAGATTACAGTAAAATTCCCTGTTTCATGTGTGAAAAAACTCAGTCTATATAGGTGTGTTACTAATACATAGAAATATATAAGCAACATACAGAGACCTGCCATTGACATCTTGTTCATGGATGTTTTGTCTTCGGTTGCATTTGAGTCAGAATTGAATAGATCTTTTTATCTTTTGTTATAAAACTATACTAGGAAGTGTTGAAATATTCCATGATAGTGTTTAAAAACAGATGCCAAGGTTTTGAAAGCTGTAGCTGTGTTGATACAGAATTAGTGTGCATCAGTAAGACCCCAGTGAAGTCAGGTGGTACGCATTTGAGTTAGGTATGACTGTAAATGTTATCTGGCATGTATGGAAAGAAGTTTCTACCTTTTATCTTCTTTGAACTTTGCATATCAGAGAGGATGTATTTTCAAGTGGGAACATGGGAACAGGCAAAGAGTTTCTTAAATGGTAATGAAAATTTTCTGATGCTTGCAAATGTTTAATTACTCAGTCATAAGGAATCATAATGTAATGCTAAGTAAGTGATGTTGTCAAACTAATGTGCAACCATGTTCAATTAGCCCAATTCTACTGTGGAAAATAAAAATAATTATGTTTGCAGGAGCCTTTCAAAGCCCTAATTACTATGCTATTTGAGTAAATATATTCTCTTATGATTGTCTTGTTGGTATAATTGGTATTTAGCAGTGGCTGTGAGCTAAACAGTATTCCAGCTTGTTTGTGTTATCTGTGGTTGAATTTGCAAGGCTGGCAGTGTACAGCCAACTTTGCCTTCACAATAGGTATATTTATTCACAGATAATCTGTAGTATTGTGCCCTATTTCCATAAAAATCGGTTTAAAGGTTAGAACCATCCTTCAATACACTGTGCAGATGTAGGTTTTTATCATAATTTTGTTAGGTTTATTTTCTTTTAGATATCATTTATCTCTGTTGTAAATGTATTCCTGTTAAGATTGTTCCTCGTAATTGCTTTTTCTCACATTATTTTCCAATTTTTTAGCTTGGAAGCCTCTTCTCATACTACTGTTCAGCTGAAGTCACTCAGGCAATATGGGATGGATATCTACAACAAGCAGATCCATTCTTTATTTATTTCTTAATGTTGATCATCCTTGTCAATGCAAAGTAAGTGTATAGTTAATTCTTTGGAACATTCTTTACTGACACTGTTTTAATCCAGGCTTGTTTCATTTTGGTTTTACTGACTTAATGTATGCCTGTGACTTTACTGTTTTCAGAGACGTTATCTTAGCACAAGAATCAGATAAAGAAGAAATGATAAGTAAGTACTTCTCTTACATAGCTGCTAGTGAAATTACTGTATACTGTAATCCCCATTTATGACTATTTTTAATGGCTAAAATGCTAGATTGTTTATTTCCATGTGATTTTTCTCACTAGTGAATCCCTTCACCCACTAATTCTTTTCTTACTGTTCTTCTGCTGCCTTGTCCTGGACCATCTTTCTGTGTTTCCTTTTAGTGCTCCCACATGTAGCTTTATACTTCAGTTTGAAATACTTGAAACAATCATCTTGTTTCTAAGCCCAAAGCAACAGCTTCATTGAAGCTACTGCACTTACTGCATTTTCTGGGTTATCTTCATATGCACTTGATTTGAGCTTAAGTCATTGTTTTTATAAAAAATGCATTAAATTTCAGTGAAAAACGTAAATAACTCTTGCCTTTGTATATTTTTTTTTACATACATAATACACTGTAATTAATAATCTTTAGTAGTTCAAAGTGAGTGTGCTTGGAATTTTGTCTTTACCATATACTGCAGAACTACACCCTTGCATTATCCTGGACATAGAACAGTGCTGCTGATTAAGTACTCATTTGAAAGGATTTTCATGGTCAGAGCTCTTTAGAAAAAGTAGCTGACTTAGAATTAGAACTGAAACTATACAGAACTAAAACTATACAGAAGTAAGAATGTGGTAAAAAATAATTTGCATAAAAGGTTTGAGTTTCTAGCAAAAAGCCTGGGTTTTCTATGGATAAGGAATATTTCATGTATCTGCTATTTTCATCTGGCGAGTGGATCAATATTCATGTTTACTCAATACACTAGATTGTTATGCCTTATTAAAAATGAGTTCTTTTGTGATTTAGAATGATCTATGTTGCTTGATTTCTCTGTCTGAAATAGTGTTGCATTTATGTTGTTTGTCTGTCTCAGAATTCTTAGAAACATCACCAGCCAATCTTGATTTAGAGGATATAGAAGATCTCTTCTCTTTGGCACAATATTACTGTAGCAAAACTCCAGCTTCTTTCAGGAAGGTAATAACAGTAATTTTGAAATTCTCTTTTTGGTGAGTGTTTAAGCTCCTGCTGACAGTAACTTTGAATATTTCATTGCGATGTTCTTTTTTTAAACAATTTTTTCATGTTGTTGCTCTGGTGGTATTTACTGTTAGGGTCTTTGAAAATAATCTTAAGTGAAATATGTTAGAGAGAAGCTTCCCTGCAATATTCTCACTTCATGACTGATAACCTCATTTTCTAAACGAGGTTATTGTAAGAACTGATGAAGCTAAACTTCATATTGACACAATTGAATTGTAGTACACTGCACAGCAGTGCTACCTGTAATTGCAATAACAAAGAGGAAAAAGTTACTTACTGTAGATGTCTATTATCACCTGCACTATTTTTGCAGCTCTTCCCTACTCACGATATCTGACTTAGTGAATGAATGAATGAAATGAAAGTATTTGATAGCCATTGCCTTTGGCGTGTATGTACTTCCTCTGATGTGTGTAGACAGGAGTAGGAGGGTTTTTGTTGGGAAAAAACAAAACAAAGAACTAAAAACCAAATACCAGAGGCACTGCATCATGTTGGCATGGTCAAAGTGGTGGACAAGCTGTGGTTGTAATGGAAGTGCTGACCTTGCCATGATTTTCAGAAAGAATTTCAGTTGATCAAAATGCAGGTAGGATATGCATGTGTGGAACTTAATATTTGTGACTTAGTGGATATAGTTTTATCTTAAACTTTCACCCATAAAGACAATGGCTTCAGTTAATTTTTTTTTTTCCTTGCTTTATTAGGACAACCACAGTCTTTTTGGCAGCAGCTTGCTGGGCCTCAAAGATGATGACACAGACTTGAGCCAGGCTCTCTGTCTAGCAGTTTCTGTGTCCGAGATTCTGCAAGCAAATCAGCAACAAGGAGTCAGTATACTGAATTAACCTTCCCCCTCAGTTTTATAGAAAAGAATCACTAACCATTAGTTTTAAATGCTAACAGCACAAATGAGTATTTGCTGTTTCAGGAGAGATATTTTTGTCTTAAAAGTTTTCTCCCTTGTAAATGATCTTCTGTCTTCAATGCATTTGTGCTGTAGCAAGGAGCATAGGGGAGCTTAAGATAGCTGATTTGAATTTCAGGAGTGTGAGCTTAAAGCAATATCTCACTGATTTAAATTCCTTTCCAAATGTAGCTACTGTAGTGGAAAATTCAAAACTCACTACTCAGTACCTTTGAAAAGAATGCTGCTAAGGAATATCTATCTTTTGTCAATGAAAGGTTTAAATGAAAAAAAGAAAATTGATTAAACCTATTTCAGTAGAAGTTAATTGCAGACACAGATGCAGGGACTTCACTAGAAATATTTAAGACCCATATATGGATCATAATGTAGTTAGATTACGGTGTTTCTTATACTACTGACTTCATGTAGCAGTTTCCAGGCCCCAGTTTTGTCATGCATAGTTTGTTTGGGTTTTTTCCTCGTCCAAGTAAAGTTAAGCATATTTATATCCTTTCCAAGTTGGTGGGATATAAAGCTATCCTTATATGCTGTGCTGATTAGTAGTGGATTCTTGGATTGTCTCATTCCTGCTATGTTTCCTCGCAGTAGAAATTACATAATTGTACTTGGATGACCCTTTCCAATGCACAAGCTGATGTATTAATGGAAAGCTGATACTAGAATACTATTGGTGATCTGGTAACTGTAGACAAAGTTCACATTAATCAAATGCAGTAAGATTTTTTTAATAGCTCTTAGCCCTTTCAAGCAATTCCTGTAGTATTGGAATTAGTGTTAGAATGTAATTGAATTCTGTCAATAGTTATGCAATTTTAAAATTTAAGAATTTCTCTTTCAGGAAGGAGTGAGATTCTTTGTGGTGGATTGTCGTCCTGCAGAGCAATACAATGCTGGGCATTTATCAACAGCATTTCATTTAGACTCAGATTTGGTTTGTATGCACTTTGTTTCTATATTTGCATGCTAAGTGAGATAGAAGGGGAGAGAAAGGTCTGTCTTGAAAAATAAAGTATCCTTTCTTCAGGCTCTAGTCTGTGAACTGCAGTGTCTAGCTATGTGATGATAAGGTTTCAAAAACTAGCTTCTCTAGAGGAGATGGTAGAATCATCATTTTACTGAGAAGTTTAGTCCATAATGATATTAGAATTTGGGATTCCAGATTTCCTATTCTTTGGTTAGGAATGGAAAGCCATGCAGACTAAAGACTATACATTGCTTGGAGGAGAAATCTCTTTTTAGCATCCTGATTTCCAGTGAAGGGTGTAATTAATTTTAAAAAAGAGGACTTTTTTTTCTTTGTCCCTTTTTTTTGTCTCAGCCAGTCTCCTTTTATGGGGCATATGTCTTGAAAAGGATTTGGTTGCTTCTTTAAAATTTTTGTAGTACAATATGAAAGAGAAAGTGCATTAATTTTGGCACTGAGGTGTGCTATGGATGAATAACTTCAATAAAGATTTTGTAGTTTCTATTTGATAGTGAATTCCTAATTGAACATTCAGTCATCTTTTTCTCTGTCCTTTTTTTCCCCCCAAATCACTTCCATTTCAGCAGTGTATTCATCACATCTCGATTAGCCCTCAACTATTTTACTTTAAGAAGTCTATGGAAGCTGTATGGAATGATTTATATGGATATACACCATAAAAGACTTTTATACTTATAGTTAAGTTCAGTCCTGCATCTAATGTCTTTACCTCTCTAATTCGAATGATGCATTATTCAGTATTATATGCAAAAATATAATTACATAGGAGAGAAAAGGAGGCCAAGGGGTGATCTTAGTGCTTTCTATAACTATCTGAAGGAGGTTGTAGCAAGACAGGTGTTAGTCTCTTCTCCCAAAAAGAAGAGGAAGTGCCTTCATGTCGCACCAGGGGAGGTTTAGGTTAGATATTAAGAAAAACTTCTTCCCTGAAAGGGTTCTCAAGTATTGGAACAGGCTGTCCAGGGAAGGGGTTGTACCATTACTGGAGGTATTTATTACTTGTAGCCACACTTGGCACCTGGGGACGTGGCTTAGTAGTGCAGAGTTGGCAGTGTGAGGTTTGTGGTTGGACTCAATGACAAGGATCTTTTCCAACATAAATGATTCTTTGATATAGTGTGGGTTTTAACCTAGATCTAAGAACATTTAGGAAAAAACTTTCCTATGTGGGTGTTCTGCTAGCCTTAATTGAATGTCGTATTCAATGAAGTAGAAATAAGCATTATAAATTATTAAGTAGTACAAAAAGCTGATAGCATATGAAAAAGGAGTCCATGAAAACAAGTTTTAAATTAGATGTGATCAGTTCATATGTATTTAAATTGTATATTGGGATTAACTTTTGCAGTGTGTGTCAGTTGGCATGATTAGGGTCCTTCATGAACCATGGTGGAGGAACATCACCAGATTCATCCTTGTTTTTAAAAGTTTAATGCTAGGAAAATATTACAGGGAAAAATCTTTGTGATAAAAAGTCATTAATGGAATTTCAGTGCATTTTATATTCTTGTATGTGCAAAGTACAGAAAAATTATTGTAAGAGGAGACAATGCGGAAAGAAAGCACTTTGGAGTCCGTCTCATTTATAGATAGAGGAAGTAGTGAGATTTAGGATCTGTGTAATAAAGCAGCAGCCTTTATGTCTAGGAAAACCCCAGTTAAAATTCAGCCTTACTTATTGATGGCTAAGTTGTGTACTTGTGACTTTGTCCTTCATCATTTGAGCCACTGTAAAGGCTAGATAATGAGAGTCCCTTCTGCCCCCTCGCCCCCCAGTCCAGGTCAAAATTTCCTTATGAGTTTAAGTAAGTACCTTCCCCACAAACACAGGTTAAAATTTTAGCTGTATTGAGAAAGTCCTTGTTTCTCCATCTCTCTCATATAGAAATTATGTTTTTGCATGCGTAGTAGGCCTTCATGTATCACAGCCTTAACTTTTTGAGAGTACAAAGAATCACAGATACCTACTTGTACTCTCAGTTGTGATTTCTTTTCCCAAATCTTGATAAGTAAATAATAAAAAGCTTAGTGGGGAGACAACAAGAGGAAGACTTTACTGGCACCTAGAAATTCTAGGTAATTTAAAGGATTTCAAATCTCCAAAGTTTGAATGTGTTGTGCCCAAGCATGTGTAAATATGGAAACCAGTCCCACTGCTATATTACCAAATGAATGCAACATGAAAGTTGCAAAGACTTGTTCCATTATTATTTGATGCCTTCAAAAATAAGCTAATAAATGTTAGTTGTGTTTCTTTCCTGGGGAGAGCAAGTGGGGTGAGGAAGTAAAGGACCATTCACAGTGTGTTCTTTATGTAACACGAGGTCTTGGGCAGGTTCCATGTGTATGTGACTTGTACAGTGCTGACGTTGCCTTGTTTGTGCTCAACAAATTGTAACCATCCTCAAAGTTTGTCTCCTTTCACCACTTGTGTTACAATATCTTGGTGTCAAACAGCATTTTTTGTTTGTTCGTTCCACAGATGCTTCAAAACCCATCTGAATTTGCACAGTCTGTGAAATCCCTGTTAGAAGCACAAAAACAATCTATTGAGTCTGGCTCCATCGCTGGTGGGGAACATCTCTGCTTCATGGGAAGTGGCAGGGAAGAAGAAGATATGTATATGAACATGGTGTTAGCACATTTCTTACAGGTACAATTAACTTGCCACTGATTTAACAGCTGAAATGAAGTGTGTCTGCATGTGTTATTGATGGTAAATGGCAAAACATTTCCCCCTTAAAAAAAAATTCTTAACTGTTTTTTACATTACTGGAGTTTACAGTTTTTAGTAAACTAACCCATGTTTCATTACTGTACTTGCCAAACTTACTCCACAGGCTTTTGCTCTGATCAGAATTGTCTTTTCTGTTGCAGAAAAATAAGGAGTATGTAAGCATTGCCAAAGGAGGCTTTATGGGTAAGCTTATTAATAATGAACTTAGACTTGAAAAATCTTGACATCTTAACGCTGTTGGTATTTTTATGAGGCTTTTGCTAAAAACCATCTAAATGAATAGCAGCTACTCATTTGTCGGGTTTTTGTTTTTTGTAAGTAAACACTGTGCACTTGTACATTTGTGGTTAACTCTTAGGGCTTGCCCAAATTTCTGAGTGGTGAAAAATTAATGCAGGAACTGGGGAAATTCCCTCTTTCTTCCAAATTATCATTCTTGTTGTTTTAGCCCCTGTAGATTGCAGATTCATATGAAGATGCAACTTCAGAATTTTTAATTGCTGTTATGATTTCTTAAATCAGCAGTTCATAATTCTGCAGTTGATGTTGCTGGAAATAATCAGGCTTTACAACAGTGGAGAGATCTGTGCTACTATATGAGTATAGAGGCATTTCTAGTCTGTATGTCCAGTGTTCTAAGAGCTGTCTTCCAAGATCAAAGCAGTGATTTGTTTTTAATTGCTGCTGTATTCTAACTGTTTACTAAAATAATTAGTATATTAGGTAGATAAATAGGCATTAGATAATTAGATTATCGTAATGCCGTTGTACTACTGAAAGAAAAGCCAGGGATTATTATCATGATATCTGAATTTATCTGTTTTATTAAATCACGGGGAAAAAATTGTTACTGATTAGTCTTGGGTATATACAATATTTTCATCAACAGACGAAGTCCAATGTAAATCTGAATGTTTTTTAATGGCCTTTTAACAGCCCTCCAGCAGCACTTAGCAGATATCAATGTGGAAGGACCAGAAAATGGATATGGTCACTGGATTGCTAGTACGTCAGGCTCAAGAAATAGCATAAACTCTGTTGATGTAAGTGACGTTTTGGCATAAGTGTTGTAGTGGGATGGGAGCCCTAGGTGTACTGAATTTTTTCTTCACATTCCTCATTCTATTCTGTAAAATGCATTATTGCAAGTCATGACTGTTTTCACTTGTGTGTTTAATTTCAAACTATGATCACTGTCTAGTCAGAGGTGACCTAAACATTTTTATCCTCTGGAGAGGAAGAGCTTGTAGGTAAGAACTTGCTGTAGCAAGAATACATGTAACAGAAAACTCTTTGCCTGGCTCTTATTCACTCTGGGAATAAGTTACTATGAAGTGGCATACAATTTCATGGCAAAACTCAAAATTGTATCTTTTCTCCAGCTGACATACTATGTGTAGGATTTACCTTTTGATTTGGATGCAATGTATCATTAATAGGATTCCTTTGTCTGGATGTTCATAGCAGGGTGCTCACTAATATAGTTTGTCAGGCTTGCTTTATGGGATCATATTTTCCTCAGTCACATATCATTGCTGTTATTTGATAGAACTCTAAAGAAATACTCAATTCTGTAATTAATGTTCTACTGAGTACCAAAAAGTAAATTACTATTTTGTAGTCTGTTTCCTTTCTTAATAAATTCATTGAGATGAAATAACATATTTTTTATATGATTAATCCTGAGAGGAGCTCCTTTTACAGGGTGATGCTCCTAATGGTTCAGGTGATGGAAAAGGAGTGAAGTCCCTGGTGAATAAAATGACGGTTGCTTTGAAGACGAAATCTGTGAATGTGAAAGAGAAAGTTATCAGTTTTATTGAAAATACATCTACTCCAGTGGACAGGTGCGTCACATATCTCACTGTGCCTTAGCTGGGAGCATCCTAGTTCATGTGGCTGTTTTGTAAGCGTGAAAACTGGGCTGATTAGGAAAAAGTTCTCTTCCATATTCAGTTTTTAGATTTTCTGCCTCTACCCTCCTCATAATTTTATCATGATCCAGGGAGCCTACTGTGCTGCCTTAGTCCCTGTTGCCTTGAATATTTACCTAGAATTTGTCATTTAATTTCAATTCTTATAATGTGTCAATTTTGTGTTCAGTCCAAAAGTGAACAATAATTTCACTTTTATTTCAGTTCTTCCCCATCCTGACTCTAATGAAATGGATAAATTACAGCAGGATCCTGGATAGGTTTTTTGGTTGGTTGGTTTTGTTCTGTTTTGGTTTTTTTTTTTACTGCTGCATCTTGTCAAATTGAGTTTAAATCTTTTAAAGATCTTGATTTTTTTCAAGTCCTGCTGTAAAGCTGCTTTTCAAACCCAGAATCTGCCTTTGGTTTTTGTGTCTTCCAATTACAACTAGGAATGAGAATGTGCAAGTACATTGAAGAACACTTTCGAATTTGGAAGTCATCATTCCAAATACTTATCTTAACTAAATGTAAGAATAACAGCTTTCATCTGTCAGAGCTTTAAATGAAAATCCTGTTGTAGTTCTTTAAATTCCAGCCTTTGAAGTTGTATGTTGAATAACAAGCTGGTATTCAAGAATCTCAGAGACCTAGCATTTATTTGATAGCAGGATTTAAAGTACATGCCAAATGAAGAGTAGTTCTTAATAGTCTTGTACCTCAGATCATTCCTTCTTTTTGTGTTGGAAAATGTTTTTTTTAAATTAGTATTACTACTTTTATTTCACAATTAGAGGCAAAAAATTCTTAAATAGCATTTGGTAGTAGCTTTTGCTGTGTGAAGAATTAAACTGAATTAATGTGAAGATTTAAACTGAAAGAGGGTAGATTTAGATTAGATATTAGGAAGAAAATCTTTACAGTGAGGGTGGTGAGGCACTGGCACAGGTTGCCCAGGGAAGCTGTGGATGCCCCATCCCTGGAAATGCTCAAGGCCAGGCTGGATGGGGCTTTGAGCCACGTGGTCTGCTGTGAGTTGTCCCTGTGCGTGGCAGGGGGTAGAACAAGTTGGTCTCTAGGGTCCCTTCCAACCCAAGCCATTCAGTGAAATCAAGTAATGCTTACATGTAAGCCACAAGTAGCATGGGAAATGCATCTTTTAGTAGATTTTTTTTGGTAAATATTTTCTTTACCTCGTTTCCAGCTTTCTTGAAGCCTTGTTTTTATTTACAAGCATCCTCCTTGAAGAAGATACATTGCCAATATAGAGAAATTCAGCTATTTATCTAGGTTTTTCCTTTACATTTTTTTTAATTCTTTTGTTCTGTCCTCTGCCCCAATGTACTGTAGAATACCTTTCAATATTTCCTGGCCAGACAGAGCAAGCCTGGAGCGGTAAGCTTGATAATTAAGCAGTCTGACTAAAACCACCTTTCTTGTATTTAGCATGGCATCACAATGTTTGTAAGCATTGGTTACACTGACAAGATTGCTTGCATATTTTGATATTAATTTGATTTTTTGGAATATATTAAGACTATTGCTTTTTACAAGCACTGGTCAAGAGACTAAAGGAAGAAAAAAGAATGTATTGGCAGTGCTTTCTTCTCTTAGTTTCTGCTTTGTTATTTCTGTTCTTTTCCTTACTATTGCTTTTTATGGAATTTTTTTTTACCTGTCATTTCCTATATACATTTTATTAGTAGCCTGTACTAGTAGAAGAGATCGGGAGCAATTACTGAACAAATTATGGCTTTAGGCTCTAACAACAGAGACTACAGATGTGAAAAGTAAACTGTTCATAAAAAAATCCTCTGAACTTAGATATGGTAGGAAATCCATATGGAAATTCTGTCTGGAAGTCTCAAATTTTTATGCTTATCACATGGTGATAGAACATGCTGATAGAAACAGACATGCTCATTACTGGGAAAAGAAAAATGATAATAAGTAAATATGCTTTGCAGTTCTACCTCATCTTGTTCACGTAACTACTGCATTTCATGCAAATGTGGAGGCCCTTCACATTTGCCTCACATACACACATGCCTCACAGTGTTTTATAATTATTTCAGAAATAAAACTTGTGAATTGAGTTTATATAAAATTACTTGTGGTAATTGAAGAGCAGCTTATGCATAATCACTTTGGAACTTTGATTATACTTTAGGAATTCTGTAGCTTTTGACCTTCTTACACTGAAATGCATGAAGATTAAAGCTGGATGAATTATTGAAAATTTTAAAAGTGGGTTTTCAAGAATTTTTGACTAATTTTTCTTTCAAGTAGTTTGCACATAATTTGATTTGGGATTCACCCAAAAGCACCACAGAAAGGTGTTGTTTGTGTGAGCAAAATCAGTAGTAATGTTAACCTGGATTCTATAAAAGAAGAACAGTGGGAATGGCCCAGTAGCACATAGTATGTTTTGTTAATTTGGAAATACTAAAGATCATGGGGATTGTACCCCACATTTTGTTGATCTGTTTCTAGAATATGGTGAAAAAGTGTTAAAATATCCAATTAAATATATGGTGATTCTTTGATAACTCAGAGATGCATGAATCTGTATTTGTAACCAAGTTTTGATACATTGAGATTTTACTTTGGTTATTTTGCTTATTCCTTTCGCTCCTATTGCGTATCTTCTTCCCTTGGGTAGATGCAATAATAAATTAGCTCACACTATATATCCCTAGAGTATTTTCTTAAAATCAAAGTTCTTAAAAACCTAGAATGGCATTTTTTCTGCATACATTCAATTAGATCTACTTTGTGTTTATCACCAGGATGTTTCATTTGGCAGGTTTGCCACCAAAGGACTTTGCATTCAATTTTTAAACATGTAATGATGGCCTTCCACGTAAACAGGTTAAAGGGAATCAATTTCTAGTTTAAGATGCTACCAGGTTTTATAAAGTAGCTTTTTACTCTCTCATTTACTCTCTTGCCTTGACTAACTTCAACTGATAAACACCAGTGAGATCTGCTCTTAGATCCTCTCTGTATAATTCAATCTGACATTAGTTAAATGTGCTGCTTCTTGCTCAATTGGTTATGTATTACTAAAGCACATTTACAAAAGCCTCCATATAGAAGCACTGCCCTCTTGAATTGTCAGTGTCATTGATGCTTATTGTCTTAAACACTAATGAGCATGTTCTTGTATGTTTATTTTTGTGCCATTGTAGACCGCATTTCTGTTTGGTTGGGGTTTTTAACTTTTCCTTATTTTGTTTATATCAGTAAATTTTACCCATAGAAAATGTTGTTTTCTTCTCTAACTCTCAATTCTACTTTCAGGTATCCCTAAGTAGTAACATTAATTTGCCTATTACTAAACCTGTTCCCTGTCCAGCTTGGTTCTACAGTAGCATGTAAACTGGAGTTTGTGAATGTACTTAAAACGGGAACCAAAGCTTAGAGTTGGTAGGAAACACAAATGCACAGTATGGGGAAAGAGGTTATTGAACTGCAGGGAAGGGACAGACAAGTTTTTTGGGTTTGTTTTGGGTTTTTTTTTAAACTGCTAAGCATTGCCAGTTCTAAAGGCTAAAATCATGAACTGTTTGGTTTTTTCAGAAATTGCCTTTTTTGTGGCTTTCTGAACTTTCAGGTTTTTCTCATGTTTTTCAGGTATTCTCAGCAGTTGAGGGCAAGAGCTTTTAATTCAGCTGTGGCCATGTAACTGCAGCATTCTGAGCTGGAGCTTTAAAATATCTCAGGATTTGCAATCTTACTGTCATTCATTAAGACTCAGTTGTATGTGTTTGTGTCATTTAATATGATCTGTAGAAATAACTTAAATGTGATTTTTGACATCAGTGTCACAATGGTGCTGGGATTGTAGCAATAGGAATTGTTTGACCAAATATTTCAAGATGTGACTCAAACTGGAAATAATTGACAGGAAGTCAGTGTTTAGGCTACAGTGGATGGTTTGTAATAACCCCACTTTGTAGTTCTTAAGGCATCTTGTTATGTTTTGAGGAATTAACCAGAAAAATTAACTTCCAGACATGTTAGTTAATAGTCTTTGGTTTTTTCATCTACATTTGGCATCCATGTGAAGTTGCCCTGACTGTCCAGATATGTTTTATTTTCATGCTAGAAACTTAGCGTCTTGTCAGTTTTCAGGTCTCTAATGTATGTTGCCATTTGAGAAGGTGAGCAGAGGTTGGGGTTTTTAAAAAAAAAGTCATTTCTTTTCACTTTCTCTGTTACAACAGTCAGCCTCACAAAGTGACTGAACTATGTGCTTTCACTAACCAAGTTGCTTGATGGGTCACTCACATCTTCCTTGCAGGAAGCTTCATGAAATTCTCTTGTCCTCTGTTGCACAGCTGTGTTTGCATTTTGCTAATATGTTACTGTAGAACTCAGACCATCAGTTTGAAAGTTACTTTTCTTCTCCCATCCCATGCCCTCTTCTGCCTTTTCATTGCCAACAGACATGTCAGCAGCAGTGACAGAGTAGGAAAACCCTACCGTGGTGTGAAGCCAGTATTCAGCATCGGAGATGAAGAAGAATATGATACTGGTACAGTAGAAGATTTTCCTCTTACCTCAATTAGCTTATTTAGACAAAATATTAAGTTGGGCTAAATCAAAAGAGTGTATCTTACATCTTTGTCTTGCAATATGACATTTGTCTAACTATTATTGTTGATCGTGTGTTATGGTAGTGCCTAGGACCAACCCTTTTCAAATATATAGTAGCAGATTAAATAAAAAATAATTTGTGGTAGGCACCAGCCAACAGGAGGAAATGGAAATAGATGGGTTTAGTGGATTTTTTGTCCTCACGTGTTATTTCTCTAGTAAAGTTCTTTTTCTACACTGATTTTGTACATGTAAACTGGCAATTGTGCCTCTTACAACAGTAAGGAAAATGTAAAGGACCTAGTTTGGCTGATGTATCTCAGTTTGAATGTCTAGTATTGTCACTTAGTGTAATGATCTGAACTTTTGAAATGTAGTTGGAGCTAGACTTTAAATGGCTAATGTGTGCACACCTCTCCAGTGTTTGAGACTTTGCTTTTCAGCACTGAATCTATTAATAATTGATTCATCTCTCGATATGCATGCAGATTGCTGTAGAATAAAAACATGCAGTTTTTATTTAAATTTTTTATCTAGCTGAAAAACTGCAGGCGAAACTGGAACACCACACATTTCATAAGGGTTTGTTTGGAGTTTTTTTTTGAGAGCAGTTCTAACATTAGAATGGTACAAACCTACTCTGCCCTGGTTTTGCTCTGGTAGTTTTAGTCCACTCCCAGTCATCATCTCACAAATAACTCTTCTGTGGCCAAAAGGCATATTTGGCTTCCGTGGGAGAAACAAGTAACTAGTCTGAGAATCTTTGACATGCAAAAGAAGCAGTTTGTGGGGATTAATGAGAGTCATAGGTTTAAATAACATCGATGACGAACAGTTGATCATCATCTGCAATAGAAATTGTGAAGGACCAAAGTGAAATTATCAGGCAGAAGCCTTCATGATAACAAGATATTTCTCCAAATGCCATGTAATTAAGTTTGCACAGTTCTTTGAGCATCCATAATAGTGTTTGGCAAAGTCTGTGTCGTTTCAGAAAACCAGCTCCTCAAAGACAGATTGTCTAGAACATGTTTTCAGTAATGGTTGTTTGCTAAGTTCTATTCATATTTCCTTTTAAAAGCACTATTACACTTGGTAATTAGTGCAATTTAAATGAGCAAAGCCAACACATATGAAGGGAAATATATATTATCTTGATACAGAAGAAGGCAAAAAGTGAACCTGTTTCTGTATAATTGTTTTTGTGAAGTTTTAGTGTTTGGGGTTTTCAGCTGTAATAATTGCAGCCTGCTCTAGGTGGATCTGCTTGAGCAGGGGGGGTTGAACCAGATAACATCCAGAGATCCCTTCTATCGTGAGTCATTCTGTGATTCTCTGACATGAGGGTGGATTATAGTTCCATTTCCTTCAATGTCATAATGTATTTTTTCAGTGAAAACCTTTTCCAAAGTGTGTTTCAAATTCTGAATTGCACTGAAGTAAACAGTTTAACAAAGTGTAGGAAACTGGCTTTGAAAAAGGCTCTATAAAGAGCTGTCTTGGGTTATTTCTGGGAGTAATTTGTATGGAGTTAATATAGTTCATTGTTTTAGATAACTAGATTGCTTAAATTCTACTGTAGCACTAAAATTACTATGTAAACATAATCACCATATTTAGACATAAAAGCAGTATTTTGCAGCTAAGTGATAACATTTGCAGGAGTTTTGGGTGTTTCACAGAGGTCTGTGCTGAAAATTGTGGGCTTGAATATGTTCTTAAATGTCCTTAAAAGAGGATGTGAAGCCAAAGACAACAATTTTTGCTAATGAGCCGAGGTTATTCAAGGCAGTACGGACAAACTGAGTCTTTTGCTAATCTGAATGACTGGGCAATAAAATGGCCCATGAAATTCAGTATGAGTTTAATGCAAGAAAGCCACGAAAAGAACCCCAACCACTTCTAGTTTCAGATCCGAAGTGGTAGAGTGATTTTGCTGTGTCCAGGAGCAGTAGGTTTATAGTAAGTAAGTACTCAGTGCTCAGAAAAGCAAATCAAATGCTCAGAAATCTATGGTTCACCCACGCATTAAATACTGTGTGTCTTCTGCCCTTGATGTTAGAAACCATGTTTAAACAGGAGAAGGTTCAGAGACGAGTAAAAAAGAGTGAGGAAAGATGTGAAAGGACTTTCACAACAGGCACAGCTGTGTATTAGAAGTTTTGTTATGTGAAAGACATTTTAAGGGAGGAAAAGGGATCCATAAAATAATGCCTGGCCTTGAAAGAGATCAACAGGTATTAATTTCTTATTGTAAAAGAAACTAGAAGCCACAAGAGGAGACTCTCCTGGACTGTAGTTGACTTGGTTTTGGTACTCCTTGCCAAAAGATATTGGTGGTTTAAATGCAAAAGGTTTATATGGCTTCAAGGAAAGTCTGGACAAGTCCATGTGAAAGAAATCCATGAAACTTTACTGAATGGACAAATTGAACCAGCCTAAGATATCCCCTGAGCTAAAAATACTTGTTGCTGAGAGAAATATCAGATATGCCTTCCTTTTTCTTTCCTCCCTCTCAGTAATTCTGTGTTCAGTAATTCTTGCTTTGGACCAGTGTAGCTACAGTGGGTTTAAGCGAATTGAAAAGTTGGCTGATAGTGTGTGAAAATACATTCTCTTTTTTCTTTTAACATTTTTACCCACTCCCTTCTAAACAGATGAAATTGATAACTCCTCAATGTCAGACGATGATCGAAAAGAGGTCGTCAACATCCAGACATGGATAAATAAACCTGATGTGAAGTATAACTTTCCATGTAATGAAGTAAAAGAAAATGGGCATATGTTTCCCAGGTACTGAAATTAATCCTAGGTTTAATGAAAATGTCCATCTTGATATACATTTTTTTAAAAATATTGGTCACTGCAGTTATCCTTTATATTAAACTAGGAAATGAAAGTAGAATGTAGAACAAAATGTTACTGTATTTGCATTCTTGGTATTTGCAGTGTTATAGAATGGTAATTATGTATAAAACCTGGTGTGAAGTTTTGCTTTGAAGAACAAGATAGTAAGAAAAATACTGTCAGTGTGCATAGGCTTATTTGCAGGACAAGGTAGACCCAAGTGTCCATGACTCCATTTTTTCTTATTTACCTGTGTATGTTGTACTTCACACCCATCTTGCCCCTAAGATTCAGTGGCCTTGCTAATGTTGCAAGAGCAGAACATGATGCTTGCTTTGACTTCCCCAAAGAGTGCACATCCTGTTGAACCTGGACAATAGAAACCTGTGATGGGATTTCTCTTGCATCATGGTCTGTTCTTGTCTTTTATTATTGTTTTTCCATTAGATCAGTCATTTATGGTGTATGATTGTATGTAATCAGTCATAGTATGATTTTTCAAACTGAGCTGAAACTCAGCCAGTGTGTTCCCACTGCTAGCTGAACGTGCATTCCTTCCATGAAGAAGGCAGAAGTTGGTCCTGCACTGAGAGGGCAGATCAGCGGGTCAGTGGTAGTGCTGGCACAGGGACTGACAGTCATGGAGTGCCAGCACATCCTTCTAACTTAATTTGATGCTCCATGTGTAGAGTTGCCCTTTTGTAGGTGGAAGGATGGGGTTGGGGTGTGATTGAAGGGGGAGAGAGAGGCTGGAGGCACTGTGCATGGCCTGACAGGTTGCTGGTGGCTGTCATCTCATGCCATGCTTGTTTTCAGAAATGGTCATGCTACAGTACTCAAGGAAAATCTGAAGTATTTTGTAGAGCTTTCTTAATTAGATATTATGAAAATATTAAAACTGTTTCTTAGATTTGGTAACTGTATTGTCTAGCTCTCTCCATGTAGCTTATTCATAGAATTTAACTTTCTAAATAGCTGATATTTAGTTCATTAACAAAACTTAATTTGTCTTTTTCTTTTCCCTCAAGTCATCTCCTAGTAACAGCAACTCATATGTACTGTTTGAGGGAGATTCCATCACGAAAGGGACTGGCTTACATACAGTCTCGACAGGCACTCAACTCTGTAGTCAAAATCACATCCAAGAAGAAACACCCAGAACTGATCACCTTTAAATACGGAAATAGCAATACTTCAGGCATAGAAATTCTGGCAGTTGAAAGGTAAGCCATCTCAGCAGAGGTGTATGTGGTAATGATATCCAGGATGCTGTACACTGGAAATCAGAGCTATGCTGTAACTCCCAGAATTGAGTTCAAAAGTAATAGTTTTTGTTTAGGAATACATCATTCAGATGTGAACTAGAAAAAAAGATCTGCCAGCAAAACGAGGAGCGTTTACAAGACCCAGAAGAGAGGAACTGCAGTATAGTTATTGGGGATGGGATGTGTGCAAGTGTGTTCTTTTTGTAATATGTCTTAAATGAAAATGAAGTAGACAGCTATCTGCAGCTAATACATGGATTTGTAAAGAGTGGGATGTAAGAAAGTGGTAATTCTTCTGTGGTATCTTTTTTTTTTTTTAACATCTGAATCTGTCTGTGTGTTGTATGAGGAGTCCCGAAGCCTGAACTCAAAACTCTGATTCCCTGAAACCTGATTCCTGGAAGTTACATGTTGCCATGCTCAGTATTTGTATGCTTAAGAGGGAGGGAAGGGATCAGATGGAGGAGTGTATGGGGCTTTTTTCCTCTGAGGTAGCCTCCTGTTTCTTGGCACTGTTTTAAGAAGGTTGCTGATACCAGCTGGATGTTTTCTCATCCTCTTCCTTGGAGAGAACTGTGTAGAGTGGATGCTGTGTTTTTACAAGAGAGGGGAGATGAGTTTCCTGCCTAACTAGGGACATTGTTCTATGCCTGTTGGCTCCTTAGGTTTGTAGTAGGTCAACAAAGATAAATTAAAATAATGCAGAGAACTTTGCTGCTTGTTGAATTACTTCATCACCAACTTGTGGACTGGAGCAGGTTGATCTAGAGCTATCTATAGGAATTTTAAAAAACCGCCAAAACCCGTGAAACGAAAACCAAGCAAGGACTGCTATGCTTCAGTCAGACATGCTATCTGTAGAGATTTTGAACTGCCTGACCTATCCCATTGTCATTTTTTCTTTCCAACATGGTCTGTGAAGTACTCCTCAACAGTTCGAAATTCACAAACAGGAAGTGTTTCATAATATAATCAGGAATTAAATGCTATTTTTTTAGTATTTTTTTCATTTTAATATATTCCCCTCTTCCCTTCCTCCTAGACAGAGGAAGAATTAAAAGAATTATGGAATTTATGCTCAAAAATTTTATAGTGAATTAATGCTGGTTTTTTCTAATTTTTTTAAGGTATTTGATTCCAAATGCAGGTGATGCTACCAAAGCCATAAAACAACAGATCATGAAAGTATTGGATGCCTTGGAGAATTAATAACTAAAGACTTTGTAGAGACCTGTTTATAAAGAAGAAGCAACCAAGATACTGTATGTGGACACAAGCTGACTGTTTCCCAACTGAATACTAACTTAAGAGAATTTTTCTGTTTGCTGATGGGAATGCCTGAGTAGCAGGCTTAAGATAGGGTAAATTACTATCCATTTCTGAACAGGATTTTTGTTCTGGTTTTGTTTTTGGGGTTTTTTCTTGGTTTTGGTTTTTTTTTTAAATTTTTTTTTTGTTTTGGAGAAGTATTTATTATAAAGGTCAGTTTGTTTCATTTTAATGCAGCTGTAATGGGAGTCATCTGCATCTTTGCAAGAGCAAATGCAGCTGGGTTCACATTAAGTGTATTAAAGGAATTAAGGCCTGAGAGATACAGAGTAGCAGTTGAAAATGCAATGGTTTCTGAATTACTATCCCTTGCAAATAAAATGTCTCCATTGCCTACAGTCTAGAAATTTGATTTTGCCTTCTGGGTAGTATCAAAGGCTAATTAAAAATATAGGTTTGTAAATCTTAAAAATACTGTTTTCTCATTAAAAACTGTTAAGTCCAGTTTGGGCTGCATATAAATGGAAAAAATACAAGCAATTTGTAAGATGAAGGGTTTTTTTAAAGTCTTACCAGCAGCTACTAGGTTAAATAACTGGAATTGCTGGTAAGGGTTATTTTTAAATACTGAAATTACCTAGTTTTTATTACTGGGTTGTGATTTTTTTTTAAATTATGCAAAATTTTACATTTCATAGGTTGAGGCTGTTTCCCTTGTAAAGATGAGTGTATGCATTGAAATGAATGTTTCATGACAGAATATGACAGTTGAAAACAAGTTGCCTTGCTCCTCAGAAACAAAATATCTAAGAAATTTAGATGTTTAAAACCCATCAGTTCAGCACAGAAGTGAGTACCTGCTGACCAAAGGTGTCTTCAGCAAGAAGATGAATGCACACAAAACCAGGGAAGAAATTCCAGTGCTGTATACCTGTGATAAATGTATTCTTAACCAGTTGCCTTCGTTGAGTCAAGCATTTGTTTATATTATTTTGAGTAACAACTTCTAAATTAGTAAATATTTGAGAGATGGCAGCTCTATGATTGGTCATCATAAGCTTTCCATTTGTTCAAGAATGGTTCTCTTGTTCAAAGCTCAGTACAGGAATGTTCTTATGGGCAAGGCAGAGCATCTTTGTAGACTGATGGGAAATCATCAAAAACTGCAAAAAAAAGATAGTGGGGATTAGCTTTGCTGCATGGAATCTTCTGAGTATTTCAATCAAAGCCTATGATTTGGTACTTCATCAGAAGGTAAAAAAAGTTAAACTGACCTTTATAAAAAACGTTTATTCTAAGTTATTTTACTAGGAATCAAGCTAGGGCACTTTAATTCTGAAACTAATTACTTTTTTTGCTTCTTAGTATCTGAGTAAACACCAATAGAACTTGAACTGTTGAAGATATTTGCATGAAATTGCACCTGGGCCAATGCTCATGTATTTATAGTTTTGCCCAGCAGCTGTTGTATTACATTTTCCTCTTCCTAATCCTTTCTGAAAATATCCTCAAGAGTCTCTGACTCTGTGCCTACTTCAGCAACTGAGATTTTTTCATGTAAAGATGTTTGTGCTACTGTTTATAAACTACAGTTGTAAATAAACCAGTACAATTTGAACATAACTTGTTCTGTCAGAAGGCATTTAGTTGCATACTGTATAAATTCTCTGAAGCAATTAAAAGTTTTTCCTAAAGGTGTTTTGTAAATGGAAGTGAATTTGATCTTTGGAGTGGAAGAAGCTAATTATGGATCATAGGGAGCTACTGCCAGTGACTTCTTGATGTAAGTATTTCAGAATTTAAGTTAATTTCATTAAGTGCTTTTGGGTGAACCATAGTAAGCATTCACAGAAAGGTCAAAATGAATTAACAAATAATCAAGTTACAGAAAAGGTTTCTGCATAAATTCCAGACTTCTCAGCATCATATTTTTATTACGAAAATGTGGAGAGAATGATACAACACGTTTCTCTAGTCAGGAGGGGAAAAAGTGAAAATGACACTCAGTTGCTAAACGGGTGTATTTGAGTATTAAATGTGAAACGTGGCTAATGTGTATGCTTCACTGTGAGGACAGCAAATACAGCAGACCTTTGAGATCTACAGCAAGTAAAGCAACAGGAAGTCAGTTTATAAATCCCTTCTGTGTAGAGACACATAATCTAAGCCATTTAGAAGCTAATTATTTGTAAATTTTAAGGCAATGTACAAGTTACCAACAGACCTCTTATTTTACCGAGCTCAGCCCAAACTATGAATAATTTCAGTGGTGCTGGTGCATCTCTACCCACAGTTTAAGGGCTACTGTTGCCTTAGAGTGTGCATACCTGTAGTTAGTATTTTTGTTACAAAACTTGTATTGCTAAGCAGAAATTACAATTACAGTACTGGAGTGACATTTTTTAAAAAGAAAAATCAAAGTAGTTGGTGTGGAACTTACTGTCCCTTTCAGCTTCAAGGTTTGTTTTTGGTTTTTTTTAATTATTTGCTAGAGATGTGTAGGCTCTTGTTTTACTCTGCATGCACCACTGTATATTGTTGCATATAAGGTGACAGTTGTTACGACACAGCAGTGATAGAAATGAGGTCTGGAGTAGGAAAGAAAGTCTTGGAGTAAACTTCTCTGCCAAATGAAAGCTCTTACCTTTGTTTCATAGCAAGAGTTGGTGCTTCTGTGCTCACTGATGACTCTTCACTTGTCTCACAAATTATTTTAGATTTGCATTGGTATGAGAATTTGTAAAGAACTCTACGTGTATTACCCACCAAAAATACTGTTGGCTGCAGAGTTGCAATTTTTTTAATTGCCTTTTCCTGTTAGCTCTTTCACATGGGTCTCACCTGTGGTAGTATCCTTTCCTTCCAAAAACATGTCAAATAAGCTTTTTTGATGTAGGCATAATACTGAAGGTGTGAAAAGTTTCTCTTTGGGGAAGGAAAAGAGTGGTACTATGTAGCTTTTTCTACTGGGTATACTTAGTGCTTGCAGATACTTTTGTTTTGAAACTTGAAAAATAGATTTCATCTCTCTGACCCATGGGAAAGTGGATTTTTGGCCTGTGCTTTGCACCTTGAAGGGATGATACTTCACTTTTTATTCTTTTTCTTATTTGGGAAGAAATTGGGAGACAGCAGTTCTTTGCACCTGGAGCCATGCAAAGTGTGATGTCTGGGGGAAAAAAAAAAAAAAGTTGTATATGCTCTTTCTGCCATCATGGGCGTGTGTAAAAAAGAGGGAGGCCTGCTAAGGGTTGCTGCACTGCCCATTCTACCATCATTTGGCTTGGTCAGATAGGGTTTACTGCTCCAAGGGGCAGGTTGAACATTGTCTGTTTGAAGGAAGGTTTGTAATTGCTGCAAGCAGTAGTAGCTGTGCATTTTACGGTGGTTATGCACTTCTGTCCTTTATCTCTCTGCATGTTTCCTGAAAGGGAAAGTGTGTAAGAGATTGATCACCCTGGGTAACCCATTCTATCTTTGCTTGTCCTGCCGTCATGTGCTTTCAGCTTACAGATATAATCTTGTGTGAGAAACACTGCCTCTACACAACATCAATCTGCAGTTCTACAAACGTGCTTCTAAAATGCCCAAGGCTGGAAAATATGTACATGAGACAGCAATGTTTTGTGCTGAGTAAAGAGGAGCACTTGGTGTTTAAAGCCAAGGAAGAGCAGCATGGTACTTAGCATGTTGATTTCACAGAATTGTCAGTGTTGGACAGGACCTCTGGAGCTCATCTAGTCCAAGGCCTCTGCCAAGGCAGGGTCACCTAGAGCATGTGACCCAGGAACTTGTCCAGGTGCGTTTGGAGTGTCTGCAGAAAGGGAGACTCCACTGGGCAACCTGTTCCAGTGCTCTGCCACCCTCAATGTAAAGATATTCCTTCTCATGTTGAGGTGAAACTTCTTGTGTTTTAGTTTATGGCCATTGCTCCTCGTCCTGTCACTGGGCACCACTGAAGAGAGTCGGGCACCACCCTCTTGACAAATGCCTTTGAGATATTTGTATGTGTTATTGAGATCCCCCTCAGTCTTCCCTTCTCTGGATTAAACAGGCCCAGCTCCCACAGTCTCTCCTCATAAGAAATGCTCAGATTATCTTTGTGCCCTCCACTGGACCCTCTCCAGTAGATCCTTGTCTTTCTTGTACTGAGGAGCCCAGAACGGGACACTGCTCCACATTGGAGCACTGTGGAGATGTTTGTACCTTGGGAGATGCTGTTCTTGTAAAGAAAGACGTGCATGCCCCAGGTGAATGAGTTGCCTGTAAACTGGTACAGTTTACAGTCCCTGGGGATGAGCCCTTAGCAGACATAAGGCAGCCAGGGGTTGTTGCGCAGGGCAGGGCAAAGAGGCTCTCGGCACAGCCGGAGCTCGGGGGCTCCGCTGTTGCTGCCGGCGCTGAACGGGCCCGGGGGAGCGCTGCCCTCTCGCTGCCACCCTCGCAGGCCAGGCGGGGCAGGGGCGCCTCATCCGTGCGCGGTGCCCTCGGCAGGCGGGTCACGGCCCCAGCCCGGCTGGCGAAAGGCCGTGCGAGGCTGCTCCTAAACAAACCCCGGGCCCGGGGCAGGCGCTGCGAGTCCCGGCAGCCCCTGCGGGCCGCGCCCCGCCCGCGCGGTGCCGGGAATGCGGGCGGCCGGCGGAGCTATGGCGTGTGAGTGGGATCCTGCCCCGTCCCTCTCTCTCCTCCCGCGATCCCGGCCTCCCGCCCGGCCGGGAAAGGCTCCACAGGGGCTCGTCCCCGGCACCCCGCGCCTCCCCGGCCTCCCCGGCTCCGGCGTGACCGGGAAAGGCCTGGGTGCTGGGCGCTGGCAGAGCCTGTGGAGGGTGTGCAGCAGTGCAGGGAAGAGCTGCCCTGGCGCTCCGCTGGGCACAGACCGGGTTGCAGCGCTCGCCCTGCAGGGGTCAGCTCGTCAAGAATTGCGAACAAACCGGGCGTGCTTCGCTTGCCGTGTTTAGAAACAAAACCAAGCGTGTTTTGTAATGTAGTGGTAGAAATGTGAACCGTTGTTTTACTCTGATAGGCTTTTACCTGGTTGTGGCCTACATTGCTTTCGGCTTATCCTGAGAATTGCTTTTAAAGAAGTTTTTGAGGCAGCTGGTCAAGGCTGGGAGCAGAGGTCTCTCTCTACAGCACTGCTGCACATTTCTCTGCATTTCTATTACTTCCGCCTCTGAATGTTTGTAAACGAAGCTGTCGCACAAATACGTCAGTTCTGTTGTGGGTGAGCTTCAGTTTTGCACCTTAACAAACTGCAAACCTGAGACATGGGGAAAATAAGATCAATTAATTAATTACGTTTCCTAGTGTTTTAAACATTACAGGATTTTTTCCTAGTAGATGGTGCACTTTTTTCTTTTTTTCTTTTACGCTGAAATGTAAATTTTTAAGTGCCCAACTTCTCTGAACTGAGAGACATTCCACAAATACTGGGAAGTTTCTGACAGATCCCTAGTATGGTTCTCTGGGTCTGGAAACTATAGTTACATCTGTTCAGAGTGCCAGATAAGCTTTGTTTGCTCTTTAGACCCAATAGTAAAAGTCTCTTACATGAAGAGTGGCAAGGGGAGCAGTTAATCATTTTTGTAACCTCTAGAAATTAGCTGCTTAGTTAATGAAGTGAGAATTAAGTAGGAAAAAAGATGTATCTCGACTGCTCCTGACCCAGTCTCATCTTCACTTGAATCAGCTCTCCCAGTTTCCCTGACCACAGGGACTGTGTTGCTTCCAGATTTTTCTTTTTCCTATTGTGATCTTTGACTGTATGATCAGGGAGTTTCCCAGACAGGAGAGGTACTATGAAACTGGGATATTTTTCTTTGTAAAGCCAGAGAGGGTGGGTTGGTTGGTTGGTTGGTTTCTTTGTTTTAAAGGAAACAGTTCTACTTGATCAGGGTGTGTTTTCCTACAACCTGGGGTACTTGGAGATTCATGGAAGGTAGTCCCAAGGGGTGTGCAAAAAACTTGGGTACTCAGAGAGCCTGCAAATGAAATATCCTGCTTAGTGGGTGTGGAAACTGTTGGTAACACTTGCAACTTTGCCAGAAACCAGATTGCTAAGAAATGATCAGAAAGATGTTAACCTGTCTTGGCTTTTATAGCCATTTCCCAGACTAGGTGTGAATTGAGGGATAAAAGCAAACAATTCCTTTATTTGGTGCTCTTGGGATTTTCCAGTCCTTTAGTGTGCTAGTGGCATATTAGGACTTGCAGCGCTCATCAGGTGACGTGTGCAGCAATAAGATGGGCTCCCAGTGTGCAGCAGCCTGGGCAGGAGGGGCTGGAGGGACCTGTGCTCTCCCTTTCTGTAACATGGCCCCTTCCCCTGGAGCATGGACTGGCTGTTGCTGGCACAGGAGCTCTGAGATCTTTGCAGGGTGGTGGCTGTTAACAATCCTGGGTTTTGATGCTCTCCCTGTGTTAAGAGACTGTTTCCAGAGTCATAAATAGGCTGCAGAATGAGTTGGTAGTGGTTTGTATATATGTTTATATATTAACTCATTTGTTTTCTTCAATGCTTGATACTGAATTTAAATTTGGAAGAGTTTCCTGGGGGAATTCTGATGAATTAATTCTTTTCTGCCATCAGCCTTCCGCCTTGCTCTTATCCAGCTTCATGTATCTGCTGCTAAATCAGATAATCTCCAGCGAGCCTGTGGACTGGTGAGAGAAGCATCAGCTAAAGGAGCAAAACTTGTGGCTCTACCTGTGAGTAAAGATCATGGCCTACTTAGCACTTACGCCTCAAACCCTTCAAAACCTTTTTCTAGTGTTATCAATGCATTATATATTCCTCTTTCTCCCTGTATGAAGCTTCAAAATAAAAATGAAAAAATCCCAGGGGTTGTATCTAGCAGCACACTAAAAGGTGGGAGAATGAAAAGGGAAAAAAACAACAGGTTGACCTTTTTTGTAGTATAAGATTCTGGTAAATTTTTTGCTGGTTTAAGTCCTAGGCAGTTCCATCATTGATATATTCTGAATTCATGTAAATGATTGTAGTTTGAATTTTTGCTGAAGAAGTGTAGAAAAAGGTGACTTTCAGCTAAAGAATGTTGACGTGGAGGTGAAAGAAGACAAGTACACAGTAACTCTCTTTGCTGTAAGGAACAATACATGAGAAACAAAACAGACATATTTCCAGCAGGTCATTTGGGCTGAATTATGATTAAGACATATTTCTCTTGTGACTTCTATGTGTGGAAACTTAAATAGCCACTTTAAATTATCAATCACTTCTGACTTATTTTTTTAGCGTCAGCCATGATTACTTTGCTGAATTTTCACACAATGGGTGTGCTGGCAACAGGGTGTCCTTCCCAGTGCAGCTTTGAGCTTTTCTCCTCTCTTCATGGGAGTACTTGTGTTACTCCTGTGCCCTGCAGCGTCTGACACTGGAGTGCAAAGTTCATCTCTGGATGAACTTTGAGTCTCAGTTTTACACACAGAATGTTTTCTCTCCTGCTGTCATGGGGGAAGCATTGAGCAACCTTCCCAGCTCCTCTGACATGGTTCTTGTGTTGCAAATGTGACCATTCAGTGTTCTGCCTGAGCCTCCTATGTAGAGATTACCTGTTATTTACTGGTTTCGTCATGTGCACAAACACTGAATTTTCCAGACTTATTTAGTTGAGATACTTGCTTTGCCAACAATAATTTATGCTTTTAGAATACAAGTTGTCAAACACGGATGAGGTATTTCATAGAGTTTTGGGAGATACATTTTGTATTGGCATTAGGACATGGGCATGAAATATTCTCTTCCTTCTGTTTTGTTTCTTTGGGGGATCGTTGTTTGTTTTAATAACTTTATATGAAGAAAAGTAACTCACACTGAATATATGAAGATGGAGGCGTCTGGCTTTGCTTTCACTTCTTTGAGGTTCAGCCCAGATTTCAAGAGCTTGGGAAGCTCATTTTGACAGCCTGCAGAGACTTCCCTTCTGCTTCTTCCATCTACAGATTGTGCTGTGAGTTAGCTGGTACCTGCTGGCCTAGTGCCTGTATAAGGGGAAAAAAAGCCCCTTCCAGCTTGGGTTCATTCATTCCAGTTCAGTAGAACCTACCTCCGTTGTTAAAAGTTTGCTTGAGCAGATGAAGCAGAAATGTTTATTGTGCTAATCACAGCTTGATTTTTTTTTTCCTCCTTTTTTCTTTGCGGGGGTGGGGGTGTGTTTGTCACTTCTGATGAGCAAAGGGGACGGTGGAGGCAGATGTCTGGGCTAGGAGTCCCTTTCTCACAGAAGAGAAGTTGCTGCCATCAGTTGCTGCTGATAGCCTATCTGTGGCCTCCAGCTGCACTCCTTCAGGGGACAAAAAAGCGTTGGGTGGGGTGTCTCACGTCCTCACAGAGCTGGCAAGTGTAATGCAGAGTGAAGGTTCCTGATGTCTTGGGCATCTCAAATACCACTGGGCCACTTAGTTTAAGCATTCTGTTAATCTGTGTAAAGATTACATGGCTGGTTCTGAGGGATAGCAAATCTTTAACTAGGGCCGAAGATGGAGGACACTGTTCAGTTGTGAGGAAATAGTGTTTAAAGGAGTGTTTTAGAAAAACACAAAGTAATTTTAAGAAATGCATGCTTTTGCAAATGCTGTTTTAAAAATTAAGAAATCATGGGCTGTGGATGAGCATGAGCATTTCACAAATTTGAGAGGATCTATTGAGCTTGTAACTTGTCAAATGAGCTGGGTGGAACTTGGCTTCTCATTCTAATGTGAGCATCCCTTGTGCTATTGCTAAGCCCAGAGCAGTGAATGTGCTAGCCTTATAGCTTGCATGATAGTCCTAGCTCATGTTCTGTTTGACATGCACTCCACAAACACACCTCTTGTATTTTCAACGATTGTTCAAGTCTCTCTGGCCTTCCTGACATTTTCTGATTTGCTTACGGAGCTCCTATAAACTAAACTCCTGTAACTAAAGGTTGTTTGAGAACATTGTTAGAGAGGAGTTTGAAAATTTAGGTACATCTCGTTGTAGTGGTGTTACTGAATTTTAGCTTTTTTTTTCCCCATCTAATTCTAGGAATGCTTCAATTCTCCATATGGAACCCAATATTTTAAGGAGTATGCAGAGAAGATCCCTGGGGAATCAACACAAAAGCTGTCAGAAGTTGCAAAGGAGTGCGGCATATATCTCATTGGAGGTAGTTTACTCTTAGTGACCATCTCACTGGAGGAAAAATGGGCAATGTTTATTACTGCCATTGGATCAAAATTACATAAATAATACAGTGGGGGAAATCTCTGTTCTCACCTTTACAAAGGATCCATTCCAGAAGAGGATGGTGGAAAGCTCTATAATACATGTACTGTCTTTGGGCCTGATGGTGCTCTGTTGGCAAAGCATAGGAAGGTAAGATGGCAGAATATTGTTTTGAAAAGTTTTCTCAGCAGTGTTGCATGAATTATTTCATCTATGCTTAAAGGTGATATAAATTAGTAGAATCTTGCATTAATAATAAGTTGTGCACCATCACCCATGAAATTTCATGTAACTTTTATTTGGGGCATGTAAACACCACTTCAAAAGGTGGTCATAAATTTGTTCTGGATAAGGATGACAAAATACTAGAAGGTATAATTGGGTTTCCTCATTGTCTTGGGGTGACTTTATGATGTGTATCCCATATCTCTGCCCTATGCCTAGAAATTAATTCTTGTGCCTTTCTATGCCTTTAAACTGAGCCTGAGAGGAGGAAGGAAAAACTGAGCAAAACTTTTTCAAAGCAGTTTGCAGCTTGTTCAAGGTCACACAGAGATAGTGACTTTTTTTTCCCAGCTGCGGCGGGGAAGGGAGGAGGCGCTGGGCTTGTGGCTTCCCTGTCAGCTTCTGGCCAATTTCAGCTTCTTTTTCTCCAAAGGGAGACTGAGAATTGAAGTTTTTTTTCCTTCCCTGGAATTTTGGATTTTTTCCCTTTTTCTGTGGACTGCTTCAATATCAGAACACATCGGGAGGACTTTCCACCAAGCACAGAGGGCCTGGCCCTGGGCCAAGCCCCAGCTCCAAGGAGACCAAAGGGAGGACTCTTAACACTTTCCCAGGTTTTTTCTCCACAGTGAAAGATTTTATCATTTAGCATTATTTTCCTTTTCCCGTGTGTTTGTTAAAATAAATAGTCTTACCTCCTTCACTTTCCTTTGAGGAAAATTTATTCTTTCCTGAACCTGGTGGGGGAGGGGTGGTGACCTGCCTTCTCTCAGAGGATATATTTCTAAATTTGGCCAAACTGGCACACTCATATGCTGGGAAAACCATGATGAAAACTAAAACCTGATCCAACTCAGTTATCTCTGTACTTTGGCCTCAGTCTAAAACACAGTGCCACTTGAACGGGATCGGGATTTTCCCTCAGCTTTCCAATGGATTTAGTCCTTCTGTTATAATAAATACTGTTCTTTACACACTCTGTGCTAAGTCCAAGTTCCACAGTTAAGCTGTTGCTGCTGTTTGTGGTAGATGTTTGCTTACTGTCATCTTCCACCTCAGCATTGCTTTGTACCTTCTGGAAAACTCCTCCCGTTTGTAACTCCAGAGTCAGTTCCTGTTCATGGGACTGTGCACACAGGGATCACTCCATGAGTGAACAAAGCTTATTTCTCTCAAGGATAAGCCAGAAAGAGAATGCAGGGTTACTTGGAACAAATGAGGTGGTGCAAAATACCTTGGTGGTGCAGGTATCCATTTATTCTGTTTGCTGATTCTACATTAGCTTCACTTACTAGTTCACCTTGTGCAGCTCTGTGTTGCCTTTCACCTGTCACAGCACACCAGTCTGCAAGCCCAGGAGTTGTTTGTAGAATGAGTGCAGGCTTGTACTAAGTATGAACAAATAATAAAATAAAACCAGCTCTGTTGTTAGGAAGCTCCAGTCAGGAACACCACCTTCAAGGTGGGATAAAGACTCTGGCAAGGGAGGGATAAAGACTGCTCCAGGCTCTCAGAGGAACCTACATAGCTGAAGTAATGGGAGCTTTATGACTTGGTGAAGGTATTTTCTTGGGAAGTTTTGCAGGAATGGGACTCAAATGTTAGAGACCAATAATTAGATCAAGACATCTAGCTGTTTTGCAGGTATTTGCAACTATAGACATGTATTTCTGTAAAGAAGAAAATGCTTTAAATCGTCTTTGAGGGATCTAACAATCTTAAGCAGTAATGTTTATGTTGGATCCTGACGAAAGAGTAGTCTAGATAACAGTAGAAAACACATGCCTAAAGAGGCTTAAATACCAAGCAGAGCAATTGTTATTAATTGTTATTAATCACAGTATTATTGCAGGTTCATTTGTTTGACATTAACGTTCCTGGGAAGATACAGTTCAAAGAGTCTGAAACACTGAGTCCAGGGAATAGTTTCTCCATGTTTGACACACGTGAGTACAAGACAAGCCCTCTCTTTAAGGAGCTCTACTATAGTAACACTACAGTTACTCTGGAGTTCTCTTCCCCCTCCTCCTTCCCAGCAGTGGATTTTTAGACTATCAGATTGGGCTTTTGATAACCATGGCAAATATAATTTAAGTTTGCCTCAAGTGTTTGGGTCACTTCTGAAACTTTTAAAAAGGCAATGTGGTTGCAAAAGGACAGAGGAGTAGAAAGGGTTGAAACATACATCACTCCACTTGCCTTTATTAAATAATGGTCCTATTGATTTGTTAGAGAGAAGTGACTGTATTTTTTTGTAGCAGTTACAGTTTGAAAATGGTTCTTACAAAACATGGTTTAGAAAAGAATGTATGTAACAGCTACACTGCTACATGGCTTCATGTGAAGATAATACAATAATGGAAACAATTAACTAAATCAGAAATCCCATTCTAGCCTTCTTGAATCAACTACATCAGATAAAAAAAGCAAAATACCTACTCTTCCCTGCCCCATATTGCTCAAAAACTGACAGTGTGTTTACTGAGCTCTCCAAAGAGTCTTATCTGCCACAGTCACTTTCTCCTTGCAATGTGCATGCTCTAAGAAAGTACATGACTGTATTTTTACTCCATGAAAAGCAAGGAATGCTTTCTTTTCTTGTAAAGGAAATAATTGAAAAAATTGCAGCTAAATGAGAGAGGAATATGTTACACAAAGACCTGATACAACATGATTTCGTGAAAATGGCTGTTCTTAAAGGGTAGATAAGACTACTTCTCACAGTCTTTCTCTTATCATTGAACATGAATTCTCCCTCACCAAGAGCCAGTGCTTGTTGGACACACATTTAAATATAGCTCCTGCTGTTGCTGTGAGCCCTGTAAAATAACAGTTGGCAGGATGGCTACAGGGAGTCTTGTGACTGCTTTTGTGTTCTTGTGCTAGTGATACGACTTCTGTCTCTTGTGTTTTGAGAACAGCATACTGCAAAGTGGGCCTGGGCATCTGCTACGATATGAGATTTGCTGAGATGGCTCAAATCTATGGCCAGAAAGGTGAGGCTGGGTCACCTAATTGAGCAAGGTCAGCCCTAAGGCCAGGCATAGGCAGGGCTGTTTCTGGGTGGTACGTGCTGGGTGATCCCTGTGATCGGGCATTCTTATCCCCAGCCAGTAACACAAAATGCATCCTGTGGCCAAGACTCTTACTCACATGAGTGACTCCTCTCATGGAGTAAAGTAACCATCACTTCCTGATCCACATTTGGTGGTGGAGTGATGGAGTTGGGAATATCCCCACAGCAGCTCTTGGCTGATGTAACTGTGTTATGCAGGGACAGGCTCTGTCTGGTTCCATTTTGGGCAGAGGCTGGGAAGTATTGAAAGAAACCTCACCTTGGGTTTCAATGTGAAGGGCCACTCTAGAGTAAACCATCTCCCCTTAATGATGCTTGGGTTCTAATTGTCTCTTAACAAAGGTTGCCAGCTGCTGATATATCCAGGGGCTTTTAACATGACAACAGGACCAGCTCATTGGGAACTCTTACAAAGGGGACGGTAAGATCACAGTAACAGCTTATCCTCCTGTTCTAGAGGAGTTCTGGTGCATGGAACTGAACTTCCTTGTGTTCCAAATGACACCTGGGCATCAGAAGTGGTGCTGCAGGGCCACTCTGCCATTGGAGCTGTACCATCCCTCAAGCCTTGCATGGGACACCAAAATGATTTTACTGTCAAGGAGAAAAGCAGGAAATTCTCGAGAAGCCTTTACTCCTGCCAGCCCCTGTTATGCCCTTTCAAGGACTTTTTCCCATGGCTCTATAAGCACCCTTCACACCCATTTTCTAGAGAGAAGAGCCAGTAACTGTTTGGGCAGTGTATTATTACAGGTAGAACTAGACTGAGATTCCTGAATGCAGTATTATTTATTCATTTGGTCAGCTTCAGTCAATTTTGCTACATACTGAATGAACCTGTGAATTACATGATACTCTATGCACTAACTCTGCAGCCAGGTGCTAGAGACTTGTCTTTCCAGGCTCTTCTTTCTCTGACCTTTGTATCATTCACAGTTTTGGCTAGTCATTTAGAGGATATATAGCTTGTCCTTCAGAGTGGATTCTTTCTCTTCTGCTTAATTAAATGGTATTATGAAAAACAATTCTCACTTTTTCCCTCCCTTCCTTCATCTTTCTGTGAACACAGAGCTGTTGATAATCAACTCTATGTAGCTGCTGTATCTCCTGCTAGAGATGAAAAAGCATCGTATGTTGCCTGGGGACACAGCACTGTAGTAAATCCATGGTGAGTTCAGTAAAATAAAAAACAGCACCCTTTTTTTTGGTTAAAAAAATATTTTACTTGACAGTCAACTTCAATCCTACATTTCCATCTACTCTTAAAAGTGCAAATTCTTGGTAAAAAGTACATGAAACTTGAGCCTACATTGTCAAAATCATCATTTAAAACAGTCAAACTGAAAAACAAGAAAGTTGGGAGTATGTATTCATTTTGGTAGTAAAGATGCTACTTAGTACTAGGATTTAGCATTAGTTGAACTGCTGACCTTGTCAACCTGTTCGTGAAGTTCAGTCAATTATATGTACATGGTAGTTCTCTGTGTAGAACCAAACCATCTTAAACAGCTCACACAGAAGTATCTCATTTCCTCAAAGAACAGCCCTGCTTTGACATGAGAAAGAACAAGAAGAATGTCTTCAGCTAGAGAAGAGAGATTCTGACTTGAGCAGAAGTCAGGCAGGTGCACAGGAAGTAGAAGTGACCAAATCTTCAGGCAGTTGTTTTTCTTCCAGGTAAATCTACTGACAATTCTCTTCCAGATGACTGCAGAGTAAGAAAAACTTTGTCCATGCCTTGAGCTTTTAACTTTGTATGATGAAAGCAGTGACAAAACACTTTGTGGGAGACATGATAAATCATGTTCAGTAGTTCATGCAGACTTAAAAGTACACTGCTATTAAAAGCCAGTAGGATCTTCAAAGGAGAAAGTGTTCATCTTTGCCAATGTGGTTGTTCCTTTCCCCTTGAGGTGTGTCGCATGCTCACAGGCACTGGTTCTCAGAGTGGCTTTTACCATGGTTCTTGATCTTTGAAGAACACTTATGTTAAGTATGTACATGTTACATATAAAATGTGCCATATATAAAGCCTGGAAGCCATTTCCATCATGCCAGACTTACGGATTATGATGTTATTTTTAGGACAGACCTGTCTTTACAGCTGTAGGCAGCAAGGGTAGGAACTCCTTTTTGTACAAACAGCAGCAAGTGGACTGATGCCTTGAGACCAGTGTGTTAATCCTGTGAACAAATGTGCTTAATTTTTCAGGGGTGAAGTCATAGCGAAAGCTGGGGCTGAGGAAACAGTTGTATACACAGATATAGGTAAGGGAAAAGTTGTTTTGGTTTTTTCCCCACTTTTTTTTCTTGAGTACAGGTCATGACACTAAGGAGAGACAGTTTTTTTAAGTCTGTGGCCTTACACATGCAACTACAGATGATGCAGTGTTCCTCTGCCCTGTCCACCTTTGCTAGGTTAAAGCAAGGACAAGCAGCACTTGGCTGTGCTGTTCTATACACAATACTCTATAGCTGTACCCTTCCAGTTCGCTACCTTAGCAACAAGGTGCCACCTTAGGATACAGCAAAGCTGAGGCTTCCTTTAGCCCTGGCTGCTCACTTGTAGTGCCCTCCAAGCCCAATCTCCATCAAAGCTGCTATTTTCCCTGTCTTACCTCAGAGCAAGTCAGGAGCTTTCTTTTTTGCCTGCTGTTCTCTTAACTCTTTTCTTCTCCCCTGCAGATCTAAAGAAACTTGCAGAAATACGTCAACAAATTCCTATTTTAAGCCAGAAGCGTTGTGATCTCTATGGTGTAGAGATGAAGAAGTGAAGCTGAGTGAAGAGGGAGGGTTCAGCTGTCACAATGGCTGTTGCCTTCATCTTTGGAAGGATTTCCTTAGTAGTTGCTCCACAATTTACTGCCAGTGTGCCGGTTAAGAAACTACCATGTAACAAAAAAACTTGGTGCAATTCTAAAATTATTCAAACACAACTTTTATATCTCCTCTCATACTTAAGTATTTCATAGTATTTTACAGCTAGCATAAAGGTGGAGATGAAATCAGTTGAACACAGCAGTGATTGATTTTTATGCATCATAATGTTTTAGTTACCTTTTGAGGGCTTTTTTGTGGAACACAGGAATGGAAATCTTGTTCTCTGAAACTCCCTCTCAAGTCAGCTTTGGTATTATGAATTTTTCAGTAATTATCAGAAAATCATGAAGCACGACTCTTCTCACTCTGTCCTTTTTAGATGTACATGTCTTAACTAGGGTCCTTGAATGCCCTAATTCTAACTTGGAAAGCTTAAAATTTAACACACTGAGCAAAACAGGCCCAATTCCGCTCTGCACTACTCGGGACACCGCAAGAAGCTGCCAGACAGAGCTGCTACTATAGAAGAATCTGTAACAGTGTTTGGTTATGAGTCTTGCCTGGATATAAGCATTAAATTCTCCTTATGGCAAATCCTGCTCATTGCTGAAGTGACATGGGTTACTGTGTTGGTACAATAATTCACATGTTGCCACACCTTTGCTCTCCATACTGCTTCCTTAATAGAATTTTTGAGTGGGTTTTAATTCTGCTGCCTGAAAAGCCTGAGGGGCTTGTTGCACTGCTAAGTCCTTCTGCCCACAGTCTCCCAGAAGACTGCTCAATGTTTGAATGTGTTTTTGCTACCACGTGCAGCTCCTATCCACTGCAGAGAATACATTCCTTACTGTGCTGCTTTTGCTGGAGACTAACAAACTGATTGTGAACAATGGCTTTAAAATACTGAAAACCAGCCAAGCATGTTGCACTTTTGGTTTTGGTTTTTTTTTCTTAGAAGGGCAACATCTTTTAATGTAAAAGGAATTTACAAGTTACGCTTTTTATTCCTGGGGATGGAAAAAAAAAAAAAGGAACTCACCAGCCTTCACTGATAAGCTTTTAGTTTTCCAGCAGCATTGAACAGCAGTAAGGCTAAAAGAGATTTCAAAATACAGAAGTGGGAGGGAGAGAAGGTTTTGTCTTGCTCTAGCTAACCACATTTCCCCCCAAACCATCTTACCTTTTATTGGTGTTCAGCAATCCTCCTCTTCCCATAGTTTTTTTGTTTGGTGGGTTTTTTTGGTTGGTTTTTCTTTTCAACATTATTTTGGCTTCTCTGCAATGAGCTTAGTGTGTATTTTATAAACAAAAATAAATGCTCAGCCAAGCCCTGATGCATGCTTCCCCTCAAAAGCTAGGTCCCACCATTCCACTCGGTGGCATTATCTATAGCAGCAGGTGTTTTTGGTTTGCACTTTTCACTGCATTTTGGTGTACACACTGCACTGGAACTCTTAAGAAACAAGCCACAGAGCACAAGGTGAAATGAAGGTTTATTTGTTGCAAAATAAATATTAAAAAATTAACAATTTCCCATTTGAGCCAAGTTTCCTGCATTAGATTAGTGCTTCCCACATCCATATCCATGATGGCCATCACTAGGCTCCAACTTCTAAATCATAGTAATTATTTTATCTCTTTCTCTTCCCTCTCTGTACTCATTCAACATGCAGCAGTAATTAAATACTACCTTTGGAGGATTAAAGTAGTGCAGGACTCTCATGGGCTGACCACTTATATCTGAGAAATGCCAAGTGCAGTCTGCAACAGGTAACAGAATCTGTGGTCTGAACTCCCCTCCCCTGGAATCCCAAATGGAGAGGATAGATGAAAATCTGTTATAAGCTACTTTGGTGAACTCAGCTGAAGAACTGACATGAGCTCAGTTCTCTTCAGTCTATCAGGACAACTTCTAAGCACCTTGTTTTAGTAGGGTATTTAGTAGGGTCTCCAGTGTGCTCCACTCAGAAGTGATACAAATGCGACTGAATTTGTGAGGGTTTCACAAAAAAGGTACACTGTCAGTTCAGAGCCAGAGTACTTGAAGCAGCCAATACTCAGCCTTTGTGTTGGTAGAAAACAGGCACTTTTAAGTATCCGTATGATATGTATGCACCAGTAGTCTGTAAGTATAGGAAACTAATCAGAAATGACCCCTGAAATAGTTCCAGAATTTCAGCCTGCAAGAATTTAAATTATTTTTAAAGAAATGGCAGAAAATTGGGCAGTGTTAGGATTGCTGGGCTGGTTGAAGCTGCATCTAAGCTGCTCTTGATAGTCCCAGAGTAAGTTACAGTACAGCTCTTCAGTGTATGTTAGTTCCCTCTTCCCTTTCAATCTGCAGTTAGATCCTAGTAATTCAAGTCACAGCTCAGAATCATGGAATATGCTGACTGGGAAGGGGCCCATCAGGATCAGAGTCCAACTCCTGGCCCTGTGCAGGCCATCCCAAAAATCAGGCCCTGTGCCTGAGAGCACTGTCCCTGTGAACAACAGGGACCATACACGATGAGAATTAAGTTGCTAGACAATTGTATGTAGAAGCAACTTCCCAGAGTCTCCTTCTAGGATGCACCAGCTTTATCCAAGTCTTCAGTACTAGCTTCCTACACAATTTCAATTCTTTAATAGCAGTAATACTTGTTTCACTTCAAAGTTCACATGCATACCTGGCTTAAAATAAAACCTCAACCTTATCAGCCACTTAAAAAACGTCCCTTTCATCACAGGGATGCACCTGCATACACACAGTAATAGGGTCTCAGCTACTCAGATTCCCAGCCTTCCTGGCTCGACTTCCTTTCCCTCGTCATCTTCAGCTCTCAAGATCATACCTCTGTGGGTGACGGAAGCAAGCAGAGATTGGATTTGTTGATTCCACATCTCCTCCTCATTCTTTCTTAAAGGTTGAAGTGAGAGAAGATGACAAGGAGTCAGTCAATTACCAGTTCTTCCTAGATTTAGAACAACATAAGCACTGAGCTCACCACTGCAGAGAACACTTTCATCAGAACCTGTTCTTATACATGTCAGAGAGAGATACTTGAAGGTAGTATTTATTTTTTCAGTTTACAGGTGATATGTCATTTACAAAAAAATTACAGACAATGCATCCTTTCAGTGCAGTTTCAAACTAGTTCAAGAACAGGCAAAAGTCTGTGATGATTTGGAATGCTAGTAATTGACAGCACATGCTTTTTTCCCTTAATTGATTGGGGGGGTAAGGAATGGGGTACAGATGGGGTGATGAGGAGAAAATGCCAATGTAAATAAGGCCATGCGAATAAAAACTCCTCGGAGAACAGGACTCGTCAGTCTGGCGTATTTTTGTTCTCAGGTAATTGATGCAGAGATTGGAAGTTGGAAAAGACATTTGACACTTGTTATGTTCAGTGCCCCTAGAAGCTGCCAGTACCTTCCCATAGCTTCAATTCTATACCAGTGCTGTGATTTCAGATCACCTAATGAGCTACTAAAATAATGATTAAATCTTTATGTCTACTCTCCACCATTTGAATACTCAACTGTAGTTGCTGGGAGAAAGGAAGGTCAAGTTGAAAATGCAACCTGCTGCTGTATGGTGGCACAACTACAGAACAAGACAGTGTGACTACAGCATCATTAATTTCTTTAAAAGGTTAAATACATTAGACAATTCACCACGAACAAATCTATGATTTGAGGATGTAAAGAAGCCCAAACTAGTGTGTCATAAATTAAGCTACATCATTTGCATGAAGTTTGTCCAGCCACATCAATCCAGGAAAAGGCAAGATGGATTGACTGACTTCCACACCAGAAAGATCAACCCAAAGCAAGAGGGCTCTCTGTGAAGTTCCTAACGAGAGGAAAACTGTTTCATAATTTGCCCATCTGCTGTTTGCAGCACAATTGCTTCCTTTCTACAGTATTTGTAATCTTGAACAAGACAGGGTCTACAGAACAAGGAAGTGAGTGCAGATTCCAAATCCATTATTGGAAGTTTGAGCCTATGCTTTGTTCCTTATCTCACTTAATCCTGCCAAGGGGCTCTTAAAAGGAAGAGATCGTAACCCAGCAGTCTCTAGAGACTGAAGAGAATTCAGATGTCTATCAGCTGCTACATTTATGCAACAGCATCAGAGATTACAAAGATTATATGCAAGCATGACCTTACCTTTTGGAGCTTGACTCCCAGCAGTGCTTTCTGTTCTTGAAAGTCCCTCTGAACCCTCCAGAACAATTTCCCATGACATTCAAGTAAGGACTGCTGCACAGGAATACAATCTTTCTTCCAGCAAAGTCTACACTGAAGCAGTGTTACCTGACCTCCTTCCCCAGCCAACCTTTTTCCTAGTTCTCCTATGCAGTACTCTGGGGCTTTCTGGGGTGAGAATAAGGACTATCAAATTAATTCCCAAATAGCTGCCACAGGACTATTTCTAAGTAAGTTATGCAGAGGGTGGAAGGGGATTTAAGGGAAGATTGTGCATGCTTGCATATATTTACAGGGATCCTCGCCACATCTACTGACTTAAAAAACCCCTCTATTATTAAAGTTTGAAAATTAATTTTTGCAAAATTAAAATCAACCCTCAAGGATTAACTGGATATAAAAAAGAAACCTATTTTACAGCACTGACTAGTATTACCTTTAAAATCAACAGGAAAAAACCCCACATGCTGTAATATTATTTGATAAAGCAAAAACCGCCCACAACATAATCACCCAAAATGAACCAGTGTGAAGTTTTTATTTGCATGGCCAAAATATGTTCCTTTGGTTCCCCTGCAACTTTATTTCCCTTAACACACTCTAAGGTTTTTGCTGCAGAAGGAACAAGATGCAGCACTGCATACTTCCTTGAACAACCACTCCCACAACACCTAAACATTTAACAGATGTAGCAAATGACAACACCACGAACGGGAAAAAACTAAGTTCCACCATTCAGCATGGTCTGCAACAGCGTCTTTAGGGCTGGCTGAAGTGGGCAACTTCACTTTGGAAGGTCATTTCCTCCTTGTTTCTTTACAGTGTTGGTGGTTTCAATCCATACTTCTTTGCAACTTCTGTCTGGGCATAGGCAGCATCACAGAGTGAGTAGAGGTGGGCCATCTCCATTTCTGATTTGGCCAGGTTGATAGCTTTGTTGAACATTTCAATGGCTTTATCCAGATTACCTCTGAAATAAACAAAAATTTAGCCCAGTTAAGACTGCCAAAGCAATACTGCCATCTCTAAAACATCTTTTTTCTTTCAGGACTTACACTCTCCACCATTAATAACTTAAAAGGACTTCAGAAGGAACCACCACAAGAACCTGTGGTGATGCTGAGTAAACTCAGAGAAGTTGTCACCAAGCCTAAGCAACTAGGGCAGCTGTTAAACAGCCTCCCTCTTGAGAGCCCCAGTGGGTGGTGGTGCAGGATAAAATGTTCTCCAGAGGACACCAAGTTCACTAGAAAGATAATGCTGGGCAACTGAATGAACTCCCATCTCCCCTGAAAGGACTTAGTATACAGAAGAGGAAAACTAGCACAGACAGAAGCACATTATTTAAATAGGAAATGCTTGAAAAATTTCTCATGGCAATAGTTTGTCTGTCCTTTAGAAGACTAGACATATTAAAATGAGACTCAACTGTACTGTCAGCTACACGCCAAACCTTTGCACAGTTGCAATACAATGTTACAGAGCATTCCTCTTTCCCCCAAGAACTGCAAACTGGAGTCCTGTTGGCTGCAGGAGGAAACAGCACAGGATCCTCAGTACAAACAGCCCACGATGTCCAAGGACAACATCAGATACACACAAAGCCAGGTAATGATTGAGGAAGTCACTTTAAATGCAGAAGAGATGTATTTAAACATACACAGACTCATCTGCATGTTGTCCATTAAGTATGAAATTGGTGATGAGAAGTTATCAGATCATAAATCAGAATTCTGCCACAGAGAATGGAGGGCTTTACCTAAGAGTTACAGAACAGAAATCAGGACTTTGGGTAAGAGCTGGCCTTAGAGGACACCAGGGAGAAGATCTCAAGACTTAGGATCCATGAGAAAATTTAAAGAACTACTATAACTTCAGAAGTAACTAAGAACTTTTAACACTGCAATTCAGCATTACCTTTGCACTTCAATCGTTCCCATGGTCTCATATGCAAAATCACATTTGTTATCAATTTCAATGGCCTTGCTTATGAGTTCTAATCCTTTGTCTAAATCTTGCTTCCACTGGAGCTGAAGTAAACTACAAGAAAAAGAAAATTTCAAACAGACTTCACATGCTCCTCCCAAAACCCTCATCATGGTAAGCAGAACCATCCCAAATGTATAATGTATTTCATTTCTAATGCAGGTAGACAGTAACTTAGTAACTTCACGACTTTTAAAAACACCTATGTGAAAGTCACTTTCAATAAACCACGTTACTGCTTTAATGACTCTTAAGAAAGGCAAATTTTTCCCAAGAGGACTTGGTACATGTTGTTTTATGAAAGAAAAAACTTCAACACAAAGCTGAAACTAATAGGGCTAAAGGAAAAGTCAGATATACTTCAAAGAGATACTCAATTAGAAATGAACACTGATGAAACTTTCCTGAAACTTATCTGCAGCTTAGTCAAGACAAAATATAGAAATACATTTAAGAGCACAAAGATATTTTCACAAAGTTGTTTTTCCTGGTTAAACTTCTAAACATAGACATTCAATTCAGATTGATTCATCTAAATATGCTGACTGCTCACCACCAAAAGGACTGCAAACTCAATACATACCCTTTATGAACATATGTAGTGGCATTGTCTGGCTCAAGGTCAATGCATTTATCATACATTTCATCAGCCTTGCCAAACTGCTGTTGATCAGTTAGTGCCTGAATCGAATCAGAAGAGAAACCTGTTTGTCAATAAGTAACCAAAGCATGTGCTCTGCACTCGGCTAATTCTAATTAAAACTGTATTGACAACATGAGATTGGATGTGGTTCATTTATGGTAGAGCAGGCCAGGCACATCAGTTACCGGAGTTAAGTTTCAAAATGGAGGCTTTTTGGAAAGCTTCTGTGCTTTAAGTGCACAAATTACTGACCACACTGTCACCTGTAATGGCAGATCCACAAGCAACATGCTGTGTGCTGCAGATAAAAACCATTCTAAAAGTCTGTACCTGCAAGCTTCAACTCTTCCTTTTTCAAATACACTTCTTTCAGAAGGAAATGCACATATATTGCCAACCTACTTACAATCAGAACGTCTTATGCTTCCTACTAAAACCAGCAGTATGTTCTTAGAGAAGAAATTACAGTCTCTGTTACAAGTGTACTCTGAACAGCTGTTCTAAACCACAACGTGCCACTGGTAGCAGAACAAAAATGTCACCCTAGTTCCACACATCTGACTCTCAAATTACCCAGAGAATCCCTGACATTCATCAACTGAGATGCCACACACATGAGGAAGGGGGGAACTGCGCAGGAATAACCTCTGTCTCCTAATAACCACCTTCACGTCTCATTACTTATATCCTGCTTCACCAATTCCTTCTGTACTTCCTCTACCCCAGAACACCCACAACCATAAATGCAAGTAGCTTATTCAAGACAGCATGTGTTATCTCAGAACTTGGTGTCAAAAATCTTCATCTATTATTTGAAGAAATGTTATGTTATATCCAAGATAAAAAGTACAAGAGAATACAGCATGTTCTTTAAGAGAGAGAAAAACATACCTGAGCATAGAGTGCATAGCCCTCAGCACACTTTGGAAATTTTTTAATGACATCTTCAAAGCCTTTCATGGCTGCTTGCACAGTCAAAGCATTACTTCCTGTATACGCTTGGCGATACTATTCCAAGGGAAAAAAATAAAAGAAAATAATTACACCATCACCAGACTAAAAAAGGCTGATCAGGCCTCTACCCACCTCCCCAAGGGCTGCCTGCATTATAATAATTCAAAGTTATTTTACATAAGCTGAGAGAATTGGGATTGTTCAACCTGGAGAAGCTTTGGGGTTGCCTAACTGTGGCCTTCACATCCCTGAAGGGAGCCTATAAGAAAGACGGAGATGGATTTTTTGCAAGAGCTTGTAGTGACAGGACAAGGGGGAATGGATTCAAATTGAAAGACAGCGGGTTTAGATCGAATATTAGGAAAAAATTCTTGTAAAGGTGGTGAGACACTGGAACAGTGCCCAGAGAAGCTGTAGATGCCTCATCCATGGCAGTGTTCAAGGTCAGGCTGGATGGGGCTCTGAGCAACCTGGTCTGGTGGAAGGTGTCCCTGTTCATGGCAGGGGAGTTGGAACGAGATGATCTTTGAGACTGCCTCCAACCCAGGCCATTCTATGATTTTGTGCTAAGTTCCAGAAGGTGACATACCTGTACATCCTACCAAATCTGGTTTTGGGAACCTACCACATGTCCAAGTGTCTGGACTTGGAGAGGAAAATGGGTGAAAGAAGGAAGTCATAAGGCCTGATAATTGTGATAGCCTCCCTGTATTTCAAATGCTTAGAAATTCCAAACTTGGCATTCCTCCTCGTTCACACCATGCAAAGCTGTCCTGACAAGATTCTTGCACACTGAGTCATTGTACTAGCTTGAAATAGTTTGTTTCCAATTTCTTGATGCTGCCCGCTCTCCACAATAGTAAAGCTTTATTAAAATCAATTTTATGTGCTCCAATTAGAATGAAGATTTTTGTTCCTCTCCCACAAAACAGAAAAAATGTTTGAACTGTTTGAACAATGAATGTTTCAGAAGGAAAGCAGCAAACCCATACTCCAACTGAAGAAACTGCTGCATTATTCCTTTACCTTATTATTAAAAGACAGAGATGTTTGTTGCCCTACTTTCCTGTTAAATTGGAATAAACCAGAGAAACAGTGTTTTCCAGAACTCCTTAAAGAAAAAGCACCCAGATCAACCCCAGCACGTTACCTACCAGAGCGAAACATTTCTGTGCTTGTGCCAAGGCAGAATTGGGTCTCAGTCGGATACATTCATCAAAGTCTTCCACAGCTTCCTCAATTTGGTCAAGCAGGATTTTCAGCTACCCAGAATGAAAGAAAATCCTATTTCTCTATTTCATCTGTGCTTCAGACACTTACATGATAATTCAAATAGCATCAGTTACTCATATCATCTCCAGATCAGTTTTAGAACTGTCTAGAAACCTACAAAACCCATAACTAAAAATCACTGTCATACTATATTATCAAAGCCACCAGTGAAACTTTGGCTACCTACACAAGTAGGCAATGACCCTGTGTAGGGATTGAGAATGCTTGCATTTTAGACTGCTGCCATCACTGCTTCAGCATGATGTCCAGTCTCCAAAATTATGCCATATTTTCTCAAGTTGTTTTGCCTCTCTGTAGCCAGTATCTGTGGACTATTTGGACGTTGAAGCATTTCAGCTTTTCCAGCTTTCATTCCAACTTCTTTTGTTTGGTTGGGGTTTTTCTGGTTTTGTTCTGACATTCTTATTCCTCCACAGGAGCAGAGTTCACTTCACCATTCTCTTACTTTACTGTGAAGCTACTGTAAAACACCAATTTTCAATCTGCAGAAAACTTTCATTCCCTTCAGTCAAGACATAGCATTTCATTTCTGAGCACTAAAGAGGTCTAAAAAATTCATGGAGAAAGACCCTTGATCCATGGAAGTCTTCCTTACAAATATGACTTAGCCTCTCTGCATATGCTAGTGTTCCTTTTTTACTTCCAGCACCATTCATCTTGCAGGTCTGTGGCAGCAGGCTTCTCTAGGGCTAGAAAGGACACAGCAGTGTCATAAGGCAGAGAAGGATGAGCTGAACAGATCCAAGTCCAGGCCACAGGGCTGCAGATGTTATCAGGGACACGTTACCTCTGCTGTAACAAAGCTTCCTGCTGTGCAGATGCTGCTCTGCCATCCAGGCCCCTTCACAGAACAGCTTTTATCTGCCGTAAATGCACACAAGCCACAGTACCTGTAAGTCACAGCTTATACTGACAGAGGGCTTTCCTATAGCTATAGAAATAAACTGCTTCCACCTGACCTGAACCTCCAAAGTAGACTGGGTGTTTATCCCACAAAAGTTCCCAATTAGGAGTTCATGTTTTTCTGCCACAACCAGTACGAAGTGTCTCCAATGACACCGTTTTTCCTTTCAGTATATACTGAAATAGCCAAGTGCTGGGACCAAATCTCTAAGGTTTCTTACTTGTCCTCGATGGTGGTAAACATCAGCATTCTGAGGATCAATGTCAGCAGCTGTGTTGAAGTCCTGAGTGGACAGCACAGGCTGCTGCTGCTGCATGTACATACTGCCCCGTTTGATCAGAGCGTTGGCTCGCAGCTGCAAGAAATGGTCAGAGAAACATCAGCCACCCCAGTGTTTCTCCACATTTAAGGCTTCATTACAATCACAGTAAATTTTTCATATGACTAGTCTCTCCCACTGATAGGTTTCAATTATTCTAAGCAGGAGTAAGTTTCATGTTGACCCTAAATGCATCAGCTCCCTTACTTAATTTCAAAAATGTCAGCCTATGCTTCCATCTTGGTGGATTTCCAAGCCCTCCCAAATCCTTCTAAATTCCTATGTTTACAAACACATCAGTGTTTTTTGAAGCAGCTGAATATGGAAGTGTACTTAAGGTTTTTCACTTATCCAGAGTGGATAAGCCTCCAATTCCTTCAACTTCCCTCATTCTTTAGTTTGTACTGCTTATCACCTTTAGTTTGCACTACTCAGTACAGTTGTCTCAAAAATCAACAAGCCCTTGAACAAAACAATTTGTCAGGAACAAAACAGTAAATAAACCAGAATACTCCCATTAAAACATCTGAAAATTTGGAAAAACAACTTCTTGAAGTATATGGCAAGTTTATCATCTAACTTCTCAATCCCAACTACAATCCAGCCGAGACAGATTCTTACCTTCACATTTGCATCTTCCATGCTGATGACCTGATCTAGGTCTGGTTTGGCAGCACTTGCATTGCCAATAAGTAAGTAGAAAGTAGCTCGCAGAAGCAAAGCTTCTGCCATGTATTTTCCCTTTGCTTCAATTTCTTTTGTGCTTTCACTGATAATTTTGTCATAGTTCTCTTCTTCCATATATTGTTTTGCTCTCAAATAGCCAGAGCTGTAAATGATGTAAGAACAATTGTATATATACATGTATTCACTGAACACTGCAATTTCCATTCAGATGTTTCATCAAATAATTACAAATATTAACATGTGCTATACTTTTACACCACCAGCATAGTTCCACTGGAACATCCATTCCTGGATGGGGCCATCACAGACGGAAAACAATTTGCACAAAAACTGGCTAAATTACGTTGGAAATAAAGAAGAAAAATATTTTAAAGCTTTTGAATGTGAGCTTCAGTAGTCCCTTGAGTTTCTTTTTCTCATGAAGAACAGCAATAATCTCTGCTTTAAAACAAAAGGGTGGAATTCATGGACAGGAAAGTGAAATATTAAACCTAGCAATGTGCAGCCTATATGTGGAAGAAAGGATTTAATAGCAAAAAATTACAGCACTGCCTTGTTCTCAGCTGTGTCCTGGATTCAGTGAATCTGCCTGTAGATCAGGACATTCTCTCTTACTTTAAAAAAAAAAATCATAATGCTGTTTGCAATTGTTTCCAAACTGACAGCACTGCAATCTTCCAAAAATAATCTGGAAAGCAGCATAGTAAATTAAAGAGCCATTTATATGGTGCTCACGCTCCACTAAAAAAAAACCCAAACAAAACCACAAAACCAAGTTTTTCTACGCCAGAACAAACTTCTCATTTATGGGCAATTTGATTCCAGAAAGATAAAACACCCTTTCAGCCTCAGTTGCTGTAAATGCATATTTTCATTTTAAAATCCCCTTTTCCTAGCTCATCTTTTCCCTTCCAGTCCAAAGGCTAACTTGCTCTCTTCCTTGGAAATGCTCCTTCAGTATAAAATATTCCTTTCCCAAGAAGCATCATTCAGCCCTCTCCAGTTCTCCCAAGATTTACTGTGATACTGTAGTAAATATTCAGCATGTTTTCCCAATCTCATTGTCCTTCCTCTGTTTAGTGCAAGTTTGGAATCAGTCAGTCAGCTTTCACTAAGGCCTCACTTACAACACTGCTATCATTTATATCAAAGGATTCTCCATGCCAAGTACTACACAGAGAGCAGCACGTTACACTCAGCAGAATGCCCAAACCACTGAAAACTTAATTCCAATACCAAATAATTCCCAACTGTACTGTACACTCACTTTTCTTTTACTTCAGAAGCCTCTCCCTCCTTGTCCTTATCTTCATCTGATTTCTCACCCTTAAGCAAAGGTTGGGAAATGATATCATCTGTGAAAGAACTGAAGTAGGATTTAATGAACTGTGGTGAGGGCATCAGAGGCTCCCGATTCTGAAACAGAGAAAGGTAATTCCAAGTCATTAGGTGGTAAGATCAGATGGTAACAATGGAAATGGACAACAAATGTGATTATTAAAAAAAATTGATGGAAGAATCAATGTACAACTTCCGCTATCTCATCTGATAGCCTGATATTTTGGATTTGCCAGCTTGATGTTTAGGGATTCTTTAAGCTTCACATCACAATGCAATACCATCACCAGTGAAAATAAAGGGATGATATTTGGGGGGGAGGGAGGTAGTATCTTTCCACATATGTGGCTAGAAATAAGGACTCTTAGGATATCATAAGACATTGGGGAGATGTACTAAGGCATTGGGTGTGCACATAAATTGGGTGAAAAATGCAAACTAGAGGTTTAAGCACAAGCCTAAATTCAAGCAGATTCTGAATGGCAGTTTTCTCTGTTCTCCAACTTGTCCAAGAGAAGCTGCTGTCATTGTTACAGTGGAGACTAATGAGGCAATATCCTAGTTCTGTGCCGAACTTGGCCCAGATAAAACACATTTTACTTGAAGTCCCAGAAGCAACACCTCTCAGGTACTGAATCTTTTCTACAGCCAAAAAATATTTCTTGCTCAAAATAAACTGCACACAAGAATTACAATTCAATTTCTCCTGCAGGAAAACACTGAATGCACTCTTCTGAAGCACACCTATCTTGTGATGCTATGTGCACCACACTTACAACACCATCTGTTGTTGCCTCGACACTACACATTTACATGAATTTCTGTAGGAAAGAAATTCAGCATCTCAAAACCAACACGGGATTTCAGTACTTCAACCACCATCAAAAAACAAGCAAGAATGCTTTAATAACAAGCAAGAATGTGTGGGCACCTGTCCCAACCTTTCTGTAAACCTACAGCCACTTGAAATTACTGCTCCTGGCTACCTCTATGCTTCCACAGTTCTCTGCTCTGCAGTTTCCCAACATTCATGCATAGACATCTGTTCCAACACACCCAGTTTCCATGAAGTTGCAAGTTCAGAAAAGCCCTATGTAGGGCAGCACACCAACTTAGGGTGTCTCCTGAATGTCATAACAAATTTGATTATTAAAGGGAAAAAACTGCTAGGAGTAGATCTCTCTTCCCTGCTGAGGTTCCAAAAACTTTGGAGAGGTCCCAAAGGAAAATAACATTGGTACAATGGCAGCTTTGTAGAAACCAGTTTGTGTTGCCTGTTACACTTCAGCAGATGAAGACAGTGACTTGTTTACAACAACTGACAGAATGCCAACAACCAACTTTTCAACAACTGGTCAGGTGAAATAACAATTAGTCAGCAATATCAAAAGTCCTACCTTGTACTTCTCTTTGGCCTTTTCTTTTCCAAGGAGTTTAAGAACTTTATCAGCTAATAACATACTTTGCTGGTTTTGGAAGGCTTCTAAAATGCAGACTGCAGTGACATCTAGGAAACAACGTACAAAAGTGAGATTAAAGGAATTCTGATAATCACTGGAGTACACTAAAATGTGCCACTGAATACGATGAAGTACTGCCAAACTAATACACGTCCTGTTCTCAGGCAAAAGCCTCTGTTTTCAGTTTGCTGTATTTGCTGTATTTTTCAAGATACAAGTCTGTCTCCAAAATTATCTTCCTGGGACAAAAGGACTTCATGACAGTGAAGGAAAAGAAATTACATTTCTTTTTCTCTTCATCTTTTTATCTAGAGACAAACACACTTAAATGAATACTGAAAATGTATACCTCCATCAGGGGCTTTCACCATTTTGAAACTTTGAGGAGAGTAATTACATTCATCTGATGTTTGCATTGACAGTGCTAACATAGCTTCTCTTCTGCGACTGGTCTTTATTTTCTACTTCTAAAATTCACATTCAGTCCCATCACATCTCACTTACTCCTCAGTTTAAGAAATTTTCCTATATTCTATCTCAAATTTTTCTCTTCACCTCTGTGACTTTGGAAGGGAGCAAGGAGAAATACCCTGCTGGCCTATTTAAAGTGCCAGCCCTATCACATGGCTTTAATTCACACAGAGAAACCTCTGCAAATGTTAACCCACTGCTGCCCAAGTGAAGCTTTGCAGTGTGAAATGCATTCTTACCACACACTGTTTCTCTGGATCCTCCACTTAATGCAATGCTACCACGGGTTTTCCCTGTTCAGTTTTCATTTAAACATCAGTGAAGATGAACAGAGTCTGGACTTGAAATTCAAGTAGTGTATTGTCTGAATATTCTTGAAAAGTAAATGTCTTACCCTGGAGTTTTAGTATAGTTACTGTAATTCTGCACTGCTAGAGGGACTGTTAAGCCATCATTTATACAGAAACTCCCTGCAACTCTGGCATGGTCAGGAAGCACATCAGAGTCCCTGGGAAAATATGGTACTCCCAGAAAGAGCGTGTTATACAACCCCAGCAGACACACTCTGCCCAAAGACTGCTGCACTCCAGGCTTGGCTGCAGCAGCAGCATCTTCCCAAATTATACTGCTAGGGATCACTGGAGGAGTTTTCTGTTGGTAGTGGCAGGGTTTTGAGGTTTGTTTGGTTTTGCTTTCCTCCACTACATGGGCATACCCTACTTCCTGGGATTTTACTGGCCATATGTGGTTGGCAGGTAAAAGCAAGGTTACAGAAAAACAGTGCAGTTCATAAAAAAGCAAGAAAGCTTCAGATCTGAAAAAACTGCAAGCGAAAAATCAAATACAAATCAAGGCTGAAAATAATTGTCACTAACATTAACACTATTAACATAAAAAGAAGTTATATTTAAAACTGTCCTACTGTCACAGGGACACTTGATCTTTCTTGGGACTTTTATCACCTCGCAGCTACATAAGGCTTGTATTTTATTACAGCACTCAGGAAGTGCAGCTGATACATAGTGGTTGCAAAGGAGTGCACTAAATGAACTAAGTTGTCCTTTTCTAGTCACTATGGTCTTAAAGGGCATAAAGGCATTCTGCCAGCAGATAAACAGATAGATAAAATTTCCACATCTAATTTACCGTCTAACTTGGCAGACCTAATTCTTAGCCATTACACATAATGAAACTAATTTAACAGTTAGATTTGCCAGCCAAAGCACTGCCTTATTTTCTGTCCTTCTTTGATAATATAAGCACATTTGTCTTTTAACTTAACAGCAGCAGGAATGATTTCACTCGGTGAAATTTGTATGGCTATTTTCAAGCACTATACTGTAGCTCCAAAGTGCCCTGAGACAACACATCTGACCTGTAGTTCTTAATTTCCATGGCTTCTCAGTTACATCTTCCTGACAGTTCAAAAGGTATTCTATTTAGGAATAGCACTTGGAAGGATTTGACACAGTAATTTCTGCCAAATACATAGTATTAATATTAAAAAAAAAAAAAAAAATCAATCTGTTCTGGTTTTCATAAGCTATGCACCAGAACAAAATGCTACTGAAGCTGTTTTCCCTCTAATACCTGTCCAATGCATTTAAATTACTGTAATACTTTTGTTTCTGACCATGTATCTCTACTTGCAAAAACACCCTCATTGCTGTAGTAGTGTAATTTCTCTAAAACAAACAGAGAAGAAGAAAGTCTGTTTACTGCATGGAAATAGAATGACTGTTGTCCTGGTTGTCATGTTAGATGAATTCTATTATAAAGCGAAGGAGTTTCCTGGAAAAAGAATACCTCGAGTTGCTACAGTAACATCAATTTCTCAGCAGTTATTTCAGATGTAAGCAGATGAGAGCTTGAGAAATGTGAAAAGGTTTCTTTTGACAAGAGAAGAATATGTGTTTGCCAAAGCTATGAATGGTTTTAAAAAAGTAATTCTGTATTACTGTAGCTACAGAAGTACAAACAAAACAATTCCAGAAGTTGCCACCTCCAAAGCAGCAGAGCTAATTCCACTTTTAAGTATACACAGCACGGGCCACTCACCTTCTAAACATTCCTTCTTATTGTCTAGCTTCTCATGGGCCTTGGCGCGTCTGAAGAGAGCTTTGACATACTTAGGGTTAAGCTCAACAGCCTTTGTGCAATCTTGTGCCACTTCTGTCCATTTTTGCTGTGGGCAGAAAACAACACAGTGAGAGAGGCCCCACTCAGCTCCCTGCGTTGGCTCCCCACAGCCAACTCCAGGGTCACGCGCACCCAGCGTGGCTGCGGCTCCGGGTGCTCCGGTTCCCCTGCTTGCCTCTGCTCCTGCAAGTGCCTCAGGGACAAACTGCCTGGGCACCACTGCAAACCACCTGCACAGAAAAGCCCCGGAACAGAAATGGAATTCCTACAGAAATATTAAACCAGACAGTGTAAAAATCCCATGGGAGAACATAACGAGTTGAAGCAAAGATGCTTGCAGGAGGTAACACGGGGGCTGAAAGACTGGTGTAAAACAACTAGAAGGAAAAAGATGGAAATATAATGAAACCAAACAAGTTCACCAAAGTCCTGAAACTTTTTTTTTTCCAAATTATTTAAATTTATCAAAACATGCTTTTCTAATAGAGAAACCACACACATTTGGGATTCATTAAGGCATGAATTTGTGTTAGACAAGAACTGGTTTATCCTTCCTCTAACACCAGATTTATGTAAGCACAGTCTCTCACTTGATACTTCAGATTGTACAAAGCCAACTTTTCGACTCCTTTATACAGCTCACCAACTCGACCTCAAAAGCAAATCCATCATACCATAATAAGCAACACTGGTTGACTTCTAAAATAACACCAAGTACACTCAGCTGTTGAGTAAATGTTACTTCCCTATGTGCAAAATTTAGGTCTTGGCCTTTACTGTGATCTCTGTGATTTTTTTTGAAGTATCATCCTTCCAAAATATTTGGCCTTTCACCTTTCTTTCATACTCAAGAGAAGTAAAATTAACTTATACACAAGAAAATTATTCCAGAGAAAAATAAATTAAAACTTTGTCTTAGAAGAACAGGATGCACAAGAATTGCATAAGATAGACTGAGAGTAGTTAACAGAAAATAATTTTATTTACATGTAGCAAAATATGATGAGCTGAAAAAAGCTGCAACAGCATCTTATTGTGAAGGCAGCAGATGTTATTACCTGGGACCTTTCAGTGGATGAAAGTGACAAAATACAAAATTGATAATGCTACTTTTTTTAATAAACACGTAATTATCTTTAATTTCTTACCAGTTGTTCATAGGCAGCAGCTCTATTTTGATAGAAGGTAGAAAGATCAAGGTTTTTCTCAGGAGGGCACAGGCTGATAGCCTCAGTGTAACACTGAATAGCTAGCTCATATTTTCCTGCTTTAAAATATTTGTTTCCTTTGTTCTTGGCTGCTTGGGCTCTACCAAGAGGGCTCTGAAAAAGAAAGTGATAGGTTAGTTCAAATTAAAAAGGCATCACAGCACACAAGCTATGCACTTTACGGCTCATCTTCAAAGATATGAAAATGGATCTGAGTTGTAAACTGTAGCCCAGACTTCTGAAAAATCTCACTGATTTCATTTCCTGGAAACATACAAGAATTTTCTTTTGCAAGTGTAGCAGACAGGAGACAACCTCTTCACAAGATTCACTACAATGGCAATAAACAATGCAGTGATTTCTGTTTGGAAAGCTAAACAGATTGTAATCTTTTACATGGCTGGTGATCAGAAGAACCAATGAGGTAAGCTGTTTCTGCAAAGGCTAAACGTGCAAAGACAACAAAGTCTTCAAAGCAATTCAGACAGAAGAGTTTCCTTCTGAAATACATACAGCCTGTAAGACCAGAGGTGACTCATCAGACCATGAATTAAATATGGAAAACATCTTGTGGAAAGACCTATTGAGCAAGACAAATAAAAACCTCTAAGGAAAATAAAGCTGGTTTGCCTTTCATGCACTAGACAAAGCAACTTTATAGCTGACTCCTCTACAGCTTCACACACTGCTTCCCACAATAACAAGTGTTGGACCATCACCATCTTAGCAGGGGATGGGAAACTTTGCTGACTGGCCTGAGATCCTGCTAAATGCATCTTTATGTTCTGCACCACATGTTGATGATCTGTATTTCTGCAGAAACTAACATTGCTACCTGCAATCCCTAGATTTACACATCAGTTATCAAATCTTGTGGTTTGTAAGGGATCAGATGTAGAAGTGCTCTATCAAAGGGGTGTAACCTGCATTCAAGAAATAAAGAGCCGCAGAAGATTCTAACATTGATCTTCTGGATTTCTGCTCCTCTGTCACAGCCTTGCTTCATTGACAACATTTTGGGACAGTTCTGCCAGACAGAAATGAACAGATGTATGAGCACATATGCCATTCTACAAACCTTTATGAGGAGGGAAAGACTACAGACTGGGGACAGGAGTGCCTTTAACAATAGCTGCGGGATTCACTGCATCTCTCCTGCACTTCAGATCATCTAGGATTTGTTGGGAACTGTTCCTGCTGCTCTTTGACCATACTTCTGCCTCCTCTCCCCACTCATCCACTGCCAGGGCCAAACTACAACCAGACAGCTGTAACACAAATTTAAAACCAACTTTGCATTTCACTTGCCCATTCCCCTTAATGTCTGCTCATTTCATTCCAACCTGATCAATTTTTGCATCTAAGTGATTTACTTTAAAACTGAAAACCTGAGGGGAAGCCAGGACTTGCTCTACAACCTGTCTTTTAAGGCCTGGATCCCTATCCTGACAGGAGAAAATCAGATAATGGGTACTAGCCTTAGTTCCTACATAAAAGCAGGCATCCAAATAGAACAAAAGGATCTTAGAGGCATTATGCTGAGGGGAGACTTACAAGTGAAACCATATAAGGGAGAGAATTTCTTAAATATCCCTACTGCCAGAAAAGCTCTTTTCTCACAAGTCATTAATCATTGGGCTCACAGGAAATCAATCTGTGCCGTCTTCATTGTTCACAGAACAAGGCAATCTGCTAGGCTTTCAGATTTTTCTATTGTAAGGCTTTAAATTTAAGTTGATAAAAGATTATTAACTTCACCCCATACATTCTGTGTAACTCTGTGGATACATAAGCCAGAATTAGAGTGCAAATATTTTTACTGAGAGCCAAGTAACTGTGTATCTGATAAGCTGTTTCTTTAAAACTTAACCAAAGTCTCAAAAGGTTAAATTTATTTTGAGCAGGTCCTCAATTTACCTCCAAATACAACGCTTTTCTTTTAACAAAGGAAAGGGTTATGCATATGCTGCAAACTTAAATGCATGCAAGTTAGCTTGAATTTTTTCTTGTGCATTTCTAGAGCAAACCACATTAAAAATGCCTTTCTGTAATAATCTCACAAAATTCAGTGCTGTTCCTATTAACTTGGATGGAAAAACACATGATATGGGCCACGTTGTATCATTCATACATGTGTTCCCAGTGTGAAAATTATTTAAGACTGCAGAAATTAAGCCTAACTGCAGCTAGGTTACTACTTTATGATCACTGCCAATTGCTGGAGGCCAGGGATCTCCTATCCCAGTGTGTGCCCCAGGCTGAGCAGTCCATGTGTTCCATCCTAGGCACTCTGAGAGCCCTGCCCCACAGCCCTTGAGTAAAGACACAAAGCTACAGATGACGAGTGCTGGATAACACCCAACGGCTGCTCCAGTGCCAGGCGTGGGAATCGTAACTGGAAACAAGATGTGTAGGTCTGGGGCCGTCACTGGTGCTCGGCTGGTTTTCGGGAAGCATCAAGTCTTCAGACAAGCCTACAAAGTGTGCATGCACAACAGTGAACAAAAACTTCAGAGGCTACGGACATGATGCCGAAGTTATTAAAAGAAGTAACTCTGTTATGTGAGTGAACTTTTAGTAACAGAGGCAGGGTCGCAGACCACACAACCAATCATACAGAAATGAATCATGGAACATTTGCTGACTCTGTGGGGTACCCCCTGCTGCACCCATTGCATGAGGCAAGAAATGTGGGGGTAAAGAGTCAGAACTTAGAGCACAACACGCTCTCATGCAATAAGTCAGCAGTAGTGCCCAAGGCAAGGAAGAAATCAACTTGTTTGTTTGTTTATGCTGCCTTAAACTAGACTGCTTGCTCTGAGATGTTTTATCTCTGCACTCTTAGTCAAACTGCTCTGCTGTAGCTCTCAGTATGCTCCCAAAACACCACCAAATCCAATGCATGTTTTTGTTGGGTTTGGTGAGGTTTTTTGCTGTTGTTGCTTTGGAGGCTTTTTGGTGGCTGTTTATTTAAAAACAAAAGATATTAAAGAACTCACATTACAATATAGTCTGCAATACCTTTTTGTGATAGCACTAATAAGAATATGAAAAGTAATTCTTCACATAAGGTCAGGTTTTGAAGGTTTGTCAAGCCTTAAATTTAACCCTGACAAATTTTTTAAGCATATTTTTTAAAAAATTCCTTCAATTGCTACATTGGACGTACACAAGATGTGTACATAAGAAACTGATTACACAAACAAACTTCATGTACCTCATGCACAAGTAATCAAAAAACCTCACTTCTTCCATTTTCTTGCCGAAGTAATAATTCTAGACATGATTTTCCAATTACACTGCTTCTCCTCAGCTGACCCATTGCCATCCTATGTGGCACACTGCACATTTTTTATCCCCAAGGTGAAAGTCCATATAGAGCAAGAAAAACTCTCCAGTATGTCATCTTTTGGTCAAAGAATCTGTGCAACAACCAAACCAGCTCAATAAAATGAATGTAAGTTCATAACAGCCCAACAAAACAAATAGCTCAGAAGTTATTTGCAGCTACACAAAAAGTAACATCTCAGTACTCAGAACTGCTTTCAGCAACTGTTCATTAACAAGTCTTAGAACAGAGCTTAAGCCAAAGGACACTTGTGAAACTGAGTTATCAGTTCTCCAGGTACCTGAACAAGCAGATTGCTAACTGTCTAAAGAATAGACAACACTGACAAAATATTCCTAACTTATAGTTTAGCCTCAGCAAACGTGCTTTCCTCACAAAATGTTCAGAAACTGTGTGCAAACAGCAACTTAACAGCAATAGACAGCCAGCTGCAAGAATAATAATGCTTAGTAGCTCCCAGCAACGGCAATATTGTTAAACTAGCAGTTCAGAACTTTATATATTTGAGAGAGACTCTTATTCAAAGCAGAACAAGAAATTTCCTGCCAGCCAATGATGACAGTGATTCACAACAGAAGCATGAGCAGAGAGTTTCAGCGTTTTCTTTTGGTTGAAAAGGATTTGCATGAGCCCTTGTCTGACAGATGACATGGAGGGTGACTACTGCTTCAGCCATCTTAATTCAACTTGCAAAAAAGTAAAGCCTTGCTCTAGACCTCTTTTTCGTCCTTTCCAAGTAAGAGGACCCTCTTAATGAGATGAGGTACCAGGAAAAAAAAATCCTGTTCTTTTCTGAATACCTATCTTTCCACTACTTTTTTTTTTTAAACTAAGGTTCATCTCAAGTCTAATTTCAAACAAAGGCATTAACTGAATATAAATGGTTTTAAAAGTCTCCTTAGCACTAAAACCACTATGAGAAAAAGTATGTTTACATGAGCTTTAGAAGTAAATTCAAAGCACAAGCAAGGATATATTATAGTCAGAAATAACAAAGCTGAAGTCTACAGGACAATTTCACAATGTTCTCAGTCAGTCACCTTCCTGTCAAATGAATTTGCCATCCACGCCTTCCATGAATAAGCAAGCTGCACATGAGCTGCCAAGAGTCTAAGAATTGTTCTACTGCTATTGTACGCACATTTAGGAGTTCCCTACACCTGTCCACTGCAGCTGGCATGAAACAGAAGACTTACAGTAGGTTGACAGTGAGATTTATTAAGCAATAGGTGCACAGTACAATAGAAATGACTTCTTAGTTACTCTGCTTAGATCAGTTCAGAGTAAGTACCAACATGAGTGTATCCAGACTAAGGGGTTCAATTCGTTCCTAACCTGATCCGATGTCCCAGCAGTGAGAGAGGCAGCATTCAGCAGTTGCTACTAAAACAGATACTGGGAAGAAGCCATGCTAGCTGGCTGCTGATCCCGATATGTGGCACCACAAAGGCCGAGGCGTTTGTCACGTTCATCCACCACTGACTGCACTCAAGGACTATGCCCAGCTCACAGGAAAGTGTGCGGCGACAGGGAACTGCTGTGGACAGCAATGGCTTTGTCTGCAATACACAAGGCCACCCAGCTGACCTCTCTCACACCAAACACAGGGTTACCCTGTGAACTTGCTGAAAGAGTTAAGGGGTGAGATTTGGACTATCACAGAGCCACAGAAGGAATTGATTCCAACTTCAGGGGAAAAAATACTGAAGCAACCAACACATTACCTCACTGACTATCCAGTGCTCACTCCTGTAAGACAAGGAGGATACAAAACCTGTTAAGAATTTATCATGGAATAAGTTTAAAAAAAAGAATCAATTGGGCACCAGCTAAAGCAATATATGCAAAGCACTCCATGTTTGAATTATGCAATATTCCCTACAAACTAGGAGAGCACATACAAAGCCCCTGTTACTGAGTGACTAAAACACATTCCATCTAAATTACAAGAAACAACGACAACTGTCATTAACAAATGCAATTTGGTTTTATGACCTTTAAGTCATCCATAGATGAAGTTTTTTCACCATCACTTAACTGGTCCAATAATACCAGTTTATTGTACTGCTGAGGAGCTGTGCTTACAGGAGAAGGAATCTCAAAAGTAGTTCAGCTTTTCCCGATATAGCACCTGTGCTAAGGGCTTCTGCCAACACAATGTCAGTCACAGATCACACACTTGGCCAGTGCATCAATGCCAGGAGAATCCTCTGGCGTAGACACAGCCTGGGAAAAAAATGTGAGGCCTGTGCAGCAGGTAAAAGAAAAGCTTGAACTGCATGCAAAATAGTACCAAGTCTGAATAAAGAACAGGGAAGATATTGGATATTACATATTTTTAAAGAACAAAGAAAAATAATTCAAGGTCATGCCTTCAGAAATGGTGACCAGAACATCAAATGGATACAGGGGCTGACTTAATGAAAAGCACAAAGAAGTATGAGTCCTAAGTTACATCTATGAGTAAAAGAATAGTTAGTTGTCACAGCTGTTGGTAGCGAATTCATTATTGACCCATGTGTTTTCCAAAAGATTTTCCTCTTGTATTTCAACTGTGAAATGAATTACTGGCTCTTATTCACTGTGCAGACTTGTATGTAAAATCCAACTGAGTTTCAAAAAATACCGCATCATGTTAGAAAGGCAGATTAACACAATGCAAGCAGTTTGACAAGTGAAGCATCTGCACTGGTTGTACTTTCCAATCATGGGTCTTATCAATAATATCCATAACTAATAAAACATGAGAGGAAACATGAAATCTACATGGCATCATTGCTTTGGACATGAGTAACAGGAAGACAATTCTCCACACACACATAAAGTAGTCAACGGAACTCGCAGCCACATTTATTTTCCTGCTGCAGCCGTATTTTGACCAGCTAGACAATTATCTCATGTAATCAGTCAAATCTGATATCTTCTGCAGCTTTCCTAAGCAATACCTCCCATTTCTTTACAGTGTAAGCAGTGACACTCTTCAAGAAACTTTGGATCAGGTCACACCACTCAACTTATTCTTAAATGCAGAGTCTTCTCATAATTCAATTTGTGGAGCAACACACAATATTTTAAATCAAATGCTACATAAGCGTTTTAAATGTTTTAAGCACTTCCTTTCTACAACTGCAGAATGACTACAAACCCTTGGATATTACTGGAATTCAGAAACACAATCAAGGAACCCAAAGTGAACATACCAACAGGGAAATCACTGCAGCGAGACAAAGGTCACAAGCAGCCTGAAAACTAGAGCTCACACTCAACAAGCACAGTCCCATAAATATGCCAAATGCTGCTTGCAGCCACGAGCCAAAGTTACCACAGTAAACAGTCTGAATTTGTCCTGTGTACACAACTTGTTCAGTGCTGTTTGGTGCCCAGGAAGGAACAAATCACTGCATTCAAATAACTGCCTCAAGGTCCAACACAGGTTTTAGAGATTCTGTGCTTCCAGGAATGCCCGAGGGAAGCTATGATTCACTAGCTGGGGAAGTTGCCACCTTCCTCACCACTCCCACGTGTGCCTGCCACTGCCTGCCCAATCGAGTCAATCTTCATCATTCAAACCATCAAGGTTAAAAGAGACTTTTTCCAGTCTCTGGAGGGTGATGTTTTTCTCTCCTGATCATTTCAGATGGGAAGTTTAAACTGTCTAACAGTTCAAAGCATTTTGGATGATGCACAAGAATGGGAGAAGAAAGTACAGTACGGGACATTCTTGTCAAAGTCAACCAGTTTGTCAAATCCATCACTTTAAGCATGCTTGTCAACTGCAACCTCACCTCAGTAACGGAGTGTGACTGGCAAGGTACATCTGTGGCTGCAGATGTGCAGAAAGTGCATCTTAGAGGCATTTTCCAAACACAGATATACAAGAGAACCATAGATCTGATCTGGACTCTGATCTTTCATGTTGTCCTTCAGTTTTTGCACAGACCATTTTATCTAAAAATTCTCAGAACGGTAATTTACAACGGGATAAATGTAAGTTTTAAGAGCATTCCTACTTAGGAAAATTCTACATTTAAAGTCTCTGCTGCATAAACTCTGTGGCTTCTATATTTTCATGGACTTGATGAGAAGATGCATTTGGCAACGCCTGTTCTCGGAACAAACTACTCCTGATCGCTGTGCTAAGTGCACTGTGGGTCACACAGGCTGACCACAGTGAGACATGGAGCTCCAGGAGCATGTCCAGCCAAGAGTGACAGAGGTGGTTAAGGGACCCTAAAGGAGAATGACCTGATCAGCCTTGAGAAGAGATGGCTGACTGGGGACCTGGACCTCATCAATATCTATCAGCATCTGGAGGAAATGTGCCAAGAGGATGGGACCAGGCTCTACTCGGTGGTGCCGAGCAATGGAACAAGAGGCGATGGGCAGAAACTGATGCACAGAAGTTCCACCAGAATATGGGGAAGAACTTCTTTACTGTGCAGTGACCGAGCACTGGAACAGGTTGCCCAGCAAGGCTGTGGAGTCTCCCTCACTGGAGATATTCCAGATCGTCTGGACACAATCCTGTGCGATGTGCCCTGGGTGACCCTGCTCGACCCGGGAGACTGGACCAGATGACCCACTGTGGGCCCTTCCAACCTGCCCAGTCTGTGATTCTGTGACCTGCCGGCCGTGTCACGCAGAGCACGACAGGATGTCACCCGAGCTCCATCCCATCACACGCCTGCTCCTCGGTCGGGACCGGCACCCTGAAAGCCGCTTTCCGGACCGGGCCAGCGGCCTGCCGGGCCCTGCCTCCCGGAGATCGCAGCCCGGCCATCCCCACGCTGCTCCGGGCGGCCCGGCCGGCGGCGGGACCCCGGCCCCGGCCCCCACGCGGCGAGCCGCTGCAGGCGGCGCCGCTCCCCGCTCACCATCTCCTCGTGTCCGGGCCCGTCGGGCTGCCCGGAGCCGCCGTCGCCGCCGGGCCCGGGGCTCGCCCGCCCCTCGGGGGTCTTCCGCTCGCTCGCGCCCTTCCCGCGCCGCGCCGCCCGCCGCCCCCACAGGTAGATCGCGCCGGCGCCCAGCAGGATGGGCGCGCCCAGCACCAGCGCCAGCTGCCAGCGGGACAGCCCCGCGGTGCCGCCGCCGCCCGGCGCCTCCACGGGCTTCGAGGCGGCCATGACGCCCGGGAGTAGGAGGAGGAGGAGGAGGAGGAGGAAGGAGGGTCAGCGGACACGCGGGGCGCGCCGGGAGGGCGCGGGGAGCGCCGCCGCTTCCGCCTGCCCGCAGCGCCCCCTGCCGGCGCGGAGGAGCGCCCGCAGCGCCTGTGAGGGAGGCGGGCGGAGGCGCCGGGCGCAGGGACGGGCCGGGAGCGGGGGAGCTCCCGGGCACACAGCGCTGGAGTGGCCTGGGGGCCGGAGGGATTCGTGCGGACGGAGTTCTGGGCCGCTCACACGAGAAGTGCACTCCACATCTGCGGTGCTGTGTCCGGTTGTGGGCTCCTCAGTACCAGAGAGACGTGGAGCTCCTGAAGCGGGTCCAGCAGAGAGCAACCAGGGCGGTTGAGGGACTCTTAGGAGGAAAGGCTGAGGGAGCTGGGCCTCTTCAGCCTTGGGAAGAGACGGCCCTCATCAGTGTCTACAAGTAACTAAAGAGGGGCTTCCAGGAGGATGGATCTAGACTGTTCTCGGTGGTGCCAAGCAATGGGACAAGAAGCAATGGGCAGAAACTGCTGCACAGAAGTTCCACCGGAATATGGGGAGGAACCTCCTTACTGTGCAGGTGACCGTGCACTGAACAGGTTGCCCAGCAAGGCTGTGGAGTCTCCCTCACTGGAGATATTCTAGACCCATCCAGACACCATCCTGTGCCATGCGCTCTGGGATGACCCTGCTTGAGCAGGGAGGTTGGACCACATGATCCACTGTGGGCTCTTCCAACCTTACCCAGCTTGTGATTGTGTAATTCTGTGACATTTCAGCTAACATGGATGATTCAAACTTTCTAGGACTTTGTACTGAAGAGTTTTAGAGCAATCCTTGTTATAAATTAAGTCTTTCTGTTTTCTTCCCAGTTATTAATTCAGTCTGTCATAAAAATTACTTAATGTGCAATACTGGAATTTCGTTCATGTGTATGTCTATGCCTAGTTAAAATCCTTACCTGTAGGCTCAGGAACCTTTTGTTTCTGTCGCCACTTATTTCCCTGGAGCACTCAGCTGAAGATGAAGAGGAGTCATCTTTGACATGTTTTTACAACCAGATAGCTCCAGTCATCTCATGGCTGGAAATTTCATTGTAGATGGGAGCAAAATGTGACAAGACACATATTTCACAGAAGAAAAAAGGACTTCAAATAAAAACAGCAATAAGATTGCAAAGCAAACTCCTCAGGATCCCAACTAAAATTTGCCCTGCTGCGCTCTGAGTCAGTATATCTGCATGTCTGGTAGTAAACAACTTGAGAAATGTCCTTTAATTTATGGATTATTACTATTTATGTAAACATATTTTGACAAAGCTGTGGGACAATCTCTCTCCCAGTTCTCCCTGTCACCTGTCTCAGCAGGGCAGAAGCATTTGGTATGCCACACAGCAACCTGTAGTTCTGTCTTGCACATCAGTAAAGAAGAAACCTGAACCATGCAATAGAAAATATGTATCCAACACGTCGATAGCTTCCTGCTGGGACAGCCTCAATTCCACCCACATGATGCTTCCTGTAGGCCTTCAGATGTGCCTTGCCTGTACAGATGGGTGGCCTCCAGGATGTAAATCAAATTCAGGCTGTTTGAGTATGGCCAGGAATGTCCTTCCCCACCTGGAGAATCAGCCTACACATACTTTTGATTGCTTCAGGTATCTTTTTACTGTACTGTTTTGGAGGCATTCCTCTTGCTCCTATCCAGGCTGCTGCAGGCATCTCCAAGCTCTCATACAGAGCATCTGAGGTGATTCCATCTGCACACCCGTGTGCTCAGTTCCCTCTGCTAATCACACTCTTGCCTGCCTGGACAAGGTAAAATTGGGCACGTAGACATCCATGACCAATCATTCCCTTCACCCATATCGTTCAGAATGAGCAGTCCTACATTGTACTTAAACCTCACACCTACACCCACACGGATGAAACGGGAGTTTTGTAGCTACATCTGTAGCTCTAAATAGGTTGGGGAAAAGGCAAGGTTTAATGCTGGACCACTCATTTTCTGTAACGCTAAATTACCAGCAAGTTTTTTGGCATATTTCTGGTCAAGACCAACCCAGCATCTCCACAGCAATGCCTGGGCACCAGCAGGACACCTAGCACACACCAAGGACTTCTTCCAGTAAGAAGTTAGATATGGGTTCTTCCTCCCTTGCAGTCTTCCAACACCATCCCAACAGGCTCTACAGCCTTAGAGCCCTCCTCGTCCTCCTGCCCAAAGCATGTAACACATCTTCCGGTTTCATACTGTACAAACAACAGTTTCGTGGGCCACAACAGTTTCTGTGTTATATCAGAGATTTTGAAATAAAGGAGACACAAAAATGACAACAACATATTACAGCCACAGTGCAGTACATAGAGCCTCGAGGAGACCCACAGCACAAACACCACATAGGGTACATGTGGTCAGTTTAGATACTTGATCTGAGCGCCAAAAATCAATCCCTGGGCCTGTTCTGTTCTGTGGTGTAGGCAAGGCTTGTATGGCTTACACCCAGGGCTGGTGAGGAAGAACCAGCACATTTTTACCCTGAGTGCATTCAAGTGAGGCAGGACCTCCCATAACCCTGAGATGGCCCTGAATGATGAAATTACTCAGGTGAAAAGCAGCAGCTGCAAGCTTACACTGTCATAACCCAAAAATGAATAAGCAGTTGCTTCAGGGAGGGCTTCTACCTAGACAGACCATGTTTCCTAAATACTGAAGGAGGAGCAGAGGCAACAGAAGTCAGGAGAGAGAGAGCAACAGCAGAAGAGTGGGCCATTTGTGCTCCCTCCCACAGAGCCAGCTAGGTCTCTGCAAGCAGCTGTGCCAGCTTCTGACCAACATCAATATGTCAATTCTGCTTCTCAAAAATCACAAGCCTACTTTGAGCCTGTGTAGGCCCCCCGCAGGCATGTAACTGTGGGTAATTCTGCATCGGTATTGACAGCTGGGGCACTCAGCAGCAACACAGGGAGCAGCCACAGCCCTGCCACCCGCCCCCTGCGGCAGTGTCATATTGGACATCGCTGCAATGGAAAGGTTAAAGGAAACCTTGTTCAAAAGAGATGAGAAAGGGTGCACTTATGTTTAGATGGTGCCCAGGGCTGCAGTGAGACAGGTTTTGGGGAGGGAGTGCTGAAAGAGTGGTTGAAACTGTGCCTCTGCTTCCTCTTGTTGGCAGAACAGTGTGAAGCTACTGGCCTGGTGGTAGAATTTGACCTTGCTTTGCCTTGTCTGGTTGGGAGACCCCCCTCCCCCCGCCCAAGTTTGGAGCATCTGTGCATGGAATATGATGAGGATGATGATATTTTCTTTGCAAAATGGATGAGCAGCTTCTGGGGCCACAACTTGATCGATGAGAAGGAGAAAGAAGGCAGAGGCCTCAAGAAACGTCAGACACGACTCTGTAGTGAAAGGAGAGCATCCCTACCGGTAAGAGCTGTGTGCAGCTTTCTCTGTGTGTGCATGTGATTTATGTATAAATATAACTTCCATCCCCAGAGGCAGGGCCCTAGGGATGTATGAGGAGGAGAATGGGACACCTTGCCAAGTAAGTTCAGTTCCTGCTGGCAGCTACTAGTTGCTTTTTGAACTTAACTGTCTGCCAGGGTCAGGCCTCTGTGGTCTTGGAATACAGGAAAACTGGTAAACTCCAAGGTAAGTGATGACAGGACCAGAAATGTAAGAAGTGTGTGATAGCTGCCTAACTATGTATTACAATGTTGTTCTGGCTGCTCAGCACAACCTGGCAGAGATCAAAACATTTTGCACCTGCGTACTTCAAGATGGTCTGTAATGAGTCTGTTCTTATGTGAAAAACTGTATAACTCCATATGTATTAAAAAGATTTGGACCTAATTCTGCAACTATACTGTCTCCAGGAAATTTTACCCTTTACCTCTTGGGACCCACCTGTTTTCAGGGGTAACTTCTGTTTTAAGCTAGAGGATGCAGTCCCTCCTGGTTTAAAATATCTGACTCTGAAAACAGTGATATAAAACAAAGCTTACTAAACTGTGAAGTAAGATTTTAAGGTAGAAGTACATTTTTTATTCTTTAACTAACAAAACAGTTGGGAAAGGGGCAGGTTCACGTGCAGAAGGCAGCTCACAACTAAGTGATTATCAAAATTAGGTTAAACTGAAAACAGCTGTTCACAGTCTCTCTTTATTCAAAGATTGTTGCTTTTATTTCAACTTTTAAAAGAACATTTAGGTAGTCCAAATCTGTCTCCTTTTTTTCCAATGACAGTTGGAAAAACAATCAGTTGTCTTAACAGACATACTATTTTCCTTTACAAACCATTATTTACTTATATCCTTAGATCATTATGGCTGCAACAAAGCAAATGCTAGTACATTGGGGAGAAACAGCTAATCTTTTCCAAACATTTTTTTGTGCCATTCTATGTTTCCACCTTGCAAGTTGTTCTCCACTGCAGCTGTCATGTTCTAAGCTGTGGGATTTTTTGTTTCCAAAAAAACTGGCTAAGAAAAATGAAGGAGTCCAAAACCACTTCCTCCCTCTTTGAATTCTTGGACAGGCTGGAGAGGTAACCTTCATTCATAACTTCTGGTCTGATCAGCCATGTTTGTTATTTACTGTTATATTTCACCTCGGCCACAGGTTGCAAGACAGACTCTGAGCTAGAGCTTTGCTGCTGTATTCCATCAGAATGCTGAATATATAATGTTTATTAATGGGGGTGGGGGGGAGGAGGTTAGTTATCTTTACTGTATTTTATTTTTTTCACTCAGAGATCCTTGCAGATGTGATTTCTTTAGGCCTCAATAGAAACTGGAGTGTAAGAATGTACTTTAAATCACTTTCCATTCAGCAACATGCTGAACACATCTTCTTGTGTATTTGTGGCTGTATTCATGTGTGCACAGACATTTCATTTGAAGCATGTCCTTATATTCAGTTTGTTCAAAAGCTATTTAAATATTTAGCTAATAGCTATTCAAATACTTTGCTATACTTGCATTCCTGAATCCGTACCTGGAATTTAGATTAAGCTGGCTGACAGAAAGACTGTGATTTTTTGATGTTACTGTTTAATGAGCTAAAGATATTGTGTGCACTTAATTATGTCTGGCCTTTACATTAATGCTTCACACAAATTTGTCTTGCTCCACTGGTTTCATACAGAAGATGTAAATTTTGACTGCTTTTTTTCTCAGTGCCTGAAGTTGGCTGGAGGAATGAGACGGGAAGATTTTTTTGGGAATTTTAGGGTTTGGGGATACATTTTGAAATGAACTCTTGATTTGGAAGCTGAGTAGTTGGTAATAAAGAGCATTAGTACACGTTGTCTTTAACCAAAGCCAGAAGTTAAACAAGTGGGCACTACTGATGCCTTAGAAATACCTCCAGAAAGAGCATCTCCTTTTTGAGAGCAGTAGCTTGCTATTGCACCTGGATGTGTGGTTTTTTCATAGTTACTACAAATTATAACAACTGTAAGATTAATTATTACAAATTATAACTCTTGTAAGATTCAAAACCCTGGTACTGTTATTTAAACATTGTCTTCATTTTATCAGAACAGTGCTAATTATCAGGAGGTGTAATAACTGAGATTAGACTGCATCTCTTCTGAACGTTAGTACCTCCACAGCAGATCACAGTGTATCCTTTCTTCTGTCTCAACACTGAAAATTGAGATAACTCCACTGTTTACATGAAAATCAGGTTCTGACACAGCTGTTGGCAAGAGCTCCTTGTGCAGGTGCAGTGGAACAGCCAAAAGAGCACTGCCAGCTCACTTGGTCTCACATCCAAGGCTGGTATTCAGGGCATCAGCAGCAGAGCAGTCCTGCCCATGTGAACTGCTTCTGCCCCACAAGCCTTTTGGTGCTACACAGCTACGTGCTCTCAGGGTGGCACAAAAGGTGGTTCTACTGCAAAATCATTTTCAGCTCCAAACTGGTGTATTGATCTTTGTAGTTTTTCCTGTCCTGTAGTAAGACATTCAAGCCCCTGCTCCCACCTCAGAGACAAAAATAAACTCCTGTGGTATCCTATTGTGGTACAGCCCCCATCCCAAATTCGGATAAAGCTTTGTAAAATAACTCCCAAACTAACAACAGTTTTCATTATTTTTTCCCCAATATCTTGGTGTACCTCACACATAGTACTGAGATGAGCTTTGCAAAATGCTTTTGCTATTGTCATTCACATTCTGCAGAGGGGAACACAAAATTATATTCATCCTTCCCTGGGTCACTGGCAAGTCAGGCTAAAACACGTAACTCCACACTCAGGCTAAAACAACACGTAGCTCCACTCTCCTGGAAAGCTCAGAGTTGTGTATGTTGCTGTGGGCCAACACTGAATGTGAAAACGGGACAATTAAGTCATCTGTTTCCTTCTCCTTTATTTAACTTGTTCCCCTGGCAAGCTTTAGACAAATTAACTGTGATACTCTTTTTGAAGCCTCCAGTTATTACTTTCCTTGACACATTCTAGTTATCCTACATCATTTTGGTTCAGAACAGTTCTTACTTCCCAGACATTTTGTTGTAAGGAAAAGATTGGAGGCAAAGGAGAACTGGTAAGAGTTTTACAACCCCATACATGTATCCACCTTCAAATAGACATTGTTGCTCACAGGAGAAAATTGCTAAGAGCAGCTGAGAGTGGGAGCAGAACAACTGACTGCTGTTGAAGCTACTGACATTTAATTTAAACTAAACTTAGAGTGATCTACCACAATATTGTTACTATAGACCAATTGGAGCCCAGACCAAAACATTTTTAAGAAATATGTGTTTGTCTATAAGCTTCTCTGAAGGAAATGAAGCCATGGGAGAGCATCTGAATGTCAGATGTTTCAAAATATCCCTAAAATACTCGGGACATTGTGTAAACTCCAGCAAACAATGATCACTTGTGCTGACACACTGAAGATTAATTTTCTTACTGACAGCTGTGCAAGCTCTCAGATCAAGCCCAAAAGATGTAAGCAATTAACTTGTCTACAACAGAAACTGAGAAAGAGATAAGGCAAATTATACTGACAACAAGTTTTGTTGTGTGAATTATTTTTGTTTGTGTAACTTTTGTGTGTTTGAGATGGGCAATTAGCAGAAGATTAGCTGTTTTGTAAATAGACACACTGAGCATGAGTGGCCTTTACCCAACACAGAAAAAAAGGAGTACTAATGGTAAAGAGAAACAATCCCTGAGATCCCTTGGTGCTTCTGGCTTTCCCAGCACTGGCAAAAAATCCCCATTTTGATGGTGGAGAATTTAATGTATCATGCAAAGCACTGTGAGAGAAGGCACAGTCACAGTAATATGATTGCATAGACCTATCTGTGTAGCTTTACCCTTAGCCCACTGAGGCAGATGGGCATTTCAGAGGAAAGGCTGTCCCTTTTCTGGACCATTGCTGCCATATTGGTAGGTAAACTGCAGTCTTTTTGTTGAGGGCTTCACTGTAATTCTATCTGTGAAGGGAAATTAAAAAGCAATGTCTTAGTAAAAGAAAACATTTACAGACATTGCAAAACAGGATAGAATACAATCCCCCATTTCAGCTGTCCTCCTGTGTTTGTAGTTTGTTTTTTTTTCCCCAAACCCTCTAGGAACAGATACCAGTGATTTTTACCATGAGACAATTTTTATTTCCAGGAAAGAATATATGTTGATGCCATTAAAATGACAGAGAAGACATTTAGCTTGTTGAGCCTGGCATGGCATGTGTGCTCTCGTCCCTTGAGCACAATGTGATTGCTTTGATGCTTTCTAAAGTAACAATACAATATGACCTTACAGAACTTACAGCTGTATTGACTGGTTTGAAACCAAAGTAAAAACGACATGGCAGAAATCGTTAACACTACTCTCAGAGACAGTCCATAATACTGGACATAGTAAGCTTATGCCTGGAAAAAAAACCAGTACCATATTTTTTGTAAACTCTCCTTATTAGGTACTTCTGTTGGGTGTGAGATTTATTATATTTAGCATCTCTCATCAAGCCTGTCTAAAGTGATGTAGCCACAGCCATATGAATGCACAGCCCCACTATTCAGAGAAAGGCTGCATAGGTTCCTGTTGTGCCAATACATTTATAGCAGCATCTGGACCAGAGTGCATGAAATTGTGTGCAGGACATGTTTCAGGTCCCTTGCAGTCCAAGGTTTGTAGATTCATGTGAACGCTATACCAAGTTGGTTTAGTTTTCCCCTGTTTGTTAAAATAACAAAACAACCAAGACACACACCTACTCTGAGTGTAAGGTTTTCTACTGGATTTTCTTAGAAAGCTCTGCAGAACCTGTAGGATAAGGCTTCATTTGTTATAAACAATCACAGCTCCCTTAAAGCCAGCAGAACTTCTCATAGTTACTTAGTAGCTGAAGACTTAGCACCGGGCTTATACAAAACACAGAATCAACTGGCTTGGAAAAGACCCCTGAGATCGTTGAGTCCAACCTTTGACCAAACCACCACCATGCCAGTTAGACCATGGCACTGGGTGCCACATCCAGTCTTTCCATAAACACCTCCAGGGACAGTGACTCCACCACCTCTCTGGGCAGCCCATTCCAATGCCTAACCATCCTTTCTGTGAAGAAATTCCTCATAATGTCCAAAACATACATGCATTCAAAAATGTATGCAGCACCTGGGTGCCTAGAATGCTTTAATCTGACACCTGCAGGGGTGTAATTTTCAGTACCTCCCATCTCTCACAATTTTCACCATCTGCATCTTATCAGTGTTCAGCTACTCATCCTGAAAAAGCATCAACAGCTGGCAGGGTTCGGGGTATCCCTGGCCCTGTGTGGTGTCCTTCTCACCCATCTCTTCTACAGGTCTGTCCATTAGTAAAACCACCAACACATGACTCCGCAGGACACAGCAGTTCTGTATCTCCTTTACAGACATTCAATTAAACATAGCTGATGCAGATCAATAGCTTTTATCTGCATGCCAGGCCTGGGAAAATTGAATCACACAGAAACTAAACATCTGTCTACTCCCTCCTCACTTCAGTCCTGCAAATGTAATTGTGGAAGTATGTTTCCTACCACTTCTTTGGTTGGGATGTATCCCTCAGTGCCCTGAAACTGCTCCTTCATTAGTTTGGGACAAATGTGTCCAAGAAATCAGCTGAAAATTCAAAGATGGACAATGAAGCATCCAGGCTGCCTGTGGGCCATGCTGAGAATTTGACCCGGGGATCAAACCTCTTATCTGACTCATCTGGCCGCAAAGGGCTGGGTAATGCTTTTTGAGAGTCCTGCCTAGAAACTGCAGCTGGGCGCAAAGCCTGAGTTTTTGAGGTTATGAAGAATCCCAGTTCCTTTTAGTGTCAGTGAACACTAAGAGGACCCAGCACACTTTACATTTGAAATGTTCATTTGTTTGCCAAAACTTAGATCCTCAAACCCAGCAGTAATAGGAAATTCTGCCTCTGCTGCCTTTAGAAAGCAGGTTCTTGGCAGTATGATTCTCCTGCACATAAAAAGAAAGACACAGAATTCTGGGCAAGGTCCTTCACTTTGCACCACTGTTTGGAGAGTCTCTGTGGCAGAAAAAAAATTCTTCCTTGTGTGATCTGCTTTAATATTCATTACTCAACAAAGACCTTTTGTTTTTCAGGCCAAGCTTTCCTCCCTCCATACAACACAACTTCATGCTTCTGCCAAAGGCTCATCTTCAGGCCACCTCAGGGGCTCCAAGGAATTTCAAGACCAAGATGTCAAATGCCACTGCCACAGGAAGGCAAGCAGAACACCTTCAGCAGACAGCTCATGCCCAGAGACAAGATCAAACTCCATTCAGGAATTTGCAGAGTCCTTTGAAAAGCAATTGCATCTCAAAAGCAAACGCTCAGTTTCTTTGGTAGGTAACAACTAACTTAAGATCACTACAGAAAAAAAAAGCCCAAGCAACCAAGTCAGCTTTATCCTTTGTGTAATTGCTGTGACATTGCTGGGGGAAGTGCAGACATAAACTCCAATTGGAATTTCTCATATTATGTGGTCTCAAATTACTACAGTAGCACAAACAAGGTTAAAGTTGTATCATTAGTGTGAGGATTCTTGTTGTGGTGTTACTGTCTAGGCTTATTCAGGAATGTTTATCCTCAAAATGAGACACCACACTGGCTCATATGGCAATGTTTTCAGAAGAGTCTCTGGCTGTGACAACAAAACATGACAATATAAACCCAGATTTGCTTCACTTTTGCTGCAAGACCCAGCTTACTTTTTCACTGCTGCTGACCTGACTTAACCCATATGGTGTTATCTGTAATACTGCCAGACACTGCAGTGTTTGAGAGGCTTCTCTCTTGCCCCTCAGGACTCCATCCATCTGCTTTCTGCAGTGTCACCACACAGCTGCAGCAGCAGCTACTGCTGTAAGTGGCTGAACATAATTTCACTGAAAGGGCATGCAGGCAGCAGGGGATTCTCCCCCCATTTCTTCCTTGTCCCCATCATTCTGTCCTGAGCCATGAGCATTTGTTTTGTCTGGTGTGTATTGATGAAGTAGCCAGTAGCAATCTTTTGTCTATGACACTTTAATATATTTTTATTATTTTGATACATAATATCTGCTGCATCACACAATGGAAGAAAGGGTAATAAATCCTAACTCACTTTTAAGTATCAGAAGAACACTATCAAATTGTCACTCCATTCAAAAAGTTGTGCTTAAATAACACCTGACATTAGCATCAAATAGCCACAGAAGGAAAAATCTTTTTTTTTTTTCAGTTTCTTGACACTGACAGTTTGTATGGAAAAGTAATTTTAAGCTCTCTTTGAACACCTTCTGCACAGCAAAAGGGAAATAAAGGTCTCTTTTCAATAAGCAGCATAATTACATGATCAGTCCCATAATTATAGTCCTTGCATGACCAGTCCTCTAAGAATATGCAGAATTGTGGTGATGACAGCACTGTTACACTATTGTCAAAATTTCAAATGCATTCCCTAATCTTCTTTTTCCTCTTTAGGAGCTCTTCAGTTGATTTCATTTGGAAATTTACATTGCCTCATGTGCCAGCATTCACCAGTGGTTGTCTGCTTTCTCATTTATAATTTCTCAAAAATGCCTGTGTTTAGAAAGTCTGTGAGTGTATAGTTGTATGATTAGGTATAGCAAGCATAATGTGTTAAATATGGCTTCAGTTCCAGTTAAAAGCTTGGATTCCAATGCCCCTCTGTAATCAGCAGTGAGGTGTGTATTTTAGTCTGTTTTTCAAGCAGACCAAGTTGTCATTCCCTCAGTCACCATTGCAGTTTGGGAGATGTGAAAGACTTGAGAATCTCAAAGAACTGAGCAATTGGTCAGAGATCTGAAAGGAAATTTGAGCTTAAACCGATGTCTCCAAATGGAGCATTTTTTTGCATTCTGAGCTCTGTGGGTGCATTTCAAACCACCATGATCAGACAGGTGAACATTGTGGGAAAGGTAATTCATCTCCTTCCCTGCATATTGCTTTTGTCTGATAGATGTGTCTTTGAGAACCCTTCATGACCTTGTTTTCAGTGAGGTCTTTGCAGCTGGCACTGAGCAGCTTTCAGGCACATAAAGATGGATCAAGTGAAAGGACAGAAACAGAGTCTGGGCTGAAAACTCAGACCCCCTTCCTCTCTCCCTCCTGTCTGCTCTCCTCTTCAAGTCCACTTGGCCGGTGACCCTCCTATCATATACAGAGTAAAATCAAAGCATGTGTGTTGCTTCTTGCTGAGCTTCAGGGTGACTGCCTTGGGCCTTGAATTTGAGCCCATCATGGTAAAGCCGATCTTGATGAGGCAGGTTACTGGAATATTTTGTTTCATCGTGAAATAACATAATGAGCTTTTTTTTTGTTCTTATAGGAGTCACTTTTAATTCCCTGCTATTTTTCCCCTGCCTTTTAGCAACCTGAAGGTGTAAAGGAGAGACGAGAAAGAGAAAAGTTGCATTTGAGAAAAAGCAAGTCTCATAAGAAAACGGGAGAGAAATCAGAGCCAAGGAGAGAGCGGGAAGAAGCTGAAGATTCAGAAGTACCTGCAAAACACAGCGAACAGTTTCCATCACAAACAAGCACTCAGAAAGGTTATGTATGCACAGGCAGCTAGAATGCATTGAGATTATCAATCTTAACACTCCCCCTGAAGAGCAGAGGGAGCATTCTTGTTCTGTTTTGACTAGAAGAGGCCTATTAGCTAGAATAACCCCTAAGCTGTAAATTAAAAGTAAAATTCAACTGCATTACTGGCACCATGTTACTACCTTCCTTTCTTTACTTTTGTCTTTAGAAATGTGACCTTTGTCATAGGAGTGTATTGGTAGCAAGATCTAAGTTAGAAATTAACCACTCTAAGAGGGTCTCAGGCAAATTTAGCATTGCAGCAGGACAGTAGTGGATGTGTTCATTGTAGAGGAGACCACCATCTATGTATTACAGAGCCATGCAAAGCCTTATGTTCCTTTTTTAATGGAAAACAGGCTTTTTGGTAGGTTTGGGTAGAAAAAAGTACACGTAAGCAGCATACACTGCTTCCTGCCCCTGACATTCACTGAGATTTGTCTTGAAAACAGGTATCTTTTTGATTTGACAGTCTTTCAGCTCCAAATTTATGTAAGTAAGGGAAGAGGAAAGAAGCCCGTGTTTTCTCCTACACCTCCCTGATGTCTCACTTCTCTGCTTTTCCTATCCCTATGCAGTATGACTCTGGTTTCTCTGGCATCTCCCAGCCCTCTCCCATGTCCTCAGTCCCATTTCCCCAGTCACACAGCTAGTTTTTTCTCCCAGCTTTACCCTCATCACCTTGCTTCTTTTGTGGCCTTCCCCCTCTCCATATACCAGTTTATAGCCCTGCCGTGTAGCTGCCAACCTCTTTTACTACATCTCTACTTTTGCTTCATCAAAATTTGAGCCTTGCTGAAAATTCTCTAGTAAAGTCAGAGATGTTCTGTCTCTCATATTTCCATATAATCTCCTCAAGAGGTTGCTGAGGCATTGCAACCCTTTTTTCTTTTCCAGAACTTGGGCCAAACTGGCTGTCTATGATAAGCAGGACTTAGGAAAACTCTGTTCCTCTGGCTGAGGATCTCCTGAACACAGGTGTAAATCTCATCTCCACATGCTCACAAGCAGATACACACTCCCACAATCCCACTATGCCCACCTTTCTTCAACATGCCAGTGTTCTCTGCAGATACAACCCTGCTCTCTTTGGGAATAAACTCCCCAGGCCTACTATGGAGAAAGCCTGGTTTGGATAATACAGTTAGAAAAGAGTGAAGACGAATGAAGTCATGAGCAAAAGTCAAGGTCTGATGGATGTTCTTCCTGTGATTTTTCTGTAATTAACAAAGATCTTACTAATTTACCTTAGAGCCTTACTTTTGAATATTCAGCCCTTTAAAAACTTAGGGCATCCTTAAAATTTTGTAACACTTATCTCCATTAAGGGATTGCGTTGTTTGATTTTTTTGTTTAGGGCTTTGGGGGATATATGAGAAAGCAATTGAACCCTTACTGATGCTTGTAAATTGCTTCTTACCTGGTAACATATATTATAAACTAATAAATCTAATAATGCAAAAATGTTCCTATGCATAGTTCCTGTCCTTCCCAATCCAGATTGAATTTTTACAAAGTTCTTCTGTCAGCCAAAACTTACATACAGATGACTTTCCCTTTACAACCTTAATCTGAAGGCTGCATTACAAAAGATCTGGATAGAAAGGAACATGGCCAGCAGTGTCTGAGTTCTTCAGATGAAACCTCTCACATACATCCTTTCAGGTAGCAGCCTGTCCTCACGTCTTGGGAGAGCTGAATGCCATGTCTGCATCAGCTTTGCCTGCATTTCAGGCCATCAGCTGCCTCCTCCTGTTTTACAGACAGGTTAACTCAACTGGCCCCAGCAGAATTTGCTTGTGTTCATCAGACCAACATGCTGGTTGTACACCACACCTGATGGAAACAAAACAGGAAACAGAGCTAAAATAGGAGAGCCATGTGTGGCTGCCTCTGACTTGCTGATTACCATCTCCCTAAAAGCACAGAGAAGCCTCACTGGCCACCGAGGCAGCTGGGCAGCTCTGCCTGTAAACAGCTCCCCCATGTTCCACCAAATCCCATCTCTCTGATGGGAGAGCCTGTAAGTGTTCATGTGCTTTTGAACTGGCCCATCAGCCCCATGGTGTGACTCTGGAAACAGAAGCTTTCACATAATGTCCTTTTTTTATTCAAAAGTGTTCTCCCTTGCTTCATATCATGGCTGATTAGACCAACAGCCCTTTCCAGCTCAGTCCCATCCAGTCTGAGGCAATAGTATTACTTAGAAGGACTGAAACTTGCATGATAGCATGAAATAATTCTCCACAGAAATTAACAAGTATTTAGTAACAAATTTGGGAAGGAAGGTAACCATCCAAACAGGAATCTGATTGCAATGGCACGTCTGATATTTCTGTTTCCACAGGAAGTGGAATATACAAGTAGTCAGAAAGACTCCAGAGGGTTTTCATTCTCACAGTAGGTCACTAGTTCAGTCTCAACTGACGAAAAAAATGGTCACTGCCTTGATTCCATCCTGAATTCCCAGAGCAACAGGGCTGGCTGCGGGCAGTTTCTGCACAAACTCCCATTCCTGGGCAAACACTGTTTGCGTTTTCTGCCCTTTGCAAGAGTGGGATGGCTGCAAGTTGCATCAGCATCCAAACCTTGGATATGACGGAGGTCAGGCTTCAGTGGGAAGTGAAGACAAAGGGACAAAAATATCCAAAATGCTCATTAAGAAGAAATACTGAAAACATGAAACAGAAAGGGGAACGAGCAGGAAAACTGGTGTGATTCAGCGACCCATGAAGGAAATATTGAACTTGCTGTGTCTTACAAGTGGAAGACCATGGTCTGGTAAAATGTTCAAGAATCCCTGTGGATTCTTCCAGCACTTCAGGCTAGCTAGAAAGTGCTCCTGTGGGAAGGGAAGATGTGGATACATACAAACCTTTCAAGAGTGAGTTATACCCCAGTGTTTTCTGAGAGGGCTAAGAACATCAGTTGTGGTTACCTCATCTGTTGGGTGGGCATTCCCAAAGCAAAATATTTATGCTTGCTTCTCAGGTATTGTTTAATTGCAGCGTGGTTTGGAGGATGAATTAAATTGAGAGGGCTAAGAACATCAGTTGTGGTTACCTCATCTGTTGGGTGGGCATTCCCAAAGCAAAATATTTATGCTTGCTTCTCAGGTATTGTTTAATTGCAGCGTGGTTTGGAGGATGAATTAAATTTTGAGTGCTGATTAACTTATCATGTACTGGTACATGGAATGTCATAACCCACACAGGTAAAATGATGTAACAACTGTATTTATGTACATACAACAATCCTTTGTTGGAAAAAAAAAGGGAAATACTTAAATGCATGAATAAAATAAAAATAAAGCAACCACAATGTATAACTGAAGAAGAATATAATACCCATTAAAAAAAAAAGAAACAAAATATTAAATACAAAAATATTAAAATATTCATTGGCAGTTTTTTGTTCTTTAGCACAAAAAATGGTATTTGGGTAAGCACAGCCCTGGCTCTGAATGCCTTCAGTGTACATGTGAATAGTGTAAAGCCACATAGAAATATAATCAAGATTGATAACTGAAATTATTCACACAGCAATGAATCATAATCACGGGACTTTGAGCTTACCACAGCCTCCTGCCAAAACTGTTGTAAACAAACAGGTCTTGAAATATTTCCAGAGAGACATTACAGCCAAAATCTAAGTCTTTCAATGAGAGAATTGAACACTGAAATACAACAAACTTCATGAAGAATGCTCTGCCTGCAGTTGTTGTGCCAGAGCTTTAGGTAACTGTGCGAGAACAAATGTGAAAATAAACCCACTCATCATAGAAAACATTGCTCGTAGCACGTTGATTTTCATTTTCACTGTTTAGATTGGCTTGGCAGATGCTATTCTCCTATTAGAAGGATTCCTCTGAATCCCAGCTCAAGATCTACAGTTCTTTGGAAAAAGATAATTCCTCTCAGCTGTGTCTTGTCCCTGAGGTCAGACAGAAAATGAGAGAAGTAAGTGATACAAGGAGCATCAATATTCTGTCATACTGGATGCATTCTTGTCCTTCTTATATGTTTGTGAAAATGCTTCAGTTCATATATCTTCCAAACTGACAGAGTTTTGGTGTATTGAGAAGACCAACCAACTTGTGACAGTTTTCATCAAAAAGCCATCGAGGGCCCTAAAGAGAGTCCTCAGACTGGAGAATTTGTCCTGTTTCCGATAATGAAGTACCAAAAATTAACTCTTTTTTGCTCTAAAGCTCAAGCAGAAGGATGCATGGACATGGTTGCCTGTAGCCATATCCCATGATATGAGGTGAATGCTAAGATTTGGTCCTTTGAAAAGCAACCCTTCCTGTACCATTATGCAATGGCTCTCATTTGATATACTGCTCTTCCTGTATACACAAAATACATCTTAAATGTTTCTCATAAGCCTTTTAAATATAGTGGGTCTACTCCCTGAGGACTCCTATACAGAGAAATTTGTCTGTCAGAAAGCAGGTACAGTGATTTTAGATTAGCCTGGCAAGTTTATGCCTGGCAGAGAGGAATGATTAGGGCATTTCTTTGCTCTAGTGGTCCCAGCAGCAATAAAAGGTCCTCAAGGAGAACAAAGTAACTTTGGGCTGCTCTCACCTGTACAGGAGTGACAATCACAGTTTAGCCCAGAATTTGGGATGCAAAATATATATTCATGAATTCCTTCTCCATTGTGCCAAGTTCTACATACCCACAGCTGCAGATGAGGCTGCTTCTGAGATCTTCCATTCCTTTGATGCCTTTTGCATGGAACAAAAGGATTCTCACATTAGGATAATTCAGGTCTCAACTGGTCAATGGACATCAACCATAACATCCATCATTCACTCATGGTATGCACTGCAATGTATTACCTAATCCAAAGCAATTCTGAGCTGAGAATGCTTAAGACTGATAAAAATTTCTTTTCAGTTGAAGCAAGAAGATTTGGATCCATGTGAAATTTCTCATGGTGACTTGGGGACTGACAGGAGCACAGAACTTCACTACATGCACAGCTTTCACAAAGAGAGATCAAGGCAAACTCCAGGGCCTTATTTTCTGTTACTTGCAATATAGAGAGTAGAGGAAGGACAGATCTGGACTAAACCCTAAATGCTGGTGACTGAAAGGTGTGTGTGTTGAAGCTGCCACAGTAATCCCATATTAGAGAAGCTACTTAGAAGGCAGGAGAACCCTCAGTATTGTCTTCAGTGGCTTTTAACAAAGTTTTGCACTGATGGAAAGACCGAAGGTAAAAATGGTGGGCCACACTGAAGCTGCTGCAGACAAAGCATGCCATTCCTTAAATAGCTGTATCAGTGGAAAAGGGGAACACAGTGCTCTAAAGGAGCTGTGAGCAGCTGGGTGTTTCAATGGCTGCAGTTCAGAGCTGGCACGGCAGAGAGGGAGCAATCAGTTCTATTAATTCCCAGCTAGTTGATGTACTGTGTCCAGTTCTGGAGTCCTCAACATGAGAAAGATGTTGACCTGTTGAAATGAGTCCAGAGGTGAGCCACTAAACTGATCACAGGCCTGGAGCACCTCCCCTGTGGTGACAGGCTGAGAGTTTTGGGACTGTTCAGCCTGGAGAAGAGAAGGCTCTGGAGAGACCGTAGATCCCCTGCCAGTACATAAAGGGGACCTACAAGAAATCTGGATCGGAACTTTTCACAAGGGCATGGAGGTTGTGGACTCCTCATCCCTGGAAGTGTTCAAGGCCAGGCTGGATGAGGCCCTGAGTAACCAGGTTTATTGTGCATGGCAGAGTGCTTGGAACCACACAATCTTCTAAGGTCCCTTCCAACTCAAACCGTTCTGTGATTCTATGATGATAGAGATAAATTATATGGTATAGTTGGTGCCTATATTGATAACCTCAGGAAAGGCACTAAGCACCAAGTACTCCTCCCTTTGGAGGTTCTTTCTTTATGTGGCATCTGAGACACATTGGTGGGGTGGGGTGGAGTGAGAGAAGCAGGCATAAATGCTGTGCTATGGTTGTACTTTAAAACACAAATCTTATCTCAAGACTCTTTGGCCTGGTATCAAATAAGCAAAAAGAGAAAGCATTGGATACCACATTCTTCTAGAAAAAAAGTAAAGCTGTGTCTGACCTGGATCCTGCTGAAGTTACTCTGATGATAAAAGGACTTCATCTAACAATAGTAACCTTTGTTTCCTTAAGATCAATTATCCAGCAAATAACTTGGACCAGGGATCTTAATTTCTGAAGGGAATATATCAGCTCCACCTCTTAAAACTCCTAAGAAATAACAGGAATTCTTGCATTAAAATCCTGTTTGCAAGTGCTCTTTTCCACTTGCAAAGTGTATTCAAAAGTTGCTGCTAAAGAAACCAATCTGTCCCACATGTCATGTCCTGGTGCTTCTGTAAAGTCAGTGGCAGGTTCTTGTCCCCTTTGATGAAGAAGTCAAGAGGAGAGGGTCCTTTAGCATTACAGAGGAATACCATTCAAGGCTTGATTGTAGATACAGAAGAAAAGAGAAATCAGAACTTTACTCAGTGGATTAATGCATTATAAGGTTAGTGCAAGTGGTGTGGATTTTTCTGAAGTTCAGAGATGAACTTTGAAGTTAAAACTCCTAGCTCCTTCCCAGTGATTAGGGAAGAAGTAAAATATTTTTACAGTTCCTTGGACAGCGTAAATCAAAATTGCACATTTGCTACAAAATATATTGTTTGCAATTTCTTTCACTTACGATCATTAATCAACTAGATAACGTTTATAGCCATTTTCCAGTAGAGGGAGTCAGTCCATACTGAGTGAGAACATGAACTATAGTCCGGTGCAAGCACAAGTTTGAGACTAAAATAGTTACAGTGCCAGCAGGAGACAACCATCATCAAGAGCACAGGTCCATGTGGTCAAATTTTGCTCTGTGTTGTTAATATATGACTTTTTTTAATATAAAGGAAATCAAAATACACTGAAACCCATGGCAGAGTTTAGTCTGGTATTAGTTAGGGACTGCAGTACTTACCCTGTGGTCAGCAGAAAACCCTGATCCAGCTCTGGAGATCCCATTTTGCTGAATCACTCGTTGGCAGCTCCTTGCTGCCGGTGTTTCCCAAACTGTGCTATTCCTCTGCCCTCCATTTCCAGGGCACAGCCCACACTCCCCTCCTTTTAGCTGGCTGGTGAGCTGCTGGTGCAGCCCTGGATGCCCCAGCCCCATGCACACTGAATGCCCAGGCTGGAGGGAAGGGATGAGCACCAAAGGTGCAGAGGGATGGAGGTCCCCATGGCTGCTGCTTTCCTTGGGGTCGGCAGGTGACCAACATCACAGACAGCTCATCAGCTACTGCCCAGGGAGCTGCTCCTCCAGCCAGCCAAGCTTCTCTTCACCTCTGTGGCAACCCTGGGGCTCATCAGCTTCCACTCTGCACCCAGAAACCAAGGTGGCTTGCCTGCCCACACCTCTCTGAAACCTTCCTCAGGTATTTGCCTACAATCACTACATCATCACTAAGAGATTTGCTGGTCCCAGTGTTCGGTCCTGCTTTCCATATTTTAAATGTTAAACACACAAAATATTTTGGGAAACTCTCTCCTAGTCCTTACTATAGGAAAGACAACACATTTCTTGCCCCAGATTTATTCTGACAGAAGTTTCTCAGTGAGAAAAAGCAATAGCATTTTTATTCTTATAAGCAGCACAAGTACTTTTCACATGCAACTTAGCTGAAAATAACCCATATTTTAAAATACATTTCAAAACATCTCTGTTCATCAGATGCAACCTCTCTACAACAGCTAAGTGAGATGAGTGGCATGTCCAGCCCAATTTTGGCTAGTCTAGTTCAGAGTCCGGGGTGTGGGGAGGTTTGTGCTGCTTTGCTGAGCTGAGAACTCTGATGGCAAAGGGCAGGGATGCCTCTCCTGTTGGGCAGCTTTGCTGTGAGGGTACAGCTGGCAGTGGGAGAGAGATAAACACCTGGGGAGCAGCAGGAGTCTTAAATCACTCAGCTTCTTTGCACAGGCAATGTTGAGTTACAGTCCTTGGCCTCTCACTGTTATTGCAGAGGAAATCTGGGCACATAAAGCCATATTGAACTTCATTACAAGTATGCTAATTGCAGGGGGATTATTCATGGTTGTGAAGTGAAGCACAGATGGACACATTGGCAGGATCAGTTCATATGTCCTGTCAAGTAAATGCGGTTATTTGCTCAGAAACAAGAAGCAGGTAAAACAACTGTATTCATAAAACAAACGAAGTAAGTCACAGCAAAGTCAAAACAAAGCTGATGGTAATTGAAAGAGGATGATTTGGCTGGGAACTTCAGCAGGAGATACAGAATCAGAACTGACCTTCTTTCCCTTTTACACTAATCACTGGTTTACTAAATTAGTCAGTCATTTCATTTTCACTGTGCCTGTACACCAAGGTACAAAGTAACATTTTATGTATATTTATATAATACATGCACTATACATACATACATATATACACACACAGAGACATGTGCTGACAATTAGACACTTGTATATCTGCAGGTCCCAAGAGAACTGTGCTGTACTGTGGGTTTCTGTCCAACACTCCCCCTGCCTGGCCACAAACTATTACTTTTCAAGGTGCCCCTGGGTTTGTCTGCTTTTCCTCAGCTTTCTCTTCAGAAACAGCCTTCTTCCAATCAATCCCCAGCCTCCCTACAACAGCCTTTTCCTACAGAGCTGCTTAGCTGATTGCCTGTGACCCCATTTGTATCCAGTATTGACCTGTGAGCTCAAACTCATGTTTAAGCCTGCCTGTGCTGATAAGGTGTCTGTGTCAATATATAACCCATGGGCAGATGGACATTCCCATGCTGTGGGAAACCTTGTGAAAAGGCAGGAACAAGTGGGAGTCTGCACTGTGGAAGTGGCAATGCCAGCTGGACTTCTGGATTAAAGCAAAGGGGAGGAAGAGCCAAGTGAATTAATGCTGAAGCACCTCTGCAGCTGTGACCTGGTGCCTGGCTTGGGAGCAGGGCTGGTGACATCAGGGGTCGGGAGCTCAGGCTGGACTTTTTCATGGGGGTGTCTGAGTAGTGCATGCCTGGGGAGGAGTGTGGTGGAGAGAGCCCAGAGCTGCCTTTGGGAGGGACCTGGTTTGTAAGATGTGTTTTGGGTTGACAGGGGCTCTGTAAATTCAGGTGTTTTGGGAGGCCAAAGTTTCACTAAGTGATAGATGGGAGACCAAAGGATCCATTTCCCAGTGAGATGGGACACATGGCCATGTCTGTAAGGAGCTGGTTGGGAGAACAGTGACTGAGGGGAAAGTGTTTGTCTCCTGGGAGTATTGCACCTGGTCACAGAGAACTTTGTGACTTGGATGGACTCCTTCCTTATTACTGCTCTTTCTCTTTCATGTGTGTGATAAATGTGTGTATTGGGGAAGCTTTTGTGCTCCAGAGATTTTATAGCCCTGGTGTCCTATGGGATGAAGACTGGTACAACAACCACACATGGCAAGCAGAAGGACCTTTACCTTCTGTGCTGCAGAAGAGCCAAGGGAAAAGGCTTGCATGAGGCAATGCCTATGTAGTGACACTGGATTTCCAACCTCCTCACTGCTCCACGCTCACCTTCCACAGCTGTGCTCCTGCTCTCACTTTCCCTCTTCTCCTGAAAAAGTGTTTTTCCCTCTTTCTCCCTAGGCTGGGCTACAGCTGATGTTTTTCATATCATTGCTTAACTGGCCAGTTTCCCCATCCTCTTCTTTCTGCCTCGTGTCTCTGTCCAGAGGGTTGTTCACCCTGCTGTCTTCCCCCAGCTAACTATCCTGACTCACCCGAGGTACGTGCAGAACTGCAGTAAGTGAGCCAGAGAGACTGAGAGAACAAAAATTAACAAAACAATGAGGAAGATAAGATTGCAACATTAAAAAAATATGGAAAGAACACCATTAGGTTTGCAAAGTTAAACTCTCAAAAGCTGGACAAATCCAGACCTAGGGCTGCCTTTGGAAGGATAGTTCAGCCCCTTTTTCCCTTCCCCCACACAATGTGTATTATGTGACATGATTTAATTGTTTGGCTGCATACTATTTTTCCCACAGGACTAGTGCTTCATTTAGTGGAAACACAGGACAGTGTCTGGGAATGAAGCTGGTCTCTGCATTTCCTGGACTAAGTGTGTGACTAGGAGCCTCGTTTATCACCACCTAACACAGACACTGCGCTGAATTCGGAGCTGCCAGCTTCTTCATGAGGTTTTCTGGGGTGGCTTCCCCACAGCCTCTGACTATTTATCATCACAGTGTGCCTTAAAGTTGAGAAGCTACTATTTCCAGGGAACTGGGAACCTTTTATTATGATTTGATGAATTTTTTTTGAATACTCCATTGGCTCTGGCATTTGTTCAGAATACTTTATGATTTAACTAACTGATGCAGCAGAGTTCATTTGCTGTTCTGAGTGCTTTGTGCTTCTATGAATCTATAACATAAATGTCTCCTACCAGCTGTCTAAAAACAAGAAACCATAAGCCAGACATGCAGATATCTCACCTAGATGTGACTAAGGAACTTGATAGAAGCAGGGAGAGTTTCTAGTTCTTTCAGCTGCCGTTTCTTTGCTCTGCTAGCAGATTATTCCCTGTTTTCCCACAGTCCTCTGCCTTAGGTTTCCATGTCCCAGTTTCTGGAACTACTGAAAAGCTAGGACTTGGCTTGATATTTGACCCCGAGCGAGCACACCAGATGAGCTCTGCACTGCCTGCTGCTATTTAGAAGTGACACCTTGTAAACTTGTTTGACTATTCAGTTGCTGACTGTCCTTCGTCAAAAAATGACAGGTTAGTGCAGGTCATTTTCCTCAGTGTGGATAATCTCTCACTTTCTAATATGAAACTTGCATCACAAGCTGGAGCATAGTAAAAAGAAATGCCATTCCACATTCACAGAGATGAGTTTCAGAGCTTTGTGTTGACATTTGCAGCTTTAAATAATCATTTCTCTCATTCAGCTGATACCTGATGAGACAAGAAGAAGCAAAATTCTTGCTCGGCACTGTAGGGACAGGGCTCAATCTTTTTTTATGCATTTGTGTCATGGTTTAACATGTGCACAAAAGCAGCACAGTACTGCAGATGACCTCACCTGCACAGCTCTCAGTGTGGAGCCATATTTGCTTCAGGAACTGAAACTCTGAGAAGAAAAATGTTTGAGATCTTCAAACTATTTTCTCCTGGTGCTTCTGCTTTTCCTAGATTTCTCTGTTCTTCATCATCATAATAGAGGGATAGGAAAATCTGGGGAGAAAATTCTTACTGTTACTACTCCTGGCATTTCTGGCTTTATTACACTGGATTCTCCATGCCAAATTGCTAGACTAGTTCAAAGGACTCTGATCAACTTGAAACATAGCCAATTACCTGTGAATTATAGATTGTTTCAGGAAATGCTCCTGCAGTCAGTGCAGTTCCTCTGTTCATGCAGATAGCATTAAGCTGAGCTCTCCTGACTTTTAAAATCTCCATTATTGCTTTTGCATGTTCTTCTAGATGAAAGACTTTTGTAAGGGAGGGATACATTTTTATACGCTAGAAATCAGCTTGACAAATTGCATGGATGGGATATAAACTTGGGAAAAGTATTCCTTTTGAAAGTTTCTTGCAAAGGTCTTACAGACTACTCGTAAAAAAACCCAAAAAGCAGACACATAAACATAGTTAATAATTATTAACGTTTAAAAGTTCCAAAATTTCATGTATAATGTAAGTACCTTTATTCCCCCCCCCTCCCCCAGATGATAGGATTAGGCCTAGAACCATTTTTAAATTTTATGGATTTGAACTTGTACCTTCAAAATCCATCCAAGAGCAAATATCCCTAATAGCACTCCAAAAAAATGGATTTTCATAAGGTGGGTCTTTGTATTCAAATTCACTTTTTATTTATTTTGGTGTTACAAGTTGTATTAAAACCAGAACATCAATGTTTGTTTTTCCTTAAGTCATAGCCAATGCATGTATTTGCTCTTTATTCAATTGTTGCATGAACTTTGCAAAGCCAGAATTATTTGTTTAACTTTCTGGGCACTCTGTCCAGAGAGCTATTACTTTATCAGTGTCAGCCACACTTCTATGATACATTTCATAAAATCATAAAATGGTTTAGGTTGGAAGGAAGCTTAAAATTCATCAAGTTCCAACTCCCTTGCCATGGGCAGGGACACCTTTCCCTAGACCAGGTTGCTCAGGGCCCCATCCAGCCTGGCCTTGAACACCTTCAGGGATGGGGCATCCACAGCTTCTCTGGGCAACCAGTGCCAGTGCCTCAGCACCCTCACAGTCAAGAATTCTGAGTAAAGAATTCCTCATATCTTCCTTTCTCCCCTTTTTAAAAATGGGAGCAATGTTTCTGTTTTTTCCAGTCACTGGGGTTTTTGCCTGACCACCATGACTTTTCAAATATGATGGAGAGTGGCTTGGCAACATCAGCTAGTTGCCTCAGGACCCTGGGATGCATCTCATCAGGTCCCAGACTCTCGTGGCTATTCCCCTTCATCACATGGTCCTGAACCTGCTCTTCACGTAGAGTGCGAGGGCCTTCACTCCCTCAGCTATAAATTAGATGTGGTGCTACAAAGATACCTACAAACAGCAACACTTGGACTCCAAGTGTCCAGGGGAGTAGATCAACATTTTACTTCAGTTTTCACCCAGAAACAAGTCATGGACATGTAAAGTACTGTTCCCCCAGGTGCCTAGGCTGAAACCAGCTCGCCTGCTCCCAGGTGCTCTCTTGCCTTTTGGACCAAAATGCAGATGCTACAATAATCCTAAAACATCTAGAGCTCTAATTTGTCTTTAATGTGTTCATGAATTATTTGGATCAAGGCATAGGTGTGTGACTTCATGGTTGATGTTAGTGCCTGGTATCTGTGATAGCTCTGATGAAGTAAAAACACTAGAAACCACATTAAATGTGATGAAATAGGCCTGTGAGTCTTGGAGCCACAGACAATTGACCATGTGATTTTTCATTAAGTCCTGTGGAAAGTGGTTCAAGCACTACTTGCAAATTCATCTTACAGCATTTAAGCTTTGCCATGAATTAGTATTTTAGTTCCTTGCTTCAGTTTAATGCTCAATATCAGCAACCAAACAAATGTTCTGTTTGGACGCTCTATTCCTCCAGCAAGGGAAGAGCTTGACTTCCTGCCTGTGTGCCAAGCATGTATCCTAAGTTTGCAAGAGGAGTAGTGAATTAATTTCCTGACTAACTTTGGAATAAGGCAAAAGAGTAAGATGAAAATGAAGGAAGGTCTGAACTTGACTGAATGTGGCAGCACTGTTGGCCTTTTGTTGACCTTAGGTAAAAAAATGCAGAAGATGCTTTGTTATTTCCATGGTCCCTATCAGTTTTGTAAAATATTCTATGCACGCACTTCTCTGTGGTTACTTTGATGTGCACTGACCGGCAGAACTGCAGAATCCCTGCAGCATTCCGGGGAAGGTAATCAGAGTTTTTTACACTGGCAACATTGGTTATCACTTAGAATGACCTTTAAGTCATCTTAATTGTGGATGGAAATGAGGAATCCCAGGAAGTGATTGTTGCTCCACTGCCAAGACAAGCATCAAACCGGTGGTAAATAGATGAGGTAATTACAATTATCAGTATTATTGGCTGATTTAGCTCAGTCTAACTGAAAACTCTTCTGCAAAAGAAGGATATCCATTAGGTAGGGATTAATGCAGTGATGTGAGATGCATTCTGCTGTCTGAAAAAAAAATGCAAAAGAAGTCACTCAGACCTGGAAAGGGAAACAGCTTTCACAGAGGCTGGATTTCTGAGAGAGGTGGTCGTTCTGGGAAATATTATTGCCCTTTTCTCTTTACTCATTACATCATCCAACCTGCAAAGGCATCTGCTTGCCAGATGCTGAGGGGTATTTGCTGGAGTACTGTTTATCTGAGAGTGAAAGTGTCACTTTATGCTAAAGAGCAGGCATGGATGGAGCTGCCTGAGAAGATAAGGGAGAGTGAAAAACTTTTAATCTTTACGTGGAGTTAATTTCATCCACAAATCTCAACAAAAAAGCTTTTGGATTGTGAAAAGCAGAAATCTTAAATTAGGGGACTTGAGGGGGGTGGCTCAGAGTTCAGTCCAAGTAACTGGTAGGGAGAGTTGCACCTCGGCTTGGTTATTCCTACAGCCACAGGGGACTCTGGCAACACAAGACCTTGATGCTGACAGGAGTGGAAAGGGTCAAGGGAGTCTTCTGGTGTCGTTTAAACAGAGCTTCAAAACCAGATTATCGCAACTTCCTGGCAAATACCTCAAAGGAGGATTTTTCCACAATGAAATATTTGAGGCTTTCGTTGGTGTTCTCTGCTGGCTGTTGTAACAGAGGTGGTGCAGCATAAGATGCCCTTCATTACACTGTCAATGACTCTGTAATGTCACTTACACTGCTTACTACAGGATGACATCTGCAAACAAAACCGTGGTTTCGTTCTTTAAATTTTATTTTTAGACATTCTTCTTTTGGATTCAGGGCTGTGCCATACATTCCTGCTAAATTACAGGAATGACAGCCACGGGTGCTCATATTCGTGGAGAAAACCGCGGCTGTCCGTGTGTGTGTGTAAATAAAAAAAGGCCTCTGTTATATGCAGCCATCAAAGAGAGGTTTGTATGTTTGAAAGTTTCTCTACTTTTTCTACTTTTCCTCGCCTGCCTGGGCTACTGGGAGCCGCTGCCCCGGCCGCCAGCCCCGCGCCAGCCCTGCGCGCTCTCGTTCGCCTTTCCTGGAAAGCAGGGCAGGAGAGGGGGCGGGCAGCGTCGGATCCCGCGGAAGCCTCGCTTTCCCCAAGCCCCTTTCCTCTGGCTCTGCTCTGGGGTCCTTCCCGGCCAGGCGGGGTGGAGAACGCCCGCCCCCCGCGGGGCCGCCAGGGGAACATCTGGGCGGCCGCGCCGCAAACATCTGGAGCGGCCGCGGCGCATCCCCCGGCGGCCGCAGCTGGAGGGTCCGGCCCCCGGTGCTGCCCGGGCCGGCAGCGAGACCCCCGGAGGAGGGGGAAGGAAGGCGGAGAAGAGACTGCGAGGGAGGGCGCGGCACAGGTAAGGGCAGCCCGGCGCCCCAGAGCCCCGGCTGCGGGAAGGGCCGGGGTGAAGGCAGGACGGGCGCGGCGGGGCAGGGCGGGGGGATGTCGGATATTGCCGGGTGAAAGGACAACTACTCCATGTTTGCCTTGACTCGATCCACGGGGGGCACTTCTGAGGTAAAAGTGGGGACGGGACTTTTAAATGAGCACTCGCTTTCGCGAAGGTTGCTGGTGTTCCAATGCGAGCGTGGCCCCTGCAGGCATCCGGAGCGTTTTACCCCATGTGCAAGAGGTTTTGCAGCCGAGGTTCTGGATCGCTGAACAAAGGGGCTGAATAAGTGTTCGGCTTAGTTCTAAGTTTATTAAGTGATCTTTTTCCTCTCCCTGCCTCTTGGCTGTGTCAAATGGAGATATACATCCAAACTTGAATTTCCAGGCAAAATTAAAAGAATTTAAATGTAGCCATGACTTCTTACTATATGAGAGAAACCCTAAAATCTTGGCCTCCTTATTTTATTTCAAAACAGAATAACCCTCAGAAAAACACGTTCCATCCCTGCATATGTTCCATTTTGTTTCAATTTTCCAGCAATAAATCATATTCTACTCTCCTAATAACACTTAATACTTGACACGGTATCAAAAAATTATTATCTTTTTGATAAAGGGCTTTCTGAACAGTTTGGGAACTGAAGTACTTAAGACCAAAGTATTTCTGCTTTTTCATTTTTAAACCAAGTGTTTGATGATTACCATGCATTTGCATACTTTGGACTTGTGATTTCTCCACTATGTATAACTCTCTTTGCATCACCTTATATTGCTGTTTCTGTGGAACTCTTTAAATTACGGCGTAAGTTGTACTCTAAGTCACAGTAAGTACTTTTTAAAAGAAATGTTTTCAATATCCATATTAGATTCAAATTCATCATTGACTCTGGAGTTACCTTTCAGAAGTTTGCTCAGATGTCTTTTGCTGCTTTTCAGGGTTGCTTATGTGGCTTTTTCTGTATTTTTTTCTTTACAAATGGAGCTGGGCAAACCAAACATTTCTCTTGGTTGTGGAGACTGTGGGTAGAAATAACTGCTGGAGAAGAAAACTCAAATGAACCTTGAGGAGTGGCTGGAATAATTATGCCTGTGTTTAGGCAAACTGCTGTTTACTCTCTTCTTGCACACAAATCTGCCTGGAAAGATCATTTGAGTCAGTACTGCAGATGGCCAGTGCAGCAGCACAAAAATGGGCTCCTTGTTTCCAGTCTAAAGAGGTACATGAACCAAGACTCCTCAGTATTGAAACTCTTGTCAACTGGCTCCTACCTCTTTTCCTTACTTGTGACCAAACACCCTCATGTTCACTTGCAGTTGGCAGTAGCAGTAATTTTGACAGTCTCTTCCAAGCTACGAGCAAGACAAGCTCCTAAACCCAGGAATTACAATTAATTTGACATTGGTTTTGAAATACCCTTGTTTTTAATGGAGTGTCTCTCTACTGGGGCAGTCCTGCCCCATCGTGAAACGAGCCAAATCTTGGGTCCTGGCACTGCTTTTTGCTCCAGAAGGTAAAATGGAGACTTAAGTCTCTTTTAGTCAATTTATGCCTAAATCAGGGCCTGCTATAACACTTTAATGCTATCTGAGCAACACTCCTAAAACTCTTGTTCCACATGACCTAGCACTTGAGATATTTCTAAGACTAATTGTGCAGCATCTGTAAGGCCAGTGGTTTTGGAAGAGGATACAGCCCCCTATTGGGTCTGCTCCCTCTGTCAATTGTGTTGTTGGAGGGGTTGCAGGAACTGAAGCTGCTGCTGCTGTAGCTTTGTATCATAGAGGACTCCTCAGTTTCTGCCAATGTTGTATTAGCACAAGTTGATTCCAACTTAATGAGTATGAGGTGGTCCTGTAAAATGGAACTACACCTGCTTCTCTCAAGCATTTTGTTTTTTCTAGCTGGGCTAGGTCAGCCAGCCATTTCTCCCAGCTAGCATCAATGTTACACACTGCCTTGCCAACACTCCCACTTATTCATTAGTGTTTCTCTTTTTGTTTTTGATCCACACAGCTTTCTGCTGTTGATAGTGTTTCCCCTAAGCTATAGCTGGTAGAGGCAGTGCATTTGGCCCCCCTTGGAGTATTATCAGGCACCCTGAGATCGACAGACAAAGAAAGAGAAAACTTCAAGGTACAAAGGCGAGTTAGCCAAGGCAAAGCTCTAGATGCAAACCCCACCTGCTCTGTTGTGCAGCTTTGTGGAAATTACTGATAAGAAAGCTTTTTATGTATTTTTTTTCTTGTCACCCCACGATGCTGTAAGCCCCAAGCACTCATATAATTGGTTACAATCTCCAAATCCTCAAGATTAAAACATTTATTTTGAATCACTTTGTTTGCAGTGAGGGCTCACACTACCTAACTGTACTGCACAGACAGATGGGGTGGCTGAAGATGGGGACAGATGTTTTAGAACGACTTGTTGATAGGACAAGGGGTAATGGTTTTAAACTAAAAGAGGGCCTGTTTAGATTAAATGTAAGAAAGGTATTTTTTGTGAGGAGGATGGTGAGACACTGGCACAGGTTGCCCAGAGAGGTGGGAAGGTTCCTTCCAACCCACACTATTCTATAATTCTATCATAAGGTTATTGTCCTGTTCCACTATAAAAGAGGGAGTCGGGGAGGATTCTTTTTGATAGATTCCTCGGACGAAAATAAAGCGCAAAGACGGCAATATTGTCTCTGAGAACCGTCTATTGATAGGAAAGGGTGAATGTTCCTACCGAAGGGGGATAGAAAAGAGAGTAGGGAGGGAAAAGAGAGATAAACAGAAAGAAATAGAAGACAGGGACAGCGTTACCACAGGAATTCTGAGCGCTTTGTCGGCGTCAGCTCAGCAGACAGAGCGTGTGTGCTGTGAGCCGCAGTGCGCCTGCGTAGCTCCCGTGGCGGGCTGGGCGCGATTTCCAAACAGCCGCAGGCAGCGGTGTCCCTTCCATCGGCAGGGATCCGCCTGCCGCAGCGTGTCCCTTCCATCGGCAGGGCACCGCCTGCCGCAGCGTGTCCCTTCCATCGGCAGGGCACCGCCTGCCGCAGCGTGTCCCTTCCATCGGCAGGGATCCGCCTGCCGCAGCGTGTCCCTTCCATCGGCAGGGCTGCTCCTGGAGCAGCTGCGGTCTCTCGGGGTCGGGCTGCGGTGGCTGCAAGTTGGGTGCTGCGGGCTGGTGGTCCGGGCTCATTGCCACGGGCAATGCGGGGAGCACGGCGGCGGTGGTCGTGGCTGGGCGCGGATGGCGGCCGTCGCGGCCACGAGGTCCTCGTGGCAACGAGCTGGCTCACGGATACGGCGAAGCAGGGTGATGCAGGCATGGGCAGGGAAACAGGACCACAGGGAAGAAAAAAACGAAAGGGGGGAGCCCGAGCTGGCCCTACAGTTGAGCCCTCACTCCCTCCAAAAAACCCCAAAAGCAAATGGCTTCCGTTGTACTGCAGTTAGATGCTTTTATGTGCTAAGGCTTCTCTCCCAGCCTGATTTCCTGGGCATCCGGGCACTTCCCTCACCGGCCAGTGCAGGGGCTCACTTACAGCCCGGTTGTGGAGGTTTTCTCTGCCCTGGTTGGCTGCCAGGCAAAGCCTCCCCGGGACAGGGCTGCTAGCACATGTACAGCTCTTACAGGAATAACATACGTTGAGGCATAAATAAAAACCAGATTGGTCCCTCTCAGTTACGAATCACTTAATGGAATAACTTCAGAAAGCAGAGATTCAAGAACAAGTGGCTGGGTCTCGCTGGGATGAGACAGCAAAATGCAGCACAGTGTCACAGCAGAAACCAATATTCTGGACACATGTGCCTGTGTTTCCAGCCTTCTCCCTTGCAGGGGACAGGAGAAGCTCAGGTCTGACAAGTCTCATCTGCTTTCGGCCCAAGTTTGAGCTGTTATGAGCATCACATTAGCAAACTGAGTGTATTTGTAATTTTTCAGTAAGAAAAATGAGTCCTTCCTATGAAAACCATCGACGACTTAATAATGACCTAGCATTTGTTGATAGGAGCTCCCTTCCCATTTTTGTCAACTTGAGACTGTTCTTAAGGTGAAAGCTTACTAATGCTCTCAGCACAGATGACACTTCAGATTACCATATTTTGTTAGTGTTTGGTGATTCTTTAAAACAGGGTCTTCTTTGTAATCCACTTTCTCATTCAAGGGCTTCAGTCACCCCAATATCCAGTACTGTACATAATGAAGAGAAATTCTAATGCCTTTTCTGTACAGTCACCAGTAGTTATAGTAAGGGAGCAACCTTTTCAACCAAAGAATTGTAAGTCATATTGAGGTCAGCAAGCCCTGTGCTTCACACCTTCGTGCCTTCACACCTCCTCTACAACTACCTGAAAGGAGGTTGCAGCCAGGTGAGGGTCAGCCTCTTCTCCCAAGCGAGCAGCGACAGTAAACTCTGCCTGGAGAGGTTTCGGTTGGACATTAGGAAGAATTTCTTCACACAGAGGGTGATTAGACATTGGATTGGACTGCCCAGGGAGGTGGCGAAGTCACTCTCCCAGGAGGTGTTTAAGGACTGGCTGGACGTGGCACTCAATGTTGTGGTGTAGCTGACTGGGTGGTGACCAAAGGCTGGACTCAATGATCTGAGAGGTGCTTTCCAAGCTAATTGGTTCTGTGATTCTGTGACCTGTCCTCCTCAAAACACAGAGCTCTCTTTCAGATATGGCCTCCTTGCTGGTGGAAAATATCCGTTTAAGACCACTCAAACATTAGGTCTTCTCAGTAGACTCCCCCTTTTTTTTTGGTTTGTGTTTTCTTGTCTTCAAGAAGTGTTTGGAGACATAGATAACAATCGCAGTAACTTCTAAGAATCTGTAAAGAGCTTTGTAAGTGCCAAATACGGGATCTTTCACAGACCAAGTGGTCATTAGTATTTATTACAAATATTTTTTACGAATATTTTCCATAGTCTAGTGGTCCTGTAGGCTCTGTTGTTTTATGACATCATTCCACTGAAACTCCAACTGTATTGTCAAGATGCTGTAGGAAGAGGTCTATAAAAAGGATGCCAACAGAAACCAAACCGTATTTTATTTCATTTCCTCTCCAGAGCAGGGCTCTGATCTCTAAATCATCAGCTGATACATCAAACTTTTGCACTCTTGACATTTTCCTAGCCTAGGAAGCTTTTTCTCCCCTAGGAAGCAGAGAACATGCAAGTGAACACAACTGGAAGGACAAAGAGGAGCCAGAAATTGCACCCTACAGAACTGTTTTTTGTGGCATATCCATGGAGCAATCTTGCTAGTGGCAGTGTGACCTCTGCTGGACCATGGAACTTCAGGAATAGCTAGGGTCCTGCAGAGGTTATTCATTGAAGTGACTGACTGTTTTAAAGATCACAACTAATCCTCCTCCACCACTCTCCCCTGGTGAGGCTCCATCTGGGGTGCTGTGTCCAATTCTGGGCTCTCGAGTTCAAGGAAGACCAAGAATTACTGAAGAGGATCCAGCAGAGGGCTACAAGAAAGATTAGGAGACTGCAGCATCTCTCTTGTGTGGAACAGCTGAGGGAGCTGGGCCTGTTTAGCCTGGAGAAGAGACAACTGAGAGGGGACCTCATCAATGCATACAGGTATCTTAAGGGCTGGTGTCAAGAGGATGGTGCCAGAAACTTTCCAGTGGTGCCTGGTGGGAGGACAAGGAACAATGAGCACAAACTGAAACCCAGGAAGTTCCACCTGAACATGAGGAAGAACTTCTTTACTGTGCAGGTGACCGTGCACTGAACAGGCTGCCCAGAGAGGCTGTGGAGTCTCCCTCACTGGAGATATTCAAGAACTGTCTGGATGCAATCCTGTGCAATCTGCTGTAGATAAACCTGCTTTAACAGGGGGATTGGACTAGATGACCTGCAGAGGTCCCTTCCAGCACTAAACATTCTGTGATTTCATGTTTTTATGATTCTGGGATGAAAGGAATTGACTTTAAAAGGAGAGTGAGCGCATACAGGAATTTCACTAGCCAGCACAACAGGTTAAAATCGGGATGCAGTAAGAGCTCCAGCTAAGCCCAGCTCTGGGTGGACTGGAAAGGGGAGATGGTCTCAGATGTTAGTGAAGAGCTCCCAGAGCACAGCAGTGGGATGTCACAGCATATCCTTCCTTACGCCTTCTCTCCGACAGCACTCTGCCTCTGCCACACGCAAACAAAAACCTGCTCCAGTCTGCCAGGCTGGGGGGAGCCTGCAGCAGCAGCACCTCAGCTGGAGGGCAGCAGTCTGCTGTGACCCTCTGTGGGGAAGGAAACTGCTGCTCTGCATGGGGGACAGATGGAGGGTCACCCCACAGGAGGCACCCCACTGAGGGCATGGAAGTGGCTGTGGGGGCTGCAGCCAAACACGGTCCCACCGGAGGTAGCACTGTTACGCCTGCAACAGTTTACTCACATACCTGTGCTATTTTACCCTTTACTTCAGGCAGTGCTAGGAAATACCAGGGTTTATGGCCAATAGAGGAACTATGAATCTTTCATAGGAAAAAATGACTCTTACGTGTGCCATGCACTTACAAGGCTTATTTTTGGTGGTTTTAAGTTTTTTGAACTTGTGGTGCTCTGAAAAAGGCTCCAATTTGGCAGTCCTGAAGACCAAAAATTTCATATCCCCAGACTAGCAGCTGCTCAGATATCAGGAGCCAATGGTAAGATTATTATGTAGTACTTGTTGTCCCTGGATAACCCCTGGAGATAGCCTGCTCATCTATGGGAGCAGACAGAGCCAGCAGATGCACAGAGAACAGGGAAAGAGAGCCAGAAAGCTGAGGGTCATGAGAGATGACAAACACAGCGAGGAGCACTCAGAGGACTGACAAGGACAAGTATCTGGGAAGGAAGACTCTGACAGATGCAAGCCACTGAAAAAAAATAGAGCGGTATAAGTTGTGGGCCCAAATTCAGCACTGTGGGAGATTGTGTCCTGGAGTCCCTCCTTTCTAGGGTCAGCAGATAATAGATTACTGGTCTTTACCTCTGGGATTTTTGGCTTTCATCCCTGTCTTCTAGGTCTGAAGATTCTCTCAAGGCTTGAATTCTTCTACAGACTTTGGAGACTCATATTTATGACATTTCTTTTCTTTTCTTTACCTGAAAATTTTTATCTCCCACACCCCTAAGCCAAAAATACCAAGGCTGTCCCGTCACTTTTTAGCATTTCAAGTAGTCTTGTGTCCTGCTTTCACTAGCACACACAGTACTTAGCCCCAGTCTAATTCTAAAGCAGCTGTAGGTGCCAGCTGAATATTTCCTTAACACCAGAGCAGTGATCTCATCTGGAAACGTGGAGCTGTAATTGCTGAAATGCTTTCGGTCATGACATGAAATCAGGACTGCCTTTAGTGAACAAAGTGCTTGGAACAGAGAGTTTTTCAGATCAGCCTGGCTGTCTGTGGTGTTTACAACATAATGGCTGCAGGACAAAAGGCACTTGCCTCGTGAATAGATCTTTAGCTGCAAGTAGGAAACTTTGGGACTGAATTAAACTTGTCTGTGATTTTCTTTGTCTTACATGCATTTCAGCTTTGCTGGTTTCCATTTTTTGTAAAAGCTGTGTGATCACAGCTTGTGCACTGATTAGAAAATGCCTACAATTGTTATTTCCTCCTCTTATCTGGGTGCATCATTCTAACCGATATCACAATGCATTCCCTCAGCTGTTACAGAAAAATAGACATTTCCCATCAGATATTATAAACTCCACATCACTGTTTTCTAATCTAGCATATGGAAGAAAAAATTGCTAATGTTTGATCTTTGGTCTTAACCTTTGCTGTCATATTGCTGTGTAGCAGAAATGGAAGCATTGCAGCAGAGAGAGTTTGTGGCTTTATAACTTGTGTCATTTCTGGAAAAGAAATCCACATTTCTGTTCGACAGCCCTCTGTAGCATCCCCCAGGGCTTGACAAACACAGGAAATTGCAGGGCATACTGCTGTGGCAGGAGAATGTGCAGGGGAGAGAAGCTGCCTGCTGCAGGGCGGGCTCTGCGTCAGCTGCTGCTCATGTCCCTGTCCCATACAGGTTGCGCTGCCTAAACCCCTGCTAGTCTTTTGAAGGGGATAAAAGGAAAACTAACCTAGCTCTTCCAGAAGCAGTTGAGAAGCCTTCTGAGTAACCACGTGGTATATTTCTCCATATCACTTGCAAGTCTTTCCTTAGTCCCCACAAAAGTGGAGATCAGAAATCAAACTGGTAAATGTTATGAAACATCCTTCCCAAAAACATCAGAAGATCTTTAAACCAACCATCTGAGTTTACTTCCTGCCTGCCTTTCATGCTTCTGATGGTGTGAGATAATTTTCAGGCTAAAAAGGCAGCTCTTAAAAGCCACAAAAATGCACACCTTTTCTTGAGTGCTCTCTTGGAAACCTCCTTCTTCAGTGGAATCCCATATTCCCTTCTGACCCCAAGGAGCAAGATGCAGTCTGCACAGAGGGATGAACAACCCAGGTACACAAAGCATTAGGGCTACATGGGGAATTTTTTGGCAGTTGTGAACAGCCTATATTGGTTTGGCAAAGTTTGGACGTAAAACACTTTTGCAATACCATGCAGCTTTCTAATTGCTGGAAAAACCTTAATCATACAGGGCTTTCTGTGGTCATTGCAAGAAAAACTACGCTTGGAATTCTCACATTAAAAAAAAAAGCATCTCACATTCACAGGTAGCTGTAGATTATTCTTGTTCATCATTCCAATCAGCTGCAGAAACGTTGACTGGTACTTAAAATTTGTAAACTACCTCAACAGTTGAGTTTATTGCCATAATTACGCCTAATTACCTTTTTCTCCAGTTCTCCTGTGACCAGAGGCACCTGAGCAGGGGTGCCAGGATGGGGGTCCTGGGGGAGTGTGATTGAGGCAATTGAAGCCCATGGCTGTCCAACTGTGACAGCAGCAGCCTCCTGTCCTGGCGTGCCCCACACTCTCCTGAGAGCAGCGTTTCAAAGGGCACTTCTTGTGAAAAGCCTGAACCTGGGCTGAAACGTGTGCTTTGTCCGGTTCCTGGACATGCTCCTCGGAGTGGCCAGTGCTGGCTGGCAGAGGGGGACCTTCCCCCGGCTTGACGCCAAAATTTGCTTTGCCAGAGTTCAGAATTTGCTGGTGCCCTGGCTGCTGTGGCTCCGTGGCTGCTTGCTGGGAGTGGTGGAAGGATTCTGGGTGGTGAGACTTCAGGGCAGAGACATGAGGAGTGAGTGATCCTGCAGGAATCCTGGGGCTGCACACAGTGGGTAACAGTGACGATTTGATCCGCAATGGTCAAGGATGTACATTTGATGGAAAGCCAATCCTGTCATCCATGGGGAGGGCTGTGGCCAGGTGATGCCAGCTGTGTGTGCGCCTTTTGTAGGCATCAGCACCATTGGCTTTGCCTGGCAGGGTTAGGAGAAGGATTTGGACAGGGCTGAAGTTGTGAAGCAGGTCACCAGCTAAAGGAGTGCGTGTGGGATCTGGTGTGACTGGGTGGTTTTGGGGCCAGGCCTCTTGGCACCCGGCTGTGGGGCAACCTCAGGATTTTCTCAACCTACAACTCTGGCAGACCATAGAATCACAAAATTGTTTAGGTAGGAAAAAACCTCTCAGAACATCGAGTCCAACTGTTAACACAGCACTGCCAAGTCCTCCACTGAACCACATCCCAGGAGTCACATCTCCATGTCTTTTAAATACCTCCAGGGATGATGATCCCACCACTTCCCTGGAGAGTGGCTTAACAATTCTTTCAGTGAAGGAATTTCTCCTGATATCCAATCTAAGATGATGAACTCTAGGAAGGGCTGTGGGCAGCAAGGAAGGTTTGCTGCTGAGAATGTGGCTGTGGCTCTGCTAACACCCTTGACCCTGAAATCACTGAGGGTAAAAAAGAGACTCTTGGATTTGCACATCCTGCATCATCAGTCTGATGTTGCAGATATAGACTGATAAGGCTCTGTAAAAATAAGCCCTCCTATTTATCAAGTATTGTCATAACACACTGATGCCATCTTTATCCAATAAATAGCACCTGCTGTACCAAAAGTGTCTGACTCTCAAGCTGTGCAGAAGAGCTGGTAGGAGTTACTTTGTCCTGGTCTGCACAGGGGGATGCCAAAGTGCCACATGGAAAGGCAGCAGCCTGCTGTACTGTTCTCCTTTCCTTTCCCCTGCCCCCCACCTCCCAGGTCTGCCTTCTGACCCCACAGTGACTTTCCTACTGAGGAGTCTCTGCTTAGCTTTGCCACATCCTCCGTTTCATACTAAGTCCCCAAATTGTGCAATATCCCCCAGTTTATTTGCAGACAAGACTTCTCAATCACATCAAAACTGTGGGTGTTGGCAGGTGATTTCTAGACTCACCAAAACGATATCTCTGGCCTGAAAAGAGAAAACTCATGAATTGGGAAGTTTAATCAGTTTAAGGCAAGGCCTGTCATGATGTTTTCAAGTTTACTAAGACTTTAAAGGATAAGTTGTATAACTCCTTTCTGAAAGCAACTGTGTCGACATGCAGCATTCCAAAGGTCTGCCACAACAGCTGGCTGGCAGATCTGATGTGTCTCTTTCTAGAGAAATCCTACAAATAATCCCCAACACCTTTGGATGAACTTAATCTGAAGTTTACACTCTCTTACGTTAATAATATGTGATTGTATTTCTTCCAGCAAAAAAGCAATTTTTCTAGTTCTATTTTGTTTATATTGGATGTGGAACATTAGCTGCTGTATCCGTCTTTTCTTCTTTTTGCTTGTTTTGAAAGGCAAAAAAATAGTTTTTTGGCAATAGGCAATAAACAAAAGGCAAATAGGCAATAGGCAAAAAAGAAAAAAATTCTTGATAACTTGCTAAGATTTAGTGCAGAAAGATCCTCCAGTGTTTAAAGGTCTAGGTAACCCAGGTGTGAATTCACAGATTGAGAATTACTTTTGAAGTTTTGTATACTGTGCACTACAAATGACGTCAACACTGTTCTTCATTTCACTCCTACTGCAGCTGTACTCTCCTAAAGGAAGGTTTTTCATAGGTTTAATTTACCTTTGTAATCCATTGTTTTGCTTTGATGTGCAATAGAGGGTAAATTGTTCCATTTGGACTGCTTTATACCTGTGGTGAATAATAATGAATAATGAATAAGGTCTTTCCAATGAATGCTGTTCAGTGAGAGCAGACATGGTGAGGAAAGGCCAGTCCCCACTCCTCCCCTCTCCCTTTGAGTCAAAGAAGGGAAAAAACCAACATGTCTGAAAAGAGAGCAATGCCTTTCAGGCCAGCATGTTAAAAAAACCCCAGAAATTAAGGTTTGAAAGACAAAAGAAGTATTTTAAAGGTTAAAGCAAAGTTCAGAGGGCTTTCTAAAGCTGTTAGTCTGCCCTTTACTGAGGCAGAGCTGTGCAGTGAGTACTGGCAGTGATGTGCAGGCAGGTCAGACTCTTTGAACTCTAGGTGTCCCAAAATGAAGAACCTCGCCAGTGAGATAGCAGGGGCTGGGTCGCACCTATGGGGCTCAGCTCCCCAAACCTCACTAGTGAGAGCCTCACTGTGCTGAGGGCTGCTGCAGGGTGAACAGCGCTTCCCCCACCTGCAAATAAAACACACAGGCATCAACCCAGCGGAACTTTAAGGGTGATGGGGGAGGCAGAGGAGGCAGAGAAAGGCTCTCCCAGCCCTTGGACCCTCAGCAGCAGGAGCCCTTCCCCACACAGCAGAAATCCCAAGAGGGGGTCCTTTATGTTTTGTTCATAAACACATCCCTCATGCCCCCTTTGGCTGCCCCATGGCTGGCAGGTGCTGCTTCCCCGAGCTTGGTGCACCCATCTCTGCACAGTCTCCTTCCCAGCTTCCATACGCAGATGCCAGATCCGGCAACACCTGCAGGGACACATCCAGTAATGGGCTTGCTTGGGCAACCAGCAACACATTTCTCTGCTCTTGTACTTCCCCAGTGCTTCCCTAGAAATTAGCTAAGCAGGGTATTGTCCAGGGAAAGCTTTTAAAGCTCACCTCTCCCACACAACAGCCCTTAGAGTGGGAGAGCTCAGCTCTGGAATAGGAGGGGTCAGGCAGGGCTGCAGGACCCTCTTCAGCATCCTGTTTAACTCCTGTTTAAAGGCCAGACTCATGCTAAGCATGGACAGTCGTATTTTCTTTCCTTCTCCTTTGTGGCTATAGAGGTCACCTCTCCTCATGCAGTTGGAACAGTCTTAGGAGAACTCCAGGACCTGTGAGTGCGGAAAAGTTTCTCTTCTTAAAAAAAAAAAAAAAAAAGCTTTCAGCAGAGTTTAGCCTCCAGAAACAGGAGAGGGCTCACACTACGTGAGTAGACAGCCTTACGTGAACCAGCTGAAAGTACTCCACGGCCCAGAAGCCGCAGCTTAATACTCCTTATGCAGAGCTGACCATAGGAAATACTCGTGAAAAAGAAAAATATACCAGAGCTTCCATGCTCCATTCATAGCCAGATGGCTCCAGTACAGCGTGGCAATTGAACTTTTAAGTCGGCAGCAATAATAACAGAAAGTGCAGACTGCCAATCCTTCTAAAGTTGTTATTCTTGATTGCTGTCTGTGCAGAGACTTCGTATGCCTTTGGGGCATGAGGCACAACAACTCAGTTTATAATAACTTAAAGAAAAATTGCCAATTTAATGTTAGATCTGTCATTTTAATGAAGAGGCCACTGGCTCAAAGTAAACTATCCTAAATGTTGGGATGATGACCAGAATTACTAGGATTATGAATGGCACTGCTTTTAAATGACTTTATGATCCTGACCAACTAATAAACTTGTCACTCCATGCACTTGATGTACTTATTAATATATATCTAGTTGTGGGTGCATAATTCACCCATCAAATAATGAGAATTACTTGATATTTGTAAATCATAATGAAACACCTGGATTGAAACACAAAATGTAATTTACTAGTGCATATTTACCCATCCGATGGGTATGCAATTCATTTTTCCCTCAGTCAGGTGTTGTCTTGGTTTCCCTTTGTAGAGGAAGAGAATATAAAACCCTCTCTAAAAGTGAAAGCACCAAATAGTGGCTATTCAGGTTCTCTGTTTGCTAGCTAAGATGTAGTGTGCTATGGCTTTTCCTTCTCTTACCCTGCCGACTGCCAGCTCTGCATTTCAGGTCAGCTGCTCTGCACTTGGGTCTGATTATGCTTTTGCAAAGTTATGAAACTGGGGAGACTGGCTGGGTGTTTTGAACAGCCTGGTGAGACAAGTGCACAATTTATTTTTAAATTAAATGTGAGTACTTTATTCAGTGGCACCCGTTTGATCTATGCGAGGAGATACTTTAAAATTATAACCCACAAAATTCTCCCACTATTCCCATAATTGGTCTGTGTTTGTTTCTCTTTCAGGTATTGCCTAGCAGAAAACCATGGGCAATTTCAAAGGGCATGCCCTCCCTGGAAGCTTTTTCCTTCTTTTTGGTTTATGGTGGTCAGTGAAGTATCCACTGAAGTACGCCTGTCGAAAAAACAAGAGCGCTTGCTACCTTGGCTCCAGGGCAGGATTCCAGCGCCTGGAGTTTGTTGAGGGCATCGTCAAAGCTATCTTTGCCCTCATTGGTAAGTGAGGTGGACTAAGGGCAGGCTGTACTTTCTAACACTTTATTCTTCAAATTTTGTCCTCTGATAAAATGAGTCTCCTTGTGTTTTGCTATTTTGCCCTTTAACCACTGAGAAGTGGTGGGGCTACTGCTGTTAATTACACAGCTGTGGCTGTAACGTGGTTTCCATCCGTAGCACTCTTCTGGAGCTTCTGTGAGATCTCCTGACCACTCTTGACCACTTGACCACTCCTGACCACATGTCAGCGTTCATGTACTGTTCTCTGTTCAGGGAGGCAGATAAGATGTTTATGCAAGGGGCTCTCATTTGCACACTGGGAGCACCAGACTGTGAAGGTGTTGCTTTTCTATTTTGAACCCAACCATCTCAGATGTTGGAAGCCTCCACTGATTTATTGATAAAATATGTAAATGATGCAGATGATTTTTTGATTAATGTCAGTTAAAAGTGAAAATATTCACAAAGAAAGACTAAACTCCAGATCTTACTGCTGCAGGACTGTTGTGATGGGGCATGGGGGAGCTGTTTGTCCTTCTGTTGTGTCCAGGCCTGGGTACAAACTCACAGGGATGGTTTTGAGAGCTGACTGGAAGTGTTTAGTTCTTGTTTACATCCCAGCAGGCTGTATGGTAGCAATTTACCTGTAGAGGGTAAGTAAACTCAACAACAGGGGATCTGGGGAGCTCAGCACCTGCAGCTCAAGTTGAAAAGTATCTAAATTTTAAGCATTTTTACACTTTTAGATTCTATTTGTCTGCTCTCATTTAGATGCTCAGAGCTGCCTCATTTCTAATCAAGGACCAGGCTGTGACAGTCTATTTCTTGCTTTTCCTTCCTCTCTGTTAAGATATATCAGCACTGAAGGGATGTTGTGTCTACAGTATATATTTTTATATGCCTTAAAAAATGATAAAAATCTAAATAATAGCATTCATTTTGAGGCATGACTGTGGACATCTTTCCTATAAATCCCCCAGTCTAGAGGTAGCTTGGCAGCTAAAACATTAATCTACTGGTTTTATTTTCACTTTGAAACAACAAGCTATTACTTTAACATACAGAAATTCCAATTCCAATCAAAAGTATGGACAAACGTTTGGCTAAGACAGGCAGTAAAGGCATTGGAAGTAAAACCTGCTGTTTCCATGTTAGGAAAACTGGAAATAAAGGTGGAACAACACTGCATTTGTTCAATAGCACATCTACTTATACAGCAGGATGCTGGCCTATGCTTCATAAACAAAATAACTAGCATTAATGTTTTAAAAGCATAACAACTTTTAAACCCTCCCCAAACTTCAGTGATTATATAAAGCATTTTAAAGCAGTTTTCCTTTACTGGTGTACCTCAGCTAGTTAGCAAGACACTGAGGGGCCAAGGTAAGGGAGAGAGTGAAGCAGTGATTCAAATACTACTTTGGTGTACATTCCCATGGGACTTTTAATAACCCTGCACGGTGAAGGGGTTTCCTTTTATGGCTCTAGAGGAAAAATCCCCCTTTGAATTATGTGTCTGAACTCTGTCATCCTGCATTGGCAGGGCACTAAAATGGTAAATCTTTCTTTTGGAGACTTTAGTGTGTGCTATGCTCATGTCAGAACCATTGGGAAAGGCAGCTGAAAAATTTGGTCAGAGGACTACTACAATAGCAATTGTTTAAAAGAAGAAAAAGCAGCACAGAATAGCTGTTTTCATTTTCACTGCTGGAAACTGCGAGATGCAGATAGTTCCACCAGGAGTGGAGCTGAAGCCTGATTTCCTGTGGCTCTTCACTCTCCGGATTATGTGATGCTAAAACCTCAAATTTACTGGCATTATGCTGCATGGGGATATATTGCTGCCACTATTGTTTGTGTGAAAACTTTGCATCAGTTTATACCTTAAGTACCAGACCAAATGGTTTTTCTTCTTGTTTCATGCACAGGAATGGTGGCTGAGCAGTTTGTTCCTGATGGACCTCATCTGAAGCTGTACAACTATGAGAAGAAGCACTGGGATCACTTGATGAACTGGCAACATGCCACCATGTACCTCTTCTATGGCATTTCAGGGCTGGTGGACATCGTGGCGCATGGGACCAATGCACTGCCAGCGGCCATGGACAGGATGATGCTTTCCTTAGCAGTCTTTATTGAAGGTCAGTTCAGCTCTCCCTGCAGGAATGCACATGAATCCTGCAGATGGGGATTGATCATTGGTCTGGGAATCTCAGATTAGAAACTGACCCTATGGGTGCTGGTTGTTTCACTCCCTGAAACTGAATCAAACAAAGATTAGTCTTAGCCCTCCTTATACTGCTGAGGCTTTATCTGCAGCCCAGGTCATGAGCATGCATTGTAGAGGTGAATCTGATAGAGGTGAATCTGTGCTTTCCTAACTGCCTCAGACAGCAACAGAAATGTTATGAAAATAGCAGCAAAAGCCTGTTTTGGGTAAGTAGCTCGGGAATGTGTTTGATTTAGGTACTGCCATGGTACACAACTAGTTAGCTAAAGCCAGCGTGAGTGAAGGTGATACTGGCATAAAGAGAAATGCCAGAAATGCTTTGCTGTTTTCTAAAAGCAAATGCAGGGAAATTGCAAGGGAAGAAAAAAATCTTAAACTGATCACAATTTATTCCAGGTTTTCTCTTCTGCTACCATCTCCATGGGAGAACCATGCTGGATGTTCATGTTCATCAGTTACTGCTATTTGCTATCTTTGGAGCTGCTGCCTGCATATTTCTGGAAGTTTTCTTCCGTGGCAGTATTGTGCTAGAGATGCTCCGTACAAGCCTCTGCATATTACAAGGCAGCTGGTTCTGGCAGGTAGGTCACTTTTCTGCCCTTGTAACTTCTTCCTCACCAAAATGGGTCATTTAACCCTTTGCAGATGTTTCACAGGTGATATAAATACCTTTTAAACACAGACCTCAAAAGACTTATAGAAAACAATGCACTCTCAATGTTCCATTAAGGAGATAAAAGTATCTCTCATATCCATTTTACAGAAGAAGAAGCAGCAGCCATTTTACTTCAAGTGCCTTTTATTTGAATCAATAGAAAAGCTGAGGTGTTTTTCTTGAGCTCTCCATTACTACAGTCATTGACCATTCTCTCTGATCCCTGTAACATCCTGTTCCAAATTCACCAGCCAAATGGCAGTGATTTTAGAGCATGGAAATATATGTTGTTCTTTACAAAGAGAGTCTCCACTGCCAGCTGCTGGAGCAGTGAGCTCTTTGATGCCCAGTGTAGTACTGGACAGGTGGGTGAGGCAAAGGCCTCATTGGCATTACCAGGTTCAAAAGGTACTTAAGCTACAGATTCTCATTAGGAGGCTGGGTGATATAAAGCCTCCTGCTTTTCTAGTGCTCTGGGAACCGAGCAGCCAAAACTTTGATATTTGAGGGATGTGGCTCCCAAAAGGACTTTCCAAAATGTAGCTTCTATGCCTTCAATTACTTGCGAGTCTATCCAATAAGAGATATTTGATAGCAGCCTTTCCTCTGCTGTCAGAACAAGAGAGAGATTTAAGGAGTTGCTGTGAGTTTGTAACAGAAATAGGAGCACTAGTGCTGATGTGTGTTTCATCTTATAGTGGAGAATTGAGGTCATTCCAGTGATTTTTCTTTCCAGCATGTCTAGACTGGCTTCCCTTTTTTCTATGCTGGCCAGACATGATGAATAAAAACGTTTGCTGTTTCTTAGGAGAACTGGACACTCAGCACCAAATCAAATATTTAAATGCTTGCTCTGGCATGAAGACAGACCTTGGAATTGGCTGTATTTTTCTATAAGTGAACTCAAGAATGTGGTGCTGCAGCACTTGCTATTTTATTTTCTTGTCTGTAAACTTTCTGTTGGTGATTTCAGAAACTTTACATAGCAGGAATAGATGCAACCATTTATTCATTGTTTTCTGCCTAGTCTAATTATAGAACAGATTATTTCTTTAGCTCTAGAGACAATGTGGGTTTTGTTTCAAAGTAAGAAATTGAAGTACTAAAAATAGAAGAAAGTGAAGTGTGGCTTTTTTCACACCCGCATCAGACTTCAACCATCTGTGTGACGGAAAACCGCACACTGGCTGCAGCAGGGGAAATTTGTAAAAGGTAAAGGGACTTTCTTTCTGCATCATCAACACCCTCATTCATTGAATTCTCTGCATGGAAATGCAAAATGCACTCCCCTCCTTCTTCCTCTCCTCTTCCCAGTTTCTAAATTCTCAGCTAAACTGCTGAGTGGTGACTTTGAAGAGTATTAAGCAGTACAGAGGGTTGGTGCTTGTCATGCAAACTCTGTGTAGCCACAGGATTAATGGTTTTCCCATCTTATGCACAAATATGAATTTGATCTTTCCCAGCTCTGAATAAATAAATCAGCTATGTATTTCACATGAACTCACAGTCTTCGGTGAGGAAGCTTCATTTTTGTGCCATTTCTGACCTTTCCCTTGGATGGCCCAGAAGCAATAGATTTATGGCTGCCCTTTATTTATTCGTTGATTATTCATCCTCCCAGCCACATGATGCATTTCCAGATGCTGCTGGGAAGAAGCAAGGCAGTGCAAATGGCACTTTTAGTTCAGAGCACACAGGGCTGAGCACCAGCCCCTCTCCTTACAGTGCACAGTTGTGATTGTTGCAGGGCTGGGTTGTTGGGCAGGTGCCTACATTCTCTGGGCAAGAGCAGTGGGTCTCTGGGACTGGCTCTGCATCTTCAAAGGTATTTCTGCACAGAGTTGAGTAAAGTGATCCATCACACCTGAGAGTGACTGCAAAAATAGCTTTTTATAATATACACAGAAATAAGCAACACCATAAGAGAATTAAATGTCTGCCTTGTGATGGGTAGCATAAAACATGATATGGCATAGGGTGCATACCAAATGACATCTACTGAGTATCTTTTATCTTACTACAGATTGGCTTTGTGCTTTATCCTCCAAATGGGAGCCCAGAGTGGAATCAGACGGATCATACTAACATGATGTTCCTGACTATGTGCTATTGCTGGCATTACGCCTTTGCTTTTCTTATACTTGCAGTGAATTACACAATTGTCAGCTGGTAAGTTACTTGAAACACTAAAACTTTGGTGACTTGTCTATTTAGTCTCGGAGGAGCTTTATTTTAGAAAAGTTTCACTGACAAATGAAAAGGTTTCTATGAAGTAATTAATTGTCTTGCAAGGTAAAATAAAAATTGTTATTAGTAATCAACGAAAAGCAAATGACATTGCTTCAGTAGAAAGGGGGAAAACATCCATAAATACAGCTCTGATAGCATAATACTTCTCACATAAAATGAGCTCAAATTCCACATTTGTAAGTGCATATAAAGTCAGAAGTAGGAGATTCTTTTTACCTGCTGAATCTTGTCTCCCACTGCTCATCTCTGCTAATTTTAAGTGGCTTAGTGAGCAGGCTTCATGACTTTACTTTGAAGACTATTACACAGAATTCCTTGCTAGAAATTTCTTTTTCACTAGCCATTTTCATCCCCTAGTGTCTAAAGTTAGCCCTTTTCCTCGCTGCCCAGTGCTAATTCTAACAAAATTCCAGCTGTGGTGTTAATCTGGCTGTAAAAATGCCTCTGCCATCAGATCACAGAATGTGATCACCTTCTGCCCACAGGACCTTACCAAGCCTTTTCCCGCAGTGACCTAAACATGCTTCTCGCTCCTTGCTTGATCCCAACCATCCTAATAGCCCTATTTAATCATGTTAAATACCTAGTTCTTCCAGTCTTGTTTTGCACTGAGGTGCCAGTTCTTTTTGTATCTCAGTTTGAAAGGCACCAGCACTCAAGGCTGGGTAACTGGTTTGCTGTGTAAAGAATGGCAGCTCCTGAGAAGGTGGCAGCAATCTCACATCCCTTCTGATGCTGGGACCAGTGGCTGCTGCAGCATCAGACGAGGCCTCAGGGGAGGCTGATCACGGCACGCTGGCAGAGTTCCCCTCCAAGGGTAGTTTGGCCAGACCCTCTCTTTCTCACAGCTTTATGGTCCCTTCCCAAGTGAACACAGCGATTGGTCTTGTGCCTGCACAACATTGCGCCTTCTGGAAGGTACACTGAGGTTTTTTACAGCACTCTGATTTGATCATAGGAACAAGAGCTTACAAGCTCTGCAGTCAGGTGGTATCATTAAAGGCAGTACTTCCTAACCATAGAATCATAGAATGAATCATCCTAACTCACTGATGAGAAGAGTTAAACAGGTTTTTAGCATGTCAAAAAAGGTCAGATGAGCCTTTGAGCTACTATTAACAACCTTTTTTGTTGTTGTTTCCAGGGCAGTTCGCTCGAAGGTTAAACAGTCCCAGTCCATGGAAATGGGTTTACTGAAAACATCTGAACGGGATCATGAGTCAGAAGAAGAAATTTAGTATGAGTATGGCTTGACCAGTTTGCCCACTCCAACCATTAGGCTAATTGATACCTCATTTCTATATTTCTTTGCCATCTAATTAATTCTTTGCTACAACTTGCTTTGCAAATATCAATCCCCTCTGATGTCTACATCTACACAGTCATACTTTTTTTGTGGAGGGTAAGCTTGATCTTGATTCATGGTGGTTGCACTGGTACCTTGCTTATCACACACTTCCCAGAAAATCAGGCTAGTATTAGACAGACTTGGAGTGGATGAGGTGGCACAATGAAATCTGTATGTTTGCCTTATTAAAAGCTAAGCAAAATGTTTTTCAGCTGCTGCTGGACATAGAGTTTCCATAATTAGGGTGTCTAAATACGCGTGTTTGTTGCCCCGCAAGTACCTGTGGATAAATAACTGTGCAGACCTAGAAAACAGTAGAACAAGATAAGGAACCACAGTCTTGCAGCTGTCTTATGTAACAGCTTTGTGTCTCTGCTTGTGGCTTTGTGTTAAACAGAAGGAACTTCTCACTGTGAACCCACTGAGTGGTTCACTGAAGCGTGTGAAGAGTTCACCCCCTCAGAGGTACCACCAAGGCTGGCAGGAGGACCAAAGATGTGTATGTTGATCAAAAACCAGTGCAGTTGTTCATTTTCAGGCCTACACAGTCCTGTGTCTTTGCTACCCTTTGACTCTGCCTTCCCTTGGTGCCTGGAACAATTTCTTTTCCAGAAAGGCTGAGGATGTCCAATCAGGCAGCACCTAACTGCAAAACCATCTTCTTTCCCAAAGCGATTTCCTTACCTTTGGTGGAATTTGGTGGTTTTCTGCAGGATTCATAGCAGACACATGACCCACCACCTGAGTCAGGCGTGGGTAATTCTGCTCTGTGGGCAGGATTGAGATGGTTTTGCATCCCTTTCCCTGTGTCACCCCTTCAGTCACCAGGCAGCCTGCACAGTGCTGCACAGTGAGCTGTGGGAGGGCAGATGTTGCCTTCATGGTAGCTCCATACCCAGCTAACAACATCAGCGAGGGAATTAAAAAATAATACTGCTTTTAATTGCATTTATTTTCTCCATCCAAACTGATCTAGTGAAAAGCACAGTGTTCATGACTAATGGCAGCAAACTGATTGCTTATAAAAACTAGCTAATAAAATAGTTTGTACCTCAAAGAGATCCCAAGACCCAAAAAACCCTTAAAGGCTTTTTCTAAAACTACTTTACCTTTAATGCAACATAAACATTTGTTTCTCTTTTAAGATCCACCTTTTATCTCCCATATTTCAAGGAGCACCTTTCTCAGCTACACATGCTGTTGATGCTGAATTTTAGTCTGTCAGTTTTGACAGTGCCTTTCCAAAATCAGTGGTGTTGTTTATTCTGAAGGATATAATCAGAAATTACTTTGCTTCTTACAGGCAGGAACAGTGCAAATTTCTTCACTGCTTTTCTTGATAAATATATTTAATACCATGCAGATATTAAGGTGCAGTATCTCTAAACTAAAGGGATAACCTAAACAGGATGAAAAGCACAATAAACTGGCTGAGCTTTCGTGTGTCTTCTTAGAAGACTTCAGTTGCTAATTTTAAAAATTATTTTAGACATTTTAGATGATTGATTGGAACATTTGGGCAAAATGTTCCAGAGAAGTTGGCTTAAATAAAGTATTGTGAAGTAACACCTGTAACCAGCTGTCAGATTATCTAGATGAATCTTCTTTGGAAAGCAAGAGTTGTTGGCTCACATACATTTCTACATTTACAAATGGCAAAAGGGAAATTGCACATTGCTAGCCTAAGATCACTGCTTTTCTTAGCAATTGTTGGCCCTTTTTCAATGCCTTTCTCTGAAAAGTCTTGGAGATTTTGGCAAACTTTAGTAAAGCCTGTCTGGGACATTCTTGCAGGAGAGGTATTGGTATGGTATATTTGTAGCTCTGTGTCTCAGCTTTACAGTGGTCTTACTATAAACTCTGAAATAATTGTATTTCCTCCATTCTGCAAATCTAAGACTTGAGTTTAATTACTGTGGTTCCATTAAAATCAGATTTTCTGTAGAAGGAAGATCCATGGCTTCCCTGAGGAGCCTGCCTGTTAATTGAAGCAGAGATACATTTGCCAAATGTATACCTGTTACAGTCTTACCTTCATTGCACCACATCACTGTCATCTCGAAATTGTGGGGATTTTTTTTAAAGGGCAGACTCTTTTTCCTGTTAGAATGGTTGGGCTACAAAGCTTCTGCAGTGCTGGGCAGAGAGGACGATGGTTATGCATCAAAGAGAACTTGGGGATTACTACAAATGTCTGTCACAGTAAGCCAAAATCAGCTGATGAAGTGAACCTCATGGGTGAGCTGTGCATGTAGAAGGTGCTTAGCAAAATCTCCTTTGAAAAAAACTCCCTGCTTTTACAGAAGCAAAAAGTGACAGTACTTGAACTCATTGGCCAGAGAGTGTCTGCCTAACACAGTTCCTCCCGTGCCGCCCTCTGCCTGGGGACTCTGGCTCTGTCCTTACCTGCATCCAGCAGTGGCTGCAGAGCCGGGTGTTTTCTTTGGAGAAAACCTGAGCAGGATTTGGCCTGCTGAGAGTTATCACCTGCAGCTCCCTCTGTGCCCCTGCTGTGAATCTCCTGTAAATGCTCACACAACTGGATGAATAAGCCCGTCACACACGTCTGCTGGTTTTGGTACAACCATGCTTTGCAAAGATGCCTCTAAAGAAGACCAAACTGGAGGCTGATGCAGACTGGGACACAGAAATGTAGGGCAGGCTTTGTGCAAGAAGCTCTCTCCTCACACCAGAAAAGGTGGCATTGCATTATCAAACTTGAAGAAATGCAAGGAAAAACAGATCCTGAAGTCTCAAAGAAACATTCTTTTAATTTTCAATACTTACAGTACATGCAAAGTGAGTGTCATAGTGGGGGTTTGTGCCTGAGAAATTTGTGGTGCCACAAAGGAAGGAAACACCCTGTTTCAGAGTGGGGTTTTGCTACATGGAACACCTGACCTGTGTTCAAAAGAGGTGTCCAGGAAGAGTAGGGCACCTATTACAATGAAAAAGGTACAGCCTTCATCATTTCACAAGCAACAGGTATTGACTGAGTTGAATGAGGGGAGGGAAGTCTGACAAGTTTACAAACACCACTCAGAAAAAGGAAGCTGCTCTCAAGAAAATTTAAATTATTTTAAAATATTGGTGCCTTTGAAAAACTATATGATAGTTTATACTAGAAAAAATACACCTGTAATTTTATTTAAATAAAATTGATTTATTCATGTAAGATGTCTGTCATGTTTTCAGGGGGAAAAATATACCCATTTATGGGACAGGATGGGGTGGGATAAACAGGTTACTCTCTTAACACATGCAGACATTTAACAAGTTGCACTTGAATTCAAGAAAGGTCAGTACTACCTCATCATTAGAAACTGTGATATTTGTTCTATATTCTGTAAATAAATACTTTTTTCCCTTGTAACTAAACATAGCATGAACAAAGAGCAAATATGACAGCAAGGAATCTGAATCCTCCAGGTTCACTCATCCTTAAAACCTAGGCACTAAAATTCTTCAGTGGATCTGGTACCTTAATGCACTCACCCTGAATGTTTCACTTCCTCCAAACTACAGCAGTTGGGGTGGGAGTTGCTGGTACAGAAGTTGGTGGAAGAAAACAGAATAGTTTTTTATCCAAAAAGCCCTTCAGCATGTGCAGTAGCAGAAGGGATCCTGACTCCCAAGGACTAAGCAACAAAGAGCACATCTGTTAAAAGGGAGAAAGACAACTGGAAAACTGCCGGAAAATTTGTCCTTAAAATCTATTCTAGGTACAATATGTGCTCACTCAAAATATGTGGGAGTAAAAAACCTAGTATTTGTCAAATAAGGCATAACTTGTCCTCAGATGACTTTTTTTGAACACTAATTTCTATCTCTTTGCTAGGTAGCTGTTGCTGTTCATGGATTTCTGTATTTGATACACTTCTTAGAATGAAAATACATTTTAAAAAGTAGACGAAAACCATAATTATAAATAGTACAGCGATACTACTTTGCAATTTGATTTGGAAAGCAAGCTCCCACCTATAGACCTCTGCCATTTACTGACAAAACACTCTGCCAGAGATGGCACCTAAGAGGTCAATGGCACAGTAAGGGCATGAAACTGGAGCAGAAATAGTTTTGCCTACATGCCCTGGTTACCAACCACTGCTTCCCTGAGGAGGAGAAAGAAGAAATGGAAAACAGGCTGCAGACCCATATAATTGAATAGCAATTAAGCAACAAGAAATCAGTCCCAGCACTCTTATGAGCATGGAAGGGGCAGCTGTGTTCATGGTATACAGCATTCCAGCCTACCTCCAGTGTTATTTACCAGGGGCAAGGTTCTCAGACATGTGGTGGGATTTTTATGACTCCTGTGCTGCAGGAAACAGCAATGCCAATCTCCTGCTTCCAGTGGGAATGACAGTAGGAGTGAAAGCTTGCACTGATTTGGTGGAATTTTACTGATTTGTGACTCTGACTCAGATGCAGTTGACATAAAAAAAAAGTCAAAGATGGTGTTTACTGCTGGCACCACACTTTGTGCACACTTAAAAACAAAAAAGAAAGGAAATAAGAAACATCTGGCTCTAATTAAGGCTTAAAAGAAACGGAGGAAAGCAGAAGAAACACAACCAGTCACTCAAGAGTGATTTTATCTCCCTGCAGCTGCATCCCAGATACAAATTTGCAAGCATTAAGGTTTCTTTTCAGTTTGATTATTCTATCATATAAACATGATTTAATATTTTCATAAATAAAAGTATACTCTATTTTAAGAGGTGTTCATTCTTTGTGTTGGTTTTGCCATTTGCTGCCTTATGCAAATTTTTTTTTCTGTGTTTTATATAAAATGTTCATGTGAAGTTAGAAATTCACAATCTGTTTTGCTCACAATCCTACTGCAACCTCCCAGCTGACAAACTGTCTTCCATTTGCAAAGCTGGGCTTGCTACCCAAAGTTTCAGACTCTTAGTATTTCTTGTATCTAAACTCAACATTCTGATCAAAGACCTCCATGATCACGTTAGCCATGTAAAGGAAAGAAGCAGCAATGCTATTTCCATTGAACAGGAAAGACAGTGTAAGTAACCATGAGAATGAATTACAATTTCTTTCCTATTTTGTCATTTAAAAACATCTGCAACCATCTAGCAGGATTTCTATTAGCAAAGGACTCAGACCTGTGATTCAGAAGCTGGGTATGCTTTTAATATACTGCAAACCTCAGACTCAGTTTAGCCAAGCTGGATGTAGCTTAACTTAATGTCACTGAACTGTTCTGTGCCTCAGGTTCTCAATCTTCTAGATCCAAATTAGACTTGGTTCTGCTTTGTCTGTAAGAGTCCTGCTCAGGAATGAGCATCTTCATGTGTCTCTCAGATCCAGTTTTACATCCTTGTCTCTTTAAATAGCAGAAAAGCAAACATTTAACTGCTTATGGCAAGAGGCTGTAAAGCAATTAACATGTTCAAGGGTCCAAAGCATTCTCTGCGAGCAGAATGAGGAGGAGATGTTTCTGTCCAGCTGAACATTGCTGCTGCTCACAGTTTGACAGCAGTGGGAGAGCTGGGCCATGCAGCCATCAGGCTCCCAGGGCTTGTCTGGCCAGCCCCTCAAGTACTTCCAAGCCCACAGGAGGACCAGGCATTGGGATGTACACTGGGGCCGGCCCTCGAGCTGTGCCCCCAGCCTCCACCCAGCCCCACACACGGCTGCCCTGCCCCACAGAGCCCCGTGTCTGCCCCTCTGATGAAGCCTCCCATTCCCTGGCAATCTCCTTGGGGCAAACTGCAGTTTGGCATCTTATGGAGGGCAAGGGCTCTGGTGGCCCCTGGGTGCCGGGGGCAGCTGTTTCCTCCCCACCTTGGACTCTCGCCCATCAGCTGGGTGCCATGGCCCCTGCACCCTTCTCACGTCACTGTGCTGGTCCCAGCACTGAGGATATTTTCCCTTTTCTGCTTCCAATGCTAATGAGAATAACATGGAGAGAGGAAAGATCTGGGACAAGAAACACACTTCTAACACCAGGGCTACCACAGACAGGCAGGCAGACTCCCCCACAGCTGGACAGAGCTGCGCCCAAAGGGACAGCATGCAGCCCATCCCTCCTAAAGGCTTGTACCAACCTGTCACTGTTGTGGTGGCACAGCCTGTCTTTAACCTCTGTGAGCAGACTATTAAGACATTTGGCTATCTGAAGAAGCACATTATCAATTTTGGTGCTCCCATTTGTAAAAGTAATCTTAATTATTTCCTTGTGCGTTTCCCTAGTCTCTCCTATGACCTTAGGTGCTTTCTTCCATAGAGAGTGTCTTGATCACCTGATAAGAGATATTTTTTATTTTCCTTATCAACATTTTGAATACGAGTATGAGTATTATTATGAATACCTTGCAGATTGCCACCAAGGAGATTAACTACATCTCTTATCTTACTCATTCTTATTCTTGATAACGCCTTACACATCATAACAATCTGTAAGGTGTTAAAGGAATCGTAGTCTGTAGTAGTAGCAGCAGCAGTAGCAGCAGCAGTAGCAGTAGCAGTAGCAGTAGCAGTAGTATCTAATGGCTAGACCATTGGACCACATCCCAAGATCACAGAACCCCTTTTTTTGACTGCACTATTTCTGTATATCCTTGTCATATCATATTAGGTTTTTGAGTCCTGTTTTTTTAAACTGAGATGAAAATGCTTTGGTAATTAAAGAAGCCAAACAAATCTCCTTTCCTCACTAGTGAGAAACACCATGTAAAAACAAGATACTGTCCCTACTCACACAATGGGAATTCATCCACTGAATGCTGATGACAAAAAAGATGTGTTTATTCCAATTAATTCTTAAAATAAGTCTATTTTCTTCTTCACTTTGACTGTGTTGACTTTCACTCTGTGCCAGCCAGTACCCCTGCTTCCCTCTAGGGTACGTGCAGATCTATTTTGAGGACCAGAGTCAGTTCCCAAGAGATAATAAACACAGAAGTTTCAAAACTCTTTTTTTGTAGGTGGAACAGAAAAGGTTAAAGTTTTATCAGTAGATGCGTAGTTAATGGTTTATCACAGAAGTATGAATGTAAAATAATCATTTCACAGCATTGCAGACAGCCTGCACTACAACATGACTTCACTCCACCAGGACAGAATTTTAGTTGGAGTTACCTGTTGTGTGGTGACTGTGACCCTTTGGGAGCTGTGTATTTGGCAACTCCTCAGGTTCAAAGGAGGTAAGAAATTATTCTACCCCATTTGAACTCTTTGGGTTCTTCTTCCTTTCCTTAAATATTTAAGCACGACTGCTGACAAACATTACATCCACGTTGCATGCTTCTCAGGTGGAAATATTTTTCTCCTTACAATGATGTTTAAAGAAGCACTCCAAACTTTGTATGCTGCTGTAAAACAGAATAGGGTGACAAACAATCTCTGGAGTGTTTTTGTTGTAAAGTGTACACTGCTCATGACCCCTTTGATATAACTTTGAGAAATGTCTTGACATTTTCTCACTCTTCTGGTAGAAACCTGATTTATTTTTCAAAAGACAAAAATAAACCTCTAGCTAGTATAGTAAATTGCGTTTTAAAAAGGAAATATTTACTTTGCAGATGCTTGTATGCTTGCATGCATATAGCACCTGTTCATGTTTTCATTGCAACCTGCATTGCTGAAAAATTTATTGAAAGCATATCAGAGATTTGCATTTTCTCTATCTGAAAATCAGGTCAATATACTCTTGTAAAACATTTCCGTGTGCAAACTTGGAGCAGAAAGCTGGTCAGTGGTTCCTCTCAGCAAAATACTCACTACATTGATGTGATACGAAACTATGCATGGACCTATATTCAAAATACATTGAAAGAATCAAATAGTCCTGGCTGCTTGTCCAGTAGAGAGTCAGACATGATTTAAGACCAAGAAGCCTGAAGAAAAGTTTATATGAGGATTCATTAGGTTACATTTACTTTAAGAGATTTATCAGATAGTTTGTAGGGGTTGAACATAGCTGAGCCCCAGAAAGGACACAGAAGTAAACAGTGATTATTTAACATATGTCAATAATAATCTACCTTTGCTAATATGCTCAGAGCTTTGTTTGACTTGACAGAGCCAAAGCCAGATGAGATGGGAGTTAAGTCTCAGTGCAGCGTGGGGATACCTCTGCTTGTGCCTAACACAGCTGCAGGCAAAGAGCTGCTAAGAAAGGCATTTCTACTGCAGCTACTTCAGGGATGGAAAATAACTCCATGCCCATCTGGTGCACTGCTTGCTGTGTATAGTGGTAGAGCTTTTTCTTTGCTCAGATTTCAACCACAAGCACCAGCATCAACCGTTCCCATGACGCTTGATTAAAACACGCTCAACAGTTCATTTATGACCTGGTATTATGCAAGAATCGTATCGTTTTAGTTTAGAAATATATATGGTCAAAAATCAGCAGGCTTCTTGACATGATTAATGTCTGCAAAACTTAAAAGACAAAGAGGATGTTTTCTGAACCTTAAAACAAAACCAAAAGGACCCCATGATTTTAAGCCAGTGCCACGATTACTGGAGCCTGGTGAGTTACTGCATGTGTAGTAGGTGTAACTGCATTAGTCAGCTCAGGAATTTGCATTTGTGAAAGACACAAGTTTCCTTCTGAAAAAAAAAAAGCTTCATGAGACCTTGAACAGTAGGCTAAGAAAAGTTACCAGGAAGCACTAAATAGAGGCACAGTTTCGCCTGACATTAACAGGTCCCGTGAGTTGCTACAGAGGAAATCTTTCGGGGAATGCAAAGGTAAGTGAGGCTGATGCCCTTTGCTGTCACTTTCCTTTTGCTGCACGGGCTTCACTGCAGCTCTGTCTACACCTCCAGGGGTAAACGCTGAACTTTTTACCCCACAGCTGCCTGTTGTTTTTCTGTTTTGTTGCTTTCAAAGGAGTGTCAGCCCAGTTTTCCTTTCCACCTTTCCCTTTCTTTCCTTGCACTCCTTTTCAGCCCGTGACCAACATTGCCACAGCCGGCTGCAGCAGCAGCAGCAGCTCCAGCGCTGCTCCCACCTGAGGCTGTCCCAGCCACTGCTCCTCCGCTGGCAGCTCAGGGTCCAGGCGTTTGCAGGGCAGCCCTGCTCCCTCCCTGGTTTTGGGATCCTTTGTGCCAGATGACCCAGCAGTCTGCCTGGCCTGGCTGCTTCGGGTTTGTGCTCACCAAGCAAGGCAGAGCCTTGGAGCTGTGCCGCAGGTTCCCCAGTGTCCTGTGGGTTCCCAGGCTCCCAGTCCAAAGCAGGGTCTCTGCCACATGGCCCCAAGTGCCACACTGTGTGCCTGGCTGGTGGGACAGTGCTGCTGGGCACTGCAGCAACAACTGCGTGATCAGACACCCAGCTCCCACAGATACAGATGTTCTCCACAGCTGCTCAGCTGAGCCACACAAGTCTCAATTGCTGGAGGAGATTTCCTTTCCTTCCTGTAAGATTTCCAATGGAGAGATGATGTGTTTTGAAAAGCTGCTGGCTAGTACAGACACTACCTAGTGACACTTAGAGGTTATTCCACTATCATCAGAGACATCTGGCTGCAGTGGAGCAGAGACAGCCTGAAACACAAATGCTAAATAGCAATAACATGAGCAAGAGCTGAGCAAAGAGTGCCAAGAACAGAATTACCTCTGCCACGTGGCACAGCTAATTACTTTGCAATAATCCTCCAGTTATATGAATCCCATTAAAGAGTAAGAAGTTAAGCAATCTCTTTAGTTCAGGGAGAACATTAGAAATACACAGTGACACGTGTTCCTGGCAGCGCCATTTACTTTTGAATGTTCTGGCTTTACTCAGTTTGCCAGTGTCTCAAAACACAGGCATTAAAATATCAGATCAAATGTCAGTCCTCAAATCCAGTTTTCTGCATTATTTGAAGCCATACACTACACCCAGTGCATAGGTGTGCAATTTCCACTGTGAACCTTATTGGAAAGGATTCCAACTCCATCCTTCACTTAGGGACCTGGTGAGATTGGCTGTGAGGAAATCTTGGTCTGTGGAGATCCCCCAGATCTTGGATCCATCTTTTTAAGACTGAGGTCCACCAAACCCTTCCCTGTTGCAACCCCTGCTGCAGAATACCCCTTAGCCATTCAAGATATGTCAGTCTCTTTCTAAAAAAATCTTAACATTTTCAGAGCTCGCTGTTCACAGGAAATAACACAATATGTTCAGAAATTTCTGAGACCTGCAATTTCCCTACAGTTGCTTAGACAGTGCCTTTTCGTTTCCTGAAGCTGTGGCAGCCAGTTCAATGACTACTTTGAAGAAAACCTACTATTTCTGCCAAAAGACAGAATAAAAATTGTCACCTGTCCTGGAATGGGTATAGAGGCTATGGCAGAGATGGGGCATGGGGTTTTTTCTGTTTTATCCTATAATGCCTGTCTTAAATAATAGCATCTTTATCTGATCCTTGGAGGTGTGACTATCCATGTCCTTGTTATTGTTCTAGGCCCTTCAGCACTGGGAATCTGCAGCATTGTTTTGCCTTCTTGGTCCCGTGAATTCCTGCTGAAGTAATTTGGGTTTTTTATGGGCTCAAAAGTTTGATCTGGAGGGCCACACTCCTGCTCATTCAGCATCTACACAAAACTGTTCCCACCTACATTAGTTTGGGAACACAAATTCATGTTTGGAAGCTTTGACCCCACGTTCATGCCATTGGTTTAGGGGCAAGGGACTGAGTATATGGGTGAGATTATGGGTCATATATATATTTTTAGCTGAGGCTTCAAAAATATCATGTTTCCTTCTTTCCTTCATAAAATTAAATAGATACATTGTTTTACCTACCCATTAATGAAGATTCATATACACACAGCTTGATTCTTTATTTACACAGGCACTACAGAACCCATGGAACCTCTGTGCTTCTGTCTCAACAGTGGCAGCTGTCAGGACGGAGCCTGAGTGTGCCCAGAGGAGTAGGTGGGATCTCTTTGTCCTATAGGTCACTACAAGCCAGGCAGCATGGGCAGCTGGAATAATTTCTGGGAACCCCTCCACTTTGGGAGATCCCTGACCCTTCCTGCTGATGAGACCTGCTCAGTGGGGTCAGATCTGCAAGCAGTGCCATGCCTCTTCTTGCTTGGTGATGTCGTTTTTTTCACCCACCTCAAAGGAGTAATATATCTGGGGAAGACATTACAGGTTTCAAAAATCTGTGGCCTGTTTCTAGCTAATTTGGCTGTTGTTTGAATTCCCCTGTTTGAAGATCACAGTGATTTGAAAATCTGATTCAGACCTCAGTGACCACTGTTGCCATGTCTGGATTTGCCCTGTGTTTGAGGACACCATCCACCTCAGCACGCTGCAGGACAATGCCTGCCTTCAGCTCCTGCTGCCACTGGCGCTGGTCTTGGATGAGTCAAATTTCCTACACCTGGAATAGCACTGTCCTGGTTGACTCCCATTTCAGTCCCCTCTGCCACAACATGGCTTCTCTGTACTGCCCTGTGCTGGGAGGCTGCCAGCTCACCAAGCTGCAGGATCTCCAGAGCTGGTAAAATCCCCAGCTCATACTTTCCCAGGCCAACAACCCACAATGTGGCCAGTGTGACACACAAATACACCGTCATGTGTCAGCTGTGCTTTTGTCAAACAATGTGAATATTTGCTCAGATGGATGTCAAAATATCTGCAGTGTATCCAGGAAAATATGCTTGGTGAAGATGGATAGGTAGATGGAAAGTCCAGGTCTTCCATGTCATTTCCCTTGTGACAGGATGGGCAGCACATCCAACAGACAATGACGGATTGAATGAGTTCACGACTGATTGGAGTATTTGGGCAAAATGTTTCAGAGAAGTTGGCTTAAATAATCATGGCTTGAATTTCAGCACTGGAAACAAAGCGTTATGATGATTCCATAACTCCCTTTGTTCACTGCTCTAGTGTTCTGTATTTGATTTGCTGTGAATTGCCTTAAAGAATAGATTTTAATAGCAACAGTTGTTAAAATGCATGAGGTAGGAATGTTTGGACAGATGCAATTAACTTGAAATCATAACAAACATTATTGAAGTTACAAACCCTGAATTTTACCCTGTGTTCCTGAGCAATGTTTATACTGTTCATCTGTCTGCTGTTCCACTTTCTTGGCACCTTCTTTAACTTGCTGATCAGTTTCAATTAAATTTACTAAGTGGTTACAGATCTTAAAGGTCTCAAAATCTTTTGAGTTTTGTACATATCAGTAGTTGGGTACAGAAGACCAACCCTATAAATATCTCAAAGAGGAAAGGGAAGGAGACTTATGCCATCAGTAAGGAGGTGGAAGCCACATGGCCAGTCAACCCAGTCTAGTCACTAAGATGCATAAACTACTCATGACATTTGTTTCCTCTTCACCAGCTAACAAAATGGAGATGTGTATTTTATGTACTGAGAATATAAAGATGGATCTAAGAGGTGAGAGGGGCTGAGACATGATGGAGCATAAAGAGCATGAGATCATACTGCTAAAGGTGTTGAGGAGGCTGGAAGAGAAGGCAGTCACGTGCTGGGAGTATGGAGGAGGTGATCTGGTTTATTGCCAGGAAAAGAGAGCGTGGCATACAGCTTAGACAACTTTTGTAACCCAGTTACTTTTGTTCCAACAATGATGAAAAATTTCCACTTGGCTCATAATTCATTGCTTTTCTACATTATGTCCTGGTTATTTTCTTTCACAAATCATGACAAAAGGCCTGGTTTTATTCTTACTTGTGGTTTGTTCTGTTTGGTTGTTTTGTTTTTTTTTTTTGCTTTGTTTTGTTTCATTTTGTTTTGTTTTAATCTGGGTGATCCTAATGAAGTCAAAATATTTGGAATGATTTGAGACTTGCATCAGTGGGAAAATTTTATTTCAGATGGACTCTCTTTTTAAAGTCTGAAATCAAGTAGTATAAGCATATAAACCAGCCCAAAGCACTTTTGGATGAAGGCTTGAATAACTAGACAGAGAAAAAAAAAAAGTTTGAATAGGTACTCCTGTATGAGTACCTATTCGTGTATGAGCGCATATGTGTTCATAGCAACTTATTCTTGGCTTTCATCCATCAGAGGGAAGGCAGGATCACCACAAAGGCATTCAAATCCATGGGTGTAGAGAGGATTCATTCAAGACAGCTGAAAGACCTGGCTGATGCCCCTGTGGGACTCCTGACACCTATGGTGATGAAGAGAGGCCACAGAGAACTGGAAAAAGATCCATATTATGCTCACCTTTAAGAAAGGTAGGAAGGAGATCTGGGAGAACCATAAGCCAGTCAGGCTTACCTCAGGTGCTAAAAGAATTTTGGAACATGTCCTCTTGGAGTCTATTTCCATGCATATGAGACACCAGAAGATCATCAGGAACAGCATGGATTTACATGCAGGATCAATCTGACTGAGTAACTGTCTATGTAGACAACAGAAAAGTAACAAGATATAATACACTTTGATTTTAGAGATGCCTTTGACACCATGTCCCTCAGCATTCTTGTTTGGTAGGTGAAGACACACAGGTTGGGTGAATGGACAACTCGCTGGGTTGAAAATTTTCTCAACAGCTAAACTCAAGGGGTAGCAATCAGTGACTTGATCAGGATATTGTAAAAGTAGAACAACTCACTGGTCAATAATAAGGCAGAATCATTCAGTGTCTTCATCAAAGACCTGGACCATGATACAGCACATCCACTCAGCAAGTATGCCCACAACACTGAACCTGGAGCGGGGCAGAGGCATTGCTGACACAGTTAATGGCAGAGCTTAGGTGCAGAAGAACTTGAGAAACCTGAAGATCATTCCAACAGAAACCTCACAGCATCCAACAGGAATAAGTGCCGATCTCTGTGCCAGGGACATTGGTACAGACCAGGAATTTGCTGGAATTGGCTGAGAAGCAGGCCTGCTGGCAACTACCTGGGAGTGATGGTGGATGCCAAGTTCAATATGAGCCAACAGCATGTGGTTCTCTGCAAACAAGGTGGAAGAGCAGCTGTGTTATGTGGAGGGAGACAGGTTGATGGACACTTTTACCCTGCCCCTCCTGGCACTGGTGAGGCACCACGGGGAAATACAAGCTAAGGTTTGCCACCAGCAAGCCAGGTAAACCAGACGTAGGGAAGCTGGAGAGGGTTCAGCAGGATGCAGTAAGGTCAGTGAGGGGCTTTGTCACTGTTGTCCGCAGGGACAGCGTGAAGAACGAAACAGAAGTCCAGGATAAAATGGGATTATTTAATTAATTACAGATTTGTTTATACAGCTTTGTTTGCATAACATCATTAGGTGCTTGACCATACACCTCCCAGAGTGATTGGCTGAATGGTACAGCACCCATTTCAAAATATTTTCTTCAGTGTGGAAAACAAGACTGTGCATAACAAGTTTGCACCTGTGAGATAAAGTCTTGGTTTACAAAACCCTCTACCCTGTTTTCAGCTAGCTTGCGTGAGAAAGGAGACTTTCACAAGCAGCTGTAAAAAGCTGGGAAAATAAATCTGCCAGCTTTTTTAGCATCTACAGGGCTTTGGACAGGTGGCCTGCAGGAAGTATGGAAGGGAGCTGAACTTGTCCACTGTGCTGAAGAGGAGACTGAGGGCAGGGCTAACAGCAGCCTCCAGCTGAGAAGGAGTTGCAAAGACCATCAAACCCAAACCTTCTCTGCACGGCCAGAAGGTAAAGCGAGACATAGAAGTGATAAGATGCAGTTTGAGATGCTGAGATTGAGCATTAGGAGAAATGCTTGGATTTAAAAAGGTAGCGTGTCACTGCAGCATGTCTCCTGGTGAGGATGTGGAGCCTCTGTTTGGCCTAGATGCCCTCCAGAGGTTCCTTCCACCAGATTTTTGAGACACCTTGTCCTGCTAACCACCTTCTGGCAAGCAAGGCTCAGGGATGGTGCTGTAAGGCAGCCTCATCTTCACAGCATCATGCATCCTTATTTGCTCATAATAATTCGTGTAGAAGGAAAGTGTCATTGTATAATAACTGAGGCCCTGTAGAAAACAAGATCCACAAAGTTAAGTAACCTGACAAGGAAGTCCATGCCAGAACACAGAGAACACTCCAGCTTTCCTAAGCCCCCTCAGGACCCTGACCATAAATATGCTTGGAGTCAGTCCTGCTAATGGGACATAGTCAGCTGAAATGTGGTCCGAATTAGCAAAAGTTAGCAAAAACAGGATATTGCAAGTCCTAAGATGAAGCAAAAAATTTTCTGCCTATGTGCGGCAATATTTTCCCCAAGTGTTTGCAGTTTTGTGAGGTAAATTTGTGTTAAGTTATAGCAGTGTGGTACATGAGAATGTAATAGGCTCCTCTCTTGGGTCAGGTCAGGGTTCACCAGGCTCATCAGGCTGCTTTTAGATGTAGCCAGTATCAGCTGTGGGGTCTGGGGTGGCCAGCCTGTCCCAGTCCAGCAGACAGCAGGGCAGAAACTTCCTGCACCAGAAGCCATATCCAACCCATCGCTGTTTAGAGTCACCAAAGGACTGTTCCCCATTAGCTGTTCAAAAGTGTGTAATTTTGCCCCCCTGCTGTATTCTGTGGCATTAGGTTATCAAATCTGATTTCTGCCCAGGTATTAAGACACCAAAGGTGAAGCTTTACAATTTGTCACAAATTTTCTAGGACTAAAGCAGTGAAAATAGAAGAGATGGCAAAGAGTATGGGCTTTTAAGACTTCATTGATTTCAAAAATATCACTTGAGGCAGCTTAGCAGCTTGGGTTTAGACAAGATTTACCTAACTGCTTTTATTTCATTTAGGGCAAAAGATTCAATGAGCTTCTATTGTCTCAGCACTATTTTATTTTTGAAAACTGATCCTTATCCTAAAAATATTTCATTTGGATATATCTATATATATTTTTTTCTGTGCCGTTAATTTTTGTGACTACAGTACTGAGACAGTGAACATTTCTGAAAGCAATATAAAAACCTTTACTTTTGAACGGAATATAGTGGGTAAATATGGTCACTCCTAAGAAAAATGTGCACCTCATATTGAGAATGGTATGTGTTTCTTTCCTTTTGCTTCCACTTCCCAAAAGTAAATGTAAGGTTTGTGAACAATGTTGGATTATTAGACCAGATGAGAGGTCTGTGTTTGAAGCCAGAACTCCATAGCACAAACTTTTCTACAAAGCTTTCTACCCCAAATGCAGAGAATTTCAGGTACACATGCTGAGATGGATCTGTGCCTGTCTGGGGCTGGGAGGAGAGTCAGCTCCTGAACAGCCTTTTAATAGAAAAACAATCTGTTTATATCCTACTATTTAGCATTAGGATTCAGGATGCTTTCCATCAACTGTGGTTCCACGACCTGTCCCAGCGTTCAGAGACTGTGTAGAGGAATAAATGCTGCATGGCTGCTCCACATGTCCTTTGCATTTCTTTCATGAATTATAAACAATGTTTTTCAGGACATGGTAAAGAGTCTTTCCGACAGCTCAGTGCTGATGCCAGTGCCCCCCAGTTAAGAGACGTGTTTCTGCAGCTCTAACATAATGAAAGCCTGTCTGACTTTGACATAAAGAATGTCAGCCACTCTGACAGGACTGTGTACATGAATGTAAAATACATGCTCTAAAAAGAACAATAAATAGTTAAATAATTGATGGTCACTTGTAACACTGAAAGACAAAATTTTACAAGCAAACAGAAAATTACACTGCATAGGGTGTCACACCCACAGAACAGTTTTAATTCCCAGTGAGGTCATGTGTATGTGTGAGAGCTTCTGTACCAAATGCGTATCTTTCTGCTTTTACAAAATTACAGATAATGCTTCAGTAGCAATCCAGACGTGCTCCAGAGAAAGGAAAAATCCTACTTTAAAGCCTCCCACCAAATTCTGAATTGTAATGAAAAGCTGGACTCCTTAGCATCACAGGTAATATTAAATTAGTATTTAAACATCCTGGGGAAAGAAAGGGGAGTGGGAATGGAAAATTGAGGCAGGAAATATATGTTATGTTCATCAAAACTTTGCAGAAAGCAAAATAAATGACCAAAGCCTTTTCCAGTGGCATTCTTGGCATGTGTCTGCTTTGCAAACGGCCTGAATTTCCAACAGTGATCATTTTATTTTGCTTGGGCTTGCCTGGACACAGCATCCTTTTTCTTATTTCTTAACTGGCCTTCAATTTCCTCAGTCAGGTTCCCAGTTCACAGCAAATGCCTCTGAGCAGAGGTGAGGCCGAGCCAGGGTGCCAAATTGATGAGAACATGCAAGGGATTTGGAGAAGACTGGCATGAGGGTGATACTGACACCAACATGTTCAGAAGGATTAAGAGTGAAGCCTTTCCATTCCATCAACGTTTCTGTCCATCAAGAATCCAGATTCAAACTCTCTTGTATGAATGGCATCCATAAAATCCATAAATTCCATAAAATCCATAAAATCCCTAACCCCCTAAGTCTAGCTCTAAGGTTTAGCTCTGTGTATCTGCAAAACATGGAGAGCCGAACATGACTAAGCACCTTACAGTGACTGCTTCCCTTCTGCTGCTTCTGTGTTTCATTTCCTTATCACTAGTCCCAACTGAAAAAAAAAAAAGAAAAAAAGGAAAAAAAATTCACCAGGTACTGTCCCTTTAAATAAGAGAAGTCCCTTTTCTCCCACATTTTTGCTTGACTACTGTACCTTCAACCCAATGCTTCACCCGCTTGGATCCTTTCCTGAGAAACCCTTGAGCTCAATATTACATTTTCCCAGTATATAACCTTCACTAAATGGCTCAAAGTAATATGTAATATTAGCAGTATCTATTTCTAGTGCCAGTAAGGTGTGACCTATGGGTTTTCTGCTGCCATCAGTAATGTGGGGTTTTGTTGGGAGCTGTGATGTCGGGCTGCCATCTAGTGAGCTGAGGGCTGCTTGGGGATCTGGGGAATGGGAGGAGGAAGTGCTCATGCTAGTGATCCAGAGACCAGGTTTAAAAGGATTTGATTACTTTTAAATTGAAATATTTACCTTGAATCCAAGGTCATGCTAAAAGTCATAAGCAAGAACAGTGAACACAGGTGTTCATGATGTGCTGTTGGTCCATCATGCATAGGCAGATGTTTTCAAGTCAAATAATATCATCTCCAGTAATTATAAAAGCAAATTTCCTTCCTCCCTGTGCAACACATTCACTTTTCTTACCTACCATTCCAAGCTTTATCAACGCTTCAAAGCTGCGTGATAGAATTAATCTTGATTTTGGTAGCTTCCCAACATAAATAATTTGAGAACAATTCAGTTATTGAAGCAATTCAGTAGAGATATTCATTGGCAGTATTAAGAAATAGAGGACTTCACCTGATGACTGGCAGATTTTCTGTCTCTTATTGTTATCTAGCTACACCTTCACATATCATATATCATATATCATAAATCATAAATTATATATCAAATATCATATATATCATATATCATATATCATATGACTCAACTTCCTTTTATGCATCTTAAGATGCAACAGACATTTACTCCATTCAGTGCTAACTAACTCAAACTGGACCCAGCCAGTGCTTATAGCAATTCTTACTAGTATCTCCAGAAGAAGAATATTTTATTGTTTTGTTGGTGTTTTTTTTAATATTTATTCCAAGCTGACACTCTGTATAATGTGCTGAAGTGAGGATAATGTACTCAGTGCAGATTATAAGCACTGTGTTGGGAGGCATGATTGTTCCAGGGGACATTTCTCAAGTTCCTCTGATGGCCTTTCAAAAAATCCTGTTGTAGTTATTTAAGGAACAATGAAAAGTGTACAGAAGTTTATAGACTCAGAACTCAGTAACCTCAAGACAAAGGAGAGGTCCTGCTGCTACTTCATGGGAAGGTGTGGAGAACAATGGGGCCAGGCTGTTCTTCAAGGTGTGCAGTTTTAGGATGAATGCCCACAGAGTCAAGTGGCAATATGGGAAATTCCAGTTAGATAAGAGAAAATTTTTCTTCTTTACACTGTTCAAACAAGAGCAGTTTTCTGAGGGAGGTTGTGGACATTCAAAGTGAGTCCCTGAGAAGCCTGGTTTCAGGCCCTGCTGAGCTAGGGGACCTCCAGGGCTTCCTTCCAACCCAAGATACTCCATGAATTCATGAAAACAATCTCTAGGGAGAATTTGCAAATAACATGTACTTGACATTAACATAAACATTTTAGATGGCCAAATACTTGTATATTTTTATTTTCTGTGAGAATGTTATGAGGTGGTGACTCTTTTTCCATTTTTCATTTTGTTTCTGTTGAATGACATTTTCCTCACAGGTTGAAACTGCATGCTCCAGCAAGGTTTCAGTTATTGCAAATAACACTCAAATCCTCACCTCCGTGCCAGACCAACTGACCAGAGAGAACATCACTGCTGCTGCAAATATAGCAGCACAGATTATGAAAAAGCCAAATGTTCCGGAAGACTTTCAGGTGACTTCTGTGAGGACTAAAATAAGACTTGTGGGACTTAATATTTGGGATATCAATTCTGTCCCCCCTCTACCAGCAGAAAAGACACTGTCCTTTTTCTTAACTGTACATAACACTACAAACAATGCTCTAATTTTGCCATTTAACAGAGTTATTTAAGCATCCTTGAGCACATACTTGTGGAATCACTGTTGGGTCTGTTCTCAGAGCGGAGTGTAAATTTATCAGCTGTTCAGATGTATATCTGAAATTTTAATATGAGCACCATTTAATGTTTAAGTTGATAATTTAATCCTTCTTAAGTTAATAGAAGTGTGGAATTTACAAACCCATTGGCACAAAGCTTGTGGTCTCTTGAATGGCTTCCTTTGCTTTCCTACTCTGTTGTGTACTTTCAAGCAATGCTTGTTAAGTGTTCTTACTTTGCCCATTCAGTGTGTAGCACACGGGGTGATTTATTCAACTGCATTTGAATATTGCCTTTTTTTTCCACATGTCTCAGGCATCTGTGGCAGTAATGGCTACAGTGAGTCAACTCTTGGATGCCAACGAAACAGAATTCATCCACAGTAATCTTGTCAATGCTACAACCAGGTAACTTCAGCTTTTGCCATTTTCTTTAGATGCAGTCAACAGCATTTCCCTTTCTGTTTAGGTTGAAAGCAGTTTGTGAACAAGTCAAAATATTTTTAGCTTTCAACGCCAATGTTTAATTTCCAATTTCCACCAACATACACATTGCTGGATTCTTCTGCGTTAGAGAAAGGGTATGGATAGGAAACAAGGAGTGCTTCCCACTGGAGGACCAAATCAGAGAGGAAGCTCAGAAACTGAACCTGTAGTTGTATAATAACAAATAATGATAACTTTTATCCCACTCATTATTTTGATGCAGCCTCATGAAAACAATGGAGGAATTTTCTTTGACTGGCAACATCTCACAGCCAATGTTGCAATCCAGTCTGCTCCACTGAAATTAGGGTCCTCTATGATTCTGTTTTTGGCACAGAGAAGTAAGTCCTGTGGGTTGTTGGATTTACCTGGACACAGCAGTATGAACCATAAATCCTAACTCATACACTGCTAATGGTGGCAAATATAGCACTGGGAAAGTACCAGACAACAAAACTAGAAATACAGGAAAATGTTCCTGGGCTGATTGGTGGCCTCAGTACTGAAGTTCAGATACTGTTCAACATTTTAAGTCACAGTAAGTTCTTTCTTCTTTTGAAAACTGCAGCTGGGAAAATTTTTAATGAATATTCACTAAAAATCTCCTTTGGGGAAAAAAACCCTTAGCTGGTTGGTTTTTATGCATGCTGACGCCTGGTACAAGAAATGCACGTGTCAAATGAGCTGGATAATCTTATTTATAGAAGAATGAAAAAGTACATGTCATGGCTAGAATGCTTTTGGTGTCTGGGACTTTTTCAGTTGTTTTGTTTTCTAAAATTGAGAGTGTGTTCAGTCTTTGTCCATACCTCTACAAACATTGAGATCAAGAACCAGTACATATTTACTTTGCCTGAAATCTGAATATATCAACCATTTCAACTAAAATTACTACTACTGTCAGGTGTCAGCCAGGACATCCACATCCTACCACCTGCAAATTGGATTACCCACTTGGGATTTTTCCAGATGTCCACTGCACTCTGCAGTGCTCAGAGGATAAATTGGTATTGACCAGGAGAGGAAAAAAGAAAAAGGTTACAGTTCCTCTGCTTCATTTGCTTCAGAAGCTGGTGGGTGTGGGAGAGCTGAGTTTCAAACATGCGTTTCTCTGACATCACAAGAGTTTCACACCAGGCACCAGAAACCAGCAGACTTGTCCTCAGTCTCTCCGTGTAGTGTCAGTAACACTGAGACATCACAACAGTATAACAAAGGTGAAGTTAGTAGAGCACTTAGACACCATAATGGTAAACAAGCCCACAGGGAAATGAATAATTCAGTCCTCTCAGCAGGATTAGAATAAAATGTGAAGAGATAAACCAAGTAACCTCACACACCCAGCACTGACAATAAAAAATCACTGAATAACTCATTAACTGTTTACTGCCACTTCTGTTCACTGTTTCAGATAACAATACTGTGGAAAAACAGTGTGATCATGTAATTAAAGCCTTTATCATAATGCCAGTATCACATAACAGTCCCCTCAAGACAGATAGATGTCAAAAGCTTGTCTTAAAAAAAGTCCCAACAGATTTCTTCAATATTAAGTGCACATTTATGATATTTTCTTGATATACAGTTACATTAGTCTCACCTGATGATCAAATCAGAGAGTGATCAAATCAGTCCCTCTTGATCTTAAATCAAAAGCATAAAATCAATAACAAAGTCTATTATACCATCCAGGATTTTGCTTCCTCACTTAAGCTACTGTTGAGTGATTTAAATAATGTAGTGAACTCTAATTTGCTAGAAGTGTGCAAAAGAAACGCAGTCAAAAAGTGGGATCTGAAGGCAAAAAACCAGGCAGTGTCCTCTGACTTCTCACTAGCAGTAAACGTCCCTGGTGTGACTATTTCTTATTCAGTATTATTAAAAGTCTGGCCATTTGGACTGTGCGTATATATTGGCATTTAGGATATTATTTTCCTCATTTACCAGTGTTTTCCCCCAGAAATGACATTAAGAGAATGGTAATAATTATTTTCACACCCCACCTCAGCAAAAATTGAAGATGTCTCTTGACATTCACGGGAAGAGCAGCCGTTCTCTACTACTTATATGGATTCTAAAAAAAAATCTGAACAAGAACCTGTAAATGCTGAATGTGTGCAACAGCATTGTGTAGGCTTCTCCAAAAGCACCAGCTTCTCTGATACCTGCCATCTATACCTAGTTTTCTCTTTGCCTTGCAAAGGTTCATCAGACAGTGGCAGAGTTGGATTTGTCCTGTACCAAAATGACAAACTCCTCCTGTCCACGGTTTATCAGAGTCTCCACAGTTTCTAAACGAGTCATCTCTGGCAATATTGATGGTGGAGTAGCCAGCAGTGCTGAAATAGCCTTCAATCCCAAGGTGAGAAACACCATGGCCAGTTTGAACCACAGGCTGCCCTGGCCCTGCTGCATTCTTCAGGACTTAGGGAAAGAGATTCCAGCAGAGAGGGGGTTGGGGTTTTTTTGCTTTGGTTTTTGGCAATAAGCAATTGACAGAGTTTGTGGGATGTATACTGATACAAGTGAAGCGTGCTTAGATAATGTGGCATAGAAAATGTTCTTCAACTTCTGTACTAAACAGCTGATATTACTGACTCCGTACTGCTAAACTGGGACCTTTGTGAGCAAAACTGTATTCCATAAAATGTTATAGGTATGCCAGAGTGGATTTGTCCTAGGGTCCATTAGTCCTATATCAAGAATGAAAAACCAGGTCTCTGGAGGACAGTCTTTCTCTCCAGAAGACTACCAAAATCTTGGAAAACAAGAAAAAGTCAACATGACTGGCATAGTTCAATATGCATATTAATGTGGGGAATGTTCACTTTTCATGCTATCTTTTAACTCCTACTTCCAGTTAAAACCATTGTGTGCTTTGACTTCCTCCACGAGGAACTGATTCCAGGTGTTACTACTTTCTTGCAGGAAATGCTCTTATGTGAGTGTCCATTTGCCAAAACCCCAACATTTTTAGATAATTTGCATTCATGTTTGGCATGGTTTCTCCAGAAAACAGTAGTTGGCTTCTTCTTACAACATTTAACAAAGCTTTTAAGGTCAAATAAATACATATGACAGCTCAGTAATCATCACCATGGAACCATACAGATAAGTGATGCAGGAAATGTGTAATTTCTAAGGAAATTACTGAAACAAACTTATAATTGATTTTTTTACTCCTACTTTTATTCATAATTTTAAACAGAACTACCTAATACCATGAATGGTTTTGTTCACTTCTTATTTGCACTCCAAGCTGCTTGTTGCTCATTAAAAAGTGGTTCTAATTGCAGTACCCAGCAGAAGTTTGTTGTCTGAAAATGACTGCATTTGGTGTATGAATGCCTGAGCACCACTGTGTGGCAGAAGTGGTGGGGTGGGTTTATCGTTTATCATTGTTTGCTTCCTGTTCCAGTGTGGATCCAGCTCCGGTTGGCAGTAACACAGTGCTACCACAAACTGAAAGCTGTTGTTTGGCTTACACAGAATTCAGCTGGCAGTTGTTTAATGCTGTGGGAGTCAGTGGGAGCCTGAATCCTAATTACCTGAACAAATCACAGGAATTGGTAACTTCATTGGCAATCTTAACTGAGAAAGGCATATAAAGCAAGTTTAAAATGCCAAATATGCTGTTATTGATATCATTCATCAGGTTTACTGGAAACCCATATATCCCTTGGTAGGCACCAGCTTCCCTTTCAAAATCAAATCACTGTCAGTACACACTGTTTGCTGGTGCCATCTCTGTGTTTCTGTAGACCCTTTTCCCCTTGCGATCCCAGTCCCTGGTACGCCACATCCGAACTGCAGCTGTGTGATCACGCCTACGTCGTTTGGGATTACACTCGAAATGACTGGAGTACCGCTGGCTGTGCAAAAGGGAGAGACCAGTTCTTGAGATGCAGGTGTAATCACTCCACTAATTTTGCTGTTCTGATGATAGGGCATCGTCTTTTCTTGAATGGGAAGAGTCCAGGGTTGTTTAATGTTTTTGGTTGGTTGGTTGTTTTTAACTCTAAGACCAGCATGGCAATAGAAGGGCATAGGTGCACTCAGCTAGAACGCACAGGAGTTTAAGATGTCCCCATGTACTTCATGTACTTGTTTCTGCCCCACGGCAGATCTGGCAAATCGGGCAAGTTGTGCCCAAGCTGCTGAATAGCCAAATGTATTGGCAAGTCCTGGCTTCCTCTGACACGACCTGTGGCTGTGCCACCTGCTTGTGCAGCTCCATAGCAGGGAAGGGCTGGCCTAATTCATTCCCCTTGCTCATCTGTTGTAGCCTCCAGCTCTGCACGTCCATTGCTGCAGCTGGTGGTTGAATGAGGGTTTGTCTAAAGGCTAAAGTGCCCCCCAAGATGAACAGTAGAGTAGCCTGGAATCTGGTCTAGCTGTGGCACTGCCTTGTGCTGGGTAAATAACTCAGAGGATTTAGCATTAACTACTCCCTTTGCTTATATGCTTATAAAAGCACTTGCTCTGTAAATATTAAGCTTTCAACCGTAAAGTTTTATACATTGCCCTCTTGTACTAACAAGACTATTTTGGAATGATTGTCTGTTTCTGACGTTTGTTATTCTTTCAGTATTTATTTCAGCTTCTCTAAACAAAACACACCCTGGATAAAATCACGTATCTGTGGTCACTAACTTCAGCATGCCAGCATTTCAGAGTTCATTTTTACCGTCTTCACAGAACAACATTTCCATATTTTTACTATTTATTTGTTTCTGTATTTCCCTTTATGTTATGCATGTCCTTTTTGCACAAAGTGACTTCTAACAAAGATTCCCATCTGTTTATGCAAACACAACAGCATTTTCTGTTTTGCTGAATACATTTACATTTACTTGCTGCTTTATTGTCGCTATACAAACATAGACTGGTTCCAATTTATAATTCTTTGTAACATCTTACCTTAAGAAGATCAAAAGAAGAAGTCAAAATTTAGAATGCTCACCAGTATGAAAAGTTAAAAGCTGCTTTGTCCAGTCTGTGTCACCTTGCATTTTAAATGCATAATTTTATCTGCTATTTTGATAAATACCTGATCGGCATTGTTAAATCTCTTTTTGGTGTTCTTCACAAATTTCTCTAGTTTTGGAGTTTTTTATTATTTTTATAATCATTCTGTGTGATAAAAATTCTGGCAGTGGCTAGCAATAATCAAACTTTACTAGAACATTCTTGTTTCTATGCGCAACTAGAAATTTCTTTCTTCAGAAAGAAATTTATCTCTTCTCATCTGATATAACTGATACAATTTTATTTTCTAGGCATTTCAGATCAAATAAAAATATGCAAAGCCTTTGGATTATATTTTTTATACTGGTGTTGGATTGTCCATGGCTGGTCTGGTTATTACAATTTTGTTTCAAACACTCACTAGGTAAGAGGGAAGATGTTAAACTGCAAGTGTTTTGCACTAAGTTACAATACTCTGCTCTGCATGTAGTTTGAGAAAGCAATTAAAAGTAGTCAGTTTAGACCATATTGCAATATTATTGATTAGCAAATAGTATTTTTAAAAATAGCTAAATCACATAGCATGGCTCGGTACCTGCTTACACCTCTGTTACTGCCCTGGCCAGGCACTGACAACACAGACCCAGAGTGCTATTATCATTACACAGGTCTGTGATACATATTGAGATTTTCAGTTCACTATCTCAATACTAGGTTTTAAAAATGTGTCACAGTGTCCCACCACCAGCATGACCTCTCCCCGTACCCCAGTACTACAATGTGTAAACAGTTACCTTTTTTCTAGCTGGTAGCTGCTTGTGTTACTGTTTTATTGTGAGTGACTTAATACAAACACAATTGCAGCAAATTTCCTTGATGGATGTGCTTGTGATTAATGGTGTCCTGTGATTCCCCTCTGAACAACGAGCAAATTGCCAGCAGAGCTGTAGTTACAATAGATGAATGCATGTTTCTCATCCTGCTTGTGCTAATGTAGATTTGGAACAATTCCATCGAGGTTATTGTTTTAAAGATTGTAGGAGCTTCCAGACTCTGCCTTTTAAATTTATATATATAAATACATACATATATATGCATAAAAATACATATTTATACATATGCATACATATATGGTATATAATATATATCATGCCAAGGGAGGTGGTGGAGTCACCATCCCCGGTGGTGTTTAAGGAAAGACTGGACATGGCACTCACTTCCATGGTCTAGTTGATACTGGTGGTGTTTGGTCATAGGTTAGACTCAATCTTGGAGGTCTTTTCCAACCTCATTGATCCTGTGATTCTGTGATTCTGAGACAAGACAAAGTTTGGAAGTTGAGGTTTATTATTCTGTTGCACTTTGGAGAATAGTTAGAAATACTCGTTTTATGCTACTTCACTTCTTAACACCGAAAAAAAGGATTCCAAAAAGAGCAGAGGGGAAAAAAATAAAATGCATCCCAAACTGCTGTCAGTCAAGGCCTAGTCCTAAAAGGTGCTGGGTATTTTGTGTTCTAGTCAAAGTCAGACAAAACTGATGGATTTGTTAAGCTGTCTGGGAGTAACGTTGGTGTAATTTTGCGAACAAGTTATTGTTTTGGTTTCTGTCTGTATTGAAGTTTGTACTCTAGCTTGCTTTTAGTATAAATGAAAATGAGAAAATATTTTCCAATTTTTCTTATTTTTCTCTTCCTTTTTTCTCCTAAACATATTCCTACCAATAGGAAAACTCAAAAGTTATCTGTAATGTGAATGTTAGTGAGTCTCTGCTTTTCTGTGCTCATTTTTAACATCATCTTCATCTCTGGAATCAAAAACCACACTGCCAGGAAGTGCAGCAATGATATCACCAGATGCTACCAGCAATACCTTCCTTATGATGCCACCAGTAACACCTTACTCACCTCTGACAAGGGGGATCCTCCTGCAGACTCCTGGTGCACAGCTGTGCCTGCCCTACTGCACTATTTCTTGCTGGCAACATTTCTGTGGTCAGCACTCAATTCTGCACAGTTGTACTTATTGCTGCTCAGAGCCATCAAGCTGCTGCCTGGACACTCCCTCGTAACCATGTTAGTAATTGGATGGGGTGAGATTTAAAGTTATCCATATGGCAACTTTTACAGTACAGAGTACATTCAGGGAGAGTTGTAAAGACAGGAGCAGCAGAGAGCAATTACAATCAGTGTCTCTGGGTTAGTGCCACGTGATTTATTATCTCCTGTTGCTGCTCACACTACTGGTATAAACTGAGCTTGTTTTTATTGTCCTAATAAAACACTGAAACTGATAGCTTGGTCACTGGCACAGCAACACAGGCCTGTTGGGTGCAGGAGAAATCTTCACAGTAATCAAGCATTCAACAATCTGCTTCTGGAAATTAAGTAAAAAATCTTTCAGTTATGGTGATGTCATATGTGGACTTAAATTCCTGATGTAGAGATTCCCAGCCAGAGCCTTGAATACATCCAAAAGCAATGAGTGACTGATATTATTTGTTATATATTATTTATTAATAAACAAAGAACACATTCTAAAGTCAGTACAGCAGTTAGCAACAACACTGCAGACTGAAAGGGAAATGCAAAGTACTCAGAAAATGGAAAAATTCAGACAGATGCTCACTAGGTAAAGTGAAAATCTCAGCTTGTTTCAAGAAACTCTTCTAATGCAGTGTACAGGAACACCTGTCTTTTCCATGTTGTGTATTCAGCTTTTGTGTTGTACTGTTTCTGATGGCACCCACCAAGCAGTTTTCAATCCTCATTGTTCCATTATTATGTCTTGCATTTGTAGAGGCAATTCCCCTGAAACATTTAGAATTCGGACTGCACATGCAAGCCAGGAAAAGTTCAGCAAAAACTGCCTGGCTACGTGGCACTGTGCTCCCTCCATACGTATCTGCATGACAACACAGCATTATGTTCTTCAGTGTGTCCTGTGACAAGTCACACACATCCAAACCAGCATGATTCTGACTCACCACTTTTGGATCTCTTTTGAGAGCACAGTAAATGCATGGCAAGCTGGAAGATCTGTATTAGGGATGAAGAAGGAACAGACTTTAAGGAGCATGTTTATTACCCAAACAAAAAATTGTGCATGGGGTTCCTCTCCATGAGATGTGCTGCCTAGGGTGACCTGGGAGGCAGAGACGTGGAAGACAAGAAGTGAAGCAAAGGCACTGAGGAGGCAAACCTGCACAGCCAAGCTTCTTGCAGGGCGAAAGTTACACTCTGCATCAATCTGGTATGAAATGCAATGGTGTCTGGTGCAGAATGTTCTTAAATTAGTTTCTCACTGCTGACCAGAAGTTAGGGTTGCACAGTTGTGATAAGGGAGCCCACTACAGCCCAGGAGGGAGCTTGCTCTTTCACCATTGGTGTTGGCTCAGGAAGCTCTGTTGAAACTCTTTGATGGCAAAAAATCAGCAAGTCATGGACATGAGCTGCCCTCAAAAAAATAGTGCTCACAACCCTCAGTCCTGCTTTTTGTCTAGGCTACAGAAAATCCACTTAACTTAGTACAGTGCAGGTGAAACATAGCTCTTAAAATCTATGAAATTTCAGAGGCAAGGAGCTATTTGTGTGGGAGGGAGGTATGCCTGTGCAACCGAACAATAAAATGCTAATGTCTCTCTTATTAATTAGGAATCCCTGCCGTAGTAGTTGCAGTAACACTTGGAGCAACTTACAGAGAAGGAAAAGCTCTAAACTACTGACTTCTTCTTCTAGGAAGAATTTTAATTTCACGTATTATTACAACACTTGCTATCCCCATGCCTTTTGTGATGGCTTATTATTAATACAATTCTAGATGTACTGTTGGTACACTATTTTGTACATCTAAGTAGTCAAAAGAAATAGAAGTCTTCACTTAACCTAGACATTCACTAGAAGGAAACACATTTTCTCCTCACTAAGGATTTAGGGTACTGAATCTACATCTGCCTTGAATCCTTCTGCAAGACTGTGCAGTCCCCTGTGAGTTGAAGTGTAAACTGTGGACAGACACCCTTAGCCTAACTGATACCCCACCCCTTCATTTCAGTACCTACATTTAATCCTCACATTTATTTAAAATCTGGCCATAATAACAATATACCTATTTGCCCAGTGTTTTTGGCATAGGTATTCAAGTGCACACATACCAAAGTAGGCTATCAGGCTTGCAGTGTACCTTGGAGATAGTGGATGATAGAAAAGAAAGACAGACTTGTTTAGGAAATGTAAACACAAACCCCCTTCCAGATGGTGGTCATGTTGTGATACTCATTTAGGGCGTGTGACTTCTAATTTGAGATTATTTGAAAATGAAAAAGAAAAGAGGTGAAGGTTATTACAGGATAACCCTGTTTTTCTGAAGTTGTCCCTGTTTCTTCTTCAGCCTTTGTGCATTAGGTCTGCCCTATTATTCTTTACTATAAAATATATCCTAAAGATAAAGGTGCATGTGGTGGCCAGATATCTATTTGGTTATATTGTACCTTATTATTTCTCCATGTCATTTGTTTGATGTATCATTTTGCATTCCCAGAGAAAGAGAAGCATGATTGAAAGCCCTCATTTCTCAAGGAATGGCTGCCTTTCAGAGCTAAGTTAATAAGACCTATAAAGCACTGTAAGGTCTTTCAGGATGAAAAGTGGAATATTATTCTGTTTTGTTTTGGTATTCTGAATAATGTATCTGAAGTATCTTTTGAACCTATCTCTCTTTATATTCAAAGTTGCTGGCTTGCAGCACTGGAACAAAATCAGAATCTCAGAGTGCAAAAGCCCATGTTGTGGTCATTCCTCTTGACAGTAGCACTCCTGCTTCACATCTTGATCTTCATCAAAATCAGTATCTCTGTGATATTGAAGAAGAAGACAAATTTGATAAGGTGAGATGGCACAGGACTCCTCATATCATTCAGCAAATTTATTCCTCAGTCTCTTGTCACCAGCTCAGACTTTCTTGTCACAAACTCAGATTTTTTACAAAATTTTTTATTTTAAAGAAATGTATAATTTAAGCAGGCAGAAAATGAATTCCATTTGTTACAATGGGTCGGACTTTGTTCAAGACAAGTGCATATCAATGAACACATGTCAGGCTTTTGTCCCCCTTTTTGGATTGCAGTGTCAGTCGACTTCAATGACAGTTATTCCCAATTTAAATCCATAAAAGTGAGAGAAGAGTGGGTCTAGCCAACTGAGAATTATGAATTTCTCAGCACAGACAAACACCATGCCAGTTCTTGAGTAGCTTGAAGCAGATTTACTTGCTCAGTTTTACATCAACACTCCATGTATTGTCACAGGCTGAATGTCACAAACCCTCAGTGTACACTGTATTATTTTAAAAAGGATTGCTCTAATTTTTATTAATCCCATGGGACTGATCCATTCAATAAAACTTTGTACCATCTCTTCATTTCTCTATGTACGATTTTCATGGTTGGAGCAAACAAAATACCTTACCTCTGAGTCTGTTCAGGCTTAAGAGAAACTGGATATTCAGACATCATGGGCAGCTAATTCTTATATTGAAAATTAAGTGCATTTGCATGAACTTATAAGCATTCTAAAAAACTTATAATAGCTAACATGCTAATTTTCAATTGGCTTGGTAAACATCACTTTTTAAATTAAAACCAGATACATCCAAGCTGCATACTCTAAACACAGACTAGTCTGATACATTTGGTTACATTTATTTTTCTGGATTTCTTCTCCAAATGATACATCAAACAAATGTAGGGAAGTGTATCTTCTCAACTCACCTTAATCGTATCTTTTTGCAATACAGCCCAAATATATAGAAAGTTTAAAGCTCAAATAGATATTAAATGGTATAGAGAAAGAATTAATAACTTCTTGTGTCTTTGTGCTTCTAGGAATAAAAAGGATTCATTAATGAAAAATATGATTAGCACTGTCTCTATAGTGATAGTGCTTGGGATCACCTGGATGATCAGCTACCTCGTTTTAATAAGTCATGAAAAAACAAGTCTTGCTTTCAGCTATTTGTTCTGCATTTTGAATGCTACCCAGGCAAAGTATTTAGCAACTCTGAGACCAATAACTGAGATTTGAAGAAAATAATAATGAGGTTTTTTTGTTCTACAGTTTGATACAGTATGGGAACTTGTTGGAAAGCAGTTATAGGGATTCAGAATTTTTGTTCAGAAAGAGATGCTGGTCTGTCACACATAAAACTCTTCCCATTGTACAAATCAAGGTGGGATTTTATTTCAAGGTCAGCACTGAAAAGACTGTTCTGTCTGGGTGTCTTCTCTTACACCAAATCATATATAAAATTATTTTCAGAAAGAATAGCAGGAAAAAATTCTTCTGCATTAGTTGTTGGAAAGAGCCCCAGGGAAGTAACAAGAGCTTCATGGCTTGAGGCTTTCCAAACAGATACTGAAAAAAAGCCTTCAGGAAAGTGTCTGCCTCTTCTTTCCCCCCACAGCCCTGCTGGATTCCTGGCTTTGTATTCCTATAAATACGTCCCTTCATATAAGGCATATGCAGTACTAGGAGTAATGGATTCTTCATTATTACACCCCTGGCTATTTTCTATAAAACAGCTAACTGGAAATATGTGAAAATCCACCCATCCCCAAACATTAAGTTGTTTATTATCCTTTTAATCTACCGAAAACTGTGTGCCTGTACACCAGTGATGATCAGATCTGCAAACTCTGTGGAAAAAGTCCCAAGGTGATCATACCACACTGATGGACAGATTATGTCAAGGATTTAAAACTGAAATAATGAAAAGGAAACAGACATCCATCTATTTAAAAGCATGAGCCTTTTTTTTTTTTTTTTTTTTTTTTTTTGACTCAGGATTCTGCTGCTTAATCCTTGAAATGAGAGTTTAGAAAACCAGGTATAGAAATATTTAAGTCTTTATTCACTCTGTGTGAGTCTGGCTGAAGTGCTGATATGGCACACCACATTTAATGCTTATGGCATCCTCAGCCAGGTCTTACCTTCATCCTATCCAGCTGAGGGTAATAATATGATCCTGAGACAGACTCCTGAGACATGCTAACTAATCCATTACAATGTGCAAATGAGGTGCCTATAGCTGGGAATCACCTACATGGAATAGTTTTCCTATTGAAAGTGCTTCCTGTATTTTAAGGTATTAATGTAATTGTTAACAGTTACCGAAAATCATTTTATGGTTGTTTTTCGAATCAAGTCACATTGACTAATCTTTTCTGGTTTTAACAGCAAAATATTTACTCCACACTTTCTCCTCCTCTACAGGGACTCCAGATTTGTATTCTGTGCACTTTCAGAACACCACTCTTCAAGAAAAAGTTTCCAAAGTGTTTCTTGTTTTCCAGGTACCACTGTATATGCATTCAAAACCATAAAATATTTCAAAATCACAGCCTGAAAAACATTCACAGGAAACTTTCAGATCAACCCAGATCTTTCAGATAATATTTCCTTGTCTACCTTCCCTAACCAGAACTAGAAACCCGCAGATATGTGAAATGCAATGCTGCATTTTTCATGGTTTGTTTCATGCAGCTCTCACAGGTATCTTGAATGATGGCCACAGTTCCTCAGCTGCATGTAGCTGGAAATAGATCATAAGCTGAGACCACGGGGAGCCAAAAGCGGGACCACGTGCTGGCAGGACAATGTGACTGCAAACCAGGCAGGCAGCACCAGAGCCTCTTGGTGACTTGTACTCCAAGGTCTTTGAAAGGACCTGAGCTAATCAGTTTTATACTCCAGTACAGATGTATAGAAGTTGCTCTATTTATGCCCTTTGTATATTCCAGGCCTGCTGAACGTGGCCAATGCACTGTAGCTCTCCTCTCCCTTTCATAAGTAAAAATACAATTTAATTAGAAACCAAAGGGTAAATCAACAAGCAGCATAGTTATACATACACTGTGCATTATACATGAGACTTTGAGTGTCTTCATAGAAGTGTTTGATCAGTCCTGAAAAGTCCTCCATGTCTTAGAAACCCATGCTCTCTCTTATGAGGCAGAAAACAAGTGTTCTGTAGTGTTGATAAGCCTCCAAAAAGAGCAGTCACATCAGGTACAAGGCTGAAATTCATCATTACTGCTCCAGAAAAAGGAGAGAAGGTCATTAAAAGTTACCTAGGGTAGGTAGTCCATACTTTTTATTTTTTTGGACAGGAAGTTCATTTATCTGTGGGCATCCATTTTTTGTTTCTAAGTCCAATGTATAATGCTTGCTTTTGGCAATTCCTTCAATTTCCTTGAGAAATTTTCCTTTAGAAATTTGTGTGGTTTAGGAAGGATGATACTTGGTTGTGTTGTAAAACATAGCTAGGCACTATGAGGATGGCTCCTCAAATAAGTGATACTATTTCTAATCACTGATATTTTTCCCCACAAAGAGAAGTATTCTCTAAAGAACATCCCATTTAATTTTGAATATCTCTTTTAAAAAACTAATAAAAATATTGTTTCCATATTGTCCCAGAAAACAATCAAAAGTCCCAAGAAGAATTTGAAGTATTGAATTGGAAATGTTGACTTATTTTAATAATTAAGCATCCTGTCTCTAAGTATTTCAGATGTGAATAAAATCCTGTTATAGCCAACACTGAACATGTCTTGCTTAATACAAACATTTTCAGAATAGCCCCCCCACCCTCCAAATTATATATTTTATGGCTTTTTTTTTCTTTTATCTGGGGAATCCTAATTTCGGAAATTGAACAAAGTAAAATGATCTTTTTCAGGTTATATGCTAAATTGTTACAGGAACAATAGTTCAGCTCTTATCTACACGTGGAATATATTTATCTTCATAGTGTAGTGAACTTTGGTATTGTTTGTGATATGTAGACTTTAGGGATCACAAAGTTTCTTGTTAAAACCTTGGAAACACTGCTTTGATAAAGAAATGGATTGGGGAAGGACTGAATCATCAGTACAAAGGTATGAAATATGAGCGGCAGAAAGTATAATCTTGTCCAGTTTTCCAGATCTTTCCCATATTTTTTAAAGCAAAGATTTTTTCATTAAAAATACCCAAATATTTTCTGAATACTTTGTAACAGTTAGCAAAGAAGCCTCCTGAACCATGCTCCTCCTCCTCCTTGAAATGTTTAGAATAAAAATTTGTATCGTGTTCCTCTTTTCTCACTTCTATTTCAAGTTCTCACCTCCATTTTCAATCTGCTTACTTCTTGTTGGACGCTCCTCAGGCAGGGACAGAGCTCTCAGCAAGGACAAATACTACAAAAATCAAACAACTGGCATTTTTCTTGTCCTGGCAGAAAACACTATTTGGAAGCTTTGCTTTTTAAGATACTAAAGGAAAAGGTGTCTTTTCAGAGGCATCTTTAACCCCAGGAAATAACTAAGCACAGTTGTGCTTTAGATTGCTCTGCATAGGCACCTCTCTCCTAAGTACCAGCACAGCGTGGCTTCGCTGCTGCATGAAGAAAGGCAGCAGAAATCTCAAATATCCCAGAGTAACATGAGGTCCAGTTCCAGTAAATCTGGGAGAGGCGCCCTTACGAATCCATTCCCGCACCTTCGACTGACAAAACTCCGGAAATTAGCTACAGATTAATGGTTTTTTCTATTAGGGGGACAAGCTCTGGATGCAAGACAGGAGAGTGTGAGTGCGTGTTGAGTGTACGATAATAATACCTGGATGCGACCATTCAAGGATGAATGGCTCCTGTGTGTGGTTGGCGGTGTCTAACAAGTACAGGGGAATTTTACAGCCCCTTTTTTCTCTCAGCACCACCAGCCTACGAAGGCCAAGGCTCGTATTTCGAATGAAATCCCATGTCAGTGCGCGGCCCCGCCGAGCAGCGGCCGGGCGGCCATGTCGGGCCCCTCCTCAGCCCACGGGAGGGGCCGGGGCCCCGCGCGGCGGAGCGCGCAGGCGCGCGGCTCGCGCAGGCCCGGCCTCGCTCCGGCCCCTTCTCTCTGCCCTGCCACGTACGGGCGGCGCGGCCGGGCCCGGGCTCGCGCGGGGCGGACGGGGGGGGCTGCACCGGCGGGACGGTGGAGAAGCCACAGTAAGAGAGCGGGGGCTGCTCCTGGGGGCAGCCGTCTGTGGAGGCGCGGGAAGGAGGGGGAGAGGGGCAGCCTTGGGTTTGGGGTGAGGCGACCATCCCCTCCTCCCCTCCATCGTTCCCCGGTGCCAGGGGCGACGCGGCCCCTGGCGGAGGGGCCGGTAGACCCCTCGCGTCCCCCCGGCCGCGGCTGAGGGAGGCGGAAAGCGCCCCCGCGGCCTCCTGGGCCCGGGGGAGCGGGAGATCCGGGATCCCTCCTCTGTACGCCGGGTGTCCCTGGGTCACCCAGCCGCTTTCCCTTGGGAGCCACAGGAGCTGCCGACTCCTCATTGCCAGGCGGGGAATGGCTGTGACTCCTGTTCCTGTTTCGGCCGGGCCTGCCCGTATGGGAACTGGAGAAAACCGAAAAGAGCTGTTCTCCTTTCTGCTCCCTCCCTTCACCCCCCCCAGCTGTCTTGGGAAGACTCATGGCTCACTCCGGAGCGGCGTTTGGGAGGCAGTTCTTGTCCGTGTTCCTGTCGGCTTCACCCTGATCCTTAACCCTGTTTTGACAGGAAAAATTGAAACAGGAGTGCCTGTCCTTCCCTTGCCTAGGCAAGGCTGTTTTTCTCTGCTGTTGTGCAAAAATGGTAGTGAAATACGATGTGGTGATGGGATGCTGGTTTTAGAGGGGATCCTGAAGTGACTGGCCTAGATTGGGCAGTCCCTGTCCACATGCACCACCTAGATTAGTGCATGATGTGAATAGAAAGTGACCCGGGAGGGGAGGAAACGTCTGTACCTGCTAAATGCATGTGCTACACCAGGAAGGTTAGAAAGATTGTCAGTGTGATTCTTATGGGAAGCAATCTTTAATCGGAAACATGGAGACATAAATGTTTTTTGGTTGGTTGATTCCCCCCCACGCCTCCCCAGGAAAGTAGACACACGTTGATTCTGTTAAAAAGCTCATTAGTGTGCATTCTGGATGTGTTCTCTGAAAAATTCTCTCAATGGAGTCATCCGTTCAGCTGTGTCACAGTGAGGGGAAAAAGCTTTAATGCTGTGTAATTCAGTAATTTGAACGTTTCACATAGTTTTCTGTAACGCTTGCAAACAGCTGCAGTGTTTAGAATCTGTGTCTTTAAATCTGGACACCTTCAAGCAGAATGGAGAACAGCTGGACCAAAAAAAAGCGCGTTTAAATATTTTCCTGCTACCTTTTCATAGTCATTGATAGAGAGGAGGTTTCTCTGGGTGATGCTGGTAAGTAAGTCATTTCAGTAGCTCCTTTCCTTGCACAAAGATACGAATGATACGTTCAAGCTGTTGAAAGGCTGCAGGAGTTCAGCTATGTGTTCACCAAAATGTGTATGTTTAGGACTTAGAGATGAGGTTCATTTCTTACTGCTAACAGTTTCTGAGTAGCATATATTGTAATGCTGAAGAAGCAAAACCAGTGCTCAGCTCTAATGTTTAAACAACACGAGGGGGTAGCTACATGAACTCTTTGGTTAAACCACTCTTAGATGCATTATCTGTATCCCGTATTTGTCCAGTGCAGTGAGCTTAGCAGTGGAGCTGTAGCAGGTCTGGGGTGAAAGGGGCACTATCTTCATGCCTTACTCACTTCATAAAACATGAGTCAGGCATCAGAAAAGTAGCTTCTTGCTGTTCACCTGGTTAGTATGTCACAACAGTCTCTTGCTGTCAGGAGCAGGCACAACCCTTTTTAAAGGGAAGCATTTCATACCCAGGATGAGGGGAGCAGCTGCCAGCATTTGAGAACCAGAGAGTGGCTTTGTGTCTTCTCTGGGGTTTGCTTGTTCTCTGCCTTCATCCTTTATGCTCCAGTTTACTTCCAGTTCGGTTGAAAGAGGAGAGCTGGGAAGCCCAGCTTTATGTGGATGAGGGGAACCTACTGTTTTTCTCTGGTTAGCAGTGAATCATCTAAAAACCAGATTATGGATGTTTGAAATCAGCTGTGCATGTGAGAGAGAAGAGCTTGCCAGTAGGGTACACCCGTGGGGTCAGAGGAAGGAGCCAGGTGTGTTCCTTACTGGACTGTTCTGTATGCTAAATCATCTCTTGGAGATTGTCCTGGAAAGGAATACATTACTGTTAGGAATTCCTACATGCTATTAGAAAATTTAGAAAAAATAATCTTCTATTATGAAATTAGAAGTCTTGTTCAAGATCTACTTTAGATGAACTCAAATTCTATAATACTCAAAAGTGTAAATCTGATTGTTACATTATGGATAAAGCAAGGGCTTTTTAAATTGGGTATATTCACTAAAATGTTCTAAAATGAAAGATTGATGTGAATTGTGTCATTCTAGGGAAGTGTGACTGTAAATATGTTTCTTTTCTGATGCAGCTTACTGTTCTCTGGCACTGATAGTGCATGGCGGCTTGTCCTAACTCAGTCCTGAAGTGAGGTGGGAAAACTGTCCAATAATCCAGCATCACTAAAACAGACAAGGTAATGTTAAATGGATATTTTTGGCAAGGAAATGAAAGGAAACCCGTGGGTCGATATTGTTTTATTTTTTAATGCTTAAATAAAAAAAAAATCCAACAACCAACCAAATTGTGCAGAACCCTATGCTTTTAAATCTAATTTAAAGTTAATCAGAATGGGTTGATGTGCCTGCAGTCAAGACTCCTATGTTGCAAAACCTGAATAATGCATTAGCGAGCATTAACAATACTATAAACTTCACTGTTTCATCACAGTATCTCAGCAGCAACGTGGCTCTGTTAATTGCAGGTCCCTTTTCCCTGCAATTAGACTGTATCCACCTACCTCCTCTTATGTGTGGTGAGGAGAGTGAGTTTTGTTCAATAATTGCTTCTATCTCTTTGGGCTAAACAAAGAGATTTGCCTGAAATCTGCTTTATATTAAGTTAATTACCAACCCCACCAGAAATTTAATTGCAATCTAAAGATAGCATCATACTGTATCATTTTAATGCAAAATATTGTCACTGAAAACAGTAGATTTTAATTTATACAGGTGCATCAAGGAATGTATTAAAGGCTTTAGCTGAGTGTCTTGTTTCTGGTAGGAGAGAATTAATTTTTAGTGCAGTACTTAAAAATAGACTGACTATAGCAAAATTCATTTTTCTCATAAGGCACTGTGTTACAACATCCTTAAAGGTAAGGGAGAAATAGCTGCATATCTCTGAGAAGAGTTCTTGCACAAGAGAATGAGCAACATACTTGCCTGCGTGTGGCTTCAGAAATCTTGATTTGGATGTGGGCTGTCTACATTTTAAGATCTCCAGTAACTGTACTTCAAATGTTAAGATAAAACTGCTTCTTTAGTTGCTCCTCATTCCAGATCTATTGTTTTGACCCTGTCCAGAGCAGTGAAAATAGGAGAGCACATTTGACTAACTACCTGGATCTCTTGTTTGTGGGGTTTTTTTTCCTTCTCATTCCTCTTTTGAGTAACTTCACTGTAGTTTCAGATTTTTAAATGTAAAGCCTTTGTGTTTTCAAGTGAGAGATGCTTCATACAAAGTGGTAATTTTAAAATTTTCTTACATAAAGTGATAAAGGTATAACAGAAGTATATGTTGTGTGCTGCTAGGACACAAGATGGCTTTGTTGCACTTCCTATTAAGTTGGAGCAGTTGCTCACTTCTTAAAATGCTGAGAGTAACAGACTGTTCTGACCACGTGTTGAGCCCCATGAGTAGCTAATGTGTGGTCTTCTGAACCGCTTTTAAAAGTCTGAAATCTTGATTAAAATATCTCAATCAAAATTTAAAAATTGTGTATCTTCCTGTCTGGGGAAGAACCCTCAGTTCTGATCATCCATGTGATAATGGGTGTTTAGCTCTGCACTTTTGTTCAAGAAAAAATACATGATTCAGCTTGATCCCCTTAGTAAAGCCACCTTACAGCCTGTAATCTTTGATATATTTGTTCTGGCAGTCATTTCTTAAATGAAAAAAAAAGCCATTTGTTCTTTTTCATAACTGGGGGCATGTAAAAGTAATCGAATCAGATGATAATGTAAAGCTTCACAACTGTCATCAGATAGACTAAAATAACTAACAGTTGAGTTTTCTGAAATGTTTTTAATGTTTTGCTCCTAACAGGTCTGCAGGCGATAAGAAATCCACCATGAATGGGCAGCTGGACTTAAGTGGGAAGCTGATCATCAAAGCTCAGCTTGGGGAAGATATTAGGAGAATCCCTATTCATAATGAAGATATCACCTATGATGAATTGGTGCTAATGATGCAAAGAGTTTTTAGAGGAAAACTTCTGAGCAATGATGAAGTCACAATAAAATATAAAGATGAAGGTAAGGTTTAATTACTGCTGTTGAAATTTAGTTGACTACTGTTGTTCCGATATGTTTTATCTATGGATAAAAACTTTGAAATTCACCTTTCAGAATTGTCCAGTGTCATGGGCAAATGCAAGTGATTTCTTGTGAAATCTTTTTAATCAGACAATATAGAAGCTGTATCTCTTGTTAGGCTCTCTTAACAACATTTACTCAATTTTTTTCTGAAATATTTCCTCCATTTTTTCTCTCTGAAAGTACATTTTTTGCTGTTGCAGGAAGCTGATCGCAGGTTTCTCTTCTGTTCACTCATTTAACCATTTTTTTGAGTTTTCAGTGGGTTTGAAGGTGAAAAGAGAATAAACATGTATGACCTAACACAAGCTTCTTTATAAGACTGAAAACATGATTTATGTGGTACTAATTCTTGATTGTTTTCATCCATCAGTAAAGATTAGAATAATAATTTTAACTTGAAATATGTATGAAAAGTTGTCGTTTCTCCATGGGACCATTTGAATTGCACATTGGTTGTTCCAAAGAAAATATTGATAATTAGTGTTAAAACAAACATAACCTTAAGGACTTCCACAGAATGAAAAGGGCCCTATTTGAGATGCATTGAGACAAAGTTGTGATTGGAGGGTTTTTCCTCTTAGAATATCAGTGGGGAATGGATAAATGACTTAATCTGGGACAGAGGGATGGTGTTGATAAAATGAAACTTGGAATGAAGTGATAAAATCCAAAGTCTCTTAAAGACTGTGATAATTACGGTGTTATACAGTAAAAAGTGCTACTTTACTGAAGTAGTCAGGTTCATTTTTCTTAATAGGCCTAGGAAACTTCATTGCTGTTTGTGGTACCTAAAATATCAAATAACTTTTGTTCTTGTATCTAATCAATAAAATTTCACTTTGAATGACCCTGAGACAATTTTTTTAGGTTCACGAAGCTTTTGTGATGCTGCTTATCAAAATAGATAAGCAGTGTAGGCCTAATATTTTGGGTCTTGATCTGTAGTGGGAGGGTGCTCAGTGGATTTGTGGTGGTTTTGTTTTCCCTCTTACCACGTAATTTTTTTTTTTACTTTCTGGAATGAGAAAGGTGAAAGGAGATTGGATGCTTTTTCTTCAGGTTAAAGCTTCTAGTTACTTTGGGTTTTTTTGCATTCTTACCTGTTCTTCAAGTATATTCTTCTGGGGTTTTTAGTGTATATTACTGTCTCTGTTTTATTCAAAATAAGATAATGGTGTATGATGGAGACAGTAATTACGGGTTCATTCTTTGGTTGTCTTTTACAGTCTAGAGACTTCCTGCTTTTACTTTTAGCTTTTTTTGTCTCAGAATTGTATTGGGTTTGTGTGGCCAGGTTTTGGTAGTGGAGGGGCTACAGGGGGGGCCAAAGCCAGGCAGCTCCAGGACAGACACGCTGCTGGCCAAGGCTGAATCAATCAGAAATGGTGGTAATGTGTCTGTGGTAACATAGTTAAAAAGGAAAAAAAAAGTTATAGCACAGATGTAATTGTGGCCAGAGAAGAGAGGAGCAAGGATATGTGAGAGGAACAGCTCTGCAGACACCCACGTCAGTGGAGGAGGAGGGGAAGGAGGTGCTCCAGGCACCAGAGCTGAGATTCCCCTGCAGCCCATGGTGCAGACCATGGTAAGGCAGGATGTGCCCCTGCCGCCCATGGAGATCAGTGGAAGTGCAGAGATCCAGCTGCAGCCTCTGGAGGAGCCTCACACTGGAGCAGGTGGATGCCTGGGAAGAGGCTGTGACCCTGTGGGAGGCCTGTGCTGGAACAGGCTCCTGGTAGGGACCTGCAGACCCATGGAGAGAGGAGCCTATACTCAAGCAGGTTTCCTGGTAGGACTTGTGACACTGGGCGGGACCCATAGTGGAGCAGGCTGTTGTTGAAGGACTGCACGCTATGGAAAAGTGACCCATGTTGGAGCAGTTCCTGAAGAACTGTTGACAGTGGGATGCACTCACATTGGAGAAGTTCACGGAGGACTCTCCCATGGGAGGGACCCCAAGCTGGAGCAGGGGAAGGACTCCTCTGCCTAAGCAGTGGCAAAAACCATAATCTTCATTCTGTGTGCCCCTGCACCCCTGGGGGAGGAAGAGATAGAGGCTGGAAAGGAAGGAGGGGTTGAAAGGTGATTTTAAGATTGTTTTATTTTTCATTAGCTTGCTCTGATTTTGTCTGGTAATAAATTCAGTTAATTTCCCCAAGCTGGAGTCTGTTTTGCCCATGACAGTAATCAATTTGTTATCTCTCCCTGCGCCTGTCTTGTATCTTGTCCTTTCACTGTATGTTCTCTGCCCAGCCACTTGTGGAAGAGAGTGATAGAATGGCCTTGGTGGATACCTGGCATCCAGCCAGAGCTCACCCCCTACACAGAATGTACTCCTATTCCACTGTGATTTCAGTGTATACTATCCTAGCTGATCATCACTACTAAAAACAAATAAATGTTAGTATCAGAGGTAGTTGCAAGTGATCAAGGAAAAGGTTAACAAGGCCTCAATTTTCTTGTCATATGAGAGCTGTGATATCGTTAACTTCATTTCAACTAAGCTAAGATTCTTTAAATCTATTTCAGTCATGAGGTGCATTGGAATGTATATATTTTAGTTGTTTCTATTTTGTTATTTTTCCCCTAAGACCTGCAGGAATGCTTGTCGGGATCTGTTACAAGGAGGTATCTTAAACTGGTCTAACAATGTCCATCTGTGTCTTCTCCAAATTCATGTGCACAGTCTTTGAGCATTCAAAGAATGCTTCATCTACCCCTCCATATTCCTACATTGTATTTAGCTTATGTGGTGCTTAAAAAGAAGTCTCAGGTTGAATATTGCTTTGTGAAGTCAAGTTCTAGATTCAAGCTGGAATCTTTCAAACTCCTGAGCTAAGGCAATTGGTCTGCTAGATATGAAACAATTTTCATGTCCTATTTAATCTTCTTGAGCACGTAAAACCCAATGTCAGCAAAAAAACCCCCAACCCCAAACAAACTAATGAGAACTGTCAGCAGTGAATTTGTATGAATCAAAGAGTAAAATTGCATCTTAAGCACGCCATGTTACTGAGTTGCACATGCTAAAAGGCCCTATAGAGCCAATAACAAGAACTTCACTTTTTTTTAAGTTATGCTTGAATTTAAAACAGAGGGTGTAATGTGAGGTTGGCCTTTTTGCTCTTGTTCTTCATTACCTTAAAATAGAAGTTGGTGTCTCCGTGTCAGAGCAAATAATGGATTGTTTACTCATACTGCATGTATTCAAGCTGCTGTGTTAGTCAGTAATCTCTCAGCCTTTGGGAAATTTATCAGTGAAGGAAAACTACATTTTGATGTAGTCTGGGTTTTTGTTTGTGTGGGATTTTGTTTTGGTTTTGTTTTTTCAAAAATCGACTAAATGAGAAATATAAGGGTAGATAAATCTAGTAGATAATGAAGCTTAGTAGATGAGGAAACAGCTGCCAGGGCAAAGGAATGAGGCAGATTTCTAATGTCATAAAGGTTGAAATGCATCATGGTGATGCAGCATTAACGCTAAAATACCTTGCAGTCCATTCATTAGTTAAGGGTGTCACTAGTTTATAGAAAGATAAAAAAATTATAATTGGCATAGCAGAGAATGTGATACATGGGAAATTGTAGAGAGGGAAAGCTGTGTCCCTTGTAAAAATGAGAAAGATAAGTTCTTAAAATAACAAGATTAGTAGAGAAAATAAAGGAAGGTCTGTTCTGTTTTCCAACAGAAAATAATTAACATTGTGTAATTGTGTGTCATGATAACAGGAATTAAGCTTCATTGATATTCCTTAAGATGAAAAGTTTTTTTGCTAAATCTAATATACTTAAATTGTCAGCTATTTCTATGGCTTGACATATATCTTATGAATCCTGGCATATACTCTACTTGGATAATAACTTGGTGGCTATCAATAGGAATCACAGAACTGACGTCATGCATCTAACAAGATTCTGTACTTGGTGCTTCTCAGCCTTTTTTTTCTGCTAACAATTTAAAATAGGTAATTATTCATTATTTGAAAATGCCTTCAACCTAAAGGTTAAAGTAGGTGAGGGAGAATTGAGATGGAATGATCCCAGTTCTTTTGGATGACATTAATCCATATAAGCCATGTGTATTGATGTGCATTTTTATTTCACTGTGCAGGATAGACTGTTTAGAACATGCATCTTTGTTCAGGCAGTGAATCTGAGTGTTGACTGATATGACAGAAGAGCATCAAAGGATGGTTTGCCAATGTTGTGGATTGCTAAGGGAAGTAATTATCATTTATTGTGTTACCAGGATAATAAGGAATAGAAGGGCTTTGTGTTAAGACACCAGTGGATTTTGGTATCAGCATTTAGGAAAGGTTACTGAAAAGCTGGAGAAAGTGTGTGAGTTGGAGGGAATGCACACCTCATCCCATCCCCCTTTACTGCCAAAGAAAAAAAAATCTGTTTAACTTTGATTAAGTCTGATTGTCTAAGTCCCGTTATGGATCATAATGGCAAACAGGGACACTGGTCTTCCTCTTCCTCACACTGGTGAGGTGGCAACAGTGAGGCTGCTTGTCTGTGCTCACTTTTAATGTGTGCACTCCAGGACAAAGAGACTTGGAAAAGCTGCAGAGGGTCCAGCAGGGTGTGGTGAGGACAGGGAGGGGCTTTGTGCAGGTGGCCTTCAGGGAGCACGGGAGGGAGCTGGGCTTGTTCACTGTGCTGAGGGGGCTGAGGGCAGAGTTCAGAGCAGCTTAGAGTAGAATGGGAGTTGCAAAGACCATTGAATGTGACCTGTTTGCAGTAGCACCGGATGGCAGCACCCAGAAATTGCAGTTTGAGAGGCTGAGCCTGAGTTTTGGCGAGGAGGGCAGTGTGTCACTGGAGCAGGCTGCCTGGTGGGGTTTGGAGCCCTCATTTCTGGAGACTTTCCAGTCTCTAGTCAGAGAATCCATGACTGATACTGCTATCAACAGATGTCTTTTGAGATTGTGAAAGTGGAGACAGAGCATAAAAAAAAATCTTTGGAGGCAGCAGTATTTCTTTCGGGAAAACTTGAAAATTACTTTTTATGCCATCACTTCATTAGTATTTGCAACTTTATTTTGTTAGAAAGCACCTTCTTTGAAGACTGACAGGCACTGTGAGGTGTTATTAATAATACTGTACTTAAAAAAACCTTCCATTGCAGAGGTGTTACTTGTAGTCAGGTATTACAAAATGAGAATATGTAGTTCTTCAAATTCTGAGCTGTTTTTGACTTGGTATCACATATTTTATGACTGTTCATACTGAAGTATTACTTTATTTGAAAATTTTAACCATAACTTATATACAGGTTGTTTGCCTTTGTCACCAATGTGTAAGGAATTTATATACATTCAAAATTTTTAGGCAGTAATCTGTAATGGAAAACGTGTTCCTGTGTCTGTCCAGAGAGCCTGCTTGCTACAGCGTTTTTGGAGGAACCTGGGCAGCCTGGAGTTGGCTTTGTTCCAAGCTGTGTGTCATTTGTCTAAACACTGTTGCTTTTCAAGGTGAAACATCACTCGATGGTGTTTCACCTCAGTTCGAAGTCATCAAACTGCCCTGGCAGGAAGTGTGCCTGCTATCCCTTGTGCCAGTACCTGTTTTCCTGATAATGTGCTCCCACTCTTTCCTTTGCACTGCTTAGCCTGGGTTCATTTAAGCTGTTAATAACCTGTGGAATATGTTAAACACTAGAAAATCTGTCCTGCCAAAGACAATGGTCTTGTTTTAGTTGTGATTTTGTTGAGTAAGTAAAGATGTTAATGTAGCTTTTCTTGACTCAAAAATCGTGAGAGACCAGACTTAATGGGAACTTGGTATCTCTTTTGAGGTACGATTAATTAATACGATTAAAGGTGATCAGTGCTTTGTGTATGGCCCTTTGTATCTTAAAAATAAATGATTCCATCCAGTTGTAATATAGTTCCTGTGACTGATGGCAGTGTGCAAATTCATTAGGATCCTCTGACGTGACATGGGAGAAACCCATGCCTAAGATCTGTGACTTCATGTCAAATTCCTGTTTGAGAGAAGTTTTCTTCTGACTACTTTGGCATCTTCATGTGTTCATACTTATTTGTGTGTTAATGCTGAGAGAGATCTTTAATATTCACTTCTACACATGAACTTTGTTTTTCAGCAAGGGAATGGTAATAGTCTTGCAACTCATGTGTTCTGAATATAACCTGAGGAAGTGTTCTAGACATTTGAAATTTTCCCTTGTCAGCATCTGTGTTTTGATTTTTAAAAATTGAGTTGGGTTTGGTTTGGGCCATTTATCTGACTCCTGTGTGTTCATGAACAGCATGGTTCTGGAGGCACTCAGCAGAGGCATTTCACTTTTAACTGGTAGCATCATTCTTTCTGGTGTCGGACTTTGCAAATTCTTAGCTCTAATATTTCATACTGTATGTAAACGTAAAAGAATGATGTGCTATGTGGAACATCAAAGGGCTAATTTGGAACTTTTGGAACCAGTCATGCTTCTGTCTTACCTTCTGTGCATGATTTTTTTGCATGCTGATTCTTGCACTAAAATAATAAACATTTTTTTCTAGTGACCTCACAATCAAATAGGGAAATTTGGGTTTGAGTAATGAAGGAACATTTCTGTCCTAATGTAAAGTTCAGTAGTCACAGGCTATGATTTTAATGTAACTTTTTCTTATTCTTTTCAGATGGAGATCTTATAACAATTTTTGATAGCTCAGATCTCTCATTTGCAATTCAATGCAGTAGGATACTTAAACTGACATTGTTTGGTAAGTATAGAAGACTGTATTTTTCAATTTCTTCTAAATAATATTTATTAAGATTCAGGCAGTAGGCTTCACTGGAAGGTACAAAAAACTTTAGATTTGTCAGCTCATAAGGTGAAGAAAAGGCAATTGGTACATTAGAACTGCTGAATTAATACATGATATCTGGTTTCTCGTGATGTTTTTCATGAGACTTCTGAACTTAATGGAAATTGAAACTCCTGCTTTTTATAAGATTGCTCAAAGTATTTGGCATATGTACATATACATGTGATCAGTGGTTCTTTTCTTCCTTAGTGCTCTTTTCCATGTTATCTTCCACTCTCTAGCATTTGTAGGGTTTTCTTCACAGGTGCATGAGAATTTGAAGCTGACGATTATCTTACAGTGTTACTGGTACACTGCTCCAAACTAGTGTTAGTTACTTGGAGCTGAATAGCTCTTAACATTTATCCTTTAGCCTTTGTGTAAAAGTTCTGTATTTTCAAGCTGCTGTAGGTAACTTAGCATCTAGTTCCAAGGAATAGCTCCTGCCTTTAACCTGGACACTGACCTGATTCATGAGTTGCCGCAGTGTCGCGTGTGCTGCGTTAGTTCTAAAGGGACGCTTACTGTGGACTTTGCTTTGGTACTGTAGCTTTTGCTGAACTGAGATTCTATTAAAGGAACAGTAAGCTCTAGAATGAGTTCAGTCTGTGTGGACTAAACTTGGTCACTTTAAACTCCATAAAGGATGATGATGCTACAAGCAAGTAAGAGTTTGAATTTTTTTTTGTCATCTTAAACTGAAGGTTAGAACTGGATGTTAGCTACAGTCTTAAGTTTATCTAATTGCTTTCTTGCAGTGAATGGACAACCGAGACCCCTAGAATCTAACCAGGTGAAGTACCTGCGCCGAGAGCTGATAGAACTTCGCAATAAAGTCAATCGTTTACTGGACTGTTTAGAACCACCAGCGGATCCAGGGCTTTCCACTAATCTGCCTGAGAGTGGTAGGCAGCCTGGCAAAGGGTTGTTTGCTTTGATTTGCAGAGTGGTGTGCTGTTTAACAAAATGAAACATGGATCATTCTTAATTGTTGCTTGATGGCCCAGAACTTAATTTTTAATAGCTTTAGCTATTTCAGAGACTGAACTTTCATTTGAGGTATGTGGAGTAAAGCACTGAACTAACTTAGGAATGAAACTTCAGAATCCAAGGTTTTGTTGCAATGTATGAAAACACTGTAACTAACACCTGTGAACCCCAGCAATGTCTTGAAAGGGCTTTTAGCTAAATTAATAGTTTGTTGTTGCTGAAGAGTTCTTGCTCGCAGTTGAGTAGTCCCTCTGCTTACTTTGGGCTAGCTCTGGTGCTTATCTAGTGTTGCTAAGCAAGTTTGATTCACTAAAACAGTAAGAAGTGAATTCAGCAAAAATTATATCCACTTTTTTTGCCAGGTTAGGAAATTGAATCCACACATTTTGAGCTCAGACCAGCATCAGAGCTGTCTCAGGGTAAGCAGCACAAGGGTGCAGGTAGGAGTGGGAAAGGATTTTTGGGGGAGGGCAAAATGGGAAAGAAGGTCTTATTCTCACAGTTTTAAGGTCTTGATCTCCTAGCTTAGGGCAGTTGTACTGCTGCAAACATTGTATCTCTGTTTGCTCAACTTCAGAGTTTGGGTCAGCTGGACACAGAAAATAATGACACAAAGTCATGAAGTACAGTGCTCTGAGTAAAGAGGTGAAAGAAGAACATCAGCCTGCCTTTTAAGAAATGTTGCTTTTGTATCTGCACTTTTAAATTTTACTGCTTTTGCTGCTTAAAAAAATCCCAGCCCTGTTCCTACAATATATGCAAATACTAATTTCAATGGAATACCATGGATTCTCGTTACAACCTATTTGGAAGGAGGTTAGAGTGATGATCTAAGAGTGTAAACAAAACTAGCCAGTCTGTATCTATCTGTACTAGTTTGTTTTTAACAGAAAATGTAGCACTAATTAGGCAAGGCAATTCTGAGCAATTCAGTTACGTGTATAGTTGCAAAGATCTCAACTTCACCTATCAGCTTAGGAAAAATTAGTGGAGAAAAGTAGAGTACAAACCAGAAACTGCAGTGATAAAACACCATCATAAGCTGGAACTATCCTGTATGTTTTTCTTATTTTGAATTCTTTGTAGTCAATTCATTTGTTTGAAGCAGGAGCTCTGTGCCTTTGAATTTCAGAACACGTGGTATAGGATATTGATACTCTTCAGTGTTAGTGTATCTTTAAGTAACTGTGAAAGAAACCTAAGCTTTGTGATCCATCCCAGATACAGCAGTGATTCTTTGCTGTTATCCTAATGTGCCCATTTCAACAGTTAAATTTCTAAAGCCCTCAACTCTGCGGTGTTAAGGTTGCTGTAGTGCAATGTGTGTGTGCTGGTGTTTCAGTTCTGGAGAGCTGGTAACTGGGCGTTTTGCTTTGTAGATGCTGTAGATGGTAGGGATGAAAAGCCTGCTGCTGCTGACGCTAATGTTAAGCCATCCACTCAAGTTATAGCAGCGAGCATGTCTGCATTCGATCCACTAAAGAACCAGGATGAAATCAGCAAGAATGTCATGTCAGCCTTTGGCTTGACAGATGATCAGGTGTCAGGTAAGGATGTGGCTGGTGAAAAGGAAAGCTTAATCTGTTCATAATCAATGACTCCAGTTTTGATTTGTAACAAAGCATGTGTATTTTGGATATATTAAGCTGTGTTCTGTGTTCACTATTTCTTTTCAGAATTGTAAAATTTGCTGTGTTAAGGTGTTGTATCTGTGTGCTAACTTTTGTATACAAAATGTTGAAATGTTGCTGTTGATTTTAGCATTGTGTTTTAGCTTGGAGTAGAAAACGGCTTCATTTTTAAAAAAATTTGAATTACTTAAAGCTATTGTGTAGACTAACTTAATTGTTATCTGCCAGTGATAGAAGAACCCATTGCTCTGCTTTAGGGTTTGATCTTGCAGTTCATGTTCTTGGCTTGTGCTTCTGCTGTTTGGGTCAGTCAGGATGTGTTATATGACCCCACCTTTTCTCTGTCTCGTGTTAGAAGTAAATAGAGTCAACTTTTGTACTATTAACAGAAAGGAATAACATACTTGTCTGACTTATATTTGTTTTTGAAGAGCTGGAGGACTGTTGGCCCTACTAGTAGAATGCTGAGCATATGAAAACTGATTATACTAAACTGAATGCCATCAGTTTGAGACAGGATAGCTGAAGCTAGAAAAGCAATGTTGAATGTGATAAGGAGTGCAATGCAGAACATAGGGAAGTGATTTTGCACAGAATCTGTGTGGGCCTGGCAAGGTTTAATGGTGCATTTAAACATGAAAATGAAACTGCTGTTAGCTAACAGGATTTGCTGTGTACTCTCAGCTTCAGAGCAAGTGAGTTTTATATAATATATGAAGTGATGATACAGATGAGCAAGCCAGTAGCATCTGGAGCTTATTTCTTCAGTGTGGCTGCCATGGCAAAAGTGTGGAGTAAAAGGAATAGGTGTGGGATTGTGTCTGTGCAGGATTCAAAATTGTACCCACAGAGAGTGGTTGACTTCAGTGTGAGGTACTGGTCTGTAGGCCAGGCCTATTGTGTGATCTCTTCCTCCATGGCACATTTTGGGTATTGTCACAGCATGGTTCTTTCACAAGCCTGAAAAAGGTTTGATGGTACTTGAAAACTTGCAATGGGCTCTCTGAACAAGTAAGCAATAGCAAGTGAAGCACAACTGGCAGAAAATTTGAGCTAATTTTTGAATGAGTGGTTTTGTCAGTTTCAGTTAATGTTTTGAGCAGTGATAGTTCAATATTTGCTTCTGAGAGATTGAACTGACTTGACCATTCATTGAACGTACAAAGACCTCCACAGAGGACCATTTAAGCAGGATATAAGAAATCCCATTTCTAAAGCTGTAATCCTGCAGTTATGTATATAAATGCAAATCAAGAAGAAGGCAAATTTAATTAACTTTCCCCTAATAAGGTTAACATGAAAACACAATTAGGGGCTTGTTGGATGCATATTTATATTGTGTAAATATAACATTCTTAAAATTGCAAATTGGCAGCAGCTGTAGTACTTGTGCTTAACTTTAAGTGTGTATTTGAAAGTAGAGTCTTATAGCATTCATACAGTTGGAAAGATCCAGGTTTAAGTTTCCATGTTTCTAACAAAATATTTTGCATTAAATTGTAGTATTTTATATTTGTTCACATGTGTGTTTCAGAACTTCTTACTAATGTACAGAAAATTTGAATTCCCTGATTCCATGCTGTCTTTGGGTTCCAGCTGGAATATTTTCAGAATTAGCAGAGCAGTCAATTGCTTTTAGACTGAAGCCTGCCATATCCTGTCTGGGAGTGTGATTTTAACACCTCTTTGGCGGTTTTCTGTTCACATGCCATTTGACTATCAGTAAAACACTTTGTGGCCTGGTCCATGTGGTTCTCTAATCCATTTGGATACTTCCATGCATCTGATGCCTTTTCCTGGTCTTAAAATCAAGAGTCATACACGGTTAGAAGGGGAAAAGGGATTTTACCTTGGTATTTATTTTAAGGATCCTTGGGTGCATTATATCCGGGTCAAATGCACTGAAATGCACCCTGCAAAAATGCACACCCACAATAGATCTGGTATAACATTATAGGTTTTACTAGTTAGCATATCTATCAAAGATTCCCCAGTGAGAGGCTCAAGTGAGCCCCCCTCCCCAAGGAACCTTCTCCTGGATGGTTCTATCTCAGTTTACAGAATGTGTTCTGGAGAGGACCTTGGGGTCTGGGGCACACTGATCCCTAGCTATGAAGCTTCTAAAATGTTTAGTCTCTCAGCTTGACAAACAAGTTCAAGAATGTAGGGAAAAAGCACTAAGAATACAGAAGTTGTAAAAAGGTATAAAAGGGATATAAAAGAAAAGGCAAAAAATCTTCATGGCATCACAACCTTTCACCTTTTCTCCAGATTAGAAAAAATAGGTAAGTGCACGTTGTGTCCAAACGTGGCAGCTCTTGGTGTGTGTGTGTACAAGGTTAACTCTTGAAGCTGTTGAAAAAGTATGCTATCATGAAGGGTTTTAACTCACAAATGAGTTAAGTTCCTCAAAAGAATGAAATCTGAGTGATCTAGAGACAGGTGGAAAATTCCCCCCCTCAAATACTTTTAAGATGTATAAATATACACTTAGTTTTAGCTTGGGCATGACACACAGATGTAAATCTGATGTGGAAAAAACGTTAAAAATATTTGCAAAAATTCTTATATGAGAATTTTTTATTTCACATCTGTTCATCTCACATACTTGTTCTTGCTCCTCTAGGACCACCCAGTGCCCCTGCAGAAGAGCGATCAGGAACGCCGGACAGCATAGCTTCCTCCTCTTCTGCAGCCCATCCCCCTGGGGTTCAGGCACAGCAGCCGCCCTACCCCAGCACACAGCCACAGACGGGGCAGGTGGAAGGTAAGTACCGTGCTTTTCTATTGTCCGGGATGTGAAGGATGGTGTCTGATTCTGCCTTCAATTAGCAGACCCAAAGTGGATACCAAACTGCAAATCGATGTATGCCCCTAGGCAGAACAGCTTTTGTCCTCGCTGCCCGTGCTGTTCAGTACAGAAACAGCAGGTGGAGCAGTGGCTCTGTTTGAAAGGGCAGGCGGTGTAACATGAGAGAATTTTCATGGTACTGTTTTCTGCTTGCATCTGTGCTCGTGTCATACACTGTGTGTTGTGTCGAGCTTTCACTCAACTAACAGTTTGTGGACTTGTCTACTATGTATTAGAAGTGTTGTTTACTCATCATTTCTATCTGACAGACTGGAGCCATTATTTCATTGCTTCCTTTTTGTGTATGGCTCTGTGCTGGTCAAGTTAAACCTTGTAACATCTTAAATGCATGGAGTTCCTTATAACTCCTGAGAGCCCCACCTGGCTGTCCTTTAAAGTTTAAGGTCTTAACTCTGCTATTCAGATTTGTTTGCACTATGCCCTTTAACATGCTATGCGACTTCTCAAAATTAACCTATTTTGAGGTTTCCTACATCTGGGCATCATTTTTTTCTGTTCCTATTTTCTAAGTGCGCTGAGCATTTTGACCTGCACACTTCTGGATTAAACTGTCTGTGAAATAACCTGCTTTGCTACTTCTTCCTCCGTATGAAGAATAATATAAAGTTGTTTCTGTGCTGGTGTAGGCACAAGTGAGAGCCCCCTGATGCTTGCTTTAATGATGTAATGCTCAACACGTATGAGATGGTGGTCACAGTATCCATAGTCACTTGGATTGTCTTGCCTGAAGGGAATAAGTAATATTTTGATCAAGCAGAGTATTTGAACAGCTAGTAGTTATGTATATTTAAAGAGGTATGAATACTGTTGGTTGCAGTGGAGGTTACTTCTTTTGCAGCTTTCAGCCTTTTTTTGCTTATTAGTCAAGTATTATAGCAAGAGACATTTTTGTCTTTAAATAGCTTAGAGTGGTTTGGCATTTATGTATAAAAGTTACTTTTGCAAAAAAGGGCTCCAGGTTCTTCTGTTGGCAGCCAGAAAATTTAATGTTCAGAAACCATATTCTCAGCTACTGAATTTGCATTTTGAGTTTGTTTTTTTTAGTTTAGTTTAATACAGTAAGGTAAGAAGTTTTAAGTGTTGCTGTTAAACTAGAACTGAAACAAAGAAATGAAACACTTAAAAGCACTAGCAACACTAGCTTGGAATCCTGTATGGCTGCTAACACCAGGGAAGGGGAAAAGTATTTGTTTCAGTAAAACTCATCTTACTTGGGGAAGAAGTTATCTAGGCTCATGTATCAGAGTAGATGTGATTTTTCTAAACTTGGATCAAGGAAAGTATAGTGCAACACTAATAATTATAAAGGGTTTGATCTTTAGTTTTATATAGTTTTTATTATTGCTACTGCAATATTTTAAGTATTGATTATATTTTCTTCACTCCATGGTTTAGTCTTTGGGGAAGAGATCAGAGAATGTTCATTAGAAATATGAGGAGGATTGCTTTTGCTGTGCCTTGTATGCATATGATAAACATCAGCATCTTACCAAAGCTGGGTAAAGTAGTTGCAATTACCAACTTTATTCCACAGTGTTCAAAGACTTTCCTTTGAAACATGGAGTAGTTTTCCATACTTCACTGAGGTTTGATAGCACCTCAGTCCAGTCGTAACTGGGGGCTTGTGCTGTCCCCATAGAGCCATAACCCAGCCAGAACTTTGGATAAGTTTTGATTGTTAGGTTTTCAACAGGATGAACTCACATATATGGCACTGCTGGTGAAGAGCAGATTCTGTTAGAAACTAGTTTTGAAACTAGTTTGAAATTATTAGTTCACTTCTTAAAAAAACCCAAAACACCCCAAGCTCTGCTTCCCCCACACACTTTCCCAGTATTTTGAAGATACAAGTAAACTGGTGATGCCAGTCATGTGTCAGTCATTCTGGTTATATCAGGGATTATTTTTTAATGGCATTCTCTGCCAGTAAATGCTGTGATGATTATGATTGGTTATTAGGTTGTTGTTACATGTGAATACCAACTCAACTCACTTCTGTGTGCTGATACTACTGAAGGACTGCCTCCCTTGAGAAGTTTTCAGTATTCACTAATTTGAATTAAATCAATCCAGCAAAGATATTCTAATACAGTGCTGTGTTTTGTGGCCGGTGCTTTTCTACCACTAAATTCAGTCCTGAACACAGAGAAGAACCAATTATGTAATACTGTTTTTTTAGTCCTTACTGAAATACATGTAAAATCTCATTCCCATAAGCACTTCATGATCTTCTAGGGAAGAGAATGTTGTGTGAATATATATAAATGGTCTTTATTCTGAATCAGACTAAAGGTCTTTTTCAGTGCACAGGAACAATGGTAAATGCTGGCAGATCCTTCACTGCAATAAGCACTGCTAAGTACAAAACCAGACACTGATGCTGTAGGTCATCTAGTTTTCAGAATAAAAATCCAGGGAGAGAGAAGACTCTGTGTCTGAGGACCCATAGGATCCCTGCCTGTATTCATGGCTGTAAATTTAAAATGTTTTCTTGAATGGCACTGGAACACCTCTCTGTTCCTCAGTAATGCCTCAGCCTTGGAGAAGACAGCAAGCCTTCTCAGAAACCTTTGGTAAAACTCCATGCTGTTCCTTTGCTATGCCTTTACCTGGGATTTCCAGCAGGTGCCAGTGTGGTCTCTCTGTTAGCCTGCAGGGAATTATCCCAGGACGGGCAGCCTGCTGGTTATTCTCCCAGAACTTCCCCGTGTCAAATGAGTTTAAGAAAGAGAAAACACGCTTTCTGAGTTTCTAATTCTTAAACATCAAGCTAACAGGCTTAAATTCTCTTCCAGCCTTGTGTTCAGCACTCTCATCATCCCACAATAATTGCGCACCAAATAATAGTTTAAGTGACTGCATCATTATAAAGTATTCAGAACACCTTAGTGTGAATGTAAAATAGTGTTCCTTTCAGCTACAAATAATGCAGATAAAGAAGAAATAAGGAGTTTAAATCAGTGTGGACAGGGGTCTGTCTGGGAGGACTCAGAGTAGAGTCAAGTTGCTTTTGTCTCGGTGTGGCTCCAAAGACAGAGTTTACAGTCTATTTATACAGTCTGCTGGTCTTTGCAGAATGAATAATAATACAGTAACACTTCATAATAGTAAAGTTTCCATGTCTGCTTCAGTTCAGCTAAGCTTTAGTTTTGGCAGATAATTGATTTTGTTCTTTGACTGTGACTTACTAGATTGAAAAACAGCAGAAGCATAAAGCCTCAACAGGACCCATAGGTTGTCTAAACAAATATTCTGCCTCTTCTGGCCAAGAAATTGAAAACAGTGAATGTAGGAAAAATAAGCATTGACTTGGACTACCCAAGCTTAAGAATGTATGGTTTTATTTTTCTTCGGGTGTATACCCCTGGGTCTCTTAAGAAGACTTGGCGATGCTAAAAGATGGATGACTTATCTGGAAAATGTGGTAAGCATAAATAATGTACCACTCTGCTTACAGTACTTGGTTGCAGAAATGGTCTTAAAAACCTAATCTAAACAGACAATCTGAGGACATGTTTAACTTCTGAAGTACTTCAATTTACAGTGTAAGTTCTGGAGCAGTAATGGAGATGTTTAAAGATTCCTGGTCTGTTACCAACAAGAGTAGTGCTAACTAAGGTGCATAGCTTCTGGCAGCCTCTGAAAATGTGCAATAGTAAGCCTCACATACCAAATTAGAACTCTTTAGATAAACATTATTTAGTCAGAACAACATGTTTCAGCAACTAAAATCTGTACTTCGGTGTCATTGGGTTTGTTTCTGTGATGTTGAACTGTCAGGGTATTGTTTGCTGTAATGCACCAGGGTACTGGGCTTCAATGAAATGCGTTTTTAATCCCTAGGTCAGATGTATCAGCAGTACCAGCAGCCTGGTTACCCTGCTCAGCAGCCGCAGGCTCAGCCCCAGCAGCAGTACGGCGTGCAGTACCCAGGTAAGCAGCTCTGCAACAGCAGCTCAGCTCTAGGACCTCTCCTGCAGCGCCCGGCCCTGTCAGCAGTTCCTGACCCTGTGGGGCAGGTCAGGGTGCTGGGCTGCCCAGGTTCCTTATGGGAAGTGGCACAATTATTGCCAGGAAGAGAACACTGTAGCTGTTTACATTGTTGATACGTAGTCAGAGTTCTGCTGTCTCAGTCCTACTTGATTGAAGGCAGACTTCATTACTAATCAGCAGAACGCCTTGTTAGAAAGGCAGGCAAAATGAATCACCTGAAGGATGCGCAGCCTTCAGGATTATCTTCTGCAATCATGAGATTCTAGCAAGCAAGTGAAACATCCCAATTTAGCTTCCTTAAATATTGAAGGTATCTAAAGATGGCCCCTATTTCTTGCATCTAGAATGATCTCCATGTGCAAAATTTAGTGGTGTAAACACAGTAGTTGTCATTCAGTAAATCCTTGGCTACTACAAATACTGTAAATCCCAGAGAAACTTTCAAGTGATAGGTTTTTTTTTAGTTTTTGATTTTGCTGATACCTTAAGGTGACAGTAGACTTTCAGCAGAAGAATATTTTAGTGCACTAGTGGTTTATGTGCAGTGAAATATGAAAAGCTGGCTTTGGTGTATACCAAAAATAAACTTGACCTCAGAACTTTTCAGTTACTTCCTTTAGAAGTAGCTGGCATCTAGGAATGCTTAGTATATGCTAGGAATGATAAATCCCGATGAGGTTTAGGGATGAACCTGTAAGAGTAGATTCTGTAACAAATTGCATTTTGCTTTAATACTTTTAGAAAATGATACAAAGCACTTATCATTCCTTGTTTTAAAAAATCTTCCTTAAACTAAACAAAAGACTCCCATTAAGTGACTCAGAGCCAGTGTGACCTTTTCTTGGTGCAAAGTAGGAGTTGATCAATTTTTATATAGATGAGAGGATTTGCAGAGCTCACGGAGAAATTCCATGCTTAGCTTGGATAAGAACCCTAGAATACTTGGATTGAAGGTTTGTACCTCAGACCTTGTTCCTGTGCACTGTGTGAGAGCTGGTTGGTTTGAGTGTCTAAATGGTATCTTGTTTTCTGCAGATTTCTCCCCCCCACCTTTGTAATTAGAATACAGTGACAGATGTGCTGAGGTCTAATTTCAGAAGTAACAAGCCTGCTGGAAGTAGAAGGGTCTGTCTGACTCTCTAGGCTTAAAAACTGGGTGGGCAAACAAAGGAATTCCAACCTGCTTTCTAGTCATATCCTACCATTATCTAATCCATCATTTTACTGATGTTCCTGTGAAAGTTGCAGTGCAATGTGAGTTTTGCGTTCCAGTCAACATCATTGTCAAGTATGAATGAAACGCCACCAAAAACTTATTGAGGCACCTCTGTGTCTCATAACTTATTTCACAATTAACCTAATCTTCAGAAACAGGGTGTTTTTTTGAGGACCTATTGACAGCAGCCTTTGAAGATGTTGAGTCATAGGATCTTTTTGTTCGTGTTGCTTTAGTTCCCATGAGTATTGTCTCCTTTTAAACCCGTCTCCCCAAGAGCAGGATCCCTTCCCACTCTTGTAGATCTACTAGGCAACAGTGGCTATTTATACCTGGTTGTAAAAATGGACCCTTCAGTGGTTTGTCTCATGAGTAAATTTTGATGCCAGTTTCAAGGTGAGTTTACTCCAGTGCATTCTTACCCTTACTCTTTCCATTTAGGGCTGTGCACTTTTAATAATTTGTGTGTCTGGTGTTTAATGCTGACAGGATTCCAGTCACTGGAGAGGTTTCATTGCAAGTAGCTGCAGGTGTGTTTCATTATGGATAAAAGTAGCTATTTCTTCATGAAAGGACTTTGTTCTATTTTAAAATTTTTGAGAAGAGAAATTCCCTTTGGAAGCTGGTTTTATACAGAAAAATCAAATTTGCGACATGTGTAAATGGAAGTTTTGTGCTAAAGTACTCTGTTCTACACACCCTTTTCATATTTAACTCTAAGGAACTGAAAACACCTATGATTTATCCAAAGGTATGACTTATATTAAACCCTGAGAGTATTTTCATGACAGTTTAATTTGGAGGTTTTATTTGGGAAAAGGGTTGAATTTCGCCTCATTTGCCAATGAAGACTTTATTTTTTGTGTGATATTAAGGAAAAGACTCCTTGTCTTTTTTCTTCATTTCTTGTCAGTCACAGGAAAACTGTTTTATAGTAACTGTTGTCAGTGTGCTGTGCTGCCACGGTGTGCACCAAAACCTCGGCCGTGCGCTTATGTGAAGGGCAGGAAAACTCGCAGCTCACTCTTGGTTTGCCTTTTCTGTGCTTCCTGCATCGTTTTGCGTTTGTCACTGTGAACATGAAAACAAAAGGTCTTTCTGCAGGCACCCACGGTTCTTTAGTGTCTCTCACCCCACCTTTCTGCCTTTCCAGCAGGCTACAGCCAGCAGCAGCCCCCGTCGCAGCAAGCCCAGCAGTTCCCGGCCTACAGCCAGGCGCCTGCCCCGGCCCCGGCCGCCACCTTCCCGGGGCAGGCGCAGCAGCTGCCGGCGCAGCAGCCGCCGCAGTACCCGGCGGGCAGCTTCCCCCCGCAGCCCTACACCACGCAGGCCTCCCAGCCCGCCGCCTACAGCGGCTCCCAGGCGGCGCCGGGCACCTTCCAGCCTCGGCCCGGCTTCACGCCCCCGCCCGGCAGCACCATGACCCCGCCGCCCAGCGGGCCCAACCCCTACGCCCGCAGCCGTCCGCCCTTCGGGCCTCAGGGCTACACCCAGCCCGGGCCCGGCTACCGCTAAGCAGCTGCCCCGAAGACGGCGACTGACACGTGCGATTCCATCCCGACAGACTCCAGGATTTTTAATTGAGATCCAAAACCGTAATGAGGCAAAACTATAGCTGTTAATTAAATTCTGCTGGGGGGAGGGAAATGACCAAATCTTTCCTGCTTTAAATTGTATTCGCTTCCTAGTTTAATTTGGGGCTGGGTGGTTTTTGGAAAACACTACTTAAATGTCTGTAAAGTGATTGACATTCTAGCTTGCCTTGTCTGAAGGATACGAAGATACTAGTTGGAAGTTTAGCCCACTTATCAGGCTTGTTTTTACTAATACCATGATGTACTAAATTAGATTCATTCTGGAGGTCAAACTAGATATGATGTATTATAAATTGTAATGTTCACATGGAAAATCTAATAAAAACCCTGAATCTATTAAATGCCTGATCTTGATTTTAGAAGTTAGGCAATATTGAACACGAGAACGCTCTAAGACCAGTGTGCATGCTGGGTGTAAAGAGCAGTGGTGCTGGGGTTGGGAGATGTCTGAGTGTGTAAATGGAGAAGTGCTGTGACTGCAGATGGCTTTCACAGAGGTTTCACAGCAGGAGCTGGTTTTGTGCTGTCTGGTGTCATTAATTGTCAAGTGACCCTTTTACCAAATGGTTAGAAACGAATCTGTAAAATCTTAAAGCCTCTTAACCAATTTTGCTTTAACAAGGTGTGGGGGAGAATTCATTTATTACTTGAAAATTTAAACCAAATATGTATCTTTAAAAAAGAGCTCTTAGAATACCCTCAACTTTCCACGGGTTCTTTGCCACCCAGAAGAACTTGGGAGTGCAATCCTAGTGACTCAATTTTGAGCCAAGAAAAAGCAGAGCGAGGGCTATAATGAATTCAATAGACCATATTACAGCAGAGGGCAAAACAGTCTCCCAGTTAATATTTTCCATGTTGCAGATTCTAGGAATATGTAATACTAAGTAGGAAATAAAAAATGAACTGGAGCTTGAACTCTCCTAAAGATAAATCAGGAAATCGAGTGAAAATATTCTTACCTTCAGCATCCTTAAATAGTGCTATGCCCACAGCTACGCAGTACCTCCTCCCATTTCTGCTCTCCTCATACCTAATACATCCCGTGTTCATTGTGCTGGTTAACAGGGGCTTGTTTCCAGCCATCAGTTTGTTCTGAATAACAGCGTTTACCACAGAAATTAACCCCTGCTTTCATGTAAAACACTTGAAAAACGACTTGATTAAAAAATATTTTATTAGGAGTACAGTGTACCTGCAATGTACTTTATAAGGTATTTTCTATAAATGACTACTATATATATCTGGGTGTTCCTGTTCATATTTCTTCAATACATTAGTAAGGTAATGAATAACACCTTTAAAAAAACCTACATCTCTTTATTTAGTTCATAAATGTTCAAGCAGTACAACAAGTAGCTTTGGGAGAGGTTTTAATCAAAATAACTGTAGAGCAGTTTTAAAGTTCAGTTATCACTATTTCCCCTTTGTCCCAAATGAAAAATGTTTTAAACGAGAATTTTCCTTTTTAAATAAAATAAACCTGATCATGCTGTTATAACTAGTTTATTCTTTTTCCTCTTTCATTTTTTCCAAGTCCCCTTGCACAGTACATACATTTGGCTTTTGAACCAGTAAGTGTCAGGCTCTGAAAACTACATTTTCATGAAAAACCCCAGCCGTGGAGGCCAGCTTTTTCATTCCATGTACCTCTGTACCTGTCCACTTCAGTTAGAGAACACCAACCCCCCCTGCCAGCCGCCGCCAGGCTCACGGGCAGCAGCTCTGACTCTCTAGTGACAGACGGATCATGACTTGGGCTGGTGCTGAAACATTTGAAAACAAACATGGAAGAAAACCCCACTGAACTTGATCATTTAAAGCTGCACATACAGCAACCTACCTCGGCATTTTGGCAGGAGCATAAACTATTTGTATGTGTAAGGAGAAAGTGCTTCAAGTTTACTGGCTGCAGGATATTAAAAATTATAGGATCTTTTCTATAATTTATGACTGGGAGATGTTACAGATGGATTAGGATGGGTAGCTTATGGCACTTGTGTTACAGGACCAGTGAATATTTAAAAACTAACGCACATTGCATTCCACGACCAACTCTGGCATATCTGTGCCTTAAACATTTATTACAACATTGTGATAAATAATATACACACTGTATCTTTTAAAATACCATATAAACCATACCTCAAGATAGGGAGCCAGCTTCCCTATACATTATCCTACAACATGTCCCTAGCCTGTGTTTCTTTTTATTCTAAAAACAAATTTGTAACACTGGATAACTACAGTAAGCAGCCTACACTATTACACAATTAATGCAGTATTGGCATCAGACTTGTATAAGCCTCGCACGTCAGCCAACACTGAAGTGCCAGGCGCACCATAAGCGTTGCCTTCCTGGAGCCTGCGCTGGGCGGTCGGCGGGGGTGGCACGGGCTGGGCCTTTGCACCAACTTTATGTGGCCTCTACCACTTGCCAGGTATCGATGTGCCGCACTCGTACCAGCGGACGTAGTTAATCTGAGTCTCCCCGCCTATCTTCCCAAATTTGACAGGTTCCTGACGAACTGCCCTGAAAAATCCTGGAACAGAGAACAGCTTTGTTTACATGGAAGCCCTCAGGACAGTACCATGCTTGGGTTCCCTGAGAAGTCTGTAACTATCAATCCAGTTAGTGGCTAAACTGGTCCCCGAGCTGTTAATCTGTCTGCCACAAGCAGGGCTGTTTGCTGCCCCTATGTCCATTAGCACTCTGCAATTTGCCCACCCAAATCAAATTAAGTGCTTGGGATGGCAGCGCAGAGGTGAAGCCTGCCTCTCCTTGAGATCCTAGCACCCACCCGTGGGTGGTGCTGGCTGGGCACAGCCTGTGCCCCCTCTGTCCATGCTGGGGTCTCGGAACAGAGGGCTGCTCCACGTTACAAAGTGACAGTAACAAATAGTCCCCACTGTGCAGCCTTGACATCGCAGTGAACCTCAGTAAAACTCGGCCCCTGGGGATAGTTCACACCACCTCCCCACCCTTAAATGCAAAATCGTCCTCCTGCTTTCACTCTGTTGTCTTTAACAACACACTTGCTTCCCATTAAAACAATTAACATTAAGTTACAAATTAAAGTGAGGAATTGGGGCTCCATCCAACCTGACCATAAGGAATGTATGTGTGGCTAGAGGAGGCATGTGCTCATGTGGACACACACACACAAAATACTGTTCTGCAGCTGAGAGACAACATTGGCTGTGATTCCCTCGAAGCACTTCAGGTCAAATACATGTAGTCAATTCAGAAATCAACCAGCTGCAGCCAGAACAATTGGTCTGTTGGTCTGTTTTTTCCTCTGTTCTGTTAATTTACTAGAAATACAAGCTACTGAAAAGGTGAGGTCTTTTGTTTGCTTGTTTTGTTGTTTGTTTTGGTCTAAAAATGAGTGTAGCTTATGGATTCACTCAAATCCAGCTGCTGAAATCAAATTGGTTTTAAGTGTGTTTTAAACTGAGGTAGCAAGGTTGTTAGGTAAAAGGTTTTTAAATAATCGAATATTTTAAAAAATGTGAATCTGGTACAACTGAGAAGTTTGCTGTCCTGGCAATGTCAAATTGGGTCCCGATGATCTGTCACACAAAATATCTTTTAAATGGGCAGCACTGACTGGGAAGAGAAAAGCAAAACCTCTTTAGAAAAAACTCACAAAACGCGTAAACAAACACCCTTCAGACTGTTCACCTACTTTGTTTTTTGGAAAAACTTGTGAAAGACTTAGGAACTTCACATTCATCTCCCACACCTACCTTGATGTGTTTCTGGACTCCTGTGGGGTGTTTTATAAATGAAGCACAGGAAGGTTTGGTCAACATGCTGATGCTGTACTGAAAACTGTTTTGCTGTTTTCCCCAATAAAATGTTCCATGACTCACTCAGCACGTGTGCACATACCAGTACAGCCTGTGTTCTTACCCCACAAGGAACAAAACACCTCACCCTGGCACTGCTGCCAAGCAGCAAGGCAGGAGTTCAGCTGACAGAAGTACAAATTTCTTATGCTTCAGCCTCAGCAATGTGTGAAAAATAGCCAGGCAGGTCACAGCTGTGTTTAGCACATCCAGTGCCATGTCCACTTAGACCAGACTGGAATTTTGGGCACCCAGTTGCAATCAGTACACACAGAATTACTGCAGCGTGAATTATATTTTCCAGCCATAACTCTTCTGTTTCTCTTTAGTACCAAACAAAGTATTTAATGCCCAACTAATTATGTTCTGTGCTTTAAATCAACCTTGCTAGTTTGAACACACCACTTAATGCCTCTCTGGAAACTCAAATGTGTGGTTGGGTTTAGATATGTAGTACCAACTGTGAATGATTTGTTGGGCCGTTTTAATGAGGAGAGTCTGTTTGCTACCTGACAGAACCCAAGTCATAACTGTCTTAATAAGTCATCGTTCACCATCAAAAACTTCTTGACCCTCTTCTGCCTGCAAAGCTGGCAGCTGCTTTCATTGCCTACCCCAGCAGTGGGCATTGAATCCACTGGCAGGAAAAACAAACACTCAAATAAAGGAATTGCCAAGATTTGCTACAGAGACAGGTGTAAGAAATTACCATCTTTGACTGGTAGATCTTCTTGCTGTCCTGTCCTTCCATCTAAGAATGAGTCTACAAACTGGCAGTGATCTTCTCCATGGCCCCTCTGGTCTCCTATGTTATAAAATTTTCCTGAAAGCAAAGAAGCAGCAAAGTTTAGTGAAGGCTATTTCCAAAAACCACCAGAGGCAATGGGCTGTGCTCTTTCCTCTGTGGGGAAGCCAAGGTGAATGCTACGATTTTTTTCCTCTCAGGACCTGTAGCTGTAATTTGAACATGATGTGCAGGCTCCAAGTGCTCATGGCTAAGGCAGAAGTGCCCCACTCCTGGCCAAAATCTATGCCTGGACGTAATTTTTCCCTCTCCTTACATTTCATACAGTAAGGGAAATTCTGTTACTACCCACAACCTCATCAAAAAGCAAGTTTTGGTAGTGATTTGAATGGAAGGCAGGTCTGGTTCCCTGTCAGGAAGCCCCCAGTACCTTCAGAGATGTTTTTATAGACCACCTCCTAACATAGCCAAGGCCTGTTTTATAAATCATATTTTTACAACATGTGTGCAAGTGATAGCCCTTAACATATAGATGACCTTGGATAATAAGTACTTATCCAGAGCATGGAGTGTGCCCATGTATTTATTTGCAGGATTGCCTAACAGGACACTTGACTGCAACTGAGTAGAAATCAAGGTCTCAAGTGTCCCATGCAGCATGTGCTGATGTTACACAGGCTGTGCTTATCCTGTTAACAGGCACACTGAAGAAGCTTTGACAGATGTTTTTACTTACTGATTTGATTTGCAAGATATTAATAAAATTCAGTTCAGAAGATGGAGGAGAGCACTGCTACATTCTCTTCCCAAGTCTGGGATGGAAATGTTTGTAGATAAATTTACCATTCTTCCTAATCTCCTTTCACAGCACTTAATTCTCAATATGTCCAACCTTCAGTTGTGATGCTTAAAAGAAAGGTGAGAGCACTTAGAAATAGGCTCAGCACGCAGGTATAAGCTAGGCAGAAAGTCCAGTTACTCATTAGATCCTGGGTGTCCTGTAGCCTTGAATCTGTGCCAGTCTGGCCATTTGAGAGGCGGTGGGGTGGGTTATATGCTCCCAAATGCAATTAAGAGCAGCCTACCAATAAACTCTCCAATGTTTTAGTGATCTGATACTTTGCCAAAAATACTTTGCCAAAATTTCTCACCTCCAGTCGATGGCCTCTGTGCATGTGGTTCTTCTCTAGCTTACAAAATTATTTATTACTATCTAGCTTTGGCTACAGGCATGTTTTTTCCATAGGAGAACTGGTCAGAGGGAGTTCCTCTCAGCAATTTTTTGCTCTGAAATTAAGAACATTCAGGCTGCTCAAAAAAGCCTTTTTTTTATCCACAGCTGTTGAAGGTCACACATAGAATTTATTTTTTTCTTCCCCTCAATAAATACTTATTTTTAGGTGGCCTGCTTTTCTGGAATGCCTACAGTGACTGCTCTGGAGGACTGTTAAATGAGGTCAGCAGTAGATGCTGGTTTATAGAACAGTCCTGGCATGTGTAACGGAGATCAGTTTTTCTCCATAAGAGACAGAATAAACCAGATATTTTAATGGCTAACACCAGATACACACATATTCTTCTGGCCCACAGCTTAACCTATGCATAACTTAAACAATTGCTCTTTATAAATTAGCAGCATTCTCAGTGACTATTATATTCTTACTGCCCAATTATTTCCATAATAGAAGAACACACTTAAAACCGTTTAGCTAACAAATAACTGGTTTTCTGTTTCGGGGATAGCAGTTCTAGCACAAAGTAAATTTTTTTCCCCAGTGTTCCCTTGTGGGTGGCCTTACAATCTTACATACAAACTTTGTTTTATATATTATGAATTCCACAGCACTAGAAGAATAAATTCATGCTAAAAACCAGCATGCAAAGATAAGTTGTTGCCTGCCTTATCCAACAGCATTTGGACAATGCACTCAAGTTTTGAGGTAGTTACACTGCTTCAGCAGCAAAGCTTTGGAAGATTTTTCAGCTTCCAGTGGAATTCAGAGCTCAGTGCAACCCTGCACTGCTGGCACACATGGTCCAGCTGGCTGGTGCTTGCAGGGACACTTCCGCTGGCCTCGGGGGCATGGCGAGGCGAGGTGACCGTGAAACGCATCAGAACAGAGCTTGGCTTCAAACTGGAAAACTGCTCACTCACACACAGAGGCCTCACTTAGTGAACGGGGGAAAAGCAGCTTTCCTTCTACATAAATATTTCACTTTTAAATATTGTGACAACTGGTCAGCACTGGTTGTAACAATTCAAGTGCAAGAACCAGGCTTAGCAAGTATAATGAATACAGTGTGTCTACCTCATCTTTTTCCAGCTAGGTTAAACCACCAGCCTTCCAGCAAGAACAAAAACAATCTAAGGAAAATAGGAAAATGGGCTGCTGATATTAAACTTTTCTTCTCAGATTGGAGTAGCTTTCACTGCGGTGTTAATTCACTTGATTTAGGGCTGAAGTCTAGTCCTGCTAGATTAGCACTGCTATTTCCTCTGCTGGCTGGTTTTGGGACACATCATGCCTCATTGCCAGTGCTTGTCATTTGATCACAGCTGGTTAGTACAGCAACAGTTGAATGAATGATACCTCTGTTCAAAACATTCTCTTTTAGTCACATAATTGCTAAGATATTATTTACATATGGAGTATTGTACTTACTATTAATGACAAGGCTTTCCTTCCTTGTCTGCTCATGAGAGAATGGTGCCAGATGCAAGGCAGGGAAGTTTAAAATTATGGCAGCATGGGCTGCCCTACAGTCCCTTGCTCTTTTCCTTCCGTATTCCTTCCCACAGAGCCCAGAGCCCTGTTCCTGTGAGGTGCTGAGCTCAAAGATGGGGCAACTTTAGGTTATGAAAGTGGATTCTTCCAGCCACAGTTTCTCCTAGTTAATTCAATGCCATGTGTTGAACACGCTTGCCTGACTCACACTCAAAAGGCATTTCCCTCACATGGTTTATGATACTCTGTGCTCAGAAGCCATGCTAATGCCATTGTCACAGAGTTGTCCGTGGTAAGAGACCTCACACAGAAGAAAGCCAGGAACTTGGGATGGCTTATAAGAAGTTAACATATTTCTAAAAGTACAAGTTGCGTAAGACACTAAGATCTCCTAGACCAACTAACTGAAAAATACTTTTCATGGTTTGTTTCCCCAGTACACACACAGCATGTGTCACTTATTCAGGTCTTAAACACATGACACTCTATTGGCCTTAAGACACCTAGCAAAACTTGAGATCTTTAGGCCAGGAAGGTTCTCTCAGTAATAAAATCCAATTTGAGGAAAGAAAAAAGGTGGGGAAAAAAGATCATAAGCAAAAATGAGGAATGTGAAAACAAAAATGTCAAAGCAGGTGAGTAAAACCTGTTGGCTAAAGTCGTGTTTATAAGCCTCCCAGTAATGAAGTAACCAGATGTTTACCAAAAGAGATGGGAATGAAAGGTCTAATTCTGGTCTAAAATGAGGTCCTGATCCTCTAATTAATAATTGTTCCAGGCTATCCTTTAAATACCAATTTGGCTGTTTTACAATATATGCTATTCACTCTAATCTTTATCAATTTTCTCTATGACCCCCAGTATACCAACAGGTACTCAAAATCAGATGATCACCACAGAGGAGTTACTCTGGAGTCTCAAAGTTTTCTATCAAACATATCAATGCTTACTGAGCACAAGAAGATTACTGTTTATGATTAATCTGTGGACTAAACTAAACAAATCTGATCACACTTCAGCAGAGCTCATTTTGTTAAACCTCTTAGCTCTGGAACCATAATATTTTTCAGGGATATGTAATGTGGACAACACTGATTTGAATGTTTCTTACCTGTAAGTGAATCACTGAGGTATATCTTGTATCTCAAAGAATTGCACAGCTGCACACCTACAAACTTCTTATACCAAGTCCTCTTTACGTATTGTTTGCCTTTGCATTCTGAATATGTGTCTGAATTGAATGGGATTTCAGTCCAGATAGCATCTTTTCCCACTGCAGGAGAAGAAAAAGAGGCTGAAGGATGATGGTGCGTACAAATTTATGTACAACAAATACATTTGAATAACTAGAATTAGAAACCTTGATGAAACAGAAGGTACCAATACACTTGCATTTTGAACATAAGAAATATTTCAGGGAAGCACCAAAGTATGCAGATAAAATTGGTACTGTGAACTCCTCCTGCTGTCCTCCAGTGCAGGTTTGGAATAAGCTCATTCTAGGACCTTGTTAGGGGGACAATGTTTGTATTGGCAAAACTCTCTTTTATAAAGTGTGTGATACAGTCACCATTCTTCAGTGCATTCCAGCCAAGACAATCAGCTTGCAGCAAACTGTATGTGATCTAACAAAAATACGCATAAAAATGAAGTGCCGTTAATTACGTGGAGAAAAACGGCACCTCAGTGTTTGTCAAAGTGAAAGTGACATCTATTACAAATACAAAAAGCCCAATTTGCTTGAGCAATCTCAGCTCTTCCTCAAAATCTCAGTCCACCTTCCACCAAAGACCGCAAGAGTCTTGTAAGTGACCTAAAGCAGAGCTAGATCAAGCCGCCTTCTGAAGCAGAAAATTTTCCTAAAACACAAAGACAGATAAATAGAATCCTCTGAGTTGTGCTCTGTTAACTCACTTAAAAAGTGTGGAGTAGCTTATTCATTTTGCAGAGCTTTCTTTGCTTTAATGACAAGGCTGAGAAAATATGAGGCTGTCCTTGGCTCATTTGTATACATTGGTTTGAAGCCATCCCAGCTGCCATGGGAGCTCCACATCACGCTGATTGCCTTGTGCTCAAGTAAACAAGCAACCTCACATGAATTCCTTAGCAGGGGCATGGGTGAGTGAAATGTGTGTGAATGCTGTTTGATTCCGTAACTCATCCAGCTGGTGCAGCAGAGCCCCCTCCTTGTAAAATTCTGCCATCTCATTTCTGAAAAAATTGCTGATCAGATTTATATATAAAACACTTACTTGAAATTGGCTCGCTCACTCTTGGGTCCGCTGGGGGAAGAAAACAAACATTCAATCAGACACTGTAAAATGAACGTTCCCAATAATTCGATGGAAAAGCATTGGTAAGTGATTTTTTACAGCTGACGTAAGCTGTAATTTGTGAAACAGAAAGAGTTTTGGAAGCAAAGTTAACTTTTGTATTAAATTAAATTAGAAGAAATATATTTCTTATGCGAAACTCCAGTATCAATGAGCTTTTAATAATTTTACTAATGGGACAACACCAGCCAAGCAGAGTTCTAGTAAAAGCAAGAGTTTAAACCTGTAACCAACAAAACCCAATTGTACTGTGCCTTATTAAAATTTCAATTTCAAAACCTAAATAATAAAAAGGACACATCTGTAATACTTGCCACAAAAATCTTGGCTTTGAAAGCCCAAATGTGAGAAATGGATGTGTGCAATTAAGAAAAAACAAAACTGGATGCTTAATTTGTCCAAACTAAATAGGAGACAGAGCATAAGCCTTGTCATTCATGAAAACTGCACTTGGCGCAAACATTTTTTTTTCACTTTTAACAATCCAGGATTACAAAGAGTGTATTCAGAGTTTTTAAATATGTGTGGCATAGTCTGAACTCCTCCCTGAGTAATGCTTTGCTCAGCCAAAACTCTCATCCATCAGTGACAGCACTAGTTAAGGACTATTAAGTTATTACACCTGGCTCAAAACACAGATTGTGAAAGTCCTTTCAAAAAGGCTAAACCCATTTTGTGTTTTATGTGGTCCTTCAGTACTACCAAGCAATAAACACTTCTACACAAAAGATGGTCTCTTGCTTGCATAAAGTCAACAAGCCAGCTGTAGTTAACCTTGAGGGGAGCAAGAATAGGAAAAGCAAAAGCGCTCTGATTCTCACCTCTGAGTCAGAGAGAACTTGACTTGGGAACCAACCAATGGCCAAAACAGACATGTATACACGTCTTTAACAGTTTCACTGGAGAGTAAACAGGATGGAAGGGGACCTACTGGGACACTGACTCTTCCCAACTACTCTTTCTCAATCCTTATTTCAGCCAAACAACATCACTGTTTACAGCAGCCTTATTGAACAGGTAGCAAAAACACCTATGAACACACCAGCCCAAAGAAAAAGCTAATGTTCCCCATCCAGAAGCTGTTAATGAGTTGGATAGATGCAAAAAGGTCAGGAATATAAATCTTAAATGACTGAGCCCTTTCTAAGGATGAAGTCATTTTCTTCGCAATGAATACCAGACAAACCCTCTGTGTTTCTCTGTCTTTTTCTCTTGCAGTCTGTCCATCTCTCATCCTCACACGACACAGTTCTGATCCCAGGCTGACCTTCCAGGCACCGCCGTAACATGCTCAGTGGTAAAAAGCCAATCAGGAGATAGTAAAGAGCAAGACTGAATGCACAAAATGAAGTGAGAGAGCCTTTCATGCATCCCACAAACATGGATACTAAAGCCGCTGTAAGCGATGGTCTGATCTTTGGAAGTTCTTACCTGATTCAGTGCTGAATGTCACAACGTTGCTGCTCGGACCTTCACCAAGGGGGTTCCTAGGCTTCACGTGGAATTCATAACTGGGGAATCAAATAGAAGAGATAAAAATTTTGCAAACTAAGCCTACGTCCGTAGTCTGGAGCAATGAAGCAGCACACACCTTGGTGCTACTCCCCTTCTGGAGAAGAACAAAAAAGCCCAATTTCTTGCCCCAAAACCACAGAGATTTTTTGTCCTGACTGTGTAAGACCTCTCTGAAAACAAAATTAACCAGTCCTTTTGATAATTCTTTGCACACATACTATTAATATTTGATTAAATTCACCACTGGTTTCTCTGTCTCCTCTCACACAGCAGTTCCAGTTCTGGCAAAGGGAGCAAGTTCAGATGAGGTCTGAAGCAACCTGACAAGCAGAGACTGAGTAAAGGACATTGTTATTTATTTGTACTTTTTGCATTCTTAAGAACACAAACCTCCAATTCAATGCCTCTCCAGCCCACCAACAGTGACGGACAGGGCCAGTAGCGAAACACAGGGCAAGTCTTCCAGGACAGGAGCTCAGCCAAGGCAAAGATCCAATCGCTTGAATGTATGTTAATAATCAGCATATGAAGCAATGACAAGACACTGCACAGAGTCTCTTTTGCATGTGTTTTTACTGATGTGGCACAACACCAGCCTGTGCCATAGTTATCTCATGATCCCTTTTCATCACTGTGTTGGGAACTAAACACAGTGCTGTGGAAACAGAACACGATTGAAGGAAAAAATCCAAACCAGCCTCCTCCTCTTAAGCCTCCCCCACCTGTCAATACTTGATTAACAGTGGAAGTGCCACGTACAGAGAGACATCTCACGTGCTCTGAGCACACGCATGGTGAATCTCTCCGAACACAGGGCGCTTTTTCATCAGTGACAGGGAGCCACAGGACACGAGTCAAAGGGACTGTAGGCCTGGAAAATGGGCCCCAAATTAGAGACACCTTTTTTGCTCTAAACACAGAGCAAAATGAGAGTCCCAGAAGTGGACAATTAAACATTCAGCTCTTGACTCATGAAGGATCATTTACCAATGATAACTTTGGTAGCTCGCCACTGTAACACAGAATTGTAATGTATTGCTGGAATAGTTTCCAAACAGCAATTTTCTAAAGAAAAAAACCCCATACCACACTTCACAGTTGGAAATTTGTAAACTCCATTTGCAATTCCCCAGAAGAAGAATTCAATCCAAACTTTGGATTACCTCTCATTCCTCCTTGGCTCCTGCAAAACCTGAGCAGTTCACTAATTAACCTCAGTGGAGTATTCATGCAGTACCAAGCAACTGTTTTCCATCCACTGTACTTCTAAGACAACATTTAACTTTAAAATTGCTTACTTAAGCAATTGCCTTTATTTCTAAGGTTTTCTTTTCTTTTTAAGGGAAATACTTATATAGACTGGTATGCTGAACAGATGCATTGTGGAAATTCATGGATATTGCTAAAAGAAATGTGGGCTTGTTTTGAGCTGAAAAAAGTCTGGTTGGAGTAATCTTGACATTTATTCAAACATGCTGCAAGACCATTTTGAACTACCTATGTTACTCCATGGTAGGAGGGAGACATTAACTAAATGATCAATTTAAGAAATTTATAAATCTTCATTATCAACTTCAATTTCTTTAAACAAAGACATGCTTTTAAAAATAAGATCTGAGCAGTGTTAGTATTCACACTGGGAATGTGGTACAGTAACTTTTTTTGGTCAAGAAGTATTCTTATCTGGTAGGAAAGGTCATAATATAGAGAACTGTATCAGAGCAGTTGGAGATTCTTTCTGAAGAATCACCAAAGCATAAACAAAGATCTCCTAATATGTTGGGTGTCTTAAAGTAATAGCTAGATGATACATTCTTGAAAATGTAGAAATTAATCCACACCTACACATAAAAGGTTGCAAAGTAGTTTTCCTCCTTCTTTCACAGCAGGGACACCTTATCTAGAGCTATTATTGTAATTGTGATAATCAAGATGGAATGTTCTATTGCTTTATGGGCAGTTTATGGTTTGTTCTCATGGGTGATAATAATCTGTTTCTGTCCCTTTGTATGTATTTTGCTGATTTTTGAACAAATATATTGTTCTCGAGCTGATATGACCTACTTTGGGCCGCATTAGGCAACATTCTTCATAGGAATCAGTCCTGTTCCCAAAAATCTTTAGTCTATGAACTTGGACCCATCAATTCTCTGATTCCAAAAAGACAAAAAAAAAAAGAACTGAAGATAATTTTCCAAGCACTGTTTTTCAAATTGTGGTTTAGAGATCACTAGGTTCTCTGCAAAAGACCAAACCACAGCTTGGAAAATTAGGACAAAATTTAAATAAAGAACTAAAATCTACAGATAGGGATTTCAGCTTATGTAAACATATAAAGAAAATTGGAGAAAAGGAAAATAATAATGAAATGTCCAAAGTTTAGCTCAATGAATTAGGGAAGCCTCTTATTAATAATGTTAAAGAGGAAATTTTAGAAACTAAAATACATGCAATTCTACAGTTCTGTGGTATGTGTTTTTACAAGCATCACAGGCTCCTTTCCTCTGCCAATTTCAATCCTACAACAATACCAGTGGCTTCCACAGTACAAAAATAACAAACAACCACTTTTGGAGATGAAGAGAATTAGCTAGTTGACAGAACATTGAAAAGGAGAGAAAGGAAATGGGTTCGCAATATGACAGAGTTTACAAACCTAACTCTAATTTTAAAGATGTGCTGTGGCTGTCTTGAAAGAAGACAATCTAAAGTCTCCCTTTTTGTGTGTCAGGTGAAAGATCTGAAAAACATAAATGAAATGTTGAAGAAAGGGTATCATCTGCACTCTTATGTACTCCTATAGAAACCACAAGAAAGGGGAAAAACTGCTTAGAGCTTCAAGAAGTATGTACGGCAAAATTAATAAAGGGGAATAGGAAAGCTATAGAATGATTATCCCATGTCTGCTGCTTAGTTAGACTTACCTAAAAAGAAACTGGAGTCTAAATTCCATCTTTATATCTGCCTGCCTAATATACCAAAAACTGCTACACTATGTAAGCTGCAATCTAATGTCTCACACCTTTAACATCTGTAAGATTGCTATCCTACAAACTTTTGGAGACCAGGCCTTCCAAATCCTCTCGAAGTGTGTAAGACAGTAAAAGTCCTTGTGCAGATTAAATGGACTTGACTTACAGTAATTACTACTTGGAGTGTATTTTTCCACCACAGGAAATCGCTATACCACATGGAACTCTGGCAAATGCAGCTGCCGCTGCATTTTTCAAATCATGCAAAAGGAGAAGATTGAAGATTGCAGAACTGAAAATAGGTGAAGAGAGATTTTCACCATAATAGGAGAACTGGAGCAGCTGAGTACAGTCCTGGGACTTCAGGTCTATTGCTGGGGAGAAGCTGGAGTTGGATGTCAACTGTGCAGGGTTGTGCACGGAGCTGCTGTCTCTGCAGAGTGTGCTTGGATGGCAGTGTGGTCAGGAAAGAAAGAGAAAGAGAGAGAGAGAGAGAGAAAGAAAAAAGGGAAAGAGGGAAGGGAGGGGGAGGGAAGGGGAAGGGGAAGGCTGCTACGCTTGTTTGAGGAATCTTTCTCCTAACAAAGTTGAAAGAAAGCTAAGAGAAATGGGAAATGCTTACTCATGAATCCTGATATCAACAGCAATTTAATACAAAATCTGTCACTTAAAAACAAATAGAAACCTCCAGCATTTTTCTGCCACTTTCTGAATTTTGCTGCATTAAAGCTTTCACAGTAGCTCCTACCTCTAGACCCTTGCTGTTATCAAAAGCTAAGCTCTCTGCATTGAAAGAGGTTTTCTTGGTTTTTTCCTTGTATGGGATTAGCATATTTTGGGTGTTAAGTGCAATCCAAAACAATATTAGATAAAGGTGATAACAGCCTTGGGACACAATCTAACCCAGAAGTCTGAAAGAGACCACTCAAAACATTTTTTAAAAGGAGAAGATTATATTTGAAATCACCAAAATAATTAATGGGGAAACGGATCAGTACCTAATGGGAAGTTATACAAAACTGTGGAATGCAAGCATCACAGGCTTTTTATTTCTTATTAATACTCTTTTTCTACACAAGTTGGCTGGTGGGACACATCCTTCAATGGCTACTCAAACATCCCCAGAGCTATTTTGCACAAGCCTTAATATATTTCTTTACTGCCTTCCCATTAGTGCCATCACAAACATGCATGACAACAGCTTTCAACAATCTTCAGGCTCTTTTTTGAAGGCTTCTATAGAAATTTGGGCTGTAAAACTTCCTGGACATTATGGTCTGTTCTGTGGACTTCGTTGCTCTTAAACAAACCACTAGAATGAAAGAGAAAATGTACACTGACAAAAAAAAAAGTTTCAAGATAGGGCAGGGATACAGAAATAAGAACTACATATTTTGGCAGAGAAACCAGAAGAAATAACAAAAAAATCTCATTGGAAAAAAAACCCAAACAACATCTGCATTTAATATTTTAGGCTAGGAAAGTCCATGAAAAAACTACAGGTCGGTGAAACCCATTTTTTTTCCAAAGAGAATATGCAGAGGAACACCATTATTACTACACAAGAGATGGAATGAAGACAACAAAAACTACAGTAAGGCCATTTCTATCTCAGGCCTCTCAATGTTTATTCCAAACAAACAGCTCAAGGAGAAAAATACTGAAAATGGTGGATAATGACCTTATCTTGACTCACATATGGGAGATACTGCTTGACTATTAACATAGGAGAAGTTACTGCAATACTTCCTTATGAAGTGCAGTTTTAATGTAAAACAAGGAAAGAGCAGAGTCCTGGGTATGCCAGTGGTACTGGGAGTCCCAGGGTGAGCAGCCTTGTAAGGAAACTCAGAAACAGGAGACCTGTATGTCAACTTAGATGGAATATTACAGGTCTCATTCCTCAAATGGCTGCTTGGAAGTTAGACTGTAACTACTTTGACCAAAACGATCAGTCTTGTAGTTTGACTCTTTTCCAAGTGGAATAAACAGTACATTTCTCACTATAAGAATCGCAGAATTTCCATGTGGAGGATGAAAAATTGTTAGTTCCTACTAGTGCATTTGTTTCTCTCATTTTTCTTTGCTGAGGTAGAAATGACATTTGCATTAATGCACTAAGCTACCTTGGCCTGCATTAAAGAAACTGGAGGAAACAGAGATCTACAAGATCAGAAACTGCCCCTAAGATCCAATCTCACAATAATTTATACTGTAAGACACCTATGAAGGTGTCCTGGTCCAGGCCCCTTTTCATGACAGGACTGACTTAGCTGCTTTGAGCTCGGGGTTGATCAAGTACAGTAGTTACAGTCATTCACTGCTTGAGCAACAGAGTAAAATCTGAGTAGCTCACTACTTGGTTCAGGCTAACCAGGAGAAAGAAGAATAGATGGCTTTTGGCTGTTACAGTCATTTCACTAACAGAAGAATAAAGATGGCAAAAACTGCAGAGATTTTGGTGTGTTTCAGTGTGATACTGAACAGGGGGCTGAGTGAAATGTGACCTGGACCTACTCTAAAATTCTTGGAAATAATATAAAGGGTAACAAAAGCTAACTACATTACAAAGTCATAATCAACAGCTTATAGGTGAATATTAGATTACAGAAGTACATCTAGAATAGAAATGTTTAAGCAGAAAACATTCATAAACAAGAGGAAGTTTTCTTCAGGCAGCAGTTATACCCCATTAACTATCTGTAGAAGGAAGATATATATAGTTATCTAGCTCATATAGCATAACCACACTACATGCTTTGAGATATTTCAGGTAAAGGTTACAATCAGAAGCAAACTATCTGATGAAATTAAACAGAATTATAGACTGAAGCCAGACAGCAGCCTAGGGCCAGCAAGGGTACCAGTTTCAGGAACTCTGACTAACCAAATAATGGATATCAAGATTTGAACTTTCCAGGTTATTTAAATGATCAGAAGTCATCTAAGATTTGAAATCCTGCAACCCCCATGTTTGGCAATTCTCTAGGTGAAAAAGAGGATAAAATATTTGTCCTATAAGGAAAAATCCTTTAAACTAATGTGTGGTTGTCAACTGTGAAGCAGTTGTTGATGGCATGGATATGATATGTCTTTCCTTGGGAAAAAAACATATGGATCTCAGCATTCCAATGAAATCACACTGTACAGGAGCCTCTAAAACATTTCTTTAAGACAAAAACCCCAAACAATCAGTTGCATTAGAAAGCAGCTGACTGTGCCCCACATTTATTTAAAGGGCCTATGCCCTCGCAGCCAGAAGTTTTTCAAATCTCTGTTTTACTTTCATCTCGGAGTATCAGTCTTCCAGTCAAGTCACCAAGAACACATAAAGCTGGCATATATAAGGCAGAAAGGCAATTGCCATAACATAAAGAACTTTATTTGTTTAAAAGTAACCTTCACAAGTTGTTGTATACTTATGAAAGTCCATTTTCATTTTCATCTCCATATTACCATGGTATGAGTCTGCTAAAACCAAACACTAGATAACTGTACTCAAAGTCAGAACTCTTTTCTCAGCCAGTGCATTTTTTCTGGATCTAGTCACTTTTCAGACAGCTAAATGGACATGCAGAATACTGCATGATAATCCTCATCCCATTTAACTTCTGTGTTTGTACTTACTGACAGCCGAAGTCGCACATGCAATTTTTGATGAGCGACTGTAAAAGTCTCTTTGTTGCCTCCCTAACACTATCCAAATTCCTGAAATATTTAAAGTCTGGTCATTATCTCCTAATCTTTAAAAGCTGCATTGTGAAAAGGCCAGCTCAAAGAAAGAAGGGTGTCTGCCTTGCTGCAGAGCTTCCCAGAGGTGTAGCAGTATGACCTATTTGAATGAAGAATGCAGAAGACAAAAGCAAACAAACAGCATCATCTGTCAGGCTCAGATGCACTCAGGTTTTCTCTGCTGCTTGTTCTGCCCCCTTCACACTGAAAAGTTGTTTGTCTTGCTTCCCTCCTGCGGGTTGTGGGCAATTAACTCTTTAGCTTCTGGGACAGGAACTACCATATCCTACCTGAAGTACCTCAGCAGGATGCTAGACCTTGGCCACTGTGACTGCAGACCATCTCTGCCATGTACAGCTCCTCAAGAGTGTACATCCACACAACTCAACTGCACAGCTTGAGCTGGCTTGCTGCTTTAGGGTCTTTCTGGTTTCAACTTAGCCATGAAGGCTGAGGTAACACATTCACAAACATTTTTATGCCTTTTTGGGAAGCCTTTGTTTAGGTCTGTCTGCTTTAGATCTGTCCTGAACTGCCTCTGAACGCACTGGACCTTCAGAGCAGCACTGGGGATTCACATGAGCCTCACTGAGGGCTTCAGGAAAGCTGGAAAAAATAGGGTCTCTAATTCAGCTTGTCAGTTTCTCCAAAGTGTTGCAAGGCCAAGAGGTTCTTCCCCGTTAATCCACCTTCTGCTACTGAGCATCTCTCTTTCCATATATTGCTGGTACTTTTGTAATTGCTGATTGCTTGTGGGAGGGATTTCTGTTTCTCCTCCAAGTTTCTTTTCCAGTTCCACCTCTTCTACAGCTCTTTTCTTTAAGGCTAGTTATGGAAAAGTTTCCTTCCCAGTCTTAATGTATTACTTGATGAATTTTTAGACATTTCAGGGACTCTGTTAATGAATATTGAGCTGTGTTTAATTGTCACTCTTCCTCCCATTTGCAGTCAGTTTTGTCCACAAATCCATTTCCTTCATCTAATGAGCAGCTCCTGATAGACAGGAGACTTTTATTATGGACATATGATGTTCCTTGGCAGAACAGATACTGTCTACATGATGCCAACTGTCTTAATCACTTTCTTGTTTTCCCTGAGTTTAGTGTGCCAGCAAGGCGGGATTTAAATGGTAACAGTAACTTGTGCTTCTGCCAAAGCTCTCAAGGTGTCCTCAGAATTAGGAAACATACATTTTGCTTGGAACGGGAGTTTTATTGAACAGAGCCACTCTGAAGACGCTACATCCTTAAATCTGGTGAGACTCGAGGGACATGCACCACTGCAATTTGTATCAAAGATTTTCAGTTTTGGGCAATGGCCTCCTGGATCCAGAGAGACTTCGACTGTCTTTCTTTTTGAGGCTGGGGTTGGTGAATGGTAGCTGCTCCCTCCTCAGGAAAAGTTATCCCTTTATATCTTAAGTCAGCCTCCACCAGTCATTCCTGATTTCCTATCTAGCTCCTTGTAACAAAATGCACACTTCAAAAGACAGCTGTCCTCCATGGTCTTTGGTTTGCTCTTGCCTACCAAAACCTGAAAGTCTTCTCACAGGTGTTGCTAATTGAAGTTAAAAAACCATCTTAGTTGCTTCTGCATAGTTTCTGCCTTCATTATGACCTTTCCAATGGTTCTAGCTGGATCTGCCCATCTCCATCTTGTTCCTTTCTGAGCAAAGAGCACTGTAGAAAGCTCTTCTCTTATGATCATATGGACACTGCTCCCAGCAGTAAGGGTTTTGCTCTGCTTCCATGTCCTTCCACACTTAACCAAATCCATTCCATCTCTGCCACCATATGTGACATGAAGAGTTTGAATGTGTAATGAAAGAGAATCTGCTTAATAACACAGAGCTCTTTTCAAAGGTGCAGCTGTATTATTTCAAAACAGAACTGAAGTGAAAACACAAACAGCACAGCCTGACAACTTCAGCAGCACCTACTCCCTTTCTTAGTCACTACTCCAGAAATACATTGTTTTGCTATCTCTTATAAGCCTTTTCAGCTGATCAAGAAAAGCAATGCCTGGTGCCCAAGCTAGGTATTGCTAATATATTCTAATTGCCTCTTAACATGACAGAACAACATAGCTGCAGAGTTCACTCTCTCACAAGCCACATGCCTTTAGGAAATAACACAGGCATTCTTGAAGACAAACAGCAATTCTAGCCCATCTTGTGAGCCCATCTTCTGAAGCCTGTCAAAGAAGCTCTTTTGGAGTATCACAATTTGCCCATGTATTTTGTTTTTCAAATTCTCTCCCCTTGTCTTCCACTTTATGATAGCTCCTCATTCCTTCTCCTAGGACCTGCTGGTAACATGTACATGAGCTTGAACCAACATCCCAGATTACACCACACATTGCCTAAAAATCAAGGTTCAACATGGGCTCTATGCAGAATTTTGTGCTGTGTTTCCAATTTATGGATGATATTAATAGAAAATCCATTCACCAACACCAAATGGATGGTCTTACAGGAAAAACCCCAAGTGTCACTCATTAAATTTCTGATGCAATTAATAAACAACGTAACAAAAGACAAGTGGTTTTCTTCCCTGCTCTGAATTTTACCATAAAAAGAAGAATACTTTTTTATGGGATATGATATTTAAAGATAGATCATGCTTATTTGGACTAGTTGCATGAGAGGCATGCCATCAACTGGAATTCACTTACTCATTTTTAATTTGCCAGCTCTTTTAAGACACTGAAAGAAAGCAACGTATTCAGGACAAATGTGTTTTTCCTCTCCACAGTAACTTTCCTAAATTTGACAGTTAGTCTTTCTGATAGGACAGGTCACTTCTGCAGCTTGTCCAGACAACAAATACTCCTGGAAATTTCCTAAAGATTCCTCAAATGTGTTTTATCTGTTAACTTACAAGAAAGCAAAACCAAACCATACCTTTTTTTTCTATCAAAACAGGAGTAAAACCAATTGGTTCTTATTTCCATAGGTATTTTCATTTGAAGTGGCAGACAGCTGACAGTCTAAATTAGTTGGATTAATTTAGAAAATGATATTATTTAATTACCTTGTATCAGGTTTTAGGTTTTCCACAGTAGAATGGGTTTGATTTGTAGTGATTATTGATTTCTCCTTTTCACCATCACTTCCTCCATTTTCAGTTGACACAACCTCATACTCTGGAAAATTACGGTAAAGAAAAATTTGATTAAGTAACATCTCGTGAGCATCCTAAGTACATACCTAAGTACAACCAGATAGTGAATGAGTAAGCAATTTTACAGGAATTCAATCTTTCTGCCTTTTGCCAGCCTGAAGTCAATACACGATTTGGACTTTTTAATTCACTCGAGTTGGAAAAGAAAATGCAGGAAATGAATGAGCATGCAAATACGTGCATGTACACACAGACACACACACCAAGAACTACTGAGTCCACCCAGGGCCTGCTTGTTACTCAGTGCACAAGGCAACAAACTGCCCTACATTTCTGTGGCAACACAACAGGAGCAAAGCATGAGCAAAATGGTCTTGGCTTCTGACACTTGCAGTTTTCATGAAAACAAGGAGGTGAGTTTGATCCCTGTTTTGGTTGTTATTTGTCTGACCTTTCCATTACATTTTGTTTTTGGGCATACCCAATGAAATCCCTTGTACACTATTAAAGTCAAGCACAGTAACCATTCAAAGAACAAAATGATGCAACAAATTACATTTTCTGTTTCCACCTTTCTATCTGAAACAGTGCATTTATTAAAAAAAAAAAGAGACGTGATGCCAAAATAAGATGATTGGAAAAACATACATAAACTAAAAAAATAGAGATGACAGAAAAATTGATTTAAGCCTGTCTAAACAAGTAGTGTCATACTGGTGCCAATATTAAGCAATCACTGTTTTCAGAAAACAGGATTCAATGCCTTCTTTTGATTTCAGAATTGATTTTGATGAGTCATTAACTGAGTTGTTAGCTAACTTCATCGTTAGTCTTTGTCAGCTAGTGTCCAGAAGATGACAGAGGAATTAGGAATGGCCATCTTGCATGTTTACCTGTCTGTGTGCTGAGTCCTGCATGACTCACATGCATTTATTCTCAATACAAACCCCTTCCTTTATTAATGAAAAAAACCCAGATTCTTTTAATAGAGAGAGTTTATTGACCCTCTTGCAGTGGATACTGCTAGTATTATGCTGGAAAAGTTCTACTGACTTACAAGACGCATGTAAACTTTGATTGTGTCTGGCCCACTGTTAAACAACATCCTCAGGTCAAGAAAGATGTCTACACTATGTGTGTGCATCTGTATATAGTGTTGTACTGTTGGAACTTCTTGACTAGATCTTACCACATCCTGTACAGAGAGAAGCCAGAAAATTGGAGAAGATACAGAGTCATACTTCTTAAGAATATTTTTGTATCGTCACTGACACCACTGATCCTAGTTGTGTAAATCTTGTTATAATCTAGTAGCATTTTCTTATCCACACTGGAGCTGACAGTAGCACAAAATAAAAGCAATGGGCTCCTTTAATCCCTGGGGATTAAAGTACTTTCAAATGGCAAAAAACTACTATGAAAGTAAATTAAGCTGGGAATACTGTATTATCACACAATGGAGGAAAGAAATTCAAACCAACCTGTAACAGTGTCATTGTCTGGTTTTTCCCAGTCCAATATGACAAATGTTGGACAGCCCTCTACAGTCACCACCGTGAGGTTGGTTGGAGGATTTTGTGGAGGACGAGTGGGTTCTTCCTTGCTGCCAGCTTCTTCTTGAGGAAAATGTTCAAGAGAGCTTGTGATGGAGCAAGGCACATCATCATCTTTCTTCATGTACTTGACATGGGGGGCTAAGAACAATAGGAAAGAGCTGTTATTCAATAGTTTTTTACAAAATGGCAGTGCCGTTTCACCTGGTGCACAACATCCATCCCAGGACAGCAAGCAAAAGTCTGCACAAGTCAAACACAAAACTTTCAGAATAAACTCATCCATTCAATATTAAGCTACTTGTTCTCATTTTTGGTTTTTTGGGTTCTGTTTATGTTTTTGTGGTTGTTTTTTGGTTTTTTGCTGATTTTTAAGATTTTACTTATTGTTTTTAGACCTGGAATCTGCAGTACCTTCATCCCCTTCCTACTGGCACCACTGAGGAAATGACATTCTGAAAGTATTAGCAGGTGATACACACTGTTGGAAATAATCTGTCACAAAATAGGAAAATCAACCTTATTTCTTCTATAGTAAAATGACGCTATAATTCTACTTGCAGCTTTTGAAAGGTATGCTAATACAAAGACTTCATATACACTTCATTCCACCAGAAGGAGCAACAAGTTTAGTCCAGAAAGTAAAATTCAGTCAAGAAGATGCTGGTTTGTGCTACAGCTCTTTCATCTGCCACTAAAGTGATACAGAATTAAGTAAAATTTTGGCCTTTGACTAACCAAATAAGATAATTTTTATGCAAGATAGGTCAGACTTCATATGCTCCTGGAAATAAAATGAATATCCTACCTTGGTACCTTGGTTTGCCTGAAGAATCTGTTTCTGATGTAGGACTTGAGCTGAAGACAGTTGCATCAACTGTAGGAAACACAAATATAATATAATACAATTATACACAATTATAATATAATACAAAATTTCAGTGTTAGAACTGCAACATTTCACAGTTCCTTTGGCATTTTAAATCATGATAAGAATAGATAAATAGTAGATCTCTGCTGCCAGATCTGTCTCTTCATTTTAGGGAGCCCATTTTGTCTGTGATGCTGTGTGAACCCTGTACTTACCTGCTAGTACAGCCAGCCATAATGAAAATGACAGATTTCATGACTGCTGCTGGATTCAGTTCATGCAATATATGTACTATATATGTAATACTTTTTAGACCTTTAAAAATGATCTTTTTGCACTGTACTGGCTATGTAGCTTGGAGCTTTTTTATGTTCCTAGGATATACAGAACTATTACTTTGGCACAGTAACTTCTCTAAAAATAACAACAAGGAAATAAAAAATTCAGTCTCCAGAGTGTACAACTTCCACAAAATTTGAAGGAAATTGAAAGCAAATACACTGGTGAACAGAAATGTGCTAAAGCAGTCAGATTTCATGATACAATGTTGTATTAATTAGCCACTACACCAAACACAATGCAAATACTACAGTGGACCTCAAGAGGTAAAACACAATACATCCCCAACAAGCATTTATAAATGAATCTAGCATCCAGCTTGCTTTACTGAGCATTAAGGGTCACAGTGAGTTCATGACCACTGTAAGGAGAAAAGAATTAAAGTATTACTGTAAATGCAGGAAGATTAGAAACAGCAACATTCATGAAAATATACCAAGAACTGCAGACTTGGGCTCAAAAATTCTAAGCACATGCTCCTCCAAACCCATTACTGTACGACACCTTGAAAAGACTTAGCTCTGAATTTGTAATCAACTCCCAGTTTTATAAAGGGCAAATTACCCATTGACCACTGTGATTGCACTGCAACAATTTTTTCTGTTTAAATGGTGGCAGTTAGATCAAGTAAGTAGGAGGACATCACATCTGTGATGAGCACTATCAGCCACTGACAAATAATACTTTGAATTTATGTCCTGGGAAAATTGAAACATTCAGGAAAAGAAGTGCCTTATCTACTCTTTGCACAGCTTTAAAGTGCCACTGAATAGTAATGAAAGCCTACTAAGCATGTATGGATTTCTAGGAAGATGGAAGGCCAGTCATGTTCTCAGTTACCAAGATGTGTAACAGAAGGGATCTAGATGATCTCAGTAAAATCAGGAAAGTTACTAAGTGGCATAAATGATACCAGAATCACGCCAGCCAGAACACTTTTTATGTTAAATATACAATGCATCAATAAAGTTCAGGGAAGGGAAACAAAAGAAAAATGGAAACCCTAATGTTAATCAAAAAAAAAAGAAAAAAGAAAAAAGAAAAAAGAAGAAACCAGAACTGTTAGTAATATGCTCACCATAATACTCTGGAGTTGCAAAAGCTGTCGGTGTCTTATATAATGTTCCTGTCCTCACAGGTGGTGTTGGTCCAGCAGGCTTAGCTAAAGTGACAGATGGAGGCACTTGTAGCAACAAGATATTCAGTGTTTCACGGAGTTAAACAGCTTTCTGATTTTCTAAGAGAACTCAGATGTGTGACAACTGCTTCATGCAACAAGTATTTTCATTCAAATCATGGTAATCCCTCAGCTGGATTTAGGAAAGTTCTGAATTGTGCTAGTTGCAGATGTAACCTAATCCTGAAACCCAGTAAGAAAATTCTTTGCTACTTTGAGGTTGTCTTGGAAGACTTTAGTCAGCTAGAATATAACCTGGTTTAGTGCACAGAACCATCCTACACAGACTGGTAAAAGGATGCAAAATGACCAGCAATGACATTGCTGCTCCTTAAAGAAAGAGCACATTTCTTCATGAGTTGCAAGGCACAGTAGCTGAAGTCAGCAACTGAAACTTGGATTCTTCCCTCAAATGTAGGTAAGATTCATTTCTGCTCTCAATACAGCACATACATTAGCAAGGGTGGGGATGGAACATTTACAGTGATAAACACCAAGTCCTTAATTGTGGTCTGCATTAACAGTTTAACCATGGAACAGTACTGGAGCTTCCACTTAATGAAATTAAGATAGACTTCAAATGAAAGCAAAGAAAATGCAGCCAAGTTCAGCATTTTCAACGTTTACAGCACTATATGATTCAAGGAAAAATGTTTTCTTTCTGAACTCATTTCTGTAGTAGGTTCCACAAGTCTGGACAGAAACTGACTGATAAAGGCAATATTATCTCCTATAATTACATAGCTATTTAAAAAAATATTTAGGTTATGTGACATTGCTTTTACTCTTCATCTGTTACCACCTAATAAAGAAAACAGGTTTCTAAGAGGCAAACAATCCATGGTAAAGGATGTCTTGATTTCTTTCAAAATAGCTGAAAAAGACAAGAATTAAATTCACAAAACATGCAGATAACCCATCCCAGATAACCATGACATGACAGTGAAATCTCAACCCTGAAGAGTGAAGAACTAGGTAATGTAGTTACCTCTCCTTTATATATGTCGTAGAACATGGAGACTGAAGGCAGAACTCAGGTGAGCCAAATTTAAAACAACAAAAATCTGTACTTTCCACTAATTTTCTTAATAAAGTGGAAATTTGAAAGATTCTCGCTAGAGATCAGTTTCCCAAAGCTTCTAGAACTCTCATTTCCTTTTTGGTTTTTTTCCCATTCAGGAGACTTTTAATGTCTGCATAGAAACCTTTCCATAATATCCACTCTATGAGTTAGAAAGATGCAAGTAAAGAATTAATCACAGTGTTAATGAGAAAGAGGACAGAATTCTAACAGGGAAAATCCAAGAAGAACATTGAGGCAAATTTTTCCTGTTAGTACAGTGGAACTGTCTCTCCAGGGAACCAGAAGAAACAAAATAATAGTGTTTAAAACTAAGCTGGATAAAACACTAGGAAACACAGAAGAAGGAAAAATCTTCTACTGGCCCCACAAGGAAGAACCAGATCATTTAACCAATTTATTCCATCTTGAAAGCCTAGGAAGGTATGGTAACTGCTGACTAACACATAACCTGGCCTCTACTGTAAGGAAAAAGGGTGAAATTTCAAACCACTGGTAAATTAATTAGACACTTACTGGAGAAAATTAGTATAGATCCCAATACAAGCAAAAGAAAATATATCAAGTCTAAGACTGATGATGTCTTCTGTTTTGTTGGAACTATTACTAAGGAAACACCACCCATCAATGACAAGTACAGACACAGCATTTCAATCTTGGCTCTGCTGATGAGTAAATATATAGCTTGTCTCATCCAGCTTGGAGATCCTTCCTATTCATCTGCTGCACAAAATATCAACAAATTGTTTAGGTCTTTAGTACCTTAATAGCACACAAAGTCCCAAATGAAATAAACCCCAAAAAACCACAACAGGAAATCCAGTAGAGCTGAGACCTGTATATTTCCAAGGAACTACAGAGAGCAATAGGAAGAGAAAAGGAGTTGTCATGATGCTAAGCTTAAGGAGATGACAGTTCCTGACTACCTGGAGTAATGTTAGCCTAAGGATTCTTACATAGAATTCACTGACAAAGCATCCTTTTGGATACTGAATATCTGCTTCAGGATAAAATTAAAATAAAATAGGAATATCACAGATCAAAGAAATCTATGCTGTAGAATTCTCCTATACCCTCTTATACACTATTATCTCACACACAATAAAATATTTATGCTGAAAAGGCTGAGATACCTGGACTCCCGGGTTTACCAGTCACGGTGTTTGGAGGCAGAGGTTTTCTTCTCATTTGTGTAGGCTTGGCAGGAGGTATAGGAGGGTGCTGAGGGCCAGGTGATCTAGTCACTGAATGACATTACATGACAGCATTATTAATTATTTAACCTCAAATTCCATAAAATCAGAAACATACTAGAAGTTGTATTCTGACTTCTCAAGCAATGTTTCATGCCTGATTTAGTATCAAAAGTGGAGAGGTGAGATTAGGAGGTGATCTGAGTTGCATTTTCAGCCTTACATTCTCTGAGAAGTGTGTGCCATGAAGTTTTAAACCAAGTTTACACTGAAAAAATGTAGCTCCTTTGGGACTTTGTACAAGTGTTTCAGTGATTCACTTTCTGTGTAGTTACTCATTTCTGTCAACAGTTATTTTTTGGCATTCAAATGTATATATCTTCACACAGTAAACACCACCTCAACGTGCTAGGAAACATTTTTACAAAATTTCTGACCTCTTGTACTTTCTGACTAATACAACCGGCCACCCTCAGCTTGAAGCAAAACATGTAAGAAAATGAAATTATCATTAGGAACAGTTTATTCTATGCCATTCAAAACTAAAAAAGTTACTGTCACCTCATACACTGACATAGCTGAAGACAATTACTGTGGTAGAAATTTTTGAAGCACCCAACTTGGTTATTTCAATGTGCAGCTCCAGCTGGAATCTATTGAATTTATCTGATAATGTCCTTTGACAGTGAGGTCTAAAAGGAAAACCTAAGCCCCTTAATTCATACTTACAAATCATTCTACTGTATTTTCCAGACAATTTTGAAGGATTTTATTATGCAAAGGAAAGGCAAAGGAAAAGATTTTTGTTCCACTATTCACCTTTGCCCTTCTTTCCTTAAGAAAATCCAGGAGATATGTGCAACACATTTATGTAACAAAAGACTTTTTGTACCTAAAAGGAGAAAATCCTCAAGAGTAATATAATTCTTATAATGCTGCCAATGTCAACAACTATGCAAGTTGCCTGATACTGAATTACTGGCTCCATAAGGTACCTCAGGTTCTGTGTATCAGACCTTAGTTTACCCTATAAATAGAGAGCTTGTGGGCGAGAAGGGAGCAGATCCAAAGACTCATTTAGGAGCAATTTTTTAGAAATACTTACAACACACAAACAGAAATATCTGCATCTCTCTCTTCCCTGTTCCTTTTTGGATTCTTGCAATCACTTATAAAACAGTTGTTGTTGGTTTGGTTTTTTTTAATCCCTCAGATCAAGACAGAAAATAATGCTCTGTCTAATTCAGGAAGATGTAGTGGTTTTGAAAATAGTATTTGTAGGCTTCATATTCATTCTTAATCTCCAAATGGAGATAAAAAAATATGCCTAAGGCCTGAAAAAGTATAATAAGTTTTTGTATATATAAGTCATCATACCCTAGATACTACCATATGGCAGTATTCATCATTACTTTTCCCCCTGCCCATAATTAGAGAATGGGATTGTCCAAGATATTTATGAGGTAAAAATGTGCAAGTATTGACTTGCCAGTGGTTTCTATCATATTTTCTGAACAGCACAACTACAACAGTTACAGAAAAACTAAAACATCACATTCAGTGCCTGGGTCACAATTGAATCCAATGTACTGTACTCTGGAAAAACAAGAATTCCTGCTTTTCCCTTCTGCTACTTCCCACGATGATTCAGGTGATGGTTGATGATGCTACCAAACCTAATTACCAATGTGTAGAGACTGAACTTGTAAACTAGGATGCACAATAAAATTTAGGGATTTCGTGATAGTGTAGATTCTTGTAAGGACAACAGCATAGTGAAATATTTGGATTTAATTAATCTCAAGGTTTCTTTATGGAGTGGGAGTCTATTTCCTTGACTCAGTCACTCTTGATGAAAGAGAAGGATGAGCAGCCTCTTAGGGCAGACATCTTCATTGGTGACGTAGTGGGAATGAGTGCACCCTCAGTAGTTCTGGGGATGTCACCAAGCTGGTCCTGCAGTGGACACATTGGAGGGAAGGGATCCCCTCCAGACAACCCAGGCAGGTTGAGCAGTGGGCCAATGCAAACCTCCTAAAGTCCATCACGGCCAAGTGCAAGGTCCCGCACCTGGGTTGGGACAATCATCATTCTCAGCACTGGCCAGATGAGAGACAGATTGGAAACATCTGCCCTGCAGAGATGGACTTGAGGATACTGGTGGACGGAAAACTAGAGACAAGCCAGCAATGTGGGCTCACAGCCCAGAAAACCATCTATATCCTGGGCTGCAGCAAAAGAAGTGTGGCCAGCAGGTCAAGAGAGGTGATTCTACCAGTCTGCTCTCACGAGGCCCCACCTGGAGTACTGCATCCAGCTCTGGGGTCTCCAGCACAACAACATGGGCCTGTTAGAGCAAGGCCATGGAAGGGCCACAAAAACCATCAGAGGGCTGGAGCTCTTCTCCTATGAAGAAACTTTGAGAGAGCTGGGGTTTAATGTGAAGAGAAGGCTGCAGAGAGACTTTAGTGCAAACTTCAGTACTCAAAGTGGGCTTGTGAGAGAAATGGAGAAAGGGTTTTTAACAGGGCCTGTAGTGGTAGGACAAGAAGAAACAGTTTTAAACTCTTTAAAGGGTAGATTTCTGTTAGATAGTAATATAAACTGGAAGAGAGTTAATTTAGATTAGATATTAGGAAGAAATTCTTTACTGTGAGTGTGGTGAGGCCCTTGCACAGGTTGCCCAGTGAAATTTTGGATGCTCCATCCCTGGCACTGTTCAAGGCCAGGTTGAATGGGGCTTGGAGAAACCTGGTCTGCTGGAAGGTGTCCGTGCCAAGACAGGTGGGGTGGAAATGTCTGATCTTTAAAGGTTCCTTCTAACCCAAACCATTCTATGATTCCATGAATTTTGATATACATTTTAAGAAGAGAGCTGAGATTGCAGTTATACAAGAAAATTATGAAACAGTAGTAGCTAATTTCACAACCATACCCTTGTGGATACAAAAATGCTGCTAGCAAGGATTTTCTTGCTATTTTCTAAGCCCATGAGAGACTTTTCTGTCTCACAGAAGAGGTAGCAGAGTTATGTAAACAACCAAACACCTGCAGCCTTGAAAAGTCTTGTTTATAATACAGTAGAAAAATATTTTGACAATGGATGTTTTAGGATTTTAGCCAATCACCCCCAAGGGGTGGCTGATCCTTTGTCCAATTAGACTATGAAGAAAAAAGTCTATAGAAGAGTTTGTAAAATAATTAAATAGATCAATCTTGCTGCACAGTTCCTGCCTGCTGGATCTTCTCTCCTCCCTACGGCTGCGGGACACGGTGATACACCCTAGGGCCCAGGATGGTGGTAATATACCCTAATGCCTTTTACAACTACAGTTCAAGGTATTGGCTCACCTCAAAGCTCTAAAAGCTTAACTTTAGACATCCAGTGTCATAAAATGAGTAAAAGCTGATATCAATATCCCTTCAAATCTATGTGCATAAAAAAACTTCAAGTCTCTGCAAATCACAAGCAGGATTTACTTAAGGAAACACCACTTCCTGACATTCAGTAACAAAAAGTGCAGAGCATCACCCTTGTTTTCAGCTTACAGTTTGTCTTCAACTGCTACTAATAGTATATCACACTAGACTTAATCTTTGCAAAGTACAGTGGTCAGACTGAAAAAACTGGAAAATGATAGAACATCAGAACCTGGGCATCAAGATAGGCTCTTATCTTTGTAGAGGTAAATTAGGTACAAAGGAAATTCAACAGGGATTAGGAAAAACGAGCAGTTTATAAATTAGTGTTTTAAAATACAGCAACATATTCTCAAAGGAGAAGCTACCTAAAAAGAACAGCTGCAACTGAGTAGTAAATCCAAGAGTAAAACAAAAAAGATTTTCTTTTCAGTCAATTTGTATGTCAGAAAAAAACCACAGCTAAAGCAAATTCTGTGCTTGGTTATGCTTAAGAAACACATAAATTCTTTACACATCAGGGTGTTTACCTGTTGTAAGTAAGTTTGTGTAAATATATATATATACGTGGCATACACATTCTATACTAAGACTTTCCAGCTGAAACAAAATTTCTGAGGAGCTGACTAGAAAAACATGAAATACAAAAAGCCTATTTTAAAGTTCAGTTTGTAGAAGCCATTTTCAGTCAAAATATTTTGATTGTTTTGAAAATACGTGTCTTGGTTTGAGACAAATTTAGAGGACCATCCGAAATGAACATCCTCTGATAGAAGGCAGGTTTCAGCAGCCTCTCCCCCACATGTTTGGAAAGAAATTTTTCTTGGAGGAAAGTGAAAAAAACCCCCTATTTATTTAACATGCAGGGTGCACGCAAGCACCAAAAAATACAAAGGTCATCCCAAAACAATATAATTGCAAGACTTGCCAGAAAAGTAAACCTTACAAGTCTTGTATTACACTTGTAAAAAAACCTGTAACCTGATTTACTCCACATTGTTATTTTCCTTCAAGCCTAATGCTCTAATTTTCCCAATGATCCCAATATTCAACAAAACTTCCTCATACATGGGTGTACAAGTCGGTTATGCTTTTACCTTATTCACCTTTGCTATGTGAAAACCATTAGCATGAAAAAAAATCAGTGCTTACAGTATTGTGGCTGTTGGATCATAAGGATACAACTCTGGTGGTGATAATTTCTACCATATGTTGTGATTAAGCATATGTACGTGACTAAGTAGTGGCTATGAAATACTCTTATTTTTATCTCTTTTAGTAGCATCCTGCAGCCATGAGAATGTGTATTGATGAGGATGACTCAGAACTATTTTTTCTTCTCAGTGGAGGTGCTTTGTGTGCAAAAAAGACAGTGTTTTAATTTTAATAACTACTGTTAAAAATTGCTTTACTGTCTACTTTTATTAACCTTACCGGAAATTGGCTTTTGCCAGATATCAACATATTCCGGAGGTTTTTTGACATCTGTGTCAATTGGTCTGGCAGTATCCTCAGGTGCATAAAGGTCATCTGTGAAAAAAGGAAATAAAATAAGTATCTACAGTGTGGCACCAAGTAATGGAGCACTTGTATATTGCATATGTTCAAACTCCAGTTGACATGATGTGCAAAACCATCATATGTGGCCCATGTCTGTTTTTACTGATAACTTAGTGATATCCATTAACTTCTTATTCATGTAAGTAGAAAGTGATCTGGTTCTACAAAGCCTGCAGTTTAATTTTAAACATTCCTCTAGTAAAGTATATTTGGAAAGAGAATAAGATGAAGAGGTAACAGATGAATTAAATCAAGATTATACGTGGAAAAATGAGAAGAGAGAACATTCTAGTTTTTCAGTGTAGAGAATAAAATGTCCATTAATTCTTGCAAAGGGCAAAGTTCACTTTCTCCTCATAGTAAGATTTCTGGTCAGCCTCCATAATAAATAGTTAGAGCAATTCTGGACCAAATATATTCACCATATTTGGAGTACAGGAGACAAAGTATACACAACATTCAGTTTGTATACGAGAGAAAGTCCTACTTAAAAGTTACATAAACACAGTTTTAAAAATGTAAGTGGCATTAGAAAGATCAACACCACTCCTGGTAGAGAACAACTGTTTCACATGCTGGTATTTATAGGACAGCCAGACTGTTAAATTAATATGCTTTCTCTACAAAAAGTAAGTATACTTGCTTTATAAAAACTGTATATATAGTAAAGCAATAAGATGCATTGCAACTTCATCATGTTTGTGGGAAAAAAACCCACACACCCTTGCTCAAGATGGAAGACAAAAACCCCTAAAATTTGATATATTAAAAAACCCCCTCAATATTACTTTAATTATCAAATTCCAACCCTATTCCACCATGATCTAATCAGCTAAAGATTTCATAGGTTTATAATCTGGTTCTCAATTTGTTTTGACATTTCACTAGTATTTTGATGGTATGAAGCAGATACTTTTTCAATTACTTTACTATTTGACCATCTTGTTGCATGTTCCTTACAAATCCACAGCCCATACATGATAAATAATTTACTGAAGATTAAAGTAATGAGACTTGCAGTAAGCTGGGAACAAGATGCAGATGACCTGGTCCCTGTGTCTGAAATATCTGAACACATCATATGGCTTTCTGTAACTGCAATTTGTCTTCAGGTAAGTAAAACAATTAATTAGATCTTCAGATATACAAAGCACCAGAGTGATTATCAATGCTTCATGTGCGTGATGTTCAAGGAAGAAAAGGCATGAGAAGACCAGCACCAGCTCTAAAAAAATTAAAAATAATCTTGTACATCATGAGTTATAGTCAGAGCATGTTTAGTTTCTCAGTTCACCTTTCAGTGAACATATCAACAAAATGTTGACTAATTGAATAATTCACACTAAATCACCCAATTATATATGACAAATCTAAATAGTTTTTTCTGTAAACACTGTAACATGCAAAACTTATCTCTATCCTGCTCCTTAAAATCTAAGTTAGAATCACAATCTTTTCTGAATTATATCAGCTAAGAATGAACAAAATATTTTATACGTTCTAGATAGAAGAAGTAATATTTTTTCTTTTCAGAAACGTGAATTGCTCTTCTGCCATTAGTAAAGTAGTAATGAAAAATAAGGAAAAGTTTCAAACCACAATACTTTCATGTTGACAAAGTGTCCCAATTTGAGTATTTCAATACACTTTAAAGTTACATAAAAGTTAGTGTTTTTACACAAGATACCTGCACAACCAAAGTTTGCTGTATTTGTCATAGCATTTGCCTTATCCTACCTAATGTAACTTATTTAAAAGCACTTATCACATTCATCCAAACTTTTAACAGAATTGAGAATAGATCTATTACTTGCATATCTCTTTGTGTCTTCTTTTAATTCTATATTTTTTCCTGGAAACATTCATGAGGTCTGGAACATGTTTAAACTAAACTCCGTGTCTTTAATAGGAAGAATACTATTAGAAGGGTGGATCATTTTAAGGGAAGTAATGGGAAAATTGCCCTTCATAAAATAAACTGAAATACCTTTATACTTGAGTTCCTTTGGAACTTGGCTATACACATACAGTTTAAAAAATAAAAAGAAAATAGAACACAAAGTTAATGGCCATTGTAATGAAAATCATGTATGCCTCCCTTTCACAAGAGAAATGGAAATGTTGCTCAAAGTTTGTTTGCTGACATTTGTCAGGAAGCTCAGTAGATCAGGATTAAATTAAAAAACAACTTACAAACAAGTTACATACACTAACATGAAAAGACACCTGAATAAAATTATATTCTAGAGAAAATGGCTAAAACAGGTCGAAAACCTAAAAGGAATGCTAGTCATGAGGAAGCAATCCCTGCCTCTTTTCCCCAATCAAGTTTACCACCTGGCACTACAGCTGGCCAGGAGACTGAAAAGCCTGCCAGGAAACCAGCCACAACCCCGTGTGCTGGTGCTGGAGAAAACAAATTCCACTGCTTATCATCTGGGCTCTGCAGCTGCCAAGCACTCTCTGCATGGGGTGAAACATCTTTGCACTGAGGCTAATGAGCCCAGTCAGGAAGAAGAAATGGAGTACATTCAACAGCAGTGCCAGTCCAGCAAGGAATTAAAAGATCCAAACTGGTGTTCAAACAACGGAATATCCGAGAATAAGTGATGTAATGTCTAAAGGTGAGTCTGAAAATACATTGTTACATACACAACATATTCATAACAGCCCAGTTAAAAATTCTGATCATCTTAGATCAAAAGTTCAAGATTTTGATAAGCTAGCCCCAGGAAATACTGAAAAAGAAACTTTTTTTCTTTGCTCAGCTGGTAAGATTTGGGGATCCAGGTTATAGAATTCTCTTTCCTAAGTCTCTTTTGCACACTTAGGAATTCTTGTGCAATAGATAATTAATTGGACATTGCTTGGGAGAGATAGAGAAGATCTCTTTAATTGATTACCTGAACTCCTTCTTGTGCAAATTTATTTTTGTGGGCACAGTCAGCCTTGTGTCTCAGACACTGCCACAATACTGTGATGTACTTGCCTTACAGAAGACTTGGGAATACACTTACTGACCATCAAAAAAAGTACAGATGGAAAAGCTGTGAAAAGCTGCAGCCCCCTCTCAAGATGTCATAAATGTACAGAATTCACTGGTCATTTCTCTTACACTTCTTGGAAGAAGGGTACAGACTCACAGAAACGTATCAATGAGGTGTTTTGGCAGTGGGGTTGGAGGTACAAAGAAGTGGGCAGGAGATAACAAAAGCCAGCTCCTCTTTAGTACTTTGGATACCAAGTTTGACTTGAAGGGCCCACTTGGCAGGACACAAAATTTAGCTTAGAGACTACAGGATGTTTCTTTAACTTAGAGAAAAAAATAATTATGTAACTTGGCAATGGAAACTGCTACTGGAAGTATCATTTTTCAGATTAATTCTAAAAGAAGGTATTTATTTACCAGTGAGTACACACAGCATGCACAGTAAATAGTAGTCTTGTGGTGACTTTTGACACCATCTATCACAATGAAGATCTAGTTCCTTGTGGCAACAGGCACTACTCTAAAGACATGGAAATAATAACAAGTGGTGGGCACACCAAGAAGGGTATTACAATAAGATTGCTTAAAACAATACTTTAGCAACCTAAACCAGCATTAAGCACAAAAAACTGCATGTAACAATTTGCTACTGTTATGTTTATACTACTGATTTACTTAGCATGTATTCGTTTTTCCTGGTGTTTTTTATAAGCTCTAATACCTCTGCCAAGGTTATGAGCATAGGGGAGAAGAGAAAAGCTCAATGTACTGTGTAATGTAATTGTGTGTTTGTGCATAATTTCATAATGTGATCATTCCTGGAGACCAGTGTGCACTCTCCTATTCCAGTAACCAGACATTAGCCAGCTCACTTATAAGGTGATTTCCAACACAAGTGAACAACAAAACTTTTTGACCCATAACTACTGAAATTGGGCATTTAATGCTGTAACTGGCTCTGATGTCCTGGAATTTGATGGCCTCATTTAATTTACCAGAAGGACTATGAAGTGTCAAAAAACACATGCCTCTAATGAAGGCATTCACTCTGTATGTAATACAGAAATGTATGTCATGTTCTAAATAGGTTAAATTTAATTCACTTTAAATACACAACCATCTCTTTGAGCTTTTACCATTTCTAATAACATGGTGGGCTTGTGAAAATGTACTGGAATGAGTAGGTCAAGACATTCTATGATCAGCAACAGGTATTAAATTGCCAAAGATACAAGAAAGAAACGTTACACAGGCAAAACCATTTAGAATAGATGGAATATCACTCAGGCTATCCTAATCTAGCTAGCACAGAAATAGTTAACAGGTCCCAGCACTAATATGGGACAGGAGCACTTTTAGTGGGTGATCAGCCAAAAGTTTGCCTTGAATATGCACATTATTTATATATTTATATTATTTATTATTTTAAACTTGAATTGTTGATGAAGAATCCCAGAATTACATATTTAATTAACCAATGGCTGTATTAAAAAAAATCCCCAACAGTATTTCTATTGATGTAATAAATTAATGCTTTACAAAATAAAAAAAATATGGATTCATTATGAATTAGCACTGAAAATATTATGTTGATTGGATGGAAAAATCAGGTACAACTGAAAAAGGAAAAATGATTTTCCCTCCAACCAAGCCTGTACTTTTAATAAGTCTTTGTGGCTAGGGATATTTGATATCTACGTGCATATGGATATATAAATTGAAGACCTTTGTCTGTCATCCACCAACATGGAATTTTTTGGTGCTGAAGTATCCAAGCCTGAATACTGCACAGTCCAAATGCTGCATGGTCTAAAAGTGAGTAGGTCTGATGTGAACACATCCTGGGCATAGAGAGCAACTAGCAAGATTAAGGCTTCCCTACCAAGCCTCCTGACTTGGACTCAAACAACGGGGTGATCCTTTTCAACTAAGTGTTTTTCAGTAATTATTGTGGATCTAACATCTAGGAAACATTACCAAACAGTAGCTACATAATAATCCATCTGTAAATTTACTCAGACTGAGTGCCAATATAATTTCATAATCACCCTCAGGAATTACATGACAAGATCAATAGAAGCAATTACACATGGCATTCTGAGGAATTAAATTCTACAATAAAACACAATGAGATATTTTGCAGGGCTCAAGATGACTTGGGGAAGTCACATTCTGCTCTTTCACTGATAAATAAAAAAACACCCCAAACCCCAAAACTCTACCTGTTGTTGGCACAATCCACTTTGGCAGTCCAGGTGCTTTTGTTCTGGCTGGTGCTAGTGTGGTTTTACTAAAAGCTGTGAGAGAGTTTCAAAAGAAAAAAGAAAAAAAGAAAAAAGAAGAAAAAAGAAAGAAGTTCCATGAGAAGAATACCCAACAGACTTCTCTGTGATGCCAACAATTCCACACTAGAGAAGAAAATGTAACACCTGCTGTGATAACACACAGAGTTTTGGTTTCTTTTCTTTTCTTTTTTTTCCTGTTTTGGAAAGGCTTTAACACTAGACTTATTAATTGATTGAAAAATACCCTTTTGTTTTTTTTTTTTCTACCAGCAATGCTTAAAATTCCACTAAGAATAGATGAAATTAATTAACTATTTAATCTCTTCCCCATCCCAGATTGAATAAAAAATTATTACCAGGCCTGGTCTGTGATTTATCCGACGGCTTTGGTCTTGCAGAAGTGAGACGTGTTTTATGAGGTGCTAAAAGAAATAAGGTTCTGTTTCAATGCTGTGTGTGAAAGAACACAGGCAGTGCAGTACGATTTGCCAGACAAAAAGGTCCATGCACCAATGTGATACAGCAAAATGGACATATGAGAGTTCTATGAGTTCTAATCCAAAATGCATGTGGAAGATGCTAGTTTCTTTAGTGGCCAGATGACTCCATCATGCAGTCTGACCAGTTACATTCATATGTAGGTTTAGGAAAAAGATATAAAATATTTACAGCCAGTTACCCAACTGTATATGGATACAGAGTTAGCTCTGCAAGGTATCCATGGCCTTAAGACATTTAATTAGGTTCTGTAAAAAACAAACAAACAAAAAACCTCAAAATAACACACCAAACTGAACCCCCCAAAATCAAAGACTTAGATAAAACCACAAAACATTGAAATATTGCTGAGAAAACAACTGGAAGCATTCAATGCAGACACAGTGTGGGACAGCTGAAGCACAGTGTCATCACCAAGGTTGAAATCAGAAGGCTTCAACCTTTTCTTATTGTTGCCTTTCGCTTGCAAAATAATTTTGATACTGTAATTGTTATGGGATCTGTGAAACTCACACTGGAAGCTGAAAGCATAAGCAGTAGTCACTGTTATCTTGTGCCCAATCATCAGTGTCTGTAAATCAGTTTTTTAAAATAGCACTGGCTATTTGATATTCCAGTCTAATAAACACTTGACCCATAACACTTAATCCAGCCTCGCCAAAGCATCAGAGAAAATACTTATGCAGGACAGAACACAATACCTATTTTTGACATTTAGATTTGGGAAGTTTTACAGATCTAGATTTTGTAAGGAAAAAGTTGGAACTGGGTTACAACGATGTTTGCAACACTATATATCTGAGTATTCAATACACAGCTCTAACACTGTTTAAAAACTTCATATAATCTTTGATATTTGAGGCAATACTGAGCAAACCCCATTTTCAGAGCAATAAATGAACACTTGATAAGGGGAAAAATAAATGTTCATATTATGTGTTTGAAATAGTTTTAAAGGTAATAATGAACATACCATTAAACATTAAACTCTACTGATTTTTTTTAAGACCTACAGTACAACAACTAAGAAAATCTTAAAAAATTACCTGTATTGTACCAAGGAATTTCAGTTGCTTGACCAATTTTGGGCCTGGGTGAAATGTGGTACGTTTCATTGGGAACTGAAAATGGAGATATTACTGCTTATCAAATGCAAATGATTTCATTTTAAACATAAGACATCACAGGTGGAAAGGAAATTCAAACTGTCTGTGCAGATCATAAACAAAAGAGTCAGTGCTAGAAGTCTGGCTGAAAATCATGCTTTTATACAGGTAAAAGACGTTTCGAGTCTGGGAAGATATATATCATTAGTAAGTCAGACAAAATCAGAAAAGGTGATCAGGCAATGCCTTTTTAAATGACTCCTCAGCCTTGTACATGTAATACTTATTTCTATAAAGAAACACAGGAAGAAGAAAAATGGATGGAAAATTAAAACCAGCAATATTTTGTACATGCACTGGACTGTAACTAACAAACGAACATGACAAAGATATATTAAGGTATTTCTGTTGATTAAAGGGTACATTTAGCCATATAGCAAAAGCAGAGAAAGTAAAGATGTATGAAAAATAAACTGACATAATATTCTCATTACCCAAAGTTATTTTTGACCCATCAACAACATGAACTGTTACAAGGTTAATCGATCCCAGGTGTGTTGCCCTTGGAGCTATAAAAAATAAACCATTGTTCTGTGAGAAGGGAAATTAAAAAAGTTGGATTTCATGAAGGATCTGTCTCCATTGTTTCCTAAAAACCTATCTGCACATCTGCTAGGACAATTTTAACAGACACAAGACAGACACGTTCTGATTAGTCTCGATGTATTTTCATGCTGACAACCAGACAGTGCAGCTATTCTGCTGGGCCCCCACTAACTTCAGAACACTTGCCCTAGACCTGGAGTTCTGACAGTCTTTGGTCTTTCTCATACTTGTTGTATTAACTTACACTTCCCTAAAAAACTTCAAGAAGCTTTTAGTAATGTATTTCTTTTTCAGACCTCACTCAAATTTGAATGAATTAACTGAAAGTTATCTAAGTTACTGGATGAAAAGGACAGACTGGTAGGCAGAGGCACACCCGACACATCTTTTTGTCTTTCAGAAATAAGGTTAAAATATGGAAGCTGGAAAATAACCTACTTACTAGCATAAGGAGCAGTGGCTAAAAAGTGCCATTTATACTCTACAGTAAACATTTGTTTACAGTTTTTCCTAACAGCAGCTTATTTTGCATATACACCATTATAATGATTTAAACTTTAAAAGGCAGAAAACAAGGCTCTAAATTCTGTTTTCTAAAATTCTTTCCCTGAAACTAAATTTGTAGTAGTACCAAAAGATGGCACTTGTTAACTATGACATGATTGGAAATAGCTCTTATTCAACTGAGACTTAGAATCTAACTTGGCTGCTGAACAGCCTTTCAAAATAAGGCATTTAGAAAAGAAATCTTTTTCCTGGACTGTTCAGTTTGATGTTCATAGTAATATATATGTACATATGGTATATATACAGATAGAATATAGTTCTTGAATAAATAGGGTCTCTGCTTAAAATATTTTTGGCTATATAAAATGGACAAGGAGAAAGAAGTGTGGGGGGGAAACTATTAAACTATTCATTAAGCTATTTGCCTAAGACTAAAATTTTTTCAGTTCAGAGGTTAGGTCAGAGAGTAAGAAAGACCAGGAGCTGCTCTTATAGCCATGTAGTCCCTCCTCCCCCTAATTATATTTATTTCCTGTTATCTTCCTACACAGCAATTTTTACTGAAGTAGTTCACCCCATGGTAAAGCTGAGGTATCACCACTCTTCACTATAACTGAGCATCCCTGAATCTACCGTGGATACTGCAAAAATCACTGGAATTGAAGGTACTTCTGCATCTAAATGTCTTGGACTGAGATTCTGTAACCGAGATTCAAAAGTACTTGAGAAATTGAATCAAATGTATTTAGGGTAGTAAAATCCCCCCAAAGAAAAGAACTTTGTGACTGTGACCACAGAAAAATATTTTTATTAAAATTAATTGAATTTCTTGCATTTTTTGATGGCTACTAATCCCATCCATCTGCTTTCCATGGAAATTGATGCAATTCTTGGGCATTCACTTTGATATAATTTATGAACATACTCTCAGCTGAACAATGATGCAAATTTCTGTCTACTTATTATGCATGCCCCCTGACCGCAGACCTCAGTGACAGCAGAAACGTAACTAAGGCAGTGCCACAATAACACTTCTAAAGTTACAAACTGTAAATTACCAGGCTTAGTTTGTGGTACTTCTGGCCTGACAGATGTTTTGGATTTGGAAGGAATGAGCAGTGTTTCTTTTGGAGCTGAAAGAAAAGGAAAAAGATTATTATTGTATTCTTCAGGAGTCATGATCCAATGCCATATTTAGCCCACAGAAAATGCATGCCTCAAATGCCTGAAAAAAAGACAATAACAATTCCATGGCTTTCTGGAACCTGAAACAAAGTGACTATCCAAAACACAGAAAAGTCCCAGCAGTGTGCTGTAAGTTGAGTTAGTGGCTAAATTCTTGCTCTAAAAGAAAAATTAGGCCACTGAGTTTGGTTGGAGATCTGACAAATACAGACTTCTGACCAGACATAAGCTGTAGGCTATTTTTGCTTTATTTCAAAAAATAGAAATGAGAATCCTCTGTACTAAGATACATGCACGTGGCAGCAGAACGAAGGATAGTGAAATGGTGCTTTATAAATACCACATTGGAGAACGCTGTCTAGAAATTTCTCCTTTGAAAAATTAGAAATACCTGCATCTTAATGTTAAGGAAACTTATTTACCCATTGTTGCCCTTGAATGACCAGTAGTAGTAGATTTTGTAATAATTGGTTGTGGAGTTGTCAGATGTATTGCTGTTAAGGAGAAAATGTGAAAAATTTTAGAATATTTGTCTGTAATAGAAACAAAGAAGCATTTGCTAAAACCTGCAAAATGCCCCAAACTAAGGAGTAGCAGAATATCTTGAAAATCAACTGCTGACAGATATAATTATCTTTCTACTAACTTCTGCTATACATTCCTTTTATCCTGAAAATGGGAAGCCACACAGTCCTCCATAACTATTTTTAAACCTACTTTCATTTCAATATATTAGACAATGTCTGTTGCTAACTGTCCAAGCGCATTGTAAAGGAGTTCTGTTGCATTTCAAGAAGAGATTAAAAAAAAAAGTGCTCACAGAGGAGCATCCAAGATTACCAAGCAGTAATCACAGTCTGCCTAGCCACTGAAATTTGTCAATACCCACATTACTATATTTCAGTCTTCATTTGCTATGTGTAATAGAAATAGGAAAAACATTATATATATTATACATACCCTACTATTGTTTGTAGTGTAGTTTTGGCATATTTTGGATTGATTATTTAAAGTGTAATGCATTTTTTTCAGCACAAAACTGGCTATGAATAATTCCATTAAGGAGCACAAAACCAGAAACTTGGGGAAAGAATGATTAAACACAAAATTAAAAGAATTACTCCATTACCAGGTTTGGCGTATGGCACTCTTGGTTTTTCAGTTGTTTTTCGTTTGGTATGAATGAACTGCTTTTCAGTTGGAGCTGGAATAAAAACAAACAGCACCCAGAACAATAATTGAAAAAACACACTGCTTCTCACAGCACACAAGGAACATAAGCACGATCTCATCTGGAATAAGGCAAATTATGTAAGAATAAAGCTGAAAACCATTCAGTTGGAATTCCTGCAAAGAAAAAGCAAGTTAAATGGCCACTAACACAAGAAGACTTCTAAAAAATTATCTTCAAATTTGTAGCTTTGCATCAAGCAGTCTAGAATATAGTCATTAACATCATCATACTGTAATAGGACAAAAATAGACAGTGGTAACCTATGTCTTCCTCATCTGCCGCACATGAGTATCTGAGGACAGGATTTCTTTTTCAGTGGAACATTTGTATCAAACTTGATTTATAAATTAAATTCTTTTGTTCTTATGTAGGAATGATTTAATATTGTTATCTTCGTACTATTCAGATAAAAAATTCTTGTAAAGAAAAGTAGGAATCATTAACTGGAAAAGGTTTTCTTAGCACTTTCTAGTCTGTGGTCTACACCAATGGGAGGGGTCCAAAATTATCTGCCTTAGCCTGTGCATTCTTCATCCCCCTTGCACGTGAACATTACTCAGATAGCTCAGATGTTTACAACAGGGCACATACTTCATAAAGCTACATGAACAGATACTGAATGAATACTAACCTAAGTATCATTGCATACCAGGGAATACATATTAAAATAGAAACATGGTTAAAAGCAGTTTTAATTTCCTCTTCCTCTTTCCAAAAAACCCCATAATTTGAAGATTATAAAATGCCTATTAATATTTCATTAACCATTCTCAGAAAATCATGATCGAGATTTGTCTCTGAAACTGGGGACAGAAAACTGATTGAACAAAGATTGCTCAAGCAATGCTTCTGCTCCCCAGTACTGCTTGGATTCAGTGACCCTTACTTGGTCCACATCTGACAATTAAGTTAAGAAGAAAGAACACTCAGCTAAGGTTTCATATATTCAAGCAAGTTTTCCCAACATGGATAACTAGAAGTAAGCAGAGAGGATGGTTTTAAGAACTAGAGTTGGATTTAGACGGTCACATATCTGGTCTGGAGACTTTATGCTGTTGTTGATGTATTAGAATTTTCTTCTGTAAAATTAAACCATGAGGAGTGAAGAAGAAGAGTATTTTGGAATGAAATTATCCACAATTCACATGAAGAACAAGGGATTAACTCGGTTAGAGCATGGTGCTAATAATGCAAGGGTTCTGATGGGCCAGCTTACTTCAGAGCTGGACTTGATGATCCTCATGGGTCCCTTCCAACTGAGAATACTCTGCATTTTTGTGAAGAATCACTATCTGCTCTTTAAATAAAGTCCCCTTTAACTGGAAAATAGATAACATCTGGAGGAATTGCATCATCCTGACTGGAAAGGCTAGAAGATGAGGAAAAGAACCTTTGAAAGTGAACGAGCTCATGCATTATTACCCTTATCAAGACCAAAGAGCAAGCAAGTATCTACAAGAAGGGCAAAATTTCATTATTAGCTTTGAATAAAATATAATGGGATCTCTCTAAGATGATATTCTCTAAAAAGAGTGGAAAATAGAATAATTATTTATGAAATAACACAGTTACCAAATGTTGCCTTTGTTCTTTCAGGAATACGAGGAATCATAGTAGTATCTGGTTCATCAAAGGTTGGAAGAATCTCTGTTGGAAAAAATGTCAATAAATGATCTGAATAATGAAGGAACCTCCCTTTCCTCCCCTCCTTAAAAAACCTTTCAGCACTACACTGTATACAACAGGAAAGAGGCGTTTTAAAACAGCAATGGGCATTTACCCTCAGAAATTTTTGGTTAGGAAACAACATTAACAATCCTTCAGTGAAATCACTGATTATATTACACGGGTCAGTCGGATTTACAAAGGGCAGTCACCTAATCAAAATGTAATTGAAAGGAATTCGCAGTCTAATCTGGGTGAAAATGTGTGTATCAAGAAAAAGCAATGCAACAGCGTTAGGCAGTTTCTCTCATAAGAGCTTCAAAAACATGGTGCAAACTACTGAAGTGTGTTGCTCAGATACAAGCTGCAAATAACTTTTTATCCTAGATTATAACATACAGGCTGATACTATTCCTTTGAAACATAGGTTTAAAAGAAACATAAAGATTTTAGTTATAGGCTAACTGTGTTGAAATTAGAATAGGGAGGAATTCGGGCTCAGCTATATTTAATTAAAACAGTTAAGAGAGCTGGACCTGAAACTAGTAATTGATTACTAAATAACTGATGATCTGTCCTTTGCATGTTTGCTTAGCTGTGCTTAGAATGAGGAACAGAAACATTGATAAGTTGGTGTAGGGAACAAGGACAATCACCAATTTCCTCCCTCTGTGGGAACCTATTAAAAAGTCACACAAGAGGAAACTTAGAGGTCACTAAAGTAATTAGGGTTGTTAAAGTTCAGAAAGGAGAAAAAGGTCAAAATGAGGAAGATGAGTTACTTCATTTATTTAGGACCAGTGACCCAATTCAAGACCAACGATTAAATTCAGAACACACACTACGCATGCTTAATGACATTGAAGCTCATTTCCATACGAAGCAGAGAATGGGAGGTGTTAATGTTATGAATATGCATTTGTATTTTGGATATTCATAATTTTTGTAAATAAAAAGCTTTGGTTTTGCTTGTATCAGGTCCCTGCATTTTGGGGAGCTATCCCACGCAGTGCCTGGTGCCAAATGAAACATTCACTTTCTAACTCTAAACTGTTAGAGAGTTTTTATCCATCTCAGTTGGATATCGGTATTAGACCGATATTCATATTTTGGTAAATCACCTTCTGTTAATATCTTCATAAAATAAAAGAAAGTCTTGAACTGTTGAGGTTTCCATCAGATTTAATTGCATCCCTGCAGAGGTTTCTTTACCTAGAAAAATACCCAGGTAACAGCAAATGCACTGATGACTGTTCTCCCCACTGCCACCCTGAAAGCAATTGTTCAATTATCAACTGCAGCTTCACAAAAACCCAGATAATTTACCAGGCTTCCTGTATGGAGCATCTGGGATGGGAGTTGTTCTAGGTTGAAAAGGAATACGTTGTGGTTCTTTAAGACCTGAAAGAAAAGATCTGTTTTAAGGCTTTATACTTTGACAAAATTAGGTTTATTGCACAGGCACTGCATGCCTCATGCTTGCAAAGAAAAACAATTCCTGCATGGCAGCCTGAAAAACTGAGTGTCAGATATGTACAGGAAGTCAAGAGGAAACAAAATCCTGAATGGAAACATGGGTGAAATTAATCAGGTAAGCAAAATCTACAGTCAAACAACAAAACCTGAAAGAACACAGACAACTCCAGGGAATGTATTTCCGTCCGTATTTCAGAACCCGTAACTGCAATACCCACTGCATGCTTGTCTCCTACAAGTGTCAAAGGAATTACAAGATGTGTGACAGGGAAAGAAATTTTCTGTGACGACAACAAATCAGCTAGGAATCTTTCAATACCTGCAACAGAGTAGAATTTAGTTCAATTAGTAGAAAAGAAAACAAATCAAAACCACAAACAGATTATGTGAAAAACAGACTCATGATATATAAGCATTGGTCCAGGGAGCAGTGAAAAAATGCTAATGGCCAGCTAAGAGCAAGGTAAGAAGTTTACCTGTTGCTGTCTTTTGTTGTTCAACTGTAAATGTACTAGCTGCCAAAACTTCATAAAAACAAGAAGATACACAGAGTTAGTGGTAAATATAAGTAAGTGGTAAAAATACTCCCTTTAACATGACTGGTTTGTTTTCAATTGAAACATATTCTTTTTTTTTTTTTTTTTTTTTTAATTTCTTTGTAAAATTAGTGAATATACACTCAAAGTAATATTCAATGGACTCTTTCAGAACTGTTAGAAGTTACAGAGGTTTGGCAGCTCATTAGTATGCAAATCCCTATTAAGTTTATTTTTAAGGGTCAAATTCCATTACCAGACCACACAAACCCGTGAGTGGTTTGAGTTACAGATACTTAGGGTCATATACGAAGGCCCTCAAATAAGTTTTTCTCTAAGCACCTTTTGACAGATGCAATTTCTTCCAACTTTTCATAATGTTTGTATGTTGTCTACCCTGCTCTACAGAATATTCATCAGTGGTAGGTGTCATGTGGCTGAAAAGCAGAGGCAGCTACAAAAACTCAGACACTAAAAACAGAAATCAGCTCTATCTTCCTTTAAACACCTGTTTAATGATCATTAGAGAATGTATTTGTAATATGAAGAGATGTTAATCAACACTTGATTCCCTGACAAAGGACAACCCAAAAGAACCCCTGGGTATTGAAGCACAACAAAGCAACAATGTACGTACCGGGTTTTGTGTGTGGTACTTCTGGACTTGGTGATGCCCTGGGCTTGGAAGGGACTCGTCGACTTTCTTTTGGACCTGTGGAAATGAGCAAAGTTTTGAATTTGTTATTGAGAATGATGGTTCTTGGACCTGTGAAGATGTGCAAAGTCTTGAACACATTGTTGAGGATGATGATTCAACATGTGTGTTTTGATTTTTCTGACAGAAGATTCATTTTCTGCTAAGAAATTTTTTAGGGCTTATTTCTGTCATTTGAAAATAATCTCCTGTTAGTGCAATCAATACTATGCCCGTGCAGAGACTAAAGACAAAGTGACTGTTACAGTGCCGTGTCAGGTTAACTCTCCACTCCAACAGCAATAACCAATAGAGCTTTCTGCAGAGTAAACTGCTGTAGTTCTCACACTTCCTAGTTGGGCTTCTCAAGTGTTTCATATTCCAAAACCTGCTGCCCATTTAAATCAACTCCTCATTGAAAAATAATCAACAAAGCTGTCAAAGCAGAAGAAACATGGAAATTTACCACTGCTTTTCAAATGGACAGAGCTATTTCTAAAGTTTTGGGAACAGGAAAGTACTGTAATTTTACACTTCTAAGCAAGCAACTAAAAATACAAATATTTCTGTCACACTCCAAGAAAATCAAGATGCAGATTTTCCTGTGTGCAAGAGCTCAAGATGAGTGTTAACTCACACATCTCCATCATTTTGTGTCATTGACATGTATAAATATCCAGCTGATTGTTTCATGACAGCTGTATAGCAAAATTTGATTATGACAGTGACACATTGCCTATTAAATAAGCAACTCTGTATCTTCAGAGAACTCCTCAGTTTTGAAAATTTTCAGTGATGAAACTTTCATGCACTAAAGGGCAAACTATTGATAAGCTTACTTGCTCTAGTTGGAGGAACACGTGGACTGGGTGATGTTTTAGGTTTGGAAGGCCTGTGATATGGATCTTTTGAAGCTGAAAGAAAGAAACTGGGTTAAGCATTATTAAAGTAATAAGTAGCTTCAAATACAAATATACTGCTCTGTAATGGGTGTTGTCCTGGAATGATTCACAATATCAAATTCAAGTGACAAAAATACCTTAGTCAAATGGATCTGCCTCAAGCAATCATATGATCCAGGATCAATGAAGTGATTGTATTCTGACAGTGAAATTGAGGTTCGAGTGGAACAGAATTACTTTTCAGTCCTTTATGAAGGACTGAATTTCATTTCATGAAATTGGAGGGGAAGGGAAGGGAAGCAGATAAAGAAAGCTCTCAGGATGCAACTCTGCCCTCCCAAACCATACGACCACCTGAAATGGTACCACCTCCACAGGATGACCAAGAACAAAATTAGGATCATGTTCTGATCTGCCCTCTGCCTCTTACCATTAAATGTTGAAGGAAATGGTCCTGTCTTATGCGTGTAACAACTTGAAAGGTACAAGGATTCTCCTCGATTGTTTAATAGAAAATAAGAGACAGAGAACCTTGACTATTAAATTATTAAGGAACATGCAAAGAAAGATGACAAATTTTTGCAGGTCTGCTTTTAATGATTTGTACTGAAGAAGGACAATATGACCATTCAAACAAGAAGCATCATTACCTATTGTTGACTTTGCTTTCTCAGTTCTACACCTAATTGTTTCCAGAACTGCATTAGTGTAATACAACAACAAAACCAAAGTATTACCAAGAGCAATCAAAATGTTACAATCACTGTCTCCACAATAATCATACCATCCCTGCTAGGGCTGATGACAGACAGTTACTCCTCCCTGAAACTCAGCATCAGAGTGCTATGTTCCTCAGAACTGCCTCCAGTTCAAGGTAACAGCTCCAATACAGAACAGATCCCAAAAATAAATTTGAAGTTTTTGTAAAAGCCACGAAGAGATTGTGAGTGGTTTTTTACCTTCAGCTTTGTACACTTTCCTGACTTATTTCAAGGGTTTTTTTCAAGCAATAAGTGCAGACTTACTGGGGAGAAACAGAACCTGAGTTGCTGTCTCTCTGCCCCTCTCTTCACCAATACCATCTAATACTCTGAGTACCTTGGATACCCGTAGTAGGTCTGGCTGGGATGGAGTTTGTTTTCTTCATAGCAGCCCCTGTGGTACTCTGTTTTGGATTTGTGACCAAGGAAATGTTGATAAAATACCAATGGTTTAGTTATTGCTGAATACAGCTTGTTACAGCATCCAAGAGTTCTTTGTTTTTCACTCTGCCCCCAGGCAATAGGGCTGGGTTAGGGGTGGGCAGGATGCTAGGAGAGGACACAGCCAGGACAGCTGAACCACCCTGGCCAAAGGGATATTCCAGCTCACGTCATGCTTAGCAACAAAACTTTCTAAAGCACCCATTGCTCCTGGTCTGGCACTGGTCTGCCTGTGGGATGTGGCACGTGGTTGTTTTGTATTACTTGCTTTTCCCCCCCTCTTTTTATCCTTCCTTATTAAACTGTCTTTATCTTGATTTTTTTTCCCCTCTTTTTTTCTTTTTTCCCCTCATTTCTGCTCTTCTGATTCTCTCCCCCAAACCACTGTGGGGTAGAATGAGCAAGAGGTTAGGGTGTGCTTAGTTTCTGGCTGGGGTCAACCCCCTACAGTACCTCACATCATGCAAGTGTGAGTTGCATAATTTACTTTCTCCATCCTTAATTCTCCTAAGGTTGTATATGGGTATAACAACCCATGTGGACACAATTATAGGAAGTATTACACATTCTTAAATCTCTGAACAACACCAGGGCTGTGGAAAAGTGAACCAACAAGTATGAATGAAAGCTTGTGCCTGGGAAAAAAATAACAAGCTCACAGTTTGAGAAATACAGAGCAGAATCCTTCGTCTTTACAATGAAACCCCTTGTTTTCACCTTCATTTTGCCAAAAGACAAGCAAGCTCACACAGAAAAGACTTATTTTCACTGAGAATTGTACAGAAAACATCCAATGTTGCAGTGACTTAAAATTTAATAAAGAACTGAATATATAGATTTTCACCTTACCAGGTTTCTTATAAATTCTACGTGTCACTGGACTTTGTCCCTCAAGGAATGTTCCAAGATGTGTGCCCAAGGGATACACAAAAATCTGAAGCTCCACTGATCACAGTAGAATCCACAAGACACACATGTCAGTATGAGAAGGTAAAGAAACAATGACCTTACCAGGTTTTGTTCGTGGAACCTCTGGGCTCGGTGATGTTCTAGGTTTGGAAGGAACATGCTTTGGCTCTCTAGGAACTGGAGAAAAAAAAGAAAAAAAAAAAAGCAGCAACTACAGCAACTATTAGAATTTTTTGAGAACTGATACTCACAGAAAGCATAATATTAAAAGAGAACACATGCTTTTGGGACCCTTTGGAAGCACAAAAAAGCTTGACTAATGGAGAAATATGAATGCTTGGTACATAACAAACCCCAGTGCTGATGGAAAACCTCTGTAACAGGATAATAGAAAACAAGGCCAATAGGGTTGTACAGTATAAAAGGTGAAGCAGCACACGATAGAAACTGAGTATAGAGACAAGTAGTCAAAGGTAGATTGTGGTGCTTCCCTCCACTTTACAGAATACATTTGTGTGAGAAAAAACAGGAAAGGATGATTATGAATTGTTAGTGTAAAATTGCCAAACCCCCCCTTACAGGATGAACTTCAATAGTAAAAAATTATGGCAGTGGAATGCAATGAAGATGTGCTTGTGATACTCAGTGGGGAAAAAAGATAAATGTGATGGTCCCCAGGTCATTTACCCAGTAGGTAAAATTACCTATTGTTGGTTTTAGTTGATCAGTTCTAAGTGTTATAGATTCCAGGACTGTATCAGAAACAAAAGAGAAAAGATGTTTTGTAAGTTGAAAACTTACAATTAGCACCACTTTCTGAAATATATACTTTGTATACTGCCTCATACAGAAACAGCTGTATTAAAAGAAGTGTCTGAGAAAGCAGTGTAATCTGCAATATAATGTGAGCATTGTTCTCCCATAGATTTCAATGAAATATCCAAATATCATCTTTCTGTTATTCAGAAAACATCTTTTTAGGGACACAAATCTCATCCATTGGTGGTGTGTTTCAAATGCAGTTTATATGCACAATTGGAATCAGACAGTACTTTCTTGTTTACTGGATACTGTATTATTAAAAAGCATTATATGATGTATTGCATTGCATGATCATATAATTCAGCTCTAGACTGAAATGGATCTAAAATAAAACTGCGTGATTTAGAGCCATAAGAATGTGAAATTGATGGTATCCTCTCTGTGTCAATTTTTCCGTATGGATAATAATTGAAAAAAAGAAAGAAATTTCTCTGGGTATTTTAAGACAATTACAAGATAAGTGGATGATGCTGTAGAAAAAGATCTGTATATTAAAGATTCGCAAAGAAATCGTAAGTTGTTTGTTTGGTTTTTTGAACACAGACCAATACAAGCTTGTAAGATTTGTGTGACAAAACCATTAACCATTTCAGAGAAGGCCAGAGTACCATAACAATGAAAAATGGCCACAAAGGTAAAAATTGAGTTTATGAGAAGTTGCATTTTAAGATATAATTTGGAAACAATGTTTTATAATCAGCTGAGATGGTTAAAAAATTATAAGAAGACAAGGATTTTGACTGTTTACTACATGAGGTAATCACATCTAATAGATAACGTCAGATTTCAAAAATACTGGACTATGTCTACAATTTAAAGGTCTTCAAAAAAGTGTTTATCCTTAAATTTTTCACATTTGCCAAAGGATAACATACGTTGATATTTGAGACCCTTGCAATTTTCTGTTGATATTACCAACTGGAGAGCATGGGACAGAAAGCAATTTTCTCTGCCCACCACTGAATTCAACTGCTCTCACATTTAATGGCATAAAAATCCAGTATTTTGGAATATAGTGTAAAGAATCATTAATACCAATAAATATTTATAAGCAAATACTAAGTATGTATGTATAACTGGGCAATTTAGTCCCTCATGCAGTAATAAATAATGACATGAAATTAATTAATTTTGGCTTAGAAGGGAAACAGATTTATTCTAACAACGCAAAGCAACTTTGGAAAGAATTATGCCCCCCAAGTAGCCTCAGAACACACTTTAATTGCTTGGTATTTGCTTTAGTTACCAAGGTTAATATGAGTGTAACAACACTATTCTCATCCAGTTGCCCTGGAGTAGCAGAGGTTTATTCTTTTGCTCAGTGAAAATTACCTGGCAAATGTTACAGCTCCTGAAAACTGCAACTAAATTGCTGAACATAGCAGAACAGAACAGAACCCCATTATGTTTAACTGGCTCAGATAATTAAGCAGCTGCTCATAAATACATTTCAATCCAAAATAAACTGTACTAGAAAAAAATCACAAAGCAGTTTACCATCTTTGGCTTGTGGGATGTAAGGTTTGGGTGAAGTTTTAGGTTTAGAAGGAACACGTTGAGTCTGCTTGGGAGCTGGAAGAGAAAATGTGGGTATAAATTGGTTAAATTGCACAGTAATTAGTATCTGATACCAGCTGAACACACAAGCACAGAAACCTCACACCTGCAACTGAGAAGAAAAGAGGTAGGCAAGTCAGGTAATACTCTCCATGTGTTTACAACAATCTAAGCAAGAAAGTGTAATTTTAGTCATTTTTGAAGCTCAGTTTTTTGTTTGCTTGTTTAAAATAAAAACTGGAACAAGCACAAACAAGCATAATTATTGAGAAAGGTGATTCAGAGCTGCCAGCATAATTTATTTTATAAAGGAGACATTCCAGCTGTGAAGAGAGCAATACACCCAACTGTTGTGAATGCCAAGCAAGAGAATTACCTAGAAGAAAAATGAAGTTAAATGAAACAATCCTGAGGCATAAGGTGATTAACTTCAGTGATGCTTGCTGTGACGGAAAGAAAGCAAACACGGCAGCTTGCCAAGGAAATACTATTACCTATGGGTGACCTTGGTGGTTCAATTCTAAGTGTAATCGGTTCCAAGACTGCAACAGAAAGAGTGTGACAAAGTAAGTATGGAACACACTCCAAAAATTTAAAATTACTCCAGTGGTAAGTAATAAAAGCAGGTACTAACACAACAGCACAGTAATGTGGAACTTCAAACTGACTTTTAAACCGTGGGCAATTAAAGTTCTTAATGATACAGGTAGAATAAGAAATAAGTTATTGAACAAACTTGATGGCAATAGAAGCAAAAATATGTGGATATAAACCAGTAAATCCAAGAACAAGCAAGAGAAGAGATCACAGAGCTTAACTTAGTGACAGCAACGGACTCTTGATATACAATAATGTCAGGACTCCCCAAACTGAACTCTGTTACTACTTGAAAGTACTGTGCTGACCATGACAAAACAGCTGAATTTTTCCTCTAAAGTGAGCAATTAAGCAGAGGACTAAAAGGCTGCTATTGCTAGAGGTGTATGTATTAGCTACCTGAAAATAGTTTGATAAAGCATCCTTGTTTTTTCTCATATCCACTTACAATTTGGATCATAGAACCAGTATATCATGCCCTTTTCCTTGTCACAAACTATACCAAATGGGAAAAAAATTATGAGGTAGCAGAATCTATAAAAATTTCTTGGCAATCAGGAAAATATACTAAAATAATGTTAATGCATCAGTTCTCCCCTCTCAAGGCATTAACAAGTAAAGTAGCATATAACATGCAGACATACACACCTAAAGATAGAACCTTTTCTATAACCCATACTCACTTATCTCCCAAACTCTCTTATGCATCTACTGGTTTTAAAAATAGGCTTCACAATAAATAACACCATAAAACTTTGATTGCAATTGAGGGGATTAATACTACACTATTTATTACATGTCTATTAACATTCACAGTATAATATTCTGTAGTATTAATATTGCTGCAAATAAAGGAAAACCCCAAAACTATGAGTATTATCTTCTACTGACAGTGGCCAGATACTCTATAGAAATCTCAAACTAGTCACTAATTTTTCAAATGTTCTCACTACATATGCCTGGTTTGCAAAGACTTTGCCATTATTCAAGCTCATCAGTTACCTTTGGAATTCAAATTCAAAATCTTTTTCTACAAAACACTAATTTCTATTTTCAGGTTGCCTTTGAAAAATCAGTCAGTTCTTTCAAAGAGAAAAACAGCTTCCAATAATAAAATAGTTTAGCAGTGTGTAGTTTTTAATGTCATTTTCTGATTGTTATTTCTATATTCCATAAATTCTTTATTATTGAAATAATTCTTATTCTTCTTCTAATCTAAGTGAAATTTCTAAGTAACTACCTTTGAAGTGATATCCTATCTTTTAGAAGACATCTCCATGCTAAGAACAGGGAGAAATAATAAAGCACCAAGATTATACTTCCATTTGCTCGATTTGGACCACACATGAATAAGCAAGAAGCCTCCAGAAAATGGTGTTTTCAATTGCACATATTATCAGACCAATGAAAAGAAGAATGACTAAAGATGACTCATAATCATTACCCTCTGCAGTCTTTGGACGTTCATATGTGTAGGGACTCCTAGTAGTGACTGACACTGGAATGGTTGCTGCTGGAATAAAGAGAATTTTCTTAAGAGAAATACAGGTGCATCTGTATCTACTTTATGGCTCAGCTGCTCTTGCTTCCCAACTATAATCCACCTCCTCACAACTCTTCAAGTGGAAACACTGAGTAAATGAAAAATTTACTGAAATTACCCTGTGTGACTTTTGCTGCTTTTGGAAAATAAAAAGTTTATTTATGCTACCGGAATATACTGGCAGAGGAGCTCTCTAAATCTTCATCTTCCTGTTTTACTGCATTTCTTTTTTCTCTTTATGGCTGTAGACCACTGAAAAGAAACAGTTCCAAAGAATTCAATATTCTTTGTTAAATCTTTCTATTAATTTTCCTGGGTTTCTCCCATAGTGATACAAAGGATAGATTTGAAAGGCTTCAGGTGTAAATCACTGTAAAGTCACAGAAAGCAAGGCTGAAGATCCCAGCAGCTTATCTAGTGTCACTGCACATTAGATCATCAAGTTAACAAGTTTCCTATCTCTGTCTGGAGTACTTAATTGGGTTTGAAAAGAACAAACTCCAAACACTCTGAAAAAGATAAAGAACTTTGAAGTTAAAGTTGGTAGAATTGTTTAATATTAGCATGACTCTGTACTATCAGAGTCCATTTTCACACCTAAATACATCTACAATAATTGAGTAATCTTTGTGCTTATCCTTCAAATTTTGCTTTGTTTACTCTGTTTTGACTCTTAGCCTCTATCCTTCCCTACAGATTTTAATTAGGAAAGAAAAAGTGATGTATGATATGCCTCAAACTGTATTTTTGGACATACTAGCAGTTTGTCACATTGTAATTCACAAGCATTTTAAGACTCACAAGTACATTTATTCCAAGGAAGTTACCTTAAAATTTTTAAATACAATAAAATCTGAGACCTAACACTTCCAAAACTCAGTCAGTTTAGATACAAAATCACATTCTTAATTTAAAAGCCTCTATTTCCCCACATGAAGGTTTATGGTGGTTTACCTGGGTGGACTGTGTTTAAATTTAAAAGACTGAATAATTTCAGAATTTTAAAATTTCCCTCTTTTCTTTACTGGCATTTTTTATAGCTTAGATAGCTTTTGTATTTAATACTATTGCCACTATTCTATGAAGGCAAAATACTCCAAAATGTATTCAGGACAAATCATTTGTGGATATAAGTAAATGCCCAGAGAGGTTGTGGAGTCTCAATCCCTGGAGATATTTAAAAACTTTTCTGTAAAGAAAATGTTGCAGTGCTTTTGGGTGCACAATAGAAAATTCATTATCATTTCCTTTTCTGATAAATGGAGAAGGTTTAGAGAGGGGTATTCATACTAACAATAGCAAAGTAGTCGACAATGGCTGGGCATGATCACATTGTCAACAAAACCTTTTTTTCATGCAGGTAACAGATTCAGTTACCCAAATACCCAGAAACAGAACGAAACTGTGAACTTTTGCAAAAATGTACAGTCTGTTGGTTGGAAAAACTGAAAATTGTTTAAATGTTTGGGGTTTTTTAAATGAAGCTTTTTTCTCCACTGCCAAAAAAGACAAATACTTTACCAGAAACAGCACAAAAATCATATTAATAATGAGAACCAAAATTAATTGCTTGACCCAAAGGCAGTTATTAGTAAGTCATTGTTTCAATATGAATTTGGCACACACTCTTCATTATTTTGATTCACTGCTAAGGAAAGATGACAACCACTATCATGACATAAGTTGCTAATTTAAGCTGAACTTCCAAGTAATACTGGAACACAGACAGGCTTCTGCTCTTTGACGATTTGGCCACCTACCCAAAAGCCACCTTATCCCCATGCACTGCATATTTCATGCCTCAAATAATATTTTCTGAACGAGAATATAATCATTTGACAATCAGAACGCACGCCAATTTCACAAGTACCTGCTTACAAGAGGATCATGACAAACTGTATCAAGATTAAAAAGTTTGTCTTAGGATTGTACCTGATTAATTTGTGAGACCACTACTGGGGAAGGAAAAACCAGAGGCACATGCACAAATATGGAACCATGCCACTTTCTTTGTAGGCATATAGAAACTTGCTGTAGACACACTCAGTGTGGAAACACCAAGATAAAACCTTGATCTTGGCAGTCCCAGGGTGCAAAATAAATTTACGCAACATTTTCCAAATGAGCAGCTCTTTTTCTCTGCTGTTTCAAAAAACAACATGCAGGACTCATATTTATATTCAGACATAGACATCTACAGCAGAGACAAAAGTAGTGATTCTTGTAATACAAGCTGGATTTCCCACACTAAAAATTATGCAGGAGCTGTAATCAGCATGAAAAACTAATTATGCACAGTATTTTGAGACAATTCCAAGTCATATGTGCCATTCCTTTAACAAGCTTCACAGGGAATAATTTGATCTGAAGAGAGTTAATTTCTTTTTATGAGCAAAAATAATTTGCAGGGAATCTGGAAAGAATTTAATAAAATCATCTGAGCTCTTCCAGCATTGAGTAATATATTCTTACAATAAACAACTATTCAATTTCAAGCAATTTCAAGCTTTCTAATTTCATTATAAACCACGTAACACTAGAAATATTTTTACAACTGTATTTATTTATTCTTCAGGTCCAGAAAATGCCAGGTGTGTTTTATTCTCTGCCTTACATCATAGACCAAATTTAACCTCAGTGTGAAGGTGATATTTCATTTGGGATAATAAAATATGTCTTTACTGAATTCCAGAACAAAATTCCACTCTTACTTCCACAGTTTCAGGTAAGTCTACATTTGCAAAATGATCACTGAATCAATACAAATCCTATGGTTCTATGTAGGATGTTACAACCATCAGCAAAACAGTAGAATTTGCATTTTCTGGACCCTATGCTGAACTAAGTTGGAAACCTTATTATTTCAAAATAAAAATCAAGAAAACAATTTGCTTTGATATCAGGCTGTGTGAGTTGGTGGCTCGGGATACAAAAGGTAGAAGTTTTCTTGTTTTGCTTCTTTCTTTTTGTTTTTTTTTGATCCAATACAAAAATATTATTCCTCAAAGAGGAATTCCTCACCTTTCTGATGATTAAGTGCTGAACTTCACACGGAAGAAATTTAAGCTAAAATGCACTACTTAAGTGACACACTATAACAAAGGTTTGCTATGGAAATTAGTTACCAGGTTTAGTTCGTGGCTTTTGGGGTCTGGCAGATGGTCTAGGTTTAGATGCAGAAGTAGTGAGTTTGGCTTCTTTAGGAGCTGAAAGAAATATACTGGATTATAAATTTATCCTTTCCACTGTATCACAAAAAAATCAAATAAGGCAATGAATGGCTACTGGGAACAAAAGCAAATGGTAAAATCAGACATGCCAAGAAGGCTTCTCAAAAATCTTCCTAAGACTTCATTACCCCAGCAAAATCCCAGTTTGTTCTTCACAGTAAAAATGAATAATTGCATTTAAATATGCAATTGTAGATTGCAATCACATCCAAATATTCCTCTCACTAAGTTAGCAAATTCATTTTTGCAAGATACCTAAGAGATAAAACAATAATGCTTTTTATCCTTTTGAATACCAGGTCAATTTTAAGCCAGCAGAAGACATATATAGACAAAATATGCAAAAATGTCCTCCATTTTTGGCACAGTAAAGGAATTACTGGCAGACAGCTGGAAAAACATGGAATCAATTAAAAAAAAAATATCTAACTGCTTCATAAGTGCAGTCATTGAATTCTGCTAATAGAATAGAAGTAGCATCATGTAAATGGTAAAAATTAAGAACAATGAGTTCTAGAAACCCCTTTTCCACCAAACATGCACGGGCTGAAACTGTAATTGGCTAATCTGTCTGTTGGTCTGACTTCAGATAAAGTATAAACTCCATTTCAGGCATAAGTCAGTAGCTTTGTACATTTTTAAAAAGCAGTGCTACAAGACTGCTTTCCAATAAAATGTTTCATAGCAATTGACACAGTGGAAAAGTGTTTGATGTTTGCAGAAAGGACAGAGCAGAGTGAGACATGAAGTGGCTGAGAGATGTTTTTCAAGCTAAAATGATATTCAGAAGGATTCACAAAACAGTGGAGTTAACACGTTAACCTAGTGCCACAGGAACCCTTCACTGGGACTTCTGGGATTAACACCCACAATACTACCTTTACACTTGGTATTTCAATTGTATTTCCAGTGAGTTTTCTGAGTAAAGGGTGTTGGTGTAGAAAAGCTCTCAGCAAAATGGAAGATAAAACTATTACTATTGAACTAGCAAAACTATATGAAAAAAACCTGGTTTCTCTTTATCCTAAGTTTAGAAAACATTTCTGAATGCTTATGTCCTAGCTCTTGTCCTCTTTCAGAGAAATGGATTAAATAAAGCAAAAGTTATGAGATGAAGTAACAGAATACAAACTGTGGCTTGGACTGCAAAGAAGAGCGGCCAACAGCTACAGAAACATGTATTACCTAGGGTTGCTTTTGGTTGTTCGAGAGTCTGAGAAGTTTTAGGGTCCAGAAGTGGTGGTTTAGGGGCTAGAAAAAAAAAATCCAAGAGTAATCGAACTGATCAGTAGATGTATCAACACAAAGCCAAAAGTGTTATCATTCCAGTAGTTCAGGGGAGTTGTTTTTCAAACAGTCTAGATAAGCCTTACTCTTGTGTGTAACACCCTACACTCCTTTTAGCTTTGTTTCCCATAAAATTGCACACTGAATGATTGTGTGAGAGACTGCTTCTAAGGTTCCTTCCCCTTATTTACGTTCTCAAGACATTTTTAATCCTGTATTTGATTCAATCAGCAAATAAACTTCTGTTATGGGAGAATAGTGAGAAAGGAGAGATGAGGAAGAAAAGAATGTAGTCTCTAATGAACACCAGAGAATCTATATGAAAGGAAACTTCTAAATGCCAAAGTTTTGCTGAAAGTCCTAAATCAGTACTTGCAGTTAATTGTAAGAGAGGTTTAAGACAGTAAAGGTAGCTCCTGCTTTTTAATGATCTGTCTGTTTATAAGACATGAGAACAAACACATTTTGGTCTCGAATAATCCACAGCGTAATACTTATTGGTCCCGTACTTGAATCACTAAAGGAGGCAAATTAATTTCCCTTAATTCCGTATCAGAAGAAAATTAGAAGAGGTCTGTTTTTTTGATCAAAAGACAGAAGATACACGACACAATGATAATGTTCCTATGGTACTAGCTAAGATGTCATCTTTGCCATCGTGTGTCTTTGTGAAAGTGGGAGATGGGGAGTGGCAAAGGGGTTTATAAAAATAATAATCATATTTATTGCTTATATGAGTGATATTAAAACACCCTTGTGCCACCCAGAAAATTTTTTTCCATTCCAGTCCTTTAAAATGTTACAACACTAGAGAACTGGTTTATATTTTTATCACTGGACCCAAATGCATAAAACCGATGAGCTTAACTCTTGTTAAGTTAATGAGAGTTAATGACCAACTTTAGAATGATGACTTAGTCAGTATGCTCATGTGTTGCATAGCTCCCGTCCTTTTTAGGAAGTTTTTGCTTAGATATTTTTAGAGAACATATCTCCCTGCACACCAGCTTATGAAAATGATGTGCACAATTACCAGGTTTCACATGTTGTACTTCTGGGATAGCAGATGGTTTCGGTTTAGAAGGAATAAGTGGTATTTCTTTTGGAGCTGAAAGAAAGAGCTCAGTTTGCAATCAAAAATTGTTTAACAAGCATTTCCCACAACAAACAGCACATGTCACAAGTTTATATCAGAGACGACTCAGTATGGAATGTCAAAGCCAGCCGATGAAATCAGATTTTGAAGTGTGGAATGGAGATGATATTGAAATGCTGTGAATTGATCAGAAATAAGATTCTGTGAGTCCAAAACAATTAAAATTTCCATTCTGAAAGCTGTGCATATCAGAGACAATCAGCACATGCGTGTGCATTGGGAGTAAAAGAAATAGAACACTAATAAAAGGATGATGGTGTTTTAAAGGGATGATGGTGTTTTATCATGCAGGAGACAAGTTTTACTTCTCTGAGACAGTCAATCCACCCAGAACCTTGTTCTCATACACAGGGATGTCAAGACCAGTCAATATAATGACGATGGAAGAACAAGACTCTCTAACCAGGAAAAAGAATGATTATGCATGTGAAATGATATGCTGGAAGGAATGCATTCATATGGGATGGAGTGCTCAAAACAAACACAGAGTTTTTCACTGGGTGAAAACAACATTACCTAATGTTACCCTTGGCCATTGAAAAGGACGGGAAGTTTTAGGTGTGAAAGATTCCAGAATGGATTCACTTGTTGCTGCTGGAAGAAATGATGACAGTCATAAGAGAGCGAAGAGCTAATGGAAGAAACTCTTCTTTCATAAGCAAAAACAATTTGTTTTTACAAGAACAACAAATATTTCACTAATGCTTGGACGTTCATCAGTTTAGTATGCATTAGGGAGAAATTCAGAACTGCACAGAACTTCAGTCGCTATAAATCAGTGCATCTGTGATGTGCAAAAGGTCTGGATGTTTATTTCCTCCTTCCTTCATTGCAACTGGTCTGGATCTCAATCACTGCCAAGTAAGATTTTAAGTAGAGCTTTTGAACATTTTAAGTTTTGGTCCAATACTTAAGGGAGATGGTACTGTGTAAATGTCAGTATTTAATGAAGAGGACATGTTGAACAAACAATTAGTCACACATTAAAACATATAAAAGTTGGAATAGAAAGCTGACAACAGATCCAGCTGTGGTTTCAGTCCAAAACCACTGAGTGTCTGTAACTGTTAACCAATTTCAAGCTGTTAAGGATGCACTAATGTTAACATTTTTAATGAGGCTACAACAATAACATAAAAACTACAGTTCACATCACAGTGTTTTCATCAGAACTGCTGTACAAATACTGTTTTCTCAATTATCTATGTGGCCTATTTTTCAAAATACTGAATCATGTGACTGTGGGCTGCTATATGCATTGTAACTGTGAGAAAACACCAAGTTCAACCATTAGCAGCAACATAAACTTGAAATCAGCTGTAAGGGGTTAATCCAAATGTGCACTGAAAATAACAGCAGTATATTCATTTCAGTTGAGTTTTAGAGCATGGCTTGAGCTACTGAATTAAGAACTAGGTAGAGATTATTGTACCTGGTCCAGCATCTGCTATTTCAGGCTTACTAGGGGCCACAGGACTTGAAAGTACAGGCTGAACACCACTGAAAACTATAAAAAAACCAAGTCACATTATCTATGATATTAATTCTACACACAGCTTTTTTTGGTCATAGAAAAACAACCAAAAAATGCGATAGGTTATACCACAGCTACTTTGCACTTCACCATAAGCACACCTTACCTCAGGAACGGAGCAGTACTGGTTTAGAGTGCGAGCTGAAGCTAGTGTTTGAAATGAGACCTAAAACTAAAGTGTTAGCCAACCAAAGCTAATATTGCTTTGGATCACATGGTCCACATAGTTTAAAGCGACCCAGAAAATACAAAGATAAAAATTTCTAACACCACAATAATAAAGATAAAGCACTTAAAAAAAATCTATAAAAACTAAAAAGCACTGCAAGTATATTTCCCTGAAAACAAAGCACCTGCCTTAGTTCTCTTCACTGCTTTTGTGTCAATATTTTTTTAGTGAATTTTAGTGTCATATAATCTGTGTACATGTACACTCATGAAAAACAAGGGTAAAATAAAGTTAAAAAAATCACAAAGCAGCAAAGAAATAGTAAGGAAGCAGCTTCCTATGCTGGCAAGGCAATCTATGGTACAAAAACATATGTTCTCTCTGAGCATATAACAATTAGGCTTGTAAGAAAACAAGTAATTTTAGAATTCTTATTAAGATTTATTCATTATTAGTAGTATTAAACCAGGTTTACTTCATGTAAGTAAATCTCAAGATAACCCTAGAAGCTTTTTGAGAAATGAATGTGAGTTCAGAAACACTACCAGGTGAGCATCTCAGCAGAAAGCAAAAGTTGTCATGTAAAAAAGGATGCTTTTAATGATCATGACTCACACCACATGATGATCAAAATATCTAGGCTTAATAAAATTTCAAAAATGGCTGTCCAACACCAAAAGGGGTTTAACTGAAAAACTAAAGATTTATTATTACCCGCAGTTGTTGTTAGCACATGAGGTGTTCTGGAAAGTGGAGGCATAGATTTTTCCAGGTCAGCTGAACTTGTAACTGTGGAAAAATGTAAATATCCCTGATATGGATTCATATTGATGCAGACAAAGCAAGGGGGGCAAAAATCAGAAAAAGAAAGATTGCTTTACATTGCTTTGCAAGATGCCAACACTACTACAATGGAGTTTCATAAATTTCCAACTTGAAAAGAAAGTAACAAAACCTCAAAGTTTTGAAGATGTCACATGCACCTAAGAGACACATCCTGACAGGAGCTGCAGTCCCCCTAAAAGCAGATTTATCAACAGGAGTCAATTGTTCTGTGCACAGGTAACATGAAAAAACCTGTGCTTTTGACTTCACCTGCACCCAGAGAAGGAGACCTACGTACTTTAAATGCATGCAAATATGAATTTGTACAACCAGGTATTTCTATTGCCAAAGCTTTGGTTGTTTCTATACAGCAAATGCCAGTATTTTGAATTATGCATTTTAACATACTATACATCATGCAATTTTTCATTTGCGGTATTTTATCTAATTGACATAATATAAATTAACACAACTTTTGTGATACATTGAAGAGACAGGGAGTGAGGCAGAAAATCTGAAACAATACTGAAATATTGACTGCCAGGTTTAGGATAATTTTCCTTCTTATCTCTTGCATATTCGTAGCATTGCAATGAACAGAAATATAATCTTGAATACCTATGACTCCAGTAATAAAAGTTTCAAGGTTAAATAGTAACATAACTTGAAGTCTTATGAATAGAGAAACTTGCATAATAATGTGTATGATATAGCTACAGAAAATCCCCCATAGTGAAATGCCCCAGTCAAAAACATATTTTTATAACTGATAATGTATCCATCTAGCTATTGGTGCTATTGGTCCTAATCTATTCAACAGATTAAAACCACACAAAATAAAAATTAATTCCTGTGGTTTAGTTTGTATTTGATCCTATACCACAAAATATCACCATGTAATTATACAGCCTAACTGACACTGCAAACAAAGTTCTGCTTCAAACACCAAGCAATCAGAGCAAACAACCTCTAACTGTAACATCCTTGATGCAAAACCAAATACTAAGAAATGGAAGTATCATAAATACAATTTACCGGTCTTTATTTTTGATATTTCTGCAGATGCAGAAGTTTGGGACAGGAAACTAATATGATTAGAGTCCAGTGAAGCTGGAAAAAGAAAAAAAAAACCAAAACAAAACATTTTTTTGGTATCATCTGAACCTATAGACTGAACAGTTTTCAACACATTACTGAGAAACTAGGGATTTCAGAAAAGAAAACATCTCAAATGAACATGCCATGGATTTGCTAACGTAAATGTGTGAAGATGCACTGGTGACGAAAATGATGAAGAAGCTGTTAGAAGAAATATGAAGAAGAGATCACATTACAAGAAAAGTGGAATTGCCACAGCCAATGCCAGAATTAAATATGGCTTTGCACGTATGGGCCCTTTCATCTCTACACTTAAGCTTTACTGCAATCTAGGCCCAAGAGAAGTAGGAGGTTGGCTAAAAGCACAACAATATCTCTTGGGACAATTCCCATCTTGCATTGCTGCCATAACTGCAAGATACATCATTACTGACAAAGGCTGCTATTGTCTCCAACTGTGAAGAAATACCCCATGATTCACCAAAAGCTGAAATGAGGTTTTGATCGTAAAACCTGAACATGGCCTCAAAAGCAGCAACAGAGCAGAGCATTCCCACTTCCAGGTGATGGCAATGGAAAGGCGTGTCCTCTTGTGCCAGCCCAGCTGGGATTTGTCTCTTGGGAACGCTGTCATATTTGAATGCATCAGGGAAAGCAAGGCCCGCTACCCACACACAGAGAAGCAGGGAAATGGAGCTGAAGGCCAGGTGCAACAACGTGGTGTCTCTGCAGGATGTCACATGCTTCCTGCAGAAAATGCTCATCAGCCATGGAAAAAGCGTGGGATCAAACAACAGAATTGCAGAACCAGTGTGGCGAGTGCTTTGTTCTCTCCATGGGAGATGACAAGGATGCCAGGTGGTTTGGGGTGGGAGGTGTGATGGGAAGTGAAAGAGATGGGAGACAGTGGGAAAAGAAGGCTGTTGCTAGTTACCCATCACAGTTTGTTGAGTTGCCAGGGAGGAAGGAGTGGTGGACTTCGGCCTTGGTCTTCGAGTAGCTAAGATCAAACACAAAAACCATCTTCAGGTCCTCAGACAGGCTGCTGTCACACACGTCACATCAAGACAGAGTTATAAAGAAGGGAACCCCATCCTGCTTGGGCCAGGCTACCATGTCACAGCATCACTCCCCATGGTGGCACAGTGCTTGCCTTTCAACTGGCATTGGCAGCCAAGCCACAAGAGGAAACCTAGAAACGGTTCCCCAGAAATGGCTGCAGAAAATTTACAGGTAGAACAATTTTTAGCAAGAAGCCATAAGGGTGCAGCCACATCACTGACCCACTTTTTGGGACACCAGCGCATCTGAACAGGCTCATCACTGCAGAGGAGAGCATTGCCAAAGTAAGCCATGAAGGAGGGAATCGCTGGCTATTTACCCATCCTTGTGGTTTCCCGTGAGGCAGACGAGGTCGATTCCAGGACTGGTCTCTCGGTTGCTACGGTCAGACACAGAAATGGTCTTGAGATCTCCACTCAGCCCTGCCACAGCAGCACAAGCAGCACCAGCTCACAGTGCCCTAAATGTCTGTACTTAGGGCCACACGTGCCCTTTCCTTGTGACTCCTTGAGTACCTTGTGACTCAAACCCACAGGCAAGTGTCTTGCTGTGGTTGCAACTAATACAATATTCCCTGAGCCTCAGTAGCTAAATGGCTCTACATCAGCAGAAAAATGCCTAAATATCCAATTCACCAAGCCACTCCTTACAGATCCTTGAAAGATGCAAAACCCACAGTAATTGCAGAGAGAACATGAGCCAAGGCTCATCTTACAATTCAAAATTCCAGACGACAAGTGCTGGGTATGTCTCCAATGCAAGTAGCTGCAAATACTAACTACTAATTATTCTAGCATGAAGGAATAAACTCCACATTGTGCTATCAATATTCAGTCATAATGTCAACCTTTCTTAAAAGTTCAAAAATTTTTGCAAATAAGTATTTTCTTACTGTTTTCACTATTCTTGTTTTTACATATAATCAAATAATGTAAGTTCTCATCATTCACATACAAGGCCTTGCGATTCCCTGTGAAATATGAAAATTCCTATTCTTCCTTACAGTTATAGTCTCTAAGCCAATGATTAACACAACACACTTATTCATCAAGCTTGAACTTCAGTTCTCATTCAAAAAGATACAAATAAGTTCTGTATGCTAAAAAATCCACATCATCAAGAGGACATAAAATTTTGTTTCTGCCATATTGGGATATTCCATTCTAGAAAGAATTTTCAAAATAACAAGTGCCCATAGAATCACATGGGAATTCTGTGACAAATTGTTTTTGTCACCAGTCCCTTCAAAACTGATTTTTCAAGTGATGAAGAAAAGCATATGTTCAGACATCATAACCATGTCATTAATATGGCAAGTGTATTAAAGTGCATTAACAAACCACAGATATTGCTCAAAGCAGGTGAAAATTATGTCAAGTGATGGCAAGCAAAAAGAACAAAATCAAACTATCTTTTTATACCCTCCACTGTTCCTTGGCTTGCAAGGTAAGGAGAAATAGATTTCAGCTCTGGTTTCTGAGAAACCAAGATGAAACGAGAGAACTGGCTTCAGAAATAGAGATGAACTTTTGTTTTTAAAGCAGTGTCAGTACAGAACTGTGTAAATAAAACCCATATTACACTCAGCTCTTTTACATAACTATTTGCATTCATTACAAGGTTATTCCACATTAAAATCAGGGTGACTTAGTTGAGTTAGTGTAGTATACAGATAGTTAATCTTCTAGTGAACTAAGCCTATAGAGCAGAAGATTAAGAAGAGTAATTGAGAAGCCTAATAATTAAGTATCTCATCATTTACACAAATGACTGACCATCTTGCTGAAAGATTTGGCATTGCCACTACCAGTAAAAAAATTGAAATGTTTGACTAGATTTTAAAATACAGTTTTTCTTATTTAAGTATTGTGAAATGATAGAAATTAGGACGGAATCATTGTTTACCCATCACTGTTCTCATGGTTTTCAGGAAAGGAAAAGACGTGGCCTCCAGAAATGGTCTCGGGAGAGCTAAGATTAGAGATGGAAACTATCTTGAGATGTTATGGCAGTCTCTCTATGCATACGAAAGCATTATTTTAATCACACCCAAATAAGTCAATATTTAAATTGTGGTTTCTTGTGTATACTCCTTCTACCAAATAAATCCTACATCAATTTATAGTCACTTGATATTACCACAAACCCCCAGCCACTAGCAAAACACTGCTCCTTTTGCACAATAATGGCAGTCATGATGCTCCAGAGCTGCCTTTTAACAGCAGTATACGACACATTCCAAAGTCCTTTCCAGGCATCAAATATTTTCCAACTAAAAATTGCAAACCAGTCAATGAATATATAGCCAGAACTTCTGCTCGCATCAAAGATACTGTGCACCTTATATTTAATCTCAAAACAATTAACTAGCTCTGATTACTGTACACTTTACCACACTTAAAAACAAGAACTTTGGGTCTAAACTAATAGATGCCTGGGGGAAAAAAAAGGAAATAATAGATTCTCTGCTGAAAAATGCATAATAAAGATAAATAAAGATTTCCATCAAGATTTGGGCAAACTGGTAGAAGAAAATGAACTTGTGCTTATTTAACCAAAATCTCTAATAGAATAGCTTGATTAATTTACAAGTTTTCATTCTGAAGAGGTATGAAGTACTTTGAACAGACAGAATCCCATATCCACACTGGAAGACAAGGATAAGCTACAAGGATAGTCACATTTACTGTCCAGTAATTAGTGAACAGATATGCCAACAACAACAGTGAATGCAAAGATCACAATAAAAATCCCCTCTCTTGTCTAAGAAAGTATTATTGAAAAAAAAAAGTTTCTCATAAAAGCATAGAGTAAATTCAAACAGCTTATCTCAGAAAATGGAATCAAAGTTTGGGAACTGTCACCACACTTGCAAGAACGCATTACAGGAAAAGTAGAAGAGTATGAATTTGATGGACCAACAGAGAGAACATTTCAAACATGGAGTTTTTGTTCTGAAAGAATTCTGTTAGCCTCCTCCAGTCATAGCAAATAAAATCCTTCAAAAATGCACCCAAAGTTTGTGGGGTAGATTGTCAGGGGGTGGATTGAAAGGGTTTCAGATATTTCTCCCTTCTCACTGTACGCACTTCTCTGTGGCACAGGGCTGTGTACTGTCCTCTCCATCTTCATTTTGTTTGCTGAAAAATGGGAATAATACGTTTCAAAAATACATTTTCTGAATGTCTGCACCTTTGCTACCACTGGTTTAAAGAAGTGTTCAATATAGCTGTTAAGATGGCAAATATAAAAGGAAGTACCTACTTAGTGTACAGGGGGATACGACAGAACATTTACAAATATCTACAGAGGTCTGCAAGAGAAGGCATGATTCAGAGTATGCCAAGAGAAGAAAAGGAGAGTTCCTCTGTTCAGCATTAAGTTTCTCCCATAGAAGAAGAAAAATATGAAAGAAGTTGGCTTGATCATTTAGGAAACATGCAGAAAACTGACAAACCTTTATCTCCATAAATAAACATTTTTTTTTTTTTTAGATATATCTAGGCTATCAAGTCTGAAGCTGTTTTAAAAAACCCCAAACCCTGAACTTGCGTTTGCAATGCTCACTGTGCTACCTTTCATCTCCCCAACAGAATTTTTGTCGCAGCTGGAGAGTCCTTCTTAATGAGAAATATGTTTGAATATGCTATGAAACTTAAGGATTTACAGCTTGAACAGCCATTAAGCTGTTTTAAAACCACAACTGAACATGGACAATAAATAGAAGATAAACCCACAAAGATAATTTCCTGCACACATCTTTCTCTGCCTCCAACATTGTAACTGACCAGGACGATGTCTTAAATACCAATAACCACAGAAATACACTTCAGTAGTAACAAAGTAAATAGAAAATAAAAAAGGGTATGACTTGAAGTAATACAGTAGCTATCTGTATCAGGATACACTGCATATAGCAGAGAAGTTAAAGTTTGGTTACAAGCCCCACAGTATGTCACAGTAAAATTCTACTACATTCAGTAGTACATAATTGGTCAGTGGCAATCATGGGTAATACTACTGATTAATACTGTAGAGGTGAACTCCAGACTTGGAAAGAAAACTGTAATCCAGTATTCTAAACATCATATATATTGCCTTAAACAAAAGTAGTACCCAATGCAGATTTTTTTTATCTTGCAGTTGTTCTTATCCCCAAAGTAAAGGAGATCAAATCAACATTTCACCAAAAGCACACTGGGAACCCTTCTGATAATTCAAGAACACTCAGTTTGCAAGAAATGCCAGTAATAGACTGAGCTGATGGTATTTCCGTGACTCCAGATACTTTAGACATGAATTGTGAAACTGTCTGTGTTTCATTAAGAGCTGCACAGAAAATCTGGATTTAAAGTGCTGAGGAATCTGACTGTTGCTGGGACAGCAAACACACAAAGCTGTGTTGTTCAGGATGATGTCACTGCAAACACAAGCAAGATACTGCACACTTCAAAGTCTTTTCTGTATTGTGTGAATAAAGAGAAAGACATGTGGCCCAATATGGTGACAAGAAGATTCAGGATCTGATGCTAGACAGAACTCCTAAGAATAGTCTTCTTCTTCTACACTTTCTGGAGTTTAAATTACACCAACAGAAAGAAGAAAGTCATACAAGTTGGTGCAAAACATCAGTCTTTTTGCACTTTTTACCAAGAATGCTTTCTAGCTCCTGATCAAGCAGTGACTGATACAAAACTGTTCTTTAACAGGCTTCCCTTTTAGACTTAGAAGAAAATGTGTTCACAGCAGAAAAAAGGCAGCAAGTGTCAACGCGATGAAAACTAAACGTAAACTACTTTTTGCTGCAAGAGAGTTTTGGCAACAACTTGAAATAGACTTTGGATGAAATTGTCATTACTGAATGGAAATTAAATATTTCTTCTTGCAGGGACACTAAACGAAACAGATTTTTGAGCATTGATAAAACTGCATTTGTTCAGTGTCTCATTTTGTAAGGTATTGGTAAGTTAGCTTATTTTATGAACTGAGAAATTGAAGAAGCCTAAAGAAAAAATACTGACAAGAAAGAACAGGAAAACTATATAGATTATTATATATTATTAGGTGTAATTAATTTAAATGTCAATAAAATACCATCATTCCACCAGTTTAATTTCACTGGGGTCTGGTATAACAGGTTTCAAGGGTGTTTGAAAGCATCAGATCTACCATAGAAGTATCTGGTCAAGATCAGTTTGTTGCAAATGTTTTCTTTAATTACAATGTTGTGCCATTTATTTAAAAATGTGTACTCAAGCAATATATAGCAATACATGTGATACTGCACATTTTTGTTTCTATTAGTCTCATGCCTATGCAGTCTCCCTTTCTCGCAGCAAAATGTCTAACTTAAATCACTGCTTTAAATATATTCAAATTAAAGTACTTAATGGTCTATTCTCCACCATTTGGATCCCTATGCGTTCATTGCTATTGGTCCTGCTGTTTCTATGGGACTTACTCAACAGTTTCAACCCTTAGAATAGTTTCACTCAGGGTCTTAAACAAAACTTATATTAGCTTTCACTCTATCCCTCTGCAGTATTGCAACTTAAAAAGAGAACTCTACTTTATGTAATAAGACATGCCTATAAACATCAAACACAGCAATACAGACTTGTAAATATACCGGGAATGTAGGCCAAAATTAGAAGAGAATATTTACTACTTCCTGCAAAATTTCCTAAATTAATCTGGTATTTGAGAGAGCAATTTACAACAGTTCTGAAGTTATTTTGAATCATATTAAACTTAACTAACAATATACCAAAGTTTTGATTGATCTCTGTGGCAATTTCTATTTAAAATCAATTTTTCAAGTATTACCAGGTACAGCTGATGGCATTTCTTGGATGCCAGATGTTTCAGATCTTGAAGTAATGTGCTGATTTTCATCAAAAGCTGAAATAAAATCTGGAGTTAAAATTAGAACTGGCTTCAGATCCACAGTATTTGGCCAGTAGCTGTTGCGCAGTTCAAGACAGTATTGATGTGAGATCAAGCAAGGTGACAGCAGCTGTAAAGATCAGCTGAGAAATGAGGTGTTACATGAACACTGAAGCTAGTGTGAAATGAAGGAAGGTCAATTTCAGTAGCTCATGTGAAGCAATCTTCTTCTCACTGGCCTCGTTTTAAAGTACTCATTCTTTGAAAGAAAACTGCAGCTACCAGAAGAAACCTAGAGGCAACATAAGCTAGCAGAGGTCTTTTTGTGGATTCTTATTCAGTCAGTGGGGGGAATTACTTTCCAGCTTAGATTGCACAGAAATGGCTGAGTTGAGCAGGGGTGGGGGTGGAGGGTGGGGAGAAAGCTTAGCATCAAGCAGTCTTCAAAGCAACATGTCTGAATGAACATTGGCACTCTCCACAGCTGCTGGATGGGATGGCAAGGGATGGAAAAGCTCATGGAATTATATGCTATTTACCCATCACGCTCCCTCTGGTTTCCACGAAGGGATGAGAAGTGATTTTCAGGCCTGATCCCCGGGTAGCTAAGATCAAATATGAGAATAGTCTTGAAACAATAAGTGAAATCAGCCTTTAGATAAGGTGATCTTCAGCCCTTACCAGGTCCAAGGGATATAAATTTATTTTAGATTTTTTGTATACACACTTCTAATTGATATTTGTGGTAGCCTGCTCCATTTTTGTCTCACGGGGTAATTTTTTTTTTGGATACACAACATCTAATTTTAGGCATTAACTACAAGGCCAGCTGTCTGCATCTGATTTTAAAATTCTATCCAATAGCAACAGCTGACAGCAAAACCCTTCTCCCTACACTTCAGTTTGGATGTGCCAGATAAGTCTTTTAGATAAGGAGTTGCAAATGCCCAATATTATTTTGATACAGCATGCACACAATTTTCACACAGGTGGTATCAAAACTTTTTCCAACAAATTCATATTTTGGCCAAGAATCAGATTTTCCCTGCAACTGCCGTAAAGCTGCTTCAACAGAAACAGGATTATTGAGACAGACCATCCGTCTCCAGAAAATGGCTTAAAAATAGTTTTATGTTTTTCTGACAATACATTAATGAAAACACAAATGCAAAAAAAAAAAAAAAATTGGATTCTATCAGCCCCTAAGACCATCATTTCCATTAGAGAAATTATGCAGCCTAGACCAGGAAAGAAACATTTCTGTGAGGGGTATTATATGAAAAAATGAAGCGTAGGTGCTCTTAATGTTAAGAACATTCACGATTTAAGAAAGTGTAAGGCCAAGTAATAAGTAACCTAAGTAGCCCAGTTCTTTAAATCAAGAGAGAAGGCTGTGGTAATTTGGGGAGAACAATGCTGCAGACAACAGCAAAGTCATGCCTGGTAAACTGCTAAAATGTTTCTGTCTAATGAAGATAGAAATGACCTTGTATAGAGTTCTCAGCTTCAAAAGAAAACAAAAATCTTGTGTTCATGCAGAGGCAAGATAACTGTCAGCACCGCCCACTGAGTATTAGCTCAGCTGTATCATGTTTGTGTTCAGTGTGAATTCTGCAACAGATAAAAGCTTCTCTTAAATTTATCTGTGATGAGAAGCTAAAAGAACACTGATCAAACCTTAACAAAATAAGACTAGAGAAACCATGAATAGTGTATGTATGTTGTAATAAGCTAATTTTCAGAAGACAAACTATGTTAATGCTCATTAACCCAATTCCATCTGATTGGTCCCCAGAAAGAAAGTGATGTTTGATATACTGATGTAATAAAATATCTCTTGCTTAAATCATGCTAGCATGAACAGAACCATTGATGAAAACATCACAGCAACCTTCTACTATTTTTTTATGACTATATTCTGGGAAAAATATCATGGTCAAATACAAATGCATAAATTGTGCTTAAAAACCTATATTCTTCATGAATACATGGAGGGAAATAATAAATTATTAGCAGAAGTAACTGTAAAAATAACTTTTAGCACCAAAATGCTGTACTGCAGCAGCCTTTTGACTATTAGAGACTACTTAAAAAGCTATAACAGGAAACCAAAGTCCAATCAATGAATGTCTTCAAAAGGTGTCTACTAGGTAAAGAAAAGCATTCCCCCTGCAAAAGAAAACTGTTTTGCTAATAACCCAAAATTCATCAAACCCAAGAGTTCCCTCTTGAGTGCTAAATTCTGCTCCACTGACCACATCAGAACCCTTCAGTAATACAATACTAGCCTGAAAGAGCCAGGTGGTATCAGGATCACTTACTTGAGGCTAGAACTGCTAATTATACACTGGTAATTATTACAAATAACATGAAGCCATAATGAACAAATGAAAGACCACTGGAGGGAACATTAAAAATACAGGACATATTACAGACATCTGAATTGTACCACCTAAATATAAAGAAAAATCAAGGATAGATAATAAAATAAATGTCATTTACCAGTCTCTCGCTCTGACATTTTTGCAGATGTAGAAGTTTGGGGAGTAGAAGTGACATGAGGAAAGTCAAGTGGGGCTGGAAAAAAATGGTGGCTTATTATTTAAAAAATACATGAACCATGACACCATGGCATCACCTGCAACCATGGACTCAATGGTTTAAATTGCAAACAATAAAGAACTGGAAAAAAAAATGCATTTTGCAAAATTAGCAGAATTTTAAAAAGAAAGAGGTTAATGTGCAAAGATGTGTAAAACCACACAAATATAATGCAAAAAATTAAACAGAATGATACAAGGAATATGGAAAAAAATTCCCATGTGGTTAGAAGGAATGCAAGATTGAAAAAGTACAAGACCACTGGCCAAGAGAAGTCAAGGAGAAAGCAAATTTATGAGATGAAGATACTGGAAAAAATCCAATTTAAAAATTTGGCAAAAATAAAAGAACATAAAAAGTGATTCAGACAACATCACCAGGCAGGGAATCAGAAAAGAATATCCTCAGCCCAGCCAAATTTATATGATTTGTTATAATTACAAGTATCTGATTTCTCCACATTAAAACCAAGAAAGCTCAGAAAATTAATTTAAGTAATGCAAGGTAGGGAATGTAAATTCCCTGGAAAAGATTCCCAAGTGAGTGAAATATCTCAGTTGATATGAAAGCAAGACTGCTCCAGACGAAAGTGCCAAGTCACTTAATACTGTTCATTACATTTTTAACTTGCACTCAGCTTCAGATATTAGTCTCACCAGCCTGCTCACATAATACTTTGTTGCTCCATGGGCCACAAAATACTACAGGGACACAGGACTGGTCTTGCACACCTGCCAGTGTGAAAGAAGCTGTTGCCACAAGCATCTCCACCACTGTCGCCAAGTGCCATAGCCAATGCCTGAATTAACTATGGTTTGCATGTATGGCCACATTTATACCTACACTTAAGTTTTACCCCAGTATAGGCCAGATAAGTAACAGGTTGGCTAAAAGCACAACAGTATCTCTTGGGACGACTGCTGCCTTGCACAGTTGTCAAATCTGTAAGAAATATCATTACTGCCAGAGGCTGCCGGTGTCTCACACTGCGAAGAAACATCCTGTTATTAACCAAAAGCTGAAATGAGGTATTGATTTTGAAAAACCTAACACAGCCTCAAAAGCAGCAACAGAGCAGAGCATTCCCACTTCCAGGTGATGGCAATGGAAAGGCGTGTCCTCTTGTGCCAGCCCAGCTGGGATTTGTCTCTTAGGAACGCTGTCATATTTGAATGCATCAGGGAAAGCAAGGCCCGCTACCCACACACAAAGAAGCAGGGAAATGGAGCTGAAGGCCAGGTGCAACAACGTGGTGTCTCTGCAGGATGTCACATGCTTCCTGCAGAAAATGCTCATCAGCCATGGAAAAAGCGTGGGATCAAACAACAGAATTGCAGAACCAGTGTGGCGAGTGCTTTGTTCTCTCCATGGGAGATGACAAGGATGCCAGGTGGTTTGGGGTGGGAGGTGTGATGGGAAGTGAAAGAGATGGGAGACAGTGGGAAAAGAAGGCTGTTGCTAGTTACCCATCACGGTTTGTTGAGTTGCCAGGGAGGAAGGAGTGGTGGACTTCGGCCTTGGTCTTCGAGTAGCTAAGATCAAACACAAAAACCATCTTCAGGTCCTCAGACAGGCTGCTGTCACACACGTCACATCAAGACAGAGTTATAAAGAAGGGAACCCCATCCTGCTTGGGCCAGGCTACCATGTCACAGCATCACTCCCCATGGTGGCACAGTGCTTGCCTTTCAACTGGCATTGGCAGCCAAGCCACAAGAGGAAACCTAGAAACGGTTCCCCAGAAATGGCTGCAGAAAATTTACAGGTAGAACAATTTTTAGCAAGAAGCCATAAGGGTGCAGCCACATCACTGACCCACTTTTTGGGACACCAGAGCATCTGAACAGGCTCATCACTGCAGAGGAGAGCATTGCCAAAGTAAGCCATGAAGGAGGGAATCGCTGGCTATTTACCCATCCTTGTGGTTTCCCGTGAGGCAGACGAGGTCGATTCCAGGACTGGTCTCTCGGTTGCTACGGTCAGACACAGAAATGGTCTTGAGATCTCCACTCAGCCCTGCCACAGCAGCACAAGCAGCACCAGCTCACAGTGCCCTAAATGTCTGTACTTAGGGCCACACGTGCCCTTTCCTTATGACTCCTTGAGTACCTTGTGACTCAAACCCACAGGCAAGTGTCTTGCTGTGGTTGCAACTAATACAATATTCCCTGAGCCTCAGTAGCTAAATGGTTCTACATCAGCAGAAAAATGCCTAAATATCCAATTCACCAAGCCACTCCTTACAGTTCCTTGACAGATGCTAACAGTTTTTGCAGAGGTAATATGGTGTGGTGGTGCACCTCACCCCCCCTGCCCCACCCTTTCCATGTAAGTGAAAATCAGAGTAGTGGTATTTCACCACTATACCACCACAGCGGTATTTTTTGAGCAATCTCTAACACACTAATTCGGGACAATTGGCAACTAAGAATCACATCTATGCATTTAGAATTCAAGATCTGATCTCACTTTATCCTACAGTCAATGAAATCCTTCATTCTGTGGCTCAGAAATAACTGTCCCTGACAGTAATAAAGCACAGCGTAGAGGATTTCTCTCTCTGTAGAGAAATGCTAGCAAACAAGTGAAAAAAGGAAATTTTCCACAGAACTCTAGCACATCTTACAACTTAAACTCCTACAACTCAACATCTGTTTGTACACTGAAGAACAAGTACCTTTACTGAAGTGATCTCCTCATACCCTGTTATCCTAATTTTGCACAGGGAGAATGCACAACCTAATACACAAACCAGTGTCAAATCTAGTCTATGTGTTCTCACTAGCACTGTGCATCTCTGCCCATTGCTTTGTGCTTGGCTTCAGGTTTAAGGCAGGCAAGACTTGTGAGAGTTTACAAACATGCACGTGGATGAAGTTATGGCAATAAGGAAATGGTGCTGAGTGATTCCTCTGGGATATTTTGATATTCCCGATCTTTGGAAGTGGAAACCCTTCTGTTCAGGTCCCTTCGACTTAATCCTTTTCTAGCAACATTCAATGACTCACTAACCAAAGTGTTTTTATCTGCTTAAGAACAGCAGATAAATCTTTTTTCTGCCTGTGGAGGTGCTTTTCCAATGTGCAAAAGGAACAAATTTGACATGTTAACGCTTACTTAACCATTCCTGACAATGGGCCTCCGTATCTATCTATCTATCTATCTATCTATCTATCTATCTATCCATCTATCCATCTATCCATCTATCCAATCCTCCACAAGAAAACCTGGACAAGCTAATTGTTTACCAACATAAAAAAAATTAATCTTGTCATTGCAATATTTCATTCCAAATCTCTGAAATGTTGCAGTAGATGCAGCTACTTTCTGTCTCTCCAGCTTTACACAGAGCAAGTCAGAATAAACCCTCTATTTAGCAAAGCATTGCTGTGTCTTTTTAGAGACTGCCTAGATGTGAGGAGAACTAAAAAGACAGATATCATTACCAGCTGAGATTGGTGGCATTTCTGGCATGCCAGATGTTGTGAATCTTGAAGAAGGAGGCTTCCTTTCACCTAAATCTGGAAAGATAATCTTGTGTTAAAAGGCTTAACTGCCTCAGAGCTACCTGGATAGCTCAGGAGTTAGCAAACAGATGTTGCATCGTTAAAATGGAAGCACAGGGGAAATTGCAAGTCAGCTGGGCATTACTCTGTCTCATGGACTGTTAGGCTGGTGTGGAAGTCGATGTGGAAACCAGGTGACCTAACTATTCATACTAATGAGCATTCTTATTATTACTTAATAATCTTAGCACATAATGCACGGCAGATAGTAAGAGAACACCTTGGGATCCAGAGAGTAGTCAGTGGGCCAGCCTTTTCACGGAAACATTACACAGAAATATGTGTAAGTTTTTTATTCCCTCTCACAATAAAGTTCTCTCAGCACAGGAAAAAAAACCCCAAAACTGAGAAAGGCAGGTCCACAGCTGGGAAGCTTAATAATGAGAAAACCAAACACAACCAACTAAAGGGAACTCTCCTCTTTGCCCCTGATCCTCCATCTACAAAGATGAATGATGAGTGCAGACGAGCATCTAATTAGCAACAGCAATAAGTGGTATGAACTACTGAGATGGTGATAACTAAAGCAATGCAAAACTTCCAAAAATAGCAGCAAGGTTAAAAAAACCCCACAAAATCTTTGAAACTATAATAAAGTTAACTTATCAATTTTGCCCCATGCTATTTCTAACAACTGAAGCTCTGTAGTAATAATAGGCATGGATACTTCCAAATCAGTAGTATCTCTAGCTGCAGTAAAAAAAACACCCCAAAACCAAAACTCCTGAGAAATAATTTCATGTGAGTAAATTAAGAAGGAACATTTGGTGGAGAGAAATTTGAAATTTTATTTTCTACTGCTCTGCAAAGCATTTTTTTTTTTTACTTATTTATTTAAAAATGAACCTCCTTTAGCTATTTCAAATACCATCACTAATTACTTAGCTGAAGATGTTATTCTAGTTTTCCCGTGTGTGCAAATATTCACAAAGAGTTTTACATGCACATTATGCAAAAATAGCACCTTGAAGAAATAGCTCTACAACTTAAACCTTATCTATCCATGAAGTCAAAAATTCTTCATAAAATTTTGGGAAAAATGTGTTTTCAAGAGATTAAAGTATTTTGGCACCACTTCATTAAGTCACTTAGCTCTATGCAGCATCTCAATTTCAGCCAACTTTTTTTCAGTCAGGTTTAGTCCCAGGTATCCTATGTAAAAGAAGGAACTTATCTGATTTAAAATCATTGCCTGGGAGTGGGATGCTTTGTAGAATAATGCAGTAAACCTGAACTATACTGGGATGCCAAGAACCAGTAGGTTATTCAGCAGAGAATTTAACACAGTCCTGCTGCATTGGTCAGAGAAGATGTGGGCAATGAACTGCTTTCCTTTCCCCTCCATCTCCTCCTACCCCTTCACCATTGTCCTCACCTCTCAACTTCATCATGCTCAACCAATGCTTAAAAAACTTGAGCATCCTCTCCTACCTAAGGCTACAGGAAAAACAATCTATTCCCAAAGCTGTAACTCAAAGTAGAGTTAGTTGGAAAGGCCTGGCCTTAGCTGTGTTGACTTTCTTATTTAAAGACAATACATAGGAAAAAATCACAGCAAACTGTATATGAACATTGAAAAACTGGCAGGAAGAAGGAAACAAAAAAAATCTTATCACTAGAAAGTATGATATTTTACTTGACTGGAGCAGCCTTAAGCCTTGCAAAATTTGAATCTTTTCCCGACACACCTCTTTGATCAATACTGCATTATTCTGTAAGCTAGTTGTGGACTTGCTTTAGACTTGTGCTCTGCCTGATCACAGGAATGAGGATGTTGATACAGGAGTTGAAAAAATAAGATGCAGGGCAACACCCAAGGCAAGAAGTATGCAACAGCTGTCTGAAATCATCAGCATCAACATGGAAGCAGCAACAAACTTTTCAGCACCAACCAATCAAAGGTTATGCTTGCGAAAGAATATTACTAGAATTTACCAGTGCCTGGTATATCTGAAGATGTAAAAGTTTGGGCAGTAGAAATAACAGGAAAAGAGTCATATGAAACTGGAAAATAAAAGCAAAAATAATGCTGTGTGGTTTTGAAGTGACAAGAAACATTCTGCAACAGCATCGTATTCCTTCATAAGCTGACAAAACTTTTGCATAATATTTAACATGTTATGTTCCACAGAAAGGTACAGTCTGAAATGTACAATAACTGATTAAGTGTGACTTCAAAATGATTCCCAAAACCATGCATTAATACCTAATGCAATTAATGACCAAATTGTTATCAGACTCACACAAAAAGAAGGTGAAATATAGAGTTTAAAAGAGGAAACACAAGGCTATTCAAAATAGGAAAAAAATTACGGATAAAAAGTAGCAAACTGTTATTCATGGAATTTTTTTCTAGGATCAGGAAGGAGGATATCCTGGTGCTGAAACTGGAGAAGGAAAAAGGATGACAAAACAGGAACTGGACCAAATGAAACATAAAAACTGTCTTTTGTCAGACATGTGAAGAGCTGACTACTGCTGTAATCAATCTCCCCCTCAGTAATGGATTTCCCTCAATGTTAATTTATTCCAAAATCATATGCATCAGGCATTACACTATTGGCATGCTAATGAAATGAAATCTTTCCAACTGGCTCTCATCTTATTCTTTTTTCCCTTCTTTTGGAAAACTGTCAGTTGCCCCAAGCAAATAACATCTATAAAATAAGAGAAACACATAATAGAAATTTTGTAAGGACCAACTAGAAAGCATCTGAATCTTCAGTGGTATGTTTTTATGGTGCCATTTTAGAAATCTGGGCAGAATTATGTCTATGTTTATACAGAAAGGTTAAAAGAAGAGCGACGGTTTCAAAATATGTTGGAAATTCTTCAGTTTCCATTCATCTCTTACAACTCAGAATCCTTCAGCAAATCAGGATATTCTACTTATGAAACTCAGGTGTGGACAGTCCTATTTAAATTTGGTATTTACAGTAAGTCCAATTTAATTTTAAAACTAAGAATTACATGCTGTTGCCAAACATGGAAAAACGCCCTGAACTACTCGTTTAGTATTTCATATAAAATGTCACAAAGAGATCTGATACTTGATGCAGGGCTTTCATACCTACAGTTGTTCTTTATTTATCTCAAATTGAACAAACTATTTAATGAGAGGCACTGTCTCCTCCACTGTTGGGAGGATTAACCTCATGAGAAACCGTTACCGGATTGGGTTGGTTGCACTTCTCTGGTACCAGATGGTTTGGATCCTGAAGAAACAGTCTGTTTTTCCTCAAAAGCTGAAAAAAGAACCTAAGTTTAAAATGCTGAGAGAGCTGTGACTTGATGGATTAGCATCAAATAGCTGAGTGAAGGCTGTGCAGCTCCAGACGATGCTAATGCAAAGCTGAGCAAGATGGCAGATGGCCTAAAGGGAGATGTGAGACAACAGCCGTGACAAGGGGAGGTGATGGCTGCAAACAGACGTTTCTGGCCTTGAAATGCAAGTTCCACATGCTTGAAAGATCTCTTACCAGCAAGGTATTCTCTCTTATTAAATTTTCTGGGTAAGAGCTGCAGCTAAACTGGAAGAAGTAAGGTAACAACGAGACATGACAACACTGTGTTTAGGCAGTTTTTAAACTGAGAGTAAATACATTTTTCAGGTGGTTACGCAGACACAAGAATGGTGAATAAGCAGCTCTCTGTGAGTGTTGGTAGCCAAGAGTAACCTTTACAGATCTACATGATGCTAAGATAATGGAAAAAAAAATCATTGAACTAATCTGCTAATTACCCATTTCCATCTCTCTCGTTTCTGCAGAAGATACGGATTTCAAGGCTGGCCTCTGAGTAGCTAAGAGCAAACATGAAATAAAATTTTATCATTCCAAGACAGACTCTCTCCTTGCAAGTGATACAAAATCTAATTTCAACTGTAACTAGCAAGTTTTTATTTGGTTTGAATGTCTCTTCATTCCATTCATATTTGGGCATGTCTTATCTAATCAAGCTGAATCATTATTACTTAAGAGATTTTATTCACAGCGAGGCAGCTACAACTGAAACACAACTAATTTGATACTCATACCACTTGCAGGTGTCCATAAACTGGTCACTATTACATTATGTATAACAGTTTTTAAAGGAGTTGCAATGGGAAAATGTAAGAAAAGAGTAGTACAATGAAATCAGTGAAATAATTGTGAAAGTTAGTAAACAACACCTACTATCTGTTATCTGTAATGAGGATTATTACCAAGACCTTCTGGTTTGTTCACTTTGAAGTATGGATAACCTGAGGTGTACTTTAATGAAAATGGAGTCAAGATGGAATTGGGCATTCTTACCTAAAAGCCATCATGAACAAGCTTCCACCATGTGCAGGTTTTGCACTACTGTCCTGCTACAGATCCTACCCAACAGTGTGTACTGGTCAGTAACCATTTTACTTTCTGTTAAAAGCCTCATTCAAATAATTAGGTGTAGTGTTCATTTCTAGTATAGGCAATATGAATACATGCCAAAAAGTGAACAGCCTTTTTTTCATACATTAGATCTGCTTTCCCATTTACTTTCAATCCATCTTTTCACATTAACAATTTGGATCTCAGGTGACTATCCTGATATAGTTGGACTCAGCAGCTGGATCAGATGATCATTGCAATGCAAATCATTCCCTTGCAAATGGAACCATTCTATTCTATATTTATAGAGAAGAAAATACTCCCAACAAAATACATACGATTCACAGCTTTTGGCACAAGCCTCCATTGATCCATTTACATCCAGTAAGAACTATAAGGGATCTCCCAAAGGCATCAGAACATTGAAGGCATGTTAAGAAAGCTATCTTTCCAGAAACATTTGAATTCAAAATATACTGACCACACACGAAGTTTACAAAACAAAGGAGAGATCTCCCTCTAGCACAATCAAGATAGAAAAATAAAGAAGAACATTCTTCAGGGGAACTAGGGCAGAATACAAGTCAGGCGCAGCTGAACTTCATAAATTAAATTTTGCTTGCTTTGCTGATTTTATGACAGCAGGTGATCAAGGCATGCAGAGGCACAGTGCAGAGAAATCTCCTCTGTATAACCACCCCCTGACTCTCACAGAATATCTTTGACTTCAGCAGTGACTTCATGGGGAGCACAGATGCTCCAGCTGACCCAATGACTTGACCTAGCCTCACATAATGAAATCCCACTTTTGCCAAGTGAAACTATTCAGAGAGAATGCAAGACATGAGAACAAAACCAGAATAAATACTAGAATGAAATACTTATTTTTTCCTCAAGTGTTGCTATTATTCCACCTTTACCACTGAGACTAACACAGGATTTTTTTTCAGAAAGAAAGAATATTTCACATCCCTAATAATTTCCAGTTTTTCAGCTACATTTATAGCAAATAGGTTCTTAAATCATCATGTCTCTCTCTTTCCAATGCTGCCTCTAACTGGATTTAACCAAATGTCTTTCACTACAGTGAAAACAAATGTCTCTCCCCATCCCCTCAAACACATCTGGAGAAGAGCTGTCAAAAAAATCTATCAAATTAAGAAGAAATTGTGAAGATTATTTTAATGTACTTGAGAATCTTCTTCAAATATGCATTTCATTAACTAAGAGGTGTTCCTGGAAGTTATTTTAAAATTTGGCAGACTACATTAAGCAAAAGTATGCTGTCTAAATAAGCCAGCACTACTCTATGATAACTTCCTGACTAATGCTTAACAAAATATAAATGAACCTGATTCAAGGGCCCTCCAGGTAACTAGAGTAATAGCTGTTAATACAGAAAGCAGCAACAAGCAATAGTTTTGGTAGAATGAGCTATTTATGACTAACACAAACCCAGAGAAAATACAGGCCTGTTATGAAATCAGAGGTCTTGGGAAAGGGAGACACAGGGTACGACGTAGAGGAGAGGAGGCACGAGATGGTAAGAGATGGGGTCTAGGCTTGGCACTGGACACCACCTGCCACAAACAGCTCAACAATGTCATTTGCAAAAACTGCACACTTGGAGCTGGACAAAATTGAGTTTAGAGTAACAAAAAGGACACAGAAATAATACCTAACATACACAAATGGCACCCTATGGGGTGAATTTACATCTGAGATGTCTGCCAGCAGAAGAGAGTAAGAAAGAAGGGAGGAGGAAGAAACCATCCACACAAACATCATATTCTTCCCACTCCACTTGCTCATAACTTGCTGACACATCCCCACTCATCACCAACACAAGCATCAAAGCATTAGCTTAGGGCCCAGTTGTGTAATGAAAGGGTGTACAAAGCACCACAAAAAAGGTAGAATATAAGGAGTTTGTGTGTTACTGTTTCAGTTATATTATTTCTCTTATTGGGACAAGTTTTGTGAAGACAATTTTTCACTAAAGTTTACTCATATTTACAAAGAAAGTAATTACCAAGTTCTGTCAATGGACTTTTTGGAGCATCAGGGATTCTGGATCCAGAAGGAAGTAACTGTATTTCATTAGAAGCTATGATAAAAAAATAACCAAAATTTTACTTGATTAAGAATACTACAGGGCACAACATATATTTATATTTGGCTTATGGACCACTCACTGCTGAAAACAATGATATTTAATCAAAAAGAAAAAGTAGCTCCAACTTAGAAAAAAACCCACACATAAATTGTCACGTAAAAAGGTATGCATTCTTTTTTCCCTAGCTGTTAAACAAAGATCTCTAAATCATGGGAATCTGACAGTGAACATCTATCAGTAACTATGAGCAGCTAGTTTAAAATTAATCAATGATCCATCTTGATTAATTTTCATATTTCAATCTTTGAAACATAGCAGAACCAAGGAAAGTTGAGTATGGTTAAAAAAACCTGATTAAAAGTTAAAATGAAATAGATTGACTGATGGTTTAGCTTCAGTAAATTCCGGAAATCTGCTGTCAAATGCAAATGAAAAAAGAAAAAAGTGAGAGTGAGATATTAATGTGCATAAATAGGATTGTATAAAATACATTTCTTGAGAAGCATTGGTAGTCCTCTTCATGGGAAGATCTGCATTTTAGTCTGCAAACATTTCTGGTCCTTCCCTTTATCATACATATCCTGTATGCAGGCTGGCTCTGCTTTAGAAAAATCCAAGCAATGTTTTAAAAAAAATAGAATTAAATACAAACTCAAGTTTAGATTTGTCTTCATAATTTTGCATGGCTCAGGGAAGAAAGTACAAGCAATAAAATCAACATTAGAGAATTTAGAATTCTGAATACCAGAACTAAATAGGTGTTACACCAAATCACAAAACTAACCATACAACGCTGAGACAAAAGATGAAAAAAATCAGTAGAACTTCTCTTTCCTTCAAGGCAAATAAAATTATATCACATCACATGCAATATAAAATTGTTCTTATTCATATCTGTTGGTTACCTAAATGAACCTGTAATCAGAAGAGAATCAAGGAGGTAATTATTTCAATTCTATCACGGAGATCAGTTTTACAGAGAGAAATTTTATGTTATGTCAACCATGCACATCACATAGACAGAAAGCATTAATTTGAAAAATCGAATTGAATCATGCAGACAAATCTGTGAAAGCCACAGTTCATCCAGAGCTAGGTGCATCCTTCTTTACAATTCATTCCAGCATTAGTCACGGCAACCACAAAAGGAACCAGAATATTTTAATCAGGACTTCCTTTGGAGCCAACACAAAGAGGATGCAGCAAGAAGTAGAAAAATTCTGCTGGAGATAGAAAAGCACTTAATGTAGAAAGAATGTAAAAAGAGAAAAATTAGTTACCGAGTATGGTTTGAGTTTGCACCAGTTTGGGTTTAGGTGTTGATTTAAATTCTTCAGGTTCATGTGTTTTCTCAGCCTGAGCTAGAAGAAAGAAGCTTAATGTAATTTAAAATCCCTCTGAACTTTTCTTTATCTACTGCCCAAAGCCTGCTGATTTTCTTATCACCATTTCATCATGTCACATGATTAGAATGATTTCTACAGCAGCTCAACTCCATCATGATTAGTATTTACTTTTGTTTTCAGATGTGAAATCTATATGATGTTTTGGATTTATTTTGCTGCAGTTTTATATTATAAAAGAAAATACAAGTCATGAAGAGCAAAGTTAAGGTCAGAAACTCACACTGTACTTCTGTTACAACCTCTTAAATTCATTATGTAAAATTGTGTAAAATGCATTTTACACAAGATCCATTACATCACAAAGTGCATTTACAAGTATTTTCCCTGTTACTCTGAATGGTTTTTAATCCTTCTAATATAAAAATTTTCAGGAACATAAAAAATACTCACCTGTAATACCTCAGCTCTTTCATTTTTCTAGTAATTATAGAATAGATTTTGATTTCCATTCATTCTTCTAATTCTGTATTTTCAGAGTAATACATGGGCAGTTTATTAAAAAGCCATTAAATGTATCTAAACTTAATTGCTGGCCATATTTTAATATACGACCGTATAACTATCCTCTGCCATCTGTTTCACGTAACAATTAATGCCAGCGATAAGTAAGTCAAGGTCACTTCTTTCCTCTGCTTCTTGCTGGAGACCCCAGAGGTGTTTATACAGAATTGATCATCTAAGATTGTAAAATGACAAAGCTTATGCATACGGAACACAGAATGGTAAGGTCTCAGCCTTGAATGTCACAAGAGCATTAATTCCCTCCACAGAGCAAACTGCACAGTATTTAGCACACGTTGCTATTTGGAAGAGATCGTTAATATTGGTGGTTGGCATCAATATAGCACTAAGTTTTAATATTAATTTAATAAAAGATCACTTTCTTTTTGAGACGCAATAGAAGAGAGTTTGGTTTTTCCTGCATGCTCTCCAAGCTTTTTCCACAATCTACTGAACATGCTTCAAGCAAGAACTGATCATGGAGGTTTATAAGCTTCTTCTTTCATTTAGTGGAAAAAAGGATGCTGTTTCCCACATTCTAAATAGTGGGATTTAGATGCTATTACAGTTACAACAATTACACTATTTTCTAGTTTGGAGTATGGTGCTTTCAGTGCCACACGTTCTTGAATCTCTACAGATGCTGCCTTGTTAGGGTTCAATTCAGCTTGTAAATCAGTTACAGTGCTGTTACTGTCAGTGCAAGGAGGATTTCATTGTCCAGAGAAGGTTGAGCAATTTCTCCCTATGAAACTTGCGGGAGAAAATTCAGTCATAAGAAACACTGAGGCAACAACTATCAAACCTGTACCTCAGAAGCACTTCAAAAGCTAATATTTCTTATTTGTGAGGTGCAATAATGAAAAAAACCCCCAAACAATTCCACACCAAATGCAAATACAGAATTCATGATGTTTGGATTTTTTTTTAAAAGGTCAGAGGGTTTATACTCAAATGAAATGTGCCTTGTCAGCTAAATTAGCTGAGCAAGCTGAATAAGATAAAGCATGCCTAGAACTGGAACAAAAGAAACCAAGCTCTCAGTTTTGCACGAAATATTGTAGGGATGACATGAAACTGAGGCAGACATTTTTGTTAAAAAAAGATACAGGAAGAAGAAAGTTTAGGCTCTGAAAGCTAAATTAGAGAAAAGAGAAATGCCTCTGACTATTCCAGGGTACCAGGTAAATTAGGCCTATTGTAGTGGTTCAAGGCTACAAAGTAGAGCATTAACACAGCCAAGTTACTTTACTATCCCCACGTGGAACACAGCAAGAATGCACTCAGACAACATTTCTTAAACTATGGTTCCTCTAATTTCCCTTGACCTTCTTTTCATCTACAACTGGAATTAAGATATTCTGATGAAAACATTAATCTCATTCCTGATATACCATGTGAGCACAAGGGGAACACTTCAGGGGCCGGAAGGAGGACAGAAGGAAGAGAACTTGGGCGACATGGCTACAAAGGAGTTATTTCAACTGAACATTAACCCTAGCTAATGAATTCAGAGCCAGCACTTTTCACACTTTTCTTTTCAAGTCTATTCTGTATTTCACTAATCTAATTCACTAAATTGTAGTATAACCCCTTACATAAAGAAATAACTAGCTTCTTTTTTCTTTTTTCTTTTTTTTTTTTTTAAAGCAACTAGTGCTTTCATGTCTCAGACTAATGTGCTCATATTTCTAAGTGTTGGTGGGCTCTAATTTCCCTGTGAAATTAACAGAAAGACCCATTTAGAGGAGAAAAAGTTGTAGCGGTAGTCTGAGGTATATTAGACAACAATTCAAAGATTGAGGAAAGCAGTACAGATTTGTGTTGTTGTGTCAAGACTAAATTAATCCTGAGTGGAAAATACTGTAACAAGCCTGGCAAAAACAAAGAATGAAAGAGTTTACTAACAAGTCTTTCCATGGAAATGCATGCCAAGGGAGGGAAGGATTGAAATTAAGAAAATGATGGGATGCCTGGTGGACAAATACATGAACAAAAGTTACTAAACTGTGTCACATCCCAAACCACACCCTTTGGTAAAGAGCCAGTGGAATACTAGGGCAGCCCAGCTCACAGAGCCTTTCAGATAGACTGCTTGCTGAAATACTTGGAGCTCCTTTCTTCTCTTCTAGCATGGCTGATGACACAATAGCTGCTGCAGCACAGAGCTTCTTTTAAATCAATGTTCTGTTGCCAGTCTGGCACTAGTCCTTAAACCTTCCCCAGCAAATAATTATTATGTGTTACTCAAAGAATCCAGTATGATTTTTCAAATAGCAACGTCTGAATGAAATACAGTGAAGTAGATCCTATTGCTAAGCTCAATTAATTATGCCTATATATTAAACTGTCTCCTAAATGCAACCCTTGCAAAAGGTTGGTGCTGAGATCTCTCACTTAAGTTACTCATAAAAGTCTGGCTAAAATCCTTAAGTATTCAAGTTATTTTTCCATATGCCATAGCAAGACAGAATTACACTAAAAGAATATTTTCCTTCTAAAGGATTCACTTTCACTTCCCTGTTTCCTGACTTCCTTTTTTTTTCTCTGAAAGACTGCAACCATAATGGATACATTTTTTAATGTAAATAGAGTGACATACTCTTACTTTAACATGAGGCACTGGTGCTGAGATCAACAAATATCTGAAAGGAATGGTCACCACCTTTTTTTTTTTTTTTTTTTAAAGAAACAGAAGCAAAACCACAAAGGATGCTTGAAATGGAAAATGAAAATTATTCTAAATATTTCAGTAACTATTGGTGTGACAGCAATGTGTTTAGTTGTAAAACATTGTTACTTAATTGTTACAAGGAAAGACAGTACTTGCCAAGTATTACCAGTATAATGAAACACTATCCCAACTTCATAAAAATACAATTCTGTGTTATGTCTAGACATGGTTAGAAATTCTACATGCTGGTACATAAATATAATTACAGAGCACAAAGGAAAGGAAATGGAATGAACCAGCGCTCTCCTCCTCAGGTGCCACATTTCACACTCTTTACCTGACTGACCAATACATTCTGTCACAAGTAATGATACATTTTGATTGGATGAATCCAAGCTTGAGGGTTAGGATTTGAGGACATGGATTCTGATGGATAAACAACCATTTAAATTTATTCAGTTCTCACTTTCACAAAAATGGCAAAGTTCTAGAAAATATACTTGTAGATTGCCAGTTCTTAAACAGCAGTTACTTAAACAAGGAAAATAATCTAGCAACATAGCCACAAAATTTAATTCCACAAGAGACCTTGAACTATAAGAGAAAACAAACCAATCAAACAACCTAAAAAGACTGCTTATGGCTTTCTAAAAAGCATCCACACATTTTCAATGCAACCTTTGATAATAAATTCTTGTGAAGAAGCATCATTTTTTTTCCTCTTAATATTTAGGATGAACAGAAAAGAGCTATCCATCTGAAGGTTTTGCAGAAAGGAATGGATGGTTTAAAGTAGAATTTGGTAAATACAGTTATCTATTGAGTAGAAAATAAAATTCTTCAAACATTTTCCCAGGAAAAAAAATAAAAAAGATGGAGCAGTTAGTCTGAAAGGTTGTTGTCAACGATTACATGATTTTGCTGCATTTTTTTGCCCCACACATTTTTAATTCCCTATGTAGTCATTGGGAGGGTTTTTTATTCTGTTTTTTTTTTTAAGACTAAGATGGTGTGATGAAGTTAAGCATAGCGTTTTTTATATATTTAAGGACTAAAATAAACACGGTCATATTTAGGGGCAGTATCTGCATGAATTCTGTGATGTCAAAGAAATCAAGTGCTACTCCACTTCATCCAGCCAGGAAAGACTTGATAGATAGGATAGAGTAATGCCAGCAAGATCACATAAGATGTCTAAACCAAACCAAAGCAAACCTTTGGTCATTTTTCCCTCAAATTCCTTTTTAATTTTAAATTCTTGCCACAGTTCAAGCATCCCTTCTTCTTTTCAGCAAAGAAGTTGGCAGAAGCCAGCTATTGTCTCTTGTGACAGCAGAATCAAGACTTCAGACTCAGTTGTAGGATTAGAGCCAGACTACAGAAAATGAAGATAGGCATATGCCTTCTTAAACAATTCTGAAATGTGGGTCAATAAAGTGGGTGAAATGTTAATCTTCATCATTTGACTCTGAACAATTCAGCTCTTTCCAATCCTTTTCCCCACCCATACTAAAAATGTTAAAATATAGGACTGTACTTGTCATACGAATTCATAAAGTAGTCTGTCTGTGTTACACTAATTTGCCTCCTAAGCAAATGGAGGCAGTAAATCTTGCAGTATTTAAAATTTCACTTTACATTTTTGAACAGTCAAAAGTAGCATCTTACTACACCCTTTTAAATAAGTGGTATTTTTTCAGCCCTGAATAGATGACAAAAAACTTCAATCTTCCAAATATGCGAGTTAATATATATTTCACAGACACATAGCCTAGGATCAAATGTTATATTCCTTTCCCATGTATTTACATTAATAGGACCAGTAAGTCCACAGGGAGAATGTGGTTAAGATTAATATGTTCAGACCTGAACTGAAATGGAACATTGTGATGTCATCCTCTGCACCCCCAAAATAGAACTTTTCACTGTTCCGTCTAAACCTCATGCATCCATTTCAAACAATCATGTTCTTATCCTTAATTTTCTTCTTCATATATTTCATTAAAGTCAGAATCTAAAGGTGCATCACAAAAAAACTCATTTTGCCTTTTTTCACAATTTCAAGGCACCCATCACCCCACAAAGATATGGTTCTAATTCTTAGTTTTATAAACTTAACAGTTATATCACCTGAAACTTTCCTCCAAAATTAGATTGAGATTCTTATCCACATTACCACTCCTTGCCAGTTCGGCCACTATCCTCCTGTTTTCCAACCACTATTTTAACTGTAGATTAAGCAGCACAAAGATGGGTTTAATTTTAGTTTATATATTTGGCAAAGATATTCCACAGAGTTTCTAAAAACAGAATTTTCATTACCTGGAAGGGACTGTGGGGAGATTTCTTGAACTTCTGGTGTTTTGGATTCAGCAGGCCATACTCCAGTTTCATTCTTAGCTAAAAGAACAGACATTAGAGAGTAATTACAAAGATGTATCTGCTCTCTTTTACCACAGATTTATTTCTGTCCCACTTTAGTTTGACTTAGTAAGCCAACATGGATAAATGTGGAAAGCTGAGTACCTTTAGGACCCAACGAACTTCCACTGCACAATCACTACAAGCTGTGTTAAACACACGAATTTTTGGTTTTGTTCTGTTCATTAAAAGACACTTCAAAAATAAAATTTACAGCAAGGATTTAATGACTTATGAATCATTATTTTCACAGTGCAAAATGGTTTTCAGTGTTTTTCGTTTGCCTAGCATTTCTGCTTACCCAGTTTTTTCCTGGATGCTTGAGGTATGTCATCTATTGTCAGGAGAGGAGGAAGTTTCTGCTGACTTTCGTTGAGACCTGGAACAATGAGGTGCACTACAGAGAAAGACGTGTGCCATTAATTCCAGAAGAGATGAAAACACACAGTCTGCTCTCTGAGAAATGTAAGCAACTACTACTGAACTACTGTCAGTTTAGTCTGAGTATCTGGGAAATGAGTTTGCTCTAGCCCGTAATTATTGCTCCCATTTGGTGCTCTTTCCCCTTTACACCACTCCTTCTATTACCACCATTTCATGACTCATCAGAGTTGAAAACCATTCAATACTGGAACACTGCAGCATCACAGATACTGGGACATGCTGTCTGGTGGGCCAAGCAGGCTCAACACCAGATGGTGTGTGTTTGATTCGTATCAATACACTGAGACTCACACAAAGAAAACTTAAGCCCAAGTTAGGCAGTCATAGAAAATATTTACATATATAAAGGACTAAGCAATAAATTCAGGAATAAATTGGTCACAAGGTGCATGATGCAGTGAGCCTTTCATGGCTATTTCAGGCTGACCAGTAGTTCACCACACTGAGCACTATCTGACAGACTTTCTCCCATTTTTATGTTCTAAGCCAATATTGTGTATTCTTATAGATCAAATGAACATAAAGCATGAAACTGAATGGCTTGGAGGGAAACAGTAATGCCCTGAGATCTAACAACAAATTCTAATTGCAAGATTTCTGTAGTTTAATATGTCAGGTTTGTGACTGTAGATGGGATGCTACTGTGCTACCTTAAAAGCCCAGTAAGAAAAATCCCTCATCTCAACAAGATCTTTGCCATAGAACCTCACTTGAAGTGCGAAAGAACTCCTTGCCTAAAACAGTGACAGTGTCTTCTGTTAAATCCAGTGACGATAAGATGATTCTGTTTCGCTTAAGCTACAACACTCTTGAACCACCTGTGCCACCATAAAATATAAAAAATACTGTCTGAACCAGCTGCAAAATACTCTTTGATATACAAGGAAAAACTATTAAGATCAAGAAAATTAAAAGCATTTGCACAATTTGAAGTTTCAACCACGGGTAAAGAAAAACAGTAAAAATATCTTCTAATCACCTAATATTGCTCCTGGGAGAGAAGAACTATCTGGTGCTTTTGACTGCGTCCGATTTTGAATGACTGTGGAGACAACACAGGGAGATTAGAAGCTAATTTTAAAAACCTCAAAATAAGAAATAAAACCACACCAGAAACAAACCTCAGCATTCTAAAAATATTTCCTCAATATTTGCAGATGAGAACACCATCCTAATCTTTTCTGTATTTACATTCAGTTTAAGAGACTGCAAACTGTGTTTCTTCTATATCATCTCTTAATCGTACACCTTTTTCCCCTGGCATATCAATTTTGGTGAAACTGACATTCTATGCTTATGGTATTATAGGGCCAGCTGCAGGCCATCCCATTGCCCTGACACTCATTTTAATCTCAGATTACTCTTGCAGAGTATGAGAATAAACTTAAAAAAATTCAAAAACTTACTTTGTTTGATTATTGTGACAGGGACCAACTTCTTATTATCACTGAATATAATCTGAAAAAAGAGAAAAAAAGATAAAAGTAGTGCCTTGGGATAACTGCCATAATAGTAATTGAACTGAATAATAAAAATAGAGGGTTCTAATCCAATACCACGCCTGTCCCAAGTTAACACTGGATATGGCTCTGGCCCTGGTCCCTGATGGTTATGCTATTGCTTCAGTTCCCACGGGCTAGTGCGGTAATATTGCATTTTGATCTCTTTCTCTCAGCTTGAGATGTTTTGCTTAATAAAAACACAGTATTTGACATCTTAGGAAGCCCCAGTTCTTTTTTCTCTTAAGGATCTTCGGAGCACTCACTGGGGATTAGTCCAGAATGCTAAGAAAAGCTGACATTTAACTACAGCAAAACATCTGAAACATATGCAATTACAATTTGGTCACAGGATAGAAATATATTCTCAGGGATACTATATTTAGAACATAGACTATTCCAGAACCAGGTGCACATTTGTAAACCAGCAGCACTCTTGGGTGCGTAGCCTGATTAAAGTAGATTAACTCAGAGTAATTTTGTTTAGTGGGATTGTTTCTAAAGCACAAGTGGTCAGCCACTCACATGCTTCTTATATTTTTATGCTAAATACTTGGACTGTTCTGCTGTTCACTTCTCTTTGACCCAGATTACTTCTTGCCTGAAAGTGAATATTCCATTATATTAATACCACAAAAAAAAAAAAAAAAGGAACACATGAATGGACCCCACAGTTATTAAAGCAAGAAAACAGCTGATACCAAAAATGAGAATTAGGAACAAATTCTGAATGCTTAATAATACAATCAAGTGATGAGAGAAGGTAGACTGTAATGCTAGCAATATAAAAATGCTAAATACATTAAAGGAGGATTTTTTTTAGTTATATCTGAATTACAAGAAAGAAAATAACTCTGACAATCACCTTCCATGCTAAATATATTCTGCTCTAATCAGAATCAGGTAATGTTAATTTTGCACTTTATGACATCTGGTCTACTTCACGTGAAAGAACATTTGCATGAAAAGTCAGCATTTGATGACAACGTGCCAATCATTTACCTAAGGATAGGTATTTTTGTTCTATTCTAAATACTTCTGAAAAGCTTTAAAAACAATGGATGGGTACACCTTAAACACATACCAAAGTTTAAAAAGCTGGAAGGCCAATCTCCACTAGTAAGATGGACATTTCCTTGGGGAAATGGATGGAGGCTACTTATTCTACTAAAGCCATTACTGTCTGCTACCTAATAACAGTTTTGCATTGGTGTGAACATGGTCTTAAACTAAGTGAAGGTTTCAATCATTGTCATTATATGAGGATAGAAAAAAATCTTCCTTCTTTATTTTTTCTTTATTGTTAGCAAGTTTTACATTTCCATTTTGTCTTCTGGTGAAAGAATTATGTTATAGATGATCTGCTTTTAAAGTAGCCCTCTTGTTCCTGTGACTAACAAACAGGATGGAACACATTTATTAGAAGAAGGTGTTCATTTTATTGTATTTCTCATCAGAAGCTTTACAATCAATAAGCAGCTCTGAAGCTGTAGTGAGCAATTGTGTAACCTCTACTGCAGAACTTCTAATCATAATTATTATCAACCTTTTTATTAGTAAACAATTCTTATATTGACAAGAGCATCCTTTCTTTGTTGAATAATGGATGGCTACAATGATAGCAACATAAAAACGCCAAATACATTTAAATACATAAAAAATTTAGTTTTTCAACCAAGAATGAATAATTGACATGAAATCCATGTTCCCCAGCTGCTATAATTAGACTGCTCACCTTCACATATCTGTAACAGCTGCAGTTGAAATCTACCCATATTGTCAAAGCTTTCTTCTCAGTTTCCAAAATGTGACTACTTTAGATATTCCTAGGCCTAGTGAAATTTACTACTTGTACAAACTATTTTGGAAACATCAGCCCATTGTCTGTAGGAATGGCGCTATCAACCATATTTTTCAGAGAGAGAATATAAGCATATAGGTATTAGGAACATTAGTTATTAAAACAATTGTTGCCATCATGAAAGAAGATGGCAAATAAGTTATTCCGTATCTTCAGAGGAAAATCAGGGATGTAAATTATACCATAGATCAGGAATCTTAACTTGTGACCATATACCTACAGCACATTGCTTACAGGATTGCAAATCTCAAGCATTCTGTGAAACAGCACATGGCAACATTGCTTTAAGAGACCCTTGTTTGTCCTTCCTTCCTTCCCTTCCTTCCCTTCCTTCCCTTCTTTCTCTGTTATATTCTGACACTTCAAAAAGCCAAAACTAACTGGCATGCATGTAAGAGACTCCTCAAGGAAGGATCATGGTCAGTCTGGATTGAATAGGTTTTGGAAGAGCAGGAATGTTTTACTCTAGAGTTTAACAAGTAGTAGAAGCTAACAATCCTCTTTGGCTGGAAAAATTGGGGAGGACCCCACCTTCCAGGCTGACATTATGAAATTAGAGGAACTTAACCAGACAGAAGAGGAAATAAATTTCTAATGCATTTTCTCTGCTCTCCCACTACCCATTGTTTATGAAGGGAAGAAGAATGACCATCCCTAGAGCACTTCTTTTCTTCCACACTCTCATTAGTTGCTGCTCACACAGCCCCAGGAGCTTAGACAAACTTAAAGGATGAAACTGCCAAAAGAAACACAAGATGATACGTGACCAATGTTGAAAGGTCAAATGACTAGATGGGCTGGTAACATTGTTTTAATAAACAGCCTTTAAAAATGTCCTTACAGAGAAGAGTTAGGACCATGTTGATATGAGTCAGTTGTGTCTTTGGAGCAAAATACAGCATAAACAAACTTGGCCTAAATAACGCTCATTCTCGCTTTGCGTCGATGATCTGATTGCGCCACTGAAACATACCCCACCTAGCGCTGTGGAAACTGAAAGAACAATGGGAACTATCTGCTTTTTGGCTTTTTGCACCACTGAAGTGAGAATGATAAGAGAATTTTTAGAATAATCTATGGAATGCTTTCATGATATTTCTGTGGAGGGTGATAAAGCAGTACTGCTCTGGAGCTAAGCCCTGTGAAGATCACAAAAAAGACTAGATGTTGGCTCTAGTCCTCCTTTCATACTTGTGCTGTGCAAATATTTGCAAAACTGTTTTCACTCACTTTCTCAGAACTTCTCCCACATAAATAGAATCCCTACTTCCACAGAAGCAGCGTAACAGTCAGGGTTCTGGCACAGAGTGTTTGCTGAGAAGAGCAAAGGAACTCAGCTTGCACTCCATATCCCAGGATGAATTACCTGATCTTGGGCAGTCCTGTGTAACTTTAAAGACATTTATGGGACCAAGGCAAAGAACAGTAAAGTTGGCTTCATCAACATAATGAGATGAGCACCCTCCTGGATATCTAACCAACTGGATTCATATTACTCACAAATAAAGCATTTTCTCTTGAATGCAAGGCATAATTATCTTTCCTATAACCTAGGCATTATACTGATCTAACTCTATATATGATGCAATAATTGAAGTATTACTGCCCTAAATGAATGGAAATGGCCTCAAGTTGCACTGGGGAGGTTCAGATCAGATATTAGGAAAACCCATTTTCACAGAAAGGGGTGTCAAGCATTTGAAATCACTGCCTAGGGAAGTGGTGGAGTCATCATGCCTGGAAGTGTCAAAAGAAGTGTAGATATGGCACTTGAGGACATGATTTGATGACAAACATGGTGGTGGTGCTGGGTTAGCAGCTGGACTGGAGGAACTTAAAGGTCTTTTCCAATCTTAATGATTCTATGATTCTACGCATACCTAATTATTCATAGAAGAAAATTTATTTCATGAATTATGGTTTGATTCCTGAAGGAATTCAAGGTCTGATAATTACAGACCATTTATAATATTCTGAAATATGAAAAACAAACAATGAGAAACCATACATTACCATTTCCTACCATGAAAACACTTGGAAAATCTGAGACAGAAGAGAATTGTGAAGAATGGGTTATTCTCTTGTAATAATTGACACTCATGAGTTAACCCTTTAAAATCTCTAAAGTAAGAAGAATTTCTACAATTTTTCTTGGGAAGTTATCCTATAGTCTACCACAGGGATAGTAACTTAAAAAGAAGCAGAACAAAAAAAATCCTCCAGAATATTAGATGCTGAAACTTGCACTTTGATGAAAAAACAAGAAAAGGAAATACAAAGAAACCAATTTAATCTCATACTAGAACTGGTAATGCTTAGAAGTTATGACTAAAATGTCTATTTTTCACTGTATTAAAACTCACTAGCTGGTTCAGTCTAGAGAGCCTTCATTTCTGCTTCAGCTCGTGGAAGAAAAAAGTATCTGTGTACATGAATCCAAAATCAAATGAAATCCATCCATGCTTGTTTGTGTTTATGAAAAAAAGTCAGGCGAGGTAAAAAAAAATTAATTATCTATTTATAAAAATCATCAATTTTTTGACAAAACGGTAAAAATTCTACCATCACATAAAAGAATTTAATGGACAGCCTAGCAAACTTGATTAAATTGCCCTTTCTGGTGTCCTCTGGTTCTGCAAACACTTGCCTCATATATGGGAACTCTCAGTGAATTCAATGGGATGACTAATTTAGAAGACCTGAGTATATACAAAATGACTCTATAAAATCATACCACCAAGTTATCCCAAGGTCAACTGATCACCACAAATATCACAGGTTAACAAACCTGACTACTACAAAGGAATAAGGCAATTTTAAGTTTGGAATCTACACATGGAAACCATCAAATTCATCTTTGATAGATTGGAACAAGTGTATGTAATCATCTTAGTTGCAGTTCTCAGTTATTTTGTCCATCCACACATTTAAACATTTTTCCATACAGTGCATTTAACAGATTGTTTTCTATATTGGCAATTTGTGGCCTTGATAATGTCTTTCTCACTTTAGTGAAACAGAGAATAAAAAATTTGATCATATTAAATACAAATCAGGTATTAAAAAAAGAGACTGCTTTGCATACCTGTGTTTGGGAATTGGGTACCAACTTGTACATATTCTGGAGTTGCCCATTTACTTTTTTACCTGTTTTGACAGAAAGATAAATAAATACACATAATTATTTTTTTGTTTTGTCCAAAGCAAAGCAAACCAAGTTTATTCACCTTTTTTTTTTTGGCAGCTAGGAAAGTTAGGAGGCTTAATTCAAAGCCTGTATAAAAACACATCATGGAAAAACGTTTTTGTCCTGTGTCTTCAGATCCATTAACAGATGCAGATGCATGGCCTTCTCTTCACATTTTGACAGCAAGGAAATGAAATGTACTCTTCTTGTTTTGTTTATGGTTTTGTTTATTTCAATCTATGAACAAAGTAACCCACAGATTTAAACTCCAAATTTTTTCTCTTAGGTTTTCCTCTGAGTTTCTAAGTAGTAGAAATTTCTTGTGATGTAGCTGCTAAGTAAGTCAAGAAACGGTTCTGTTCAGCACCTATTTGATTCTAGCATGATGCTTCAAACTTTCTCTGTATCTTCCACCTATCTACACTTTTCTGCTGCCTTTGCAACGATGGGTGTGCAAACAAGAGTCAAGTTACATGTTATCATATTTTTTCAAATTCCATCCAAAACAGATGAGAAGTAGAAAAATAATTTCAACGCTAAAAAATATCAATTGAGATACATTTCATTTGGGAAAAAATCTTTCAAAGTGCTTGATTCTTCTAAGGAACAGGACTTACTGTTGGCCTAAATTCAATGGAAAACTAAGTTTCACAGAAGTTTCACACTGACTTCATGACAAAATCATGGTAAGATGGTCAGAAATAAGCTACTTTCATCTCTTCTGACAAAAATCAGTTAAATAAATGCTGAACATTTGCCATGCCTTTCATGTGTTCTCAAATCATGAATTAAAAGCAGATTCTCCTCCCAGCCCCTCCCAACATGTTTAGTATATAACAAAAATTTGGCCTGTGGATTCAGCAAATCCAGGAACATTCAAAAGAACTTTCAGTTTCTAGTAATTTATATATTCTTCAGTGGGAAAAAGAACATTTATGGTGAAGGATGTTTGGTTTCTGTTGAGATGCTTCCCCTATATGGGAAGAAATTGAGTTGATACAAGACAGGAAATTAGAACAGAAAAGAAGTGTCTGCTTGTGTTGATTGATAAACTATATAGGCACCTGGTTATACATTTATTATAAATATACACTCTCTGTTTACCCCCCACATTTTCTGTATCTACCTGCTATATACTAAAAATATGAAAGGCTTGAATCTGAAAGTGCTGACAGTTTTCTGATTAGAAGATACTTTATCAATAGACCAGAATGCAGACGTGCAGGGTAGTCACAAGCTCCCTGGATTTAGTTGTTGCAGCAACGTTCACTGAATACACAAGTCTACAGTCTAGACAAAAGAAATCTTATGTAAATAGAATATGAACTCTTACAAGAAAGAATCTTTCAACCAAAGTCAGTGGGTCTCCACAAACTTACAAGAATGATGCTCCTGGCCTATTAGAAATGTAAAATGTCTGTAAGAAACACCATTTAGAAACATATTACATACAAAGAAAAAATTTATTGATGTTTGTGGATGTTTTTATCAGTCTTGAACACATTAACAAACTACTAACATTTTGCACTCTTCATTCCCTCTTATTCTAAGTGCTGAACTCTATTTCAGCACTTGCTCTAAAGATGACTTTAAGATGTTTGAAATGTAATAAAAATCAGCCCCTGGGTAATACATCTTTAAGGCTGTGAAGCAGAGCTTTTTGTGAATCAGGTATGGGAAAAGGTTACCACCATTATCCTCTTTAAGCTCATGGTATAGCAGTGGCATTATTCTGGACTGCTAAAACAGCTCTATGGACACTGGGCAGGTGCTTCTAAGTTACAGCTTTGTACTTTATAATGAAGGCCAGCAAAGCTCTTTATTAGGGAGTATGAAGGTTTTTTCAGTGTTACAAGCCACCATACTGCTCTCCTCCCTTTTACACAAGTATATTAAGCTCTGTAACTCACCTACAAGCTGAAACAGAAGGCCAAATTAAATTTCAACTTAAAATCTCAGAGGAATAAGGCTCTCTAATGAGAATTCCCATTCTTTATGTTTTGAATCAAGCTAAAAACAGTAATCATAGGAGTTTGCAGCATCTTCTGACCATCATGTTCAGAAATATCTTCATGCAAATGTTTGAGGAAAACAAAACAAATTGGATAATCTCTGTTAAGTCCTCTCTTCCTTCCATTAAAAGGAGGAAAACTCTGCTGATGCTTATTTCCTCTACAGGTATGAGTGATTCTTTCAGCAGTACATGTTTTTACAAGGGTTAATTTGACCTCACTTTTCCTGCATTGTCTTGGGACTTTAGAGAGGAACCTTACAATATGACTGAGAGACAGACAGATGTAATACACTGCCTCCATGAAAACACAAACAAAAGCATACACAACACTGCATGCTTCAGACATAATCCTTATAATACCTTGATTGAAAATAAGCTTCAAATTCAACTTTTGAGTGGAGTCATAAAGGGCCCATTGAGGTAGGACAGGCCCTGTCTAGCTTGAAGACCAGCTTCAATGTAAATCCAGTTATAAAAGGAGATTCCAACAACTCCAATAATTTCCATCACTCATATTAGTTGACAGAAGAAAGTAAATGGATTAGGTGGACGATGGTTGATGCATTAGTTCATTAGTTGATCATCTTATTATTCATGGCCTAAGGTAAAAGCTTAGAATCCAGTCAGAAGTAAAAATTTACATACTCAACCCTTAGCGTGTATCTGTACTAAACACCATTAGAGTCCTACCAACCTGCATCAGATCCTCTATTTGCAATGACAAGAGAACAACTTTCGGAAGAGTAGATGGCAGGTTTTCAAAAACAAAATATTTCTAGTTTCAGAAATTCCTAAAATAATTTTTTAGGAGCATAATGGATGGCATTTAAACAATAAAAACCTGATCAACAGCTTACTCTAAGTAATACCATAATAGAGGAAAAAATACAGTCAAAATCAGCAGCTATTTGATTAATTATTGTCAAATACTTACTGGAGAGAACTGTCTTATGATTCAAAGTCTTGCTCCAAATACTATCCTCTACATTGTCTTTAACTCCAAATTCATAAGGTGTGTTTGGCTTCAGATTGTCAATCACTGTCTCTGTAGCTGGGCAGAGCTGAAACACCCATTTCTTGTCTTTACCTTTTTCTCTGTAGCGAACTGTATAGAACCTGCTCGGGGAAAAAAATAGATCTACACAAAGGAACTCATGATAACCATTTTTGTGAGGAAATAATAGTAACAACAATAATAATAATAATAATGTTATATTGTTCTTGTTCTTTCTGCCTCTTTATGGTCACCAAATATCAAAAAGCCAGCATTTATTCCACATATATGTACCCCATCATTAGGAGTATCATTCAAAGAGCAAAAGGACATTCACAAACACCCGTGTGTGAGGTTCTACCCACAAAGTGCAAGCTCATTTTCCAAGCAGTTCCTGTGATTCCGACATATGCCAGAACTAGTCAATTGAATCATAAGTCTGCTAGTCAAGAAGCCTCAACTGATTTCTCAAAATCTTCCATTTGCATCCAGTGAAAGGTGTTCCCATCAAACCTAGTCCAAAAGCTTTCTCCAGGGAAGACCAGTAACAGTCATTGTTTGTATAACACATTCCTCATTCAGAAATCCCATTAAGTATTGCCCACACTTCAAACAAAAAAAAAAACCCAAGACATTACTTTCAGCAGTTTAAATCAATAATGTGATGAATACTAACAGATTATGAAATCAAAAACATTTCTACAGAAATTGCCCAATTCTGTCAAGGAGCACCACCCTGAAAAAGTATGACTGCAATGCTAACCAATCAAAAACAAGGCAGTGGAAATGGTGAGAGCTTCAACACAAGAACTCCCCTGCTGACTGTAGTCTCATTTTCAATATATGTGCTGAATCACTCCAGAATGGAGTGGAGGTTTCTGTTTTTGGAAAAGCAAATCTCAGAGAGATTTGGCAACTTTTTAATCCAAGTATTACTGAAAATTGTTACACATAAATAATTCATATCCATTGTCCATATCTATCTCACATTTACATCATCTGAAAATGGATTAATTCAGTCCAATTGTATTTTGCCACACTTAAATAGAACAACTTAAAGCTTGCAAATCAAGGTTGTGAGATTTATTACAGGTATTATATAGACAAACATATAGAGACAAAGGAAGACAACTTAAAAAAACCCAAACCAACCAAAAAAAGGTTCTTAAACAACTGAAAAGGCTTCATAAGTCCATTCTAAAACGACTTAGTGGACCAAATCTAATACAGTGAATGTATAAAGTTGCTTTTGCCAAAGTTACAGAAGAGCACTTTCAGAAGCTTACATGAAACCTGACTGTTGAGTACACAGAAATTCCTACCTCATTACTAAAACACAACCTAAGATAAGGCAAGCGTCACTCATGGAAAATGTTTCCATACATAATGGTTCACTTTGTTTACATAGTTTATCTTATAACTGTCAAATTTGTTTTCTTGGCACCGAAAAGATAGATTCTCCTGGTTTAGTTGCTACAATTCCATTCATTTGGGTACTTCACCAGGTTACAAAATCAGTATTTATGTTGGCTCAAATAACTTCATTAACTGTACTACTTTGAAAAGGAAAGGAAAAAAAACCAGGAATTAAAAAGAAAGACAAGTAGTGAATATCCTCTCTTGGTTCCAGGACTACCAAGGAATAATCTGGCTCCTTACTTCTGTGGGCTGTGATCTGATCAAATGTCAAATAATAGACCTAACTCTCAGTCAAACTGACAAAGAACATTTCAGAAAATCAATTATTGGCAACATTAAAAGAAGGAAAATTTCTTCTACTTTATCCTCTTAATCCATTTGTGTGTAGTCACATAGAAATTAACCAACAGGAAAAGCTTACTTGAACTCCCTGTCACTGACTTGCAAAAAATGTAACTTTAATAAACAAATTCAATCTTCAACACAAATTCCTCTTACTGGGCCCCATACAGTCTTTTGGGACGGGATTTGGAATAAGTATAGATATCAAATGTGAATTTAAGTGGAAATAGTCACCTTCTTCCCTTGCCTGAAAGAGGAATTTTCATTTGTTTTCATCTTCATCCTTACCTTTTCCTACTTGTTTTAGTCCAATAGGATAGAAATAAAGTGATTGTATGTGATGGAAAAAAGAGTAAACTGAATCAGTTCAGTTATTGAACAATCTGAAAGAACACCTGCATCAGAAATGAGGAGAAAAAAACCACTAAAAACTTGTTGATAATGAATAGACTTTTAAGTGGCTGTTCCCACTTGCTTCTAGCTGCGAAAATGTTCTACTTTTTAATGCTGGTTCCACACCTGAAATTTCCTTCACTCTAACATGAATTAAAATACCAAGAACACTTGCACAACAAACTCCCCCTCCATCTTTCACTTAAATTCAAGACTATTATAAAATCTGAAAAGAAGATTTTCATAATTGTGCCAAACTATGCCATTAGAAAGAGAAACACACAGCATAGAAGAAATGTGCTCTCAACTCCAAGGTTTCCAAGCCTATAAAAACTTCACCAAGGGTATAATTATTTCAGTGGAAACTTGCCATCGTGAGTACTAAAAACACTGACTGCGATGACAGAATTTCCTCAACCATTTCAATAAAAAGCAATAAAAATGAAGTTCCATTTAACAATTTGCAGGTCACAATAATTTGACTATTAAAAATATCTAAATATCTACATGTGCTTTTGGGTAAATGCAATCATTTGTTTATAGAGTAAAAATTCAGAAATGCCAAGTTTTGTCATCAAAGAACAACAACTCATTGTTAAACCAGACCAACAAACTGCCAAAAAAAATGCAATTTCTGTGTCTGCCTGAGAACACTGTAGCAATTGAATTTTGTTGTAATTTTAATTTCTCCCTTTTTCAAAACTTTCTTTCATCAAAAATATAATATCAAAAAGTCAACACATATAATTGAAGACGTGAGAAAGCAGTAAGATCCAGTCACCACTCACATCTATCAATCCCCTTGTGGCAGTGACATACCTGCACAAAATGAGTGCAGCTGGCTGAACTGGAAACACTCAGCAAAACATCTTCATAGATTCCCCCCAGAATGACAGAAGGCAGGCTGAAATAGAGCGCTGTCACATTCACATAGAAAGGAAAGCTACACTACATGTTTCTCAAATAAAACACTTCCCATTATCTCTGTGATGTAGGAACAGGAAAAACTGATTGCACACCACAGGGCCCTAACAGATAATATCCAAGTAATACACTGTGGAATAGTCCTAGGAATGCTATTCCCACCTGTGAATACTGGTTTGATGTTTCAGCAAGGACACGGCACACCCAGTTACACTTGATGAGAATTTATTTTAATCTAGATTCTCAGCAGGTATAAAGAGCTAACAATATTTAACTTAATTTAATATTTAATTTTGATTAATTATTTGTTATGTGTTTTGGTGGGGGAGATTTTATCAGAACAATGTTTATTGACATCTCTTGTATTTCTATCTACAACAAATGCTAATCAAATGATTTCAGGGCTCACTCTGTTTCTTTTCTATATAAAACACTAGAGCTCTTCTGTTAAACCCCATTAAAGTTAGTACCTCCCTCTCTCGCCCTAACAGGCACTCATTTGAAGATACCACTAATTAGGCCCCCCTGGGGACTGTAGAGAAATTTTACCTCCTCCCTTTTTACTAGACAGCTGAAAGGATAATAAACTGCAACAATTTAAAACAAAAGGTGTCATGGGCAGGTGAGGGGTATTGCTGCACTCAGAATTAAGTGCGGTAATAATGAGAAAAAGAAAGCAAAACCCACCGCAGCAGAGGAATAAAGAGCCCACATTCATCAAGACAGCCTCTCTCCACATGCATTTGGGCAACATCATCGAATGTTTAGTTGCTTTCTTGAAACTCTGTATCTTTTATGATATTTTGACTTTGCTTGCCTCCACATAAGATGTACACAAAATGTAATGGCAGAAATAAAATAAGTAAAACCAATTTCATCATTTAAAGGAAGCCACAAGGGCATGAGATTACTCCATAGGCCAACCGCTGTAGTGATTACTGTATCTGCAAAGTCAATGTACAAGACTCTCAGCCTGACACAGAAGGTTGTTTCTCTTCTATGTTCAGCTTACATAGTTTGTTTTTTTAAAACTCTACAATGCAAGGCAGTGCTCAGTTTAGAGACAGCCTTTTCTTTGCACAAGAAATCAAAATACAATGAGCACTTTAAAGAAGCAGCACACAGGGTTTTTGCTTTTGAGATTAAGCAAATCTTATTCACTGTTAAAAGAAGTAAAATTCTAGGATGGATAGGCAAGACATTAAGTTTTCATCTATCAGTGTGAATGATACTGTTTTGCCAAGAATTCTAGTGCCATTTTTCCATCTTTTAACCAAATCTCATTTCAGCCAGGTTCCCAGAACGTGCCCGCACAGTCAAATATTCAGACACAAACAATTAGATACTGGAAATCTTATAAGGCAGATGGTTTTATGAGATTTCAAGACTAGGTCAGTTTGTATAAATATCATGGGTTTATTTGGAACCGGGTCCCAACCAAAACTCCAAACAATTTAATCATGACTGTTTCAGTAACATGTAACACCAAACAAACAATTAAGCCTTGGAGATATACGAACATTCCAGCCCTGAGATTTCATGTCACCAGAGACAAAAGATTATGAAGCTCTTTTCTTTTTTGTTCATAGAAATCTAATGGGAATTTTTTAAAAGAGACCATTAGCCTACCAGATATTTATTTATTTATAGTTAGACTTCATTAAAAGCCCAGCATCCATCTAATGTTAGAAAGTAATACAAGAAATGGCTTGAACTATGATTTTTCAGACACTGAGTGTTGCGCAAGTTAACACATGAAGTTGATTATATTGTTTCCTTTTTTACTGCTAAGTTTACTTTAAAGTAAACACTGACATATATAAAAAATGGAAAGAATGACACCAGTGATGGTTACCGGTTAAGTTTGCAAAGCATTTTCTAATTTAGTTTTCACTTTTACATGATCACTAACATTCACTTCTTTTACTTAAAACTTTTAGTAGAATGACAGAAATGAAGAGTAAGAGGCTCTGAAGAGTGTGAGGCTGAACAGCAAAAAATCACTCCAGTTTAAACAAGCTATTAGCATATACTCCTGCAGCATCAACTCAAAAGCATCTCAAACCCAAGATGTGTATTTGCTGCTGTATGTTTTCCTTTAAGAAATTTTGCTAAGTTTAAAATACATTTTGTATGTCACTTGCAACACAAAGTATGACTTAGTTAGGAGCTGCATAGTGACAAAAGTTTTTAAATAGGCACAGGAGGAGATAGGCACATATCTTTCTGAATTTAGGGCTTTAAAAACCCTACTTCTATGGACTATACAACATAAAGACTAAGTATGGACTCTCCTCCGGTTTTCCCTAACGGTTTTTCTTACTTTTTTTTTAAAGCATCAGATAAAAATGAAATAAACCACAAAATCTGTGCTACTTGCAGCTATGACATTAGAACATTTAAATCACAGGCGAGCCAATTTAAACAACGCCAATGTGAATTTCCCATAGTTTTTAACTTTAAAAAGACATACCTTCAGGTTTTAAATTTCTATTTTGCATGTATGTGAAAGTGTGTTTGTTTTTCTATACAACCCACTCCATAGAATATTATATTTTACTGTATCTATAAACCCTGCTTTCATCTAACACAGAAAATAATGGGGTTTGTTCCATCCCCTGACTTTCCTTCCTAAAGAACTGAAGGTCAAAGTCCACATTTTTTGAACCCCAACTACAGAGATGTTCTAATCAAAGCAAATACAAAGAAAAAAAAATCTACAGAGTATTCTCTCTTTTCCAGACTTAGATGGAGAGTAAATGTAGCCCCAGTGCTTTTCTTCTGACAGATCTGTCCACTAATACTTGTTTGAACACAAATAGGCAGAGAGGAAACAAACCTTTCTACTCTCTTAGAAATAATAAAAAGAATTGAACATGGCTGTGCAGCAGGATATCATGACTTTGCCATCTTCCCTCATCAACTACCTCCCACTGGCGTTAGAAAAGAGGATGCTGAGAAAGGTTCCACCAACTGCGCTTTCTGGTGTTGTGTAGTTTTCAACAGTTACATAAAACTAATCAATTGAGTTTTTTGATTTAGATATTTTTGTTTTTTCATTCTAGTGCTAAGGGTCTGATGAGAGATAATGGTCACTTCAAGAATGCTTCAAAATTTCAGCTTTCATTTTTGGGCCACAAAAATGGCAGTGAATACCTTTGCTTCAACAAGGGATTAGCATTTGGGGTTATCTTGAAGGAAATATGTAGCATTCTATTGCCTTATGCTCTTAAGCTCTAGACAGTTTAACCAAAAGAATGTTTTGTTGAAAAACATCACAAGTAAATAAGTAAATATTTTTCATTGGAGCTTCTTAAAAACTTCATGTGTACAGAAGACTGCTATGTGCCCTCAAGAAGCAAGCAATAACTTCATGGAAGCAGCAAAAGATAGTAATGCTCTTTGAGAACATGGCACCTCTTATTCCAAACTCGTTTTCTCACAGAACCAGATCTTCTAAGGAATATCCCACAGAGGTCAAACTTGCACTAGAGAAATCTTGGCCAGCAGAACTGAGCTATCCCATGTGGATTCTATTTTCTGACTCAGTAACAGATTGAAATAACTTTTATTATGCAACATTTGTACAAAAGCCTAACATCCACATGGAGATGGTAAAATCAGAGGCCGAGAACAGTGACTCTGTTTCAGGTCATATAGAGTGACAAATTTAAATCTTGGTGGGATATTTACTGACAGAACTGAGTTAAGAGGTCACGACTGCTATGAACTGCCAATGACAAAGATTAGAGGTTAGCCACTAACAGCAGTCTCGAGGATGATTAACAGTAATTGCAGCATGTCACGGTAAGGAGAATGTGCCAGATGAAAAAGGATCAAGTCAGGCAGACTGCCCCTGAAACAGATTGAAATGTCGGTGAATCTGTTATGTACTCTAACTCTTCTACTTTTATTACAATGCTAACTTGCTAAGAATGGGCTACTTCCTATTTTTTTCTTATTGCACGTTATCAACCGTCATTCAAATGATTATCATAAATTAATAGTTTTTCTTCTACACCCTGGCTAGAAGTATATATGGATCTAATCTCTCTTAGAATTCTAGATATACACACGAGGGTCATGTGGACAACTGTTCTCATCATTTATACAAATCACAAGCAGTTTGGTTCAGTAAAGGTAAAATAAGTAAGAGCACCACTAAAGTGACTTTTTTCTTTCTTCATTAACTTCATTGTTATGCTTGATTGCAAAACAGAAATCTGCTTATAGGTATATAACCATACTTTGATAAGATCACTTGTAATTTGATTTAAATATTTTTAAACTAGCTTCTCCTGTCTGACAATATTTCACTAAAACAGAGTGCACATTAAAAGTAATTCCTGAGAGGAATACATCAGAATATATTCTAGACATAGAAAGACACAAGTAGCACACTGCCCTAACTCAAAAACTATGTTAAAAACTTTGTTCAAACTTTGAGTCAGTGAATATCCAGCAAGAAAATTCAGCTACTGAGGAGAAAACACAGAATTGATGAAGGCATGGTGGTGGATACCACTTGCCTTGAATTTCCAGGTGGATTAATACAGGATATAGGCTTCTCCTGAAGTGTTCTTCCTTCCCACTGTACAATGGGTGCTGCAACACTGGTGCTGACACATCACATAAAGATAAATTCCTTGGTAAAAATGGTGCTAAAATCACTATGTCAGAACACTTTATAAGCTTGTCCAAGATCAGCTCATTTCTTCAGTTTCTCACAGTAGGAAAATATTTGCTTCTTTCTTGATTGAAAGAGCAAAATCTAAGCCTAAACCAACTTTTATTTCTACTGAAGAAAAATCTGATCAAATTTCATCTTTGGACATTTACTAACATTCCATAACTGTTTCCTAACAAACATTAACATTTTTCAATAGTGTTTGAAATTCTGGTTGGTGATGAAGATCCAAATTTTTTTCATGAGAAATTTCTGATGCTTGAAAAGAATTAGTCCTTTTGTGAAGTATGAAACTTTTGTAAGGTATGGAAAGGTCCTCCTGACTACATGAGATGTTTTTTTAACATAACCTATGTTTGGCATCCAGTTTAATCATGTCAGCTAGAGTTTTCTTATGAATACCAAAGTAAGAAAATTCAATTCTAAATTAGACAGCTACAAATTGGACAATACTAGAGAGGTAAAGCAAATGTTCTATAATGCAATATGCAAAAATAATAATGAAAAAAAACCCCGCACATTTAAAACCCAAAAGGTAACAGTTGCAAAACAGATGTAGATGCATCCCATGGGTGCACAATGCTTCTTTTTAGTTTTACAAAACACTGCTGACTAGAATAGAGCTTCACACAATGTAAATGAAGGTAAAAAAAATTCTTCTGTTGTCGAGGAAGAATATGAAGAGAACACAAAAAGACAAAGTAGGGAAAACATCTATAGTAACAATTTAAACAATTTTATTCATCTGCCAAGGGCTGAATAAATAATGATAGTGCACTTAATTGAGAAGCTCCTCTGCACGATGACTTCTCTTGAAACTTCTACTTGGTGAGTCTTCCTGAGTTTCCCACCTACTGTGCCACCCAGTAAATGCCAAAAATATTGACATAGAAGAGATCCTCTTTTATTTACAACAGAAAATTTATGAAAGCTGTACTGTATCAATAGCAGGAAAGCAGTTTTGGTGATAAGACAAAATAGAGGAAACAAAAATCAAATGGTGTTAAAACAAGGCATCATTCCCCCACCTCAGCACAACAAAAGACTTCTTTTACTCTTGTTCAGTCAGCTCTGAAGTAAAATATTTCCTGTGATTTAACAAAGTTTCAATTTATCAGATAAGAAATTAAGGTAGAGCCAAGGCCATTGGTTTAAGAACAAAGGATCTAGTGTAAATAGCAAGATTTGTAATTCAGCATGTAGACATCTGACTAAACTGCTGTCAAGTAGATTTGCAAAGCACTAATGTGAGCAAATGAGAAAACTTACTTCACATTCAGAGCTATTGTTTACAACATTTTAATTTCCACTGTAAAATTTATCTTAATTACAGCAGAGAGCTGCACCCCATCTTTTTCTGTTTTGTTACCTGTCGCTAGCACAGTTACTTGTTGCTGTCCAGTCATGTTGAGGGTTGACTAGGATGCCCCAAGAGAGAAATACAGAGGTTGGGGTGAGAGTGCCAACTACCAGCTGCAGAGGCTTTTGTGTCTTGTTCCGACCTACATAAGAAACATATAAAGTTAATTTCTCTCTCCTGCATTATGTAGAGGAAAGTTTTTGCGATTGGATAATTAAATAAATGAAGATCTAGTTCTCTTGTTAGCTTGAAGGGAGAGGTACAAGAGTTCTCTATTTTTCATGGTCACTATTTCTAAGATATGATTTACAAAAATGGCAGAGAAGTGTCCATGGTCACTTTTTCAACCTAATGTTCCAGTTAAACCTAATTTTTGAAAATGAATATTTGGTGGTTTAGATATGCTTACTATAAGAATAAGCTATAGGTAGATTAAATTAAAACGTCTGGCTATCTTGGACTACATCACAGAAGACATGAGAGAGTCCAGGACATTAGACAGTCTCCATGGATGTAACAAAAATAGTAACTTCTTGGCAGTTTTCTCAGTAACACTGCAAATATGTCCACACATAATAAATATTTTCTAGAGCATTCTTAAGAGTAAAATAAAACCTACAAAAGTTATTTTGCTTTTAACTGTAGGCAGATCTGAGTCAGTGTCTCTATCTGCAGGATTTTTCTCTTTTGATTACCTACTATATGGAAATCAGCTTTTGCATGATACTGAACTTCAGCTATGCTCTGTATGGAGAAGTACAATTCTTGTGTGGAGAAAGAACTTATTTTAAAGAAAGTTTAAGAGTTAATAGGTGGAAAGGAACAAATGATCTAGAGAAACTCTTTTGAGCCTGTAGTTTACAGACTGCTACAGGCCCAAGGAGAATCTCTGGTGTTTGAAAGATGATTAACTATAGAAAATTGATATATTATTTACATCATATTACATACGTCAAAAATCTAAAGGATCTTTACCTTCTCAAAATATACAGGTGACCAACATTTCTTGGAAGTTTATAAATTACAGATTTGACTAACTTTCTTCTCATGCCTCTTGAAACCAATTATTTCTTCACTTAAAAAGCCCCAGTGACAATATCAATATATGTGTGTACATTTAGAAATGTTAACCATGTTGGTTTTTACTTTGTTGATGATGAATATGTTGCTACAAAACACACATTAACAAGCAACATATATATGTTGCATTTGAAAGGTAAATCACTTTCCAAAATCTTTCCAGACATACTGTGCTATACCTGGCCAAGAGCAAGAAAAAATTAATCCCAAGCATAACTAGGAAAAAAATATCATATAATGATCATAGAATAATTTTTGTTGGAAGGGACCTTTAAAGACCATCTAGTCCAAGTCCCCTGCCACGAGCAGGGACATCTTCAACTGGATCAGGTTTCTCAGAGCCCTGTCTGACCTGACCTTGAGTGCTTCCAGGACAGGTCATCAGTTTATTTTTTGCAACAGTCCAGTGATCCTGAAAGAAGTCTCCATATTAAAGTACGGAATTAAGTCTCCTTATTAAAGTAAGGAATTCAGAACTAACAGTATTAATGACATGATTAAGGGCATATAGAAAGACTTTGAAACAGATCAGAATAAAATTCAGATTTCTACTCTGCTGTGTATAGTTTCAGCTGGAAATATCCCTCTTTCCATCAGCAAGCTTAGCAGTAGTATTGATAAAGAGATAGAGACAGACAGACAGACACGCCCACACTACCATTTTCCAATGAGAAACAAAGAGCATTAACATGTCTATGGATGAAAGAATCCTTACTTGTAGTTTGGGAAGAATAACTTTAATGTCTTTAATCATTAGTGTTCTAAATTTATGCAAAAAATCTTTAGGTACATCTTCATGTTTTGAACACCATATGAGTGACTAATTACTGACTAGGAATTAGTGTCCTACATTTTACCTTTCCACATATAGAATTTGTGCATCCCAGTCAGATGAATACAGGTAGAAATACCTTTTCAGAGAAACCCAGTCAAAGGTTCTGTTTTCTTTCAAATATTTTAAGAAAGAGATGGAATAATATTAAAATACCTGAACAAGATTTCTTGTTATTTGAAACACGTGCTGGTCTTACTGAAACCAAGTACCGTGGCTCTGCATCTGCAAATGAATAAAAGAGCAATTATTACAGATGTGCTAGAGATTAATCTGAAATTAATAAGAAAAAGTCAAATAGTCAGCGAATGCTTTACATGGTATCCAATCTTTGTGATCTGTTTTCTTTAAATTGTATTGAGTTCAAAATAATAAATGCTTCCATTAAAACAAGGTTGAGATGTTTGGTTTAGTTTGGGGAATTCCTCTTCAGAAATAAGATTTTCCCTTTGTCTTAAAACCAGATGTCAGGGATTTCTGCCCTTCTTAATTACTTAAAACCAATTCTCTCTGAATTGCAACATGAGAGAAGTTGTCATAGGACATTCCAGCAAGACATCCATGGGTAGAATTTGGCTCACCATATACTGACCAAAATTATTTTTACCATAGCTTTTAGAAAATAGGATTACTCTATGTAAAATTCTTATTGTAGTTTAGATACATTTACCTAAATGTATAACTACAGATGAGAGACTGAATTTCCTGCATATATCAGCGTAACAGGCACCTTGAATTCTACCACCTGAACAGAACCACTAAGATATCATTAAATTTCCCCTTACTCTCAGATTTCTGTAAAGAGAGAGAAAGGAAAAGCAGTACCAAATAAAATCCAAAGCTTGCTGTACTACTGAAAAGGCTCTGCCAGTGGCAAGGGAAACCACTCCAACTTCACTGATTTTATGCATTTAAATCACTGGAAACCCATACTATGGGTGTACTTTAATTGTTTAATTATTCTTTTTAAATGGGTTTCATCTGAACCCAATAGCCAAGATAAGCATTGAAAACAGCTGTTCAGAACAGTGTGGAAAAAAGTATTAGTTAAAAAAAAGGAACCCCAAAGTGCAAATACATATTCGTTTACAAAATGTTTTTTAATATTTGGAGGGGTACACAAGTATGGGACCTGTGTAACCATCTGGACATTTTTTGTATTGAGACTGAAAACTAGAAATTAGCAACACTTTAAAATAATTTGGTTTCCCTCTACTTTAAACCCAGTTTTCTGCTCTGCATTTATGCCCACTTGTGAGACTGTTATAACTCACAACATATTCAACAGGATTATTTTAAAGCATGACCTTGAAATTTTGAGAACTACAAAGCCAGTCTTCAAAGCTCTAAAAATTTATGAGTTCATCAGTAAAATGTCCAAGAATTGTGAGAGAAAGTTATTCAAATACTTTGAAACATTTTTTCCCTGCTCCATAAATGGAAAACTTAATTCTGGCTGAAATCTGAAATTACTTGTGTAGCAGTATATGAAATAGATTAACTGCTAAACAAAATTCGGCAATAAACAAAGACTGTTAATGCCTCACTGGACATCTCAGCTACAAAACCTGGCAGTTTTCAGGATTCATTAGTTCTAGCAGGTGTTTTTTTCTCTAACAAAATGTTCTCTATGGAAATATTTTTGCTGTTCATTAAGCTTTATTTTGGTGGATTTAACGAATGTTGCCTTAACAAAGAATACAACGCATTCCCATTTTGCAGGGAATTCATGGCTCTTCTGACTGTAATACAAGCTACAAAAGGAAGTATTTAGGAAAGCAGGCTGAGGCTAGATGCTGAGAGAGTGCTGTTATAGAAAGGGTAGGTTTAAAAAGTAGCACTTCTTTAGAACCACTGAATTTAAGACAATATTATGAAAATTATAACTGAAATCAGAATATGAAATTGTTAAACTGTCTGTTCAATATCTGAAATACAACAATAAATTTCTGATCTGTACTTAACAAAAGATATATCTTAATTTAGAAATATTATTCCATTCCTGAGCAGAACCACCCATGCTACTATATAGATGTTAACAGTAGAGCAACTGTAATTTAAGTTAAATTCATTGGTTTGATGTACAGTATCAAAGCATTATGCATGGACTGGAGGACACATGTCTTGAAATGCTTTTACTCTGGGCAGATATACATTCTATATCCAAGGCACCTGAATTTAAAAAATGCAGAGAGCTTTTTCAATATCATATAATGAGCCCTGACTTACTAGAAATGGGAGTTCTTTCTTAGTCTTCCACAGCAATTCAACATTTCTTTTAATAAGTTCAGAAGACTACTGAGTTTTCACACTGATTCAGTCTTCTTGCTGAGAAATATGACTATCAGTCATTATCACAATGCTGAAATCATCTGATGCTACTATGACTCAATTCATTTTCAGGGCGTTAAAACATTGCCTCACCCATGTATTAAATTCTGTCAAGTTACAGGAAATGTTTCACGATAATCTGTGTTCTTTTATGATGCCTATTATATTCATAATCCATTCCACAGATCCATGCGTATAAGAAACAGGAATCTTGGGGAGAGGTGAGTAAAACAGGAAAAGAAAATGAAAATTCTGTGAAATACCAGAACTTAAATAAAACTATAGTTTACCTTGCACTAATTCATCTTATATGCTTAAGAGATAAATTGCTGAAATTAGAGGTAGGTAGGAAAATGTGACTGTCAGTTATAAAAATATGGGTGTTTGACTGGATGTAATTATGAATTGCAGAATATATCAACTATTTACATGAAAATATATTTAAGAAGAGAAGCTCATTTGAAAAGTAAAATTATAAACTCAAGTAAAAGCAAATTACACCACAGAGTACAGGCAATCCTGTTTGCAACAGAATATTTCTTATTTTCTTTGAACTGCATTTAGTAAGAAAAGGGCAGTTACATGACTAAGGTCAACATTGAAACGTCTGGACACGGAAGCATGAATCCAACATCTGGCTCCAAAAATCATTTCAACATTAATCAGTATATAACAGAGACATATATGATAAAGATACAAGATAGAGATCTGCCTTTCTCTCATCTGTGAGGACCCACAGTCTCATAAATGAAGGATCCCTACAAAACAATGCAAGCTTTAACAAGTAAAGTTTGAAATACATTAGCAGATTTGCTATGAAAACCTTAGCAGCTCCTTGATGCCACAAGGATAACGTCTTGCGATAACACATTCTTGGAGGGCTGCTACTCTAAGACCACTTGTTTGAACCTATTACTGTCTAACCCCCTTTATTAAAGCTAGAACAACAAATACCTTGCCTAAGAGCTCCTTTCAGATCAGAAATAAAGTCCAAATAGTGACCACCTTCAATTCTTGAACCACAAAATACTCTAGGAAAACGCCCACATGTACCAGAGAAGTGCTACTTGATAAATCCATGCCTAATTCTTAGTGATGTAATTCTCCCAAACATGTGCTATTATATTAACAAATAAAATTTTTAAAAGAAAAAAGCTTCTATTGCACACCTTAACAGCTTATGAAGATGACCAGAATGTAACAAAAATACATGCCACTGACATATCAGATTAACATAGGAGAACACTTACTTCCATTTGCCATGAGCTAGGCTATCAAATCAGTGGCAGCAGGCAACTAACACATACTACAAAATGCTAGGAAATTCTGCTTTTGTTCAAGCACACTATTCAGGGCCCAGCCAATATGCACATGAAAGCAAAACAATGTAAGAATGAACTGACTGATGAACTTAGAATAAATCTTAAAATAGTGTTACAAATGTATCATTAGAATTCATAGACCACTGAATTCAGAAATCAAAACAAAGAATTTTTTTGGCTTCAGGCTGCAAATCCTTAATCTGTAATTGGGGATTGCTAAAGATTTACCATGGGATGTTGCTAAGGGCAAAGGTGGAGGAAGAGGAGGATAGAAGGTATAGTAGTGTAACAAGCATGGGAAAAGACAGAGAAGTGGGACAAAAAGGCTGGCATGAATGAACTCACTGCTGATCAATGCACTTGTCTGGAGGAAGGGGTATCTGCTGACCTCCTCCAGGTCCTCCCTTCCACTAGGCTCAGCTAACATTAGCAATGAGAACCTTGTTTCTGGTAAATTAGCAGGAGGCAACATAATGCTGAATTACCATTCACATTATTTGGCATCTTGAAAAGCATGGAACTAATACATCTGAGAATTTCTGGTATTTGATCAGATATAAGAAACTGCACAGCAAGATCTTTCAGCTAAGCACTGATCCCTGAATTGCACTTTTTAAAATGTGTTCAAGTTGGTAATAGAATGCTTTCATATATATACATAAACACAAAATTCACCCACCAGTTATTGGGATTGTTATAAAGCAGGATTACCAATACATTCTCCTCTTACACTGTACAATCTTGTTCAAGAAAAGGAAAAGTAAAAGCATTGCACAACTTTGATCTGGTTTTAGAAACTGAAAGGGAAATTAATTTTGTTCACTGTGTTAAGTAATTGCTGTTCATTCTTACAACACTCTCCTGTCTCCACGCAATTTTTTGGGTTTCTCCAACAGTATCAACAATTTCTAGGAGGCTGGCTTGCAATCTTCCTAGCCAAGTTAGAAAAGACTAACACAGATTTCTTAAGCAAATACTCTTTCCTTACAAGTCAGGAAGACTGAAAAAATTAAGATCAAGGTTTAAGTCAAGCCCAGAGCTTTTGGATGGGTCTGTTCACCTTTTCATTAGTCTAGCTGAATTAATACCTTGATATATTTTGGCACTATCTGAATAGCTTTCATGACCAATAATAATGTTGTTTACTGCCACATAAGTACACAAAGTACACTCAGCACAAAATACATCTGGTGTCCTGATAAAGAAGCATAAATCTTGGAAACAAACTTTGCTGCTGCCTTGTCATTGTCATTTATCCTTCAAAATGATTCAGATCATTCTACTAGTGTATGAAGCTGCTCAAGACTTTCTTGCCAGCACAAACTCATTACAAGTCCAGGAAATCCAATAGAATCCTTTTCTCTTTGCACATGCCCCTCTGCAGGCAGATCCCAATTTATGGATAATGTTATGCAATTGCTGCCTCAGTTACTATATAATTTGCAAAACAAAGGTAAAACAGATATTTTAAGATAAGAATCACTGCAGTGAGGTGCTGAATATTTTAATGGATGAAACGTAGGTGAATGTCACACTTCATACAAAGCCATATATCTCTCCTGAAAATCCTTGGAAAGGTCATATCCTTATAAATTTCTTTAAAATATATATCCACCTATAGACACATAATTTTATAAATTAATACATCTGCTGACTTCAAGCTTCCCATTAACAGGATCGTAAGAGGTGTGTGACCCAGCAGAAAAGCTGACAATAAATTTCATTTTAATCTACAATGGCTGGGTTGGAAATATGGAATTTTGGGGCCTTAGAAACATGTATCGTGTATATTGTGTCATCCTCCATATTCCAGTTCCAACTGGGGACAATTATCCCAAACAGAATACCAATTATGCTGCTCCATTAACAAAACCAGGGATGCAGAGCTAAATCAAGGAAATGTGGAAATGTGGAAATGTCTGCAAGGTACTTCATTCTACCTAGTAGAGCTATACTCCTCGTTAGAAAGGACAAATTATATTAAAAGGGATTGATGCGTTTTAGGAAGGGATTAATGACTTATATGTGAAGTCTGTGTGTTTTCTTTCATTGGCCTAATAGATAAACTAATGAAAAATTTTTTTTTGAGTAGGGTCTATGGCTGATTACATATATGTACGTTTTTTCCTTAAAAGTCTTCACAGAATAAACGATTTTAATACTACTAGAACCAGATCCACGTTCATGGATCTTCCATTCTCGTGGATCTAATCACTCCCTCAGGAGATTATATTCCACAGCAATGTTCCTTAATGCATTAGAAAAACACACCTTTTAGAGACTAACAAATGCCCTTAAATCTCCATTTCTAATCTTTACCTTCCAGCTACAAACCAATTTAAGGTTGTGATCATAGTCCCTAAATTGACTGGGAAAGGAATTATCTTTCCATGAACCATTAAAACTGACAAGAAAGGAGGAAACATTAAATTGTATTTGTCTTTATCTAAATAGACCACTATGACTTTTCATATTTGGGAGCCACTTCCTCCACATCCTGTTCAATAAAAGCCTCACCCACCACTGTTCAGGGAAGCCTGTAAACTCACCTGATTTCTGTAAAATTCAGATAAGTCAAAGCATGAGAGGACCAAGAAGGAGTTCTTAGGGCAAAAATGAATGGCTTTTGTACAAACCTAGCTGTTCTGACTGTGGAAAAACTTGTGGAACCCACTGAAGACCATTTTCAGAGCATGCAGTGACACTTGGATTGCTAGAATATGGGATAGACAATGCTGAGTGTGAAATTTAAAAAATACATTGTTCTAATATGAAGAGAAGGTACTAGGCCAACTTCATGACATATGAGATGTACTAGGAGTACAAAGATAATCTAAGATTTTTCAGCAATATGGTCTAGGGGGTTTATGTCTTTGGCACATTCTTGAGAGTAGTTTTATTGTCCCTCTACAACACCTTGGTTTTTCTAAAATCAATATAAAGTGTGTGCTAGAGCTGAGGTCTCTGGCTGCCACAATAAAACTCAATCATTGTTCCTAGAATTAAGAACCATTCTGCAATTCTTCCAGTTTCTGCCAACAACTGATCCTTAAATATGGTGGGGAGGAGGGAATGTGCTAGAAATCATCTCTGTCTTCATTTCTGCCACACAAGTCACTCTAAAATAGAGCCAAAAGCACAACTGATGTTTATTGCTTTAGCTCGTGTTCCATACACATTTGGAAAGCACAATCAAAGCTGCACTTTAATGTTGTGTTTAATATTTGTAAAATGGGAAAGATTATGCACTCACTGCTTCCAATAAACAAGTCCCCAAGGCATACAATCTAACCCTAAATCTCTTAACTAAAAGCAACAGCTCCAATAAACGTACTGGTAATTGCCTTAAATAAATGCGTGCAACTTGAAGAACATATTGCTGATAACTTCTTTTACTCGTGTCTTTTCAAAGATGACATTTTCTGAAGGTTGGAAATGCTTGTCTTGGTATCTGTATTATGTTGCATTTTGCATGTTTAGTTACTGGACATTCAGAAGTCACAAGCATAGGCTTATTGTCACAAGGAAACGGACAGCTTCTATAAGCATGAGGGAGATAAAATTTTGAAGTTATTCTCCTTTGAAATAATCATAAAGGAAGAATATTCGTCAACATTTTTGCTCTTCCCTCTCCTGATACCCTACAGAAAACGAATATGCATGTGGTTAGTGCTCTGATGCGCTGTAGAACTAAGAAGGTTCCTAGTTTCCAGCCATTAACTACTGCAGTTAAAGCTACAAAATATCAATATACCTTAAATTCCAGGTAACTCTGAGCTTTCAGTTTTCAGTATCGCAATACATTAAGTATTAAAGCTTCTATTAAATAGGAAGTGCAAACGATCTACACATGATATTACATTTAGTCCTTTTTTTGCTCTTTCCTAGGATCTTAGAGTATCTGAAAAATATTAATCCTCACTACTCATGCAACAGGCATTGTTATGCCTAATGCACAGTATAGCACAGAAAATCCTGTACATCGTTCTTAGTGAACTGATTCAAAAGTTACACATAGGATGAATCAGATAAACCAGACGCAGCTTAAGTCATGTTTATGAAGTCAAACACTGGATTGGAGATGGAATTACAAAGAAATCCCAGGAGTACCAACTCATGAAAAGGAACGTTAACTTCTGCCACAGTGATCCTATCAGTTTCTAATATCTTAATTATTCTGTATCTAACATCTTATTTTTTCATTTTTTATTCTGCAGTTTTCAGCCTGGAGCAGACACCCGCAATGGCCTTAATTGACCACATCAAAAAGATAGCAATTACTACTCCTATGTGTTCTGGGGTGATGTTATGAAGCTGCTTTATTCCTTAACCATCCGCTCAACACCCAAGGATGCTCCTTCTTTAAGATGGACCCAGGGGGTGGGACCACGGGGCTGAGTGTGGGGCAGTTTAACGGCTCAGCCCAATGGCTCAGGGAGCTCGGCGGGGCTCAGGGCAGGGAGTGTGCCAGGAGTGCTGTGCTGCTTTCCTGGGTTTCCTTTGTGTTCCAGCTAGCTGGGAAAAGGTTCTGTTGGGTTTTTTTCTTGCTCTTTTTTCCCTTTCCTTCCCCTTGCCTCACTGCCTGCCTTCCCTCCTCACTGGTCCAGGGAGCCTGCGGGTGCGGCGCTGGTGGGCCCGTGGGGTGGCCCCGGCTGGTCCGAGCCCACGTCTGTTCCCTCTGTGGGAATTTGTTGTATTTTGTTGTATTTTTTTGTATTTTTTTCCCCCTGTTCTACCCTGTTTTGTTTGTGTGTTAATAAACAGTTTGGTTTCTTTTTCCCACTTTCACTCCTTGTGACCCATTTGTCTCATTGACGGAGGAAAAGGGGAGGAACACTCACTCCGGAATATTTCCTCCTGAAGTCTTATCTCAAAAACTGAGACATATGCTCATGCATCCTTTCCTCCCCCTTGTTTTACACCAAGATCACCAGCACTACAATGATGAAGGTAAATTGATTCATTTCAGGCTAGAAAAGCTTAAAGAAAGCAATAGGAAAATCCTTAGGGATTGAACAGATTTCTCAAAAGGTCAAATCCTGATAAATCAATGTTTTAATAATTTTTTTTTTCTCCTCCCTAATCCAGATAACAGAATATAACATTCTTGACATGGTTTAATCTCTTCCATAAAACAGCTTATGGAATTCTGTTGGTAATGTCTCACATGGAAGTTAGAGGTTAATCCATAGCATGTAGTACTGGAGTAGATCCCCACAAGAAGAGGCATCATTTTGATATGAATGTTTCTGTCAAAAGGAATCAACCACACAATTCTCAAGACTGTTTCACTGTGTCTTCTACTCTTTGTTAAAAACATGTACATCTCCCTTATATTTTACTTTATAGCTGCAACCTTAGGCAAACCATCCCATTTGATCCGTGATGTGGTCATATAGCACGGTTTATCAGTAAAATGAAAATCCCCAAAACAAATACCAGTAAACAAACTTTTCCAAACAAAAACTAGTTCTTCTCCTTGAGGGATCTCCTAATTCCACTTTCAACTGAAATTCTTGACAGCAACCTTAAACAAACACAAAGAAACCTTGAGCAACAACACAATAACACAAAAAATTAGGCAAACAAAATGTTCATATTCTCCTCAATCTCTTCCCATAATTCATTACAACAACAGCATGCAAAGCAAATATGTCTTACCAAGTTCTGTTACATAGTTTTTTCCTTCTGAAGGTAAAGGAATGTACTGATTAGAAAGGAAGTTGCTTCCATAGCCCAGGACAAAACCTTCTAGTTTGGTGCTTTGACTTGGTCGAAGATACCTCATGCAAACGGTGTCATCTGTTGCATTGATCTGAACCTTCAGACTCTGCCTTTTCACTGGGGGAAGAGTAAAAAAGAGATCAAAATGCATTACCTAGCAATCATATATTCAGTAATGGAACATGACAATATAGCAATATAGGGCTGTTTAATTTGCTAATAGCATGCAACTGAAAAATTTCTTACAGGTCATGTCTCCTGGAAACCCAGTGTATTTTAAAAAGTGAACTAACAGTCATGTGAAAAAGTGGTTGCCAACATAACTGTTTTTCCACTAGTTTAGCATTATCATTTGCTTTAACATCAACAATTGCAGTAGTAAAACCATGCATGAAGTAAGTGGAAAAAATGCATGCATTTTTTCCTTTAAATGCAAGAGTTATAGTAGTAGTAGCCATATATAGGACCCATAGGTGAAAAAAAGTGCAAGTTTTTGGTTTGATTTTTTTGCTTGTTAGTAGAAAATATGAAGTTGTAAAATTAAGTTCATCAGTTAATCACACTCAAAAATTATGGTAGAGGATAAACAGTAACCAGATCCAAATAAAACTTCTACAATTTTTTCCCCCCTATGTTGAGCTGGAAATGTAATTTTGTATTTGGAATTACACCAGGACACCTAACTAACATAAATACTTTACTCAAAACTACGAAGAAACTCTTTTTAAACGTTCATTTTTATGCTTTCCAGGGGAACAGCACATAAAGTAAGAAACATCTTGTATTTCCATCTGCAAAAATTTAACTTGCAGCAACAGAGAATGACTTCACAACAGAATTACTAACTTTTTAGGCTACAAGTTGGTGTTTTGGCTTCTTCTTGTTGGGGTAAGGGAGAATTGGCTTTTCCCTTTTCCTTCCTTGGTATGTACAATTTTAATATTCCCTTGTCACAGTTAGGCCTATCATATTTTCAGAACTGTTGAATTGCTGGCTTTCCCCCAAACTTACAACACCAGCACCAGACTAGTATATTTTGGGTTATTATTTCTCTTCTCATTCTCAAAATGTAAATTTTTATCCCCAACATATTTTCAGGCATCTGTCCAATTATGAAGGCTGAAATTAATTTATCAGGAAAAACCAGAACTTTGCAGACAATCATTTTACTTCAGGAACTAAATCCTGAAGAAAAACAATGAGATAAATGATATATAATATATCATTGAATAATAGTGCAGAGTGATACTAAACTTCCCTTTCTCTCTCTTTTTCTCTTTCTTTCTTTCTTTCTTTCTTTCTTTCTTTCTTTCTTTCTTTCTTTCTTTCTTTCTTTCTTTCCTTCTTTCCTTCTTTCCTTCTTTCCTTCTTTCCTTCTTTCCTTCCTCCTTTCCTTCTTCCTTTCCTTCTTCCTTTCCTTCTTCCTTTCCTTCTTCCTTTCCTCCTTCCTTCCTTCCTTCCTTCCTTCCTTCCTTCCTTCCTCCTTCCTTCCTTCCTTCCTTCCTTCCTTCCTTCCTTCCTTCCTTCCTTCCTTCCTTCCTTCCTTCCTCTCAGTAATTGCAGACTAATATTCAAAGTTCCTCTAGACAACTACATACTCATTCTCTGGTATCACCCCAACATACTCTGCTTCTTTTAGAGAAATTCTAGTGACTAGAGTTGCCAAGAGACCAAAACCCTCACTTTGTTTTAGTAGATGATTTGAGCATCTGCAGTTGTCTGCACACAGAATGTAAAGCCTTAAGCCAACACTTTATGCCTCTTCCCTTTATAGAAAGAAGCGTACAAGTAAAACTGATGGAAAACATCTGCCTCCCTTCCTTTATCTAAAGAGTGATCAAGAAACATCATTCAGCCAGGAAACTGTCACAATTTTCCAAAGGCAACTCTGCCAGGTTCCAGAAGACTGCAAGGCTTCTAGAAAACTAGTTCTCTGGCATTTTCAGCAGTGCAATACCTTCACGGGAAAAAGGGCAGCAGTTGCTTCCTAATCTCTGTGACATCCTAACTCCTTTATTTTCCCTACACAAGAAGGCTGCAGATGTGCAACTCTGAATACTGACAGGGCTCCAGATAGCACAAACCAGGAAGAAAACACAGCAGACTTCAAATGCCTCTAATGAGCTTAGTAAAGACACTTAGAAAAAAGTGGTAAGAAAATTTAAGATTATTATCTCTGATTGACAGTGAGCTAAATCTGTTGAAATTATAGATTCTTCAAAACCCTAACTTTAGAGAGTTGAGCAGTATTGAAATTATGGTCTCCTGGTCTCTATTGAGTATTCATGTCTAAGAATAAAATAACACTTACAGTACTTAATTCAAATATGGTAATTTGATTTCCATAATAAATTTATTAATCACTCTCAAAACTGAATTTACCAAAAAAAAAAAAAAATTAGTAAAGATCTATTTAATTTTAAATTTACAATAATTTCACCCTTTTCCCCCCCACAATTGTATTTACATATCTATCAACCAAACTTTACATCAATTTGAAGACTTAATTCTATATCAAGATTAAATTGAACTGGGTCTGATTTCAGTTAGATAGGTAGCATCGCTTATTTGTAAGCAGTCAATTATAGTGACCAAGTGTCTTGATTTCATTAAAGCCTTAAAACTCTCAGTGAGGTTTCTACAATTAGAAAGTTTAAACAGGATCCCAAAACAGTAGTGGCTTTGAGATAAGACCCTTTAGACCTCTTTTTTATAGCTAGTATATCAAAACCACCAAGAGAGCTTTTAAAATCAAAGACAGTTCTGGCAGAAAATAAATAGGAATCATGTATTTTTAAAAAGAGAGAACAAGGCAGAAAAGAAGAAAAGGAGACAAATTTGAAATAAGTTTAAAAAAATCCTTGTCCTCACCGCCCTGTCTTGACAGGGCTGGTCCTCTTCCTCTAATTTACTTTTAAGTACAGTGATGGCCTGGATGGCAACAAATATTTCAGAGTCCCTGTAGGGCTTAGGAAAAAACATTAGGAAAAAATTCTTTAGGTTGGAAAAGACCATCAAGATCATCAAGTGCAACCCTAAACCCAGCCCTGCCAAGTACACAACTAAACCATGTCCCCAACAGCGAAATCTACACACATTTTAAATACCTCCAGGGATGGTGACTCAAACCTGGTCAGTCTGTTCCAATGATTCATGATCCTTTTGGTGAAGATATTTTTCCTAATATCCAATCTAAATCTCCCCTGGCACAACTTGGGGCCATTCGCCCTTGTCCTGTCACCTGTTACTTGGGAAAAGAGGCTGATGCCCACTTGGCCCCTACACCCTCCTTTCAGGTAGTTGTAGAAAGAGATAAGGTCACCCCTGAGCCTCCTTTTCTCCAGCTCCCTCAGCTCCTTGTCATAAGACTTTTGCTCCAGACCCTTCACCAGTTTTGTGGCCCTTCTCTGGACATGCTTCAGCTCCTCAACATCTTTCTTGCAGAGATGGACCCAACATTTAATACAGGATTTGGAATGCAGCCTCACCAGTGCCAAGTACAGGGGGGCGACCACTGCCTTAGGCCTCGTGGCCACACTATTGCCAATCCAGGCCAGGCTTCCATTGGCCTTCTTGGCCACCTGGGCACACCCTGGCTCATGTTCAGCTGCTGGCAACCAGCACACCCAGGTCCTTTCTCACCAGACAGCTTTGGGTTATCATGAGCCAGATGCAGGATCCAGCATTTGGCCTTGTTGAAGGTACACAATATCCACAACCTTTCCCTCACCCAGTAAGTGAGTGACCTTGTCATAAGAGGAGATCAGGTTAGGCAAGCAGGAGCTGTCTTTCCTAAAGCCTAACCCAAAGAGCAGCAAAGAGCAAGGCAGACAAATCTCCTTCACTTTAACTTAGCTGCATGTTTTTTCAGGGAAAATAACTGCTAAAGCAACAACACAGATGCCACACTTCATATGACTAAACCACATTCCTGTTCATGGGCTGTGTGCATTCCAGAACCACTGAAAATGAGGGATGAATATTAACCGGTAAAACAATAAATGACCAGTTTCTGGAAGCATATGAACAGCAGTGGAGCAACCAAGGACAAGGAGAGCTCAATCCTACGTGCTGCACAGACACTGCCAATCTAGTCAAGAGAGGGCCATCCTGGAGCAATAAGGATATAAGGACTTCATATAAATTAGCTTGGCAAATGGGGACTGCCCCCAGGAGCACATTAGCAATATAGATTTCATTTGTGTTGATCTCACAGTGTTTTGAACAACTACTCAGGAAAGCATTCTCATTCTGAGTAATATGTCTCTTTTAGTCACCACTCAGATAAACATTCATTAAATATAATTGAATGGACAAGGGAAGTAACAGGAACTTCATGGTTATCATACTGTGATAAGAATCTATTTGATTTTGAGAAAATAATTTTGTCGTATTAGGATTTCAAGAGACCTTTTTTCCCTGCATCTCCTTGATGAAAGACTTGAATGATAAACTAGATGCCCTCTAATTCCATTCATTTGTGTCAGTTTTTGGCATTTGTTAGTGAAACTCTGGTCTTAAGTATTTGCATTTATAGTGTAATTCTTTTATATTGAGGCCATTTCCAAATGGCAGATTCTGAGATCCATAGCTACCTCTGAAACACAGTCTTTCCCTCCACGCTTGCCAACAGAAATTCCACACTGATCTGCAAGTATTCTCTTCAACAAAAGTCAGTTGATGGCCAAGATCGGCAGGAGAAACTGTGCAAAGCACATCTGAAGTAAAAGCACTATGTTAAGTGCATCAGAGCACTTGCAGTGCTGGAATCACTCTAAGGAAAGGAGTCTGCCTATACTGGGAGAGAATGAAAGACAGCTTGATGAATCAGCTGCCTCATAAGAGAACCAGCCACCACCAACTCTTTAGAAAGAGGAAAAGAGCTACCAATGGCCTGAAGAATCCAGCTGGAAGTACCATAGTTTGGCTAGTTGGAATGCATAGGCAACAGGAGACAAAAGCAAAAAAATACTGAAACTTTTAAAAGTCTAGATATTACTTTCACTCATACCAGGAGTCTACTGCACAGTTTAAGTGTGCATGGCATCTTGTGACAAAATACAGTCCTATTTTTTGGTTTTATCCATAGAGTGAAGATCCTTGAACTCTGCGCTACAAAACTAGAGGGTGAATACAGCTGTACTGTATTACAGCAAATTTGGCTTTGTTGCCAGAATTCCATTTGCCTTACATTGAAACTGTTTGTTTTCCACCGTTTCAAAGACTTTAGGGGCCATGAAGGCAAGACCCAGCACTGCCTCCCAGAGTGCTAGACAAATGAAGTGTGTCTTATGAAAATATATTAGCACCATCTATTTGTAAGCACCACCTCACTGATTCAAATCATTCACAGCAGTGCTTTGATTTTTCTAAATCTGGTGTCATAGTACCACTAGGCAAGTTTTCAATGATAATCTAACACTATGAAAATTTTATTTTCTGCTCTTTTATATTTTTGTGTTTATTTTGGCTGCCAAAAATGGAGAAATATTGGTTGCTTGGCTGCAACCCAAATACAGCTTAAAATGGGAAACATTTAAAAATAGCTCTGTTTCTATGTAGTAGAATAAACAAGACACACTTCTAAAGCAGCCACAACCACAGAATCATGGAATAATTTAGGGTGGAAGGAACTTCTGTAAGTCATCTAGTACAACTCCCTGCTCAAAGCAGACCTCAAGTTGCTCAGGGCCACATCTAGCTGAGTCTTGAACACCTCCAAGGACATAGATTCCATAACATCTCTGGGGTAACCTGTTTCAGTGATTAGCATACTTCTGTTAAAAAAAACCAAAGTCCTAACATCTAACTGGAATTTCCCATATTCCAGTTTGTGCCCAGTGCCTCTTGCCAAATTACTCTGCACTTCTGCAGAAAATCTGTCTTTGTATCCTCCAGTCAGATAGCTGAGGACAATGTTTGATCCTTTCTCATGGCAGATTACATCAGACACTAACATTCCTAGCCATGAAATTCACACTAACAAGTACTCTGAATGATGAAAGTAGATGCTGTATGAAGAGGGCAACCAAGAATACCTTACTAGGGGAGGGTGAGCTAACAGCCTTGCATGTAGTTTTGTCATTTGCAAATGAAGTTCCCCAATTAATTATTTTTTTCCAAGTATTATTACGCCTACACAAGTCTAGCATTGCTTCAGAAGAATAGGCTGTCAACATGCAGCACTTAACTTTGCAAAACACAAACAAGCATGCCTATCTACAAAAAACTAATTCTTAAGCTCTCAGCTTACACCTTCAAACTACTTTCATTTCAGAGGGCAACTTTACTTAGGTGTATCGACATTCTTAACAGAATGCACACAGCAAATAAAACAGCATGAACTGTATTTCCCCTCTGTACTTCTTTAATATCTGAGGCAATTTTAGCAATTTAAATGATAGAGAAATTCACTACTAAAAGGGTATGAGTAGCTGAAATATGTAGTAGGGAAACTCCTCAATACTGATGTTCAGCTGAAGGTAGTGACGCGAAAGGAAGAGATGCACTGTGAGGGCCCAGGGTCAGTGCCATCCCTTCCTGTGCCCTTTCTCACAGCACTCTTTCAAGGTTACTGACACCTTTTCCTCCAGTTGCTGTGCACATTTAGTTTTATTAATGCTAATCAGAAATATGCTGCTCTTTAATGTTTTAAGCTAAATATATACTTCTGAAAGAAAATTGTTGGAGCGTTTACATTACAAAATTACACAGGTTTTAAAACTTCTTTTGCCAATTCCTAGTGATCACTACAGTTCAGAACTGAGTTAAAAAGCTGTACTCATTAATACTTTAGGACCAGTTAGGTCAATGCAGAGGTAAAGATGTAGTTATCAGCAATTCCAGCTTCTATATAGCTACATAAATCATTGTACAAAGGAAATTTGTTGCTCATATGATGCCGCCTGTTTTGCCTGTTTTCAGGTCATTCAAGAACTTCCCTGAAGTTCCACTTCCATCTTTATAACTATCTCCCTCCCAAGGCTTCTTGAACATGCTGGTTGAAAATTATTTTTTATTTGACTTAGTAACTGTCGTTATATTTAGGGTGCAAAGCTGGAAAGAGTCTGGATTTAAACTTGGGATCCCACTTCAGTGGTCCAACCCCCAATTCCAGCTTTCATTCTGCAGGTCATTTCTCATTATTTATTAAAATAGGAAACAAAACTGAAAACAAGAAAGAAATCTGTTTGAAAATAACCAAGTCTGCAGCTCTGATGGAAAAGGGAACAGGAGTTAGACTTCTGAAAACTTCTTTGATATGACTTAAAACAACCTGGCCCTGGCTCCTCTTGTGAGATACAGTTTAATTTTTATTTTAAACCTTAGAAAATTCCGCTCCTTTATGTGTCCAGTTAGTAAACTTAGTTTGGTGTTTAAAGGTAAAAATTTCATTTAAATAAAATTCAACATTGAACAATTCAACATTTTTGAAGGATAGGGACAAAACCAAGCCTATCCATTATTTTCAATGCATAATGCCTTCTAAAATGCCTTCAAGTTGAATAATTTTTGATAGATAAAACTTTTGAAATAAACAGCACACAAATTTAAAAGGACAAGAAAAAAAATCCTTGTTAATAAAACAACCTGAAACCCTTATTTCAATTTAGATTATGGATCACTTATTTGTTGTAGGATAAAGCTTAATCTAGATCTGATGTCTTTAGGTTCTCCAGGGCCTTGCTCCCCTGGCTTTACTCTCAAAGCTCCTTGTTTGTTGTTTTTTTTTCCAGATTGGCCTGGCATGTATTTTTCTGGATGTAATTTCACCTGGACAGAGCTGATGTCACAGTGACTGCATCTTGTCCAGAAGAGCTGTCTTTCCAATCCTGGCTCCTTCTTCTGTCCAAGGAAACCTGTCCAAGGCAACTCCACCCAGGCTGGGCTACCAAGAAAACTGTGTCCTGGCCAAAGAACCTGACAGATTCTACATAAATATATTCAACAGAGGCAAGCAGAAGACTGCGGGGAGCAAGAAGAGTCTCCCAAATTTTCTAGGTGTAACTTCCTTTTTTTAAGCCTTTAAAGAGCATCAGTCAATGCAAACTCCAAAAGAGAAATGTGGTCTTTGGACATGGCCTCATACAAGGTGATCATATTTTAGACCTGATCAGCTGAATAAAAGCAGGGACTTTCTTTGACAACAGTTCTTCCTCAGGAGGAAAACCTCAACAAAACACTAAGAACCTGAGCAAGTGAAGAATTCAAATGCTGTTGGTCTGGCTCTGCCCATAAACAACAAATGTATTGAAGTGATTGGTATTAAAGACCATAGACCTCAATGCAACAGCTTTCTTATAACCATGTTCATGAGCAGGCAGTGCATCATCACTGCCATTAACCTACTCTGTGGCAGGCAGTGTTTGGCATCACCACTTCCTTAAGCCACTTTTCATTCACGAATATCAGTGCATTTTTTTAAGAATTGAAAATCAAAGGCATAATGAAAACCACTATCTGGAACTGCAGTCGCCTTTGCTTCTGCGAGAAGAGGGACGACATCACACTTTACAATCCAGGATTTTAGCGTTTATTACTGAGTGCACACATAATCTGCTACATGGGTTGTTACTGTGTACCCAGATTGTAGTGAGGGACTCATTTCTTACAGCCAATTTGGAGTCTGTTCCTTACATGTGGTCACCATTTATTACATCATAATACATAGGGGTTTTTTTCACCGTGTGACTACTCATCTGGGGATCTTTTGAAACACTTTGGGAGGAATCATTCAAAAGAAGAATATCAAAATAACTGCCGGCAAGAAAATATAAATTCTACTGTGTTAGAATAAGGCACCTCCAAATTAACATTTAAAAAACCCCAAGCAGTAATAAATTGAAATTTGCATGTATATCTTTGCTAATAGAACAAAATAGGTAGTCATATATTGAAATCCTCTGTCTGTCATAAGTATTACCTTATCTGACATAATCCAAGCAGTTGAAAGAGCAAGTCTTTAGCTCAGTATTCTGTACTAGCATTGTCTTAGATGGTTTTAAAGCTAACTTTGTTTTACTTCCTTCTGTGAATCAGCACATGGTAATTTTATAAGGACAAAACTGCTTAAACATTTATTTAGACAGCTAGGAGGATTTACAAGCTATACTAACAGAATAAATTTGAAACTAGCATGTATTTCCAATCCTCTAAATTAATCTGTAAATCTCAGAATCACCAACATGTCTAGGTATGTTTCAAAATTGTTACCTTCTCTATTTTAAATCTGAAGAGATGGATCCCAGTCCTTTCATGCACTAGTTCTCACTTCTGAAAAGATCTCTTATCACTAGTAGATAAGTACATAGAGCACTGCAAAACAGACCAACTTGATAAATCCAGGAAAAAAGGCAAAGTCAATGACTAGAGGTACAGAGTCTGTTACCCAGGAAAGAAGCCTGAAAAAATAGGAGTCATCAACCTTAGAGGGAAAGTACATGGATAGATGTGAAGACAGTATCCAAACATATATGGCAAACAAACAAATTCCTGAGGAAAAGCAGTGTAAGTAAGTTCTGCTCCGCATCTGTGAAGAGAAGTTACAAACTGTAGCAAGGAAGATATCTGGAAAATAGGCAGTTATACTCTGGAACAAACTGTCTCAGGAATAAGAACAAGGTGGTCAAAATGAGTTCAGGGAAGTCCATTTCAGCCCTATGTTTCCTTGTAAAAATGAGTATTTTTCCACTTGAAGGCTACTACTTTCGTTCTGCACATCTAAGTATGCACCATAAAGCCTCAAGGAGGGCTGCCCTCCTCAGTGCTCTGCGTGAATTCCAATATCCTACTTCATACCTCTAACACATAGAATGAAAATCCAGTAAGGCATGATCTCTTCAGTATATAGATAAGCTTGAAAGAACAGCCAGGGAGAAGCAAGATTAATTTGTTATGTGAGAACGGAAAAATATCTCAGTGCAATTGATTGAGTAAAGGCAAGACAGAGCATCCAGGAAACCACAAGCTGTTCCCCCTAACCTCAGTCACCAGGAACAGTCACACTTATGCATGTGATGAACAAGAAGGTGATTTGGAACAGCCAGAGCAAATTTACCAAAACCAGGCAGTCCAGCAAAGCCTGCTGCCTTCTGTAATGTTATTACTGGGTTTGCATATAATTGGAAAGGGGTGAATATAATTTACTTCAAGTGTGGCACAATTTCCACAGGTATCCTTCCTGTCAGACTGGAGAAATGCAGACCGGATGCCTACTTTATGGGGTAGATGGAAAACTAGGCTCAAAGAATAGCAGTCAGTGGTTAAAAGTCCAAAGTTCCCTTTGATACCCCTTTGATATTACTCAAGAACCTCTTTCTGGTTCTTGAGCAACATCCAGTGTAAATCCTATACTCATTTCAGTGAGGGAGAATGTTTTGTGCTTTGTGTACATTTGGAAAACAACTTGGGTTGGGCAAATAGAAGCAGATGAGTTGTCCATAATGACCTGCTTTGAAATTGAAGGAAAACAAACTAGATTGAGACACCCATTCAGAAACAGGTAAAATTCTATTTATAAGCCCTCCCATTATGCTGGGTATAGTTGAAGCAGGAATCTTTAAAATAATATGCAAAAAGATGGAAATGGAATGGGATTCTCCTTTTTCTAAGTCACAACGGTTTTCCACTTCCAGCATTGCAACCCTCATATGACCACAGAAAATATCTGTGTTCTCTGCTCAAAATATCACCCAAGATATACAGGACTTCAAATACAGCAGGGATTAATAGCTCTGAATGGGCACTTGGCAAAGGTGCTTGCAATATTCTGTGTTAACTTTGGAATAAATTCCCCACTTTTTAGAGGCAAACAGATGATAAAGCAATTAAATATCTGAAGCACACATAAGAATTCTTAGGCGGTGTTGTATATAAAATGCTAAACTCAGAAAGAGTAAGAAAACTTCGTCAGTTAACAAAAGCAGTACTGAAATATGAAATTCTATTGAACTATGACAACTATGATTTGGACTTGTCAGTGTAGTCAAGTCTGTCAACAAAGCTTTTAGCCAGTTACTTCCCTTCAGTTTAGAAAGCTGTAGACACAAACAAACAAACAAAATGGAAATTTTTAAAAATTGCCCTATGTTTCCAAAAGAGCAGTCAAAATAAAGTGGTTTCACTTATGTTCCTGGTGTCCAAACTGAACGTTCTCACACATGTCTATGACACTTGCTGGATACAGCCCAGTCCTATAAGGATTGATTCCAACTGCACATAGTTTTTCCAGCTGGAAAATGTATCTCATCTCGCACCATTAGATGAGACAGATCTCAAGACTGATGACCTGGCTTCTTACTGCTACTCTAAAAAAAACCCCAACAAAAACCCCAACAGATCAAGAAAAATCAGAGGTGATCCTTTTTATCTTCTTCTATATTGTTCCACATTCTGAATTTTCAGAGATCAAAGGAAAGATTCTACAGTTCAAACACATCTGGAGAAAGAAGCAATGAATTGCCAGTACATCTTTAATTTTAAAAAGTACTAATAAATACTTCATAAGTTTAGAATGTATTATTGAATTCCTAAATTTAACAGAAATTCTTCTTCAGCACTATGAACACATTGCAAAGCACAGGCATTTTTAACTTGTCTTAAGAAAACTGAAATATGAAGGAAATGGTTCTAAATCAGTGGATTACAGAAAATAATGGACACCAAGCCTAGTAAGTATACAACACGTAAGATAAAAGCTATGTCTATGATTAAGTGAGTACTAATATAAGACAAATACTTATTTTTGCTACTGAAGGTGTTTCATCTTTTCTTCCACATATTTCCCTTCCCACCCAGGATATGGCACAGAGTTTATGTTCTCTGACTATATTTCCAAATTCTTTCTCTGTTGCATCACCTGTTCTATTTTCACCATGTTACCTTTTATCTACAGAGATGAAAGAACGCTGTAGGAAGTAATCTCTGTTTCCAACCCATCTTTTTATGTCTATACTTACTTCTTTTAATAAATTCTCCAGCCAATGTTTCATTGAAAAATGCCAATAAAGAATGCTATTGGCTACACAAAAGGAAGGCTTATGAAAATTTTGGGGTGGAATGGGGGCACATACCTCTAGGGGCACGAAACCATTAGCTAAGCAATCTTTGTAGGCCTGACTTTGCATTTTACTTGTACTTCTCTCAGGCATGTATCCAAATGCTCATGGAGAATTTATGGTATGTAGGAAGCTATGTCTCTCTCATTACTGATCTTTTAACCCAGTGTGCAGTAGATTACAATAATTCCCAAGGAATGCTCTCTGATTTAAGAGAGTATTAAGCACATAAATAATGCTTCGCGACTTTGGAGTTTTAAAATGAGATGGTTGTCCCTGCGCCAGGATTTTTGACAACTGACAAGTGTTTTAATACTACAAAAACAAATTACTGGAAAATAATCTAGAAGGGACAGGTCATGGAAAAAATTGTTCACAAATACCTGAAATTTCAGCAGGGCATAAATGAGATTATCTATTCCCTACATGTGGTGGAATATCTGTAATTGTTCTACATCCTTAATACTACGAGCAACCTCACATTGCCTTCAAATAAATATAATAATAGCACATGATGTCCCTTGCTAATTGCTGTAAGTATTTCTGAGTGGAAAGGGAGCACAATAAACATCTGTTACATTACTGAGAAACTGCTTTCTAAGAATTCATAGCTGTACATTAACAACATACTAATGCTTTTATCAACTGCTATTTGACCCTGCTACTAAAATTGTGAGAGTACAGGGGATTGCTGAAAGTGTAAAAGATTAAAACAAATAATTTTTGACCCAAAGCATTTACCAAAAATGAGCAAGGTCCCACTCTGCCCTTGTGTGTGCACATCCATGCCTCAGTGTACTAGAGAGTCTATGTGAAATCACACTCATGACTTTATTACCTGTGCGCAAGTTAAGTATAGATTTTCCATTGGAGCAAAAATCCCCAAATCTGCCAACAAGTCAAAAGAAATTCTTCAGCTAAAAATAATTGCATAATTAGTATTTTAATACTTTGAAAAAAAATCTTACTTATGTTTATACAGACCTGATTAACAAAGGACATAAATTAACTCCTACTCCATAATACCAAGTCACATCAGATGTGTCAGCTGCTAAGGTGCACTGAATAACCAACACAAGCAAAAAGACATTTCTATTAGAATTGCCAGTTTTTGTGTTCCTCATAACTAAACCAAAGAGCAGGAAGGAATGCTGAAGAGATGCAGTATTGGTGCTTGTCAGATCATAGCTAAAAGCTGGTGCTCATCTGTAAGGTGGCAAATGATGAGCTGCCACTGTGGAGCAATTTCATAGTCATGTTCACACAATAAATAGCTGTTAATAAGCTTTTTGACAAAAGAAGGAGACCTATTGATTCAAGCTGAACATGAAACCCCACCACTTTTACCTGAGTTAGCTCTTCATCAAACTAAGACAATTCATGCTTCTTAAGCCTGACTGCAGCCATTTTCCTGACTGTGAAACAAGCTGCACACTGCGCTATAAATAAAAACTCTGCCCTGCCATTTAATCCAACTACTTCAGTGTTCGTGTGAGCCACAGAATGGAACTCTGCCAAAATGTTCAGGTCAGAATGTAGAGTTTTCTTTCTATTATTTGTATCCCAAAGCTCAAGTTCTTACCAACTTTCAGGCTATTGCACCCATGCCTTAATTTGCAGCATTTGTGCATATTGCGCAGACACACTGAGGTTTCAAAAGAAAAGTGGTAAGCGATAAGGTCTGAAAGTCTTGTAATTTTCCCAGTGTGTATTTTTCTTGTTCATGTATAGGCTTGAACTGTGGTAATGAGGTAATCTAAATTGCCAGAAAATGTGTTAACTTCGAAGTCAGAAAATGATCTGCTGGGACATTTCAAGCATACTTATTTGTATTTTTGAACCGACCACAGTTTTACACATTCTAAAATTACTCCAGACTTTTACATCATAAAAAGAAAAATTAAAGTGAATAATTAATATAAAGCAGATATTGCAAGCAGCTGACAAAAGAAGAAAAGTCTTTTCCAAATGTGAGTTTAAAAATAATGTTATCCCACATACACTCTCAGCCTTTTAAAATTGGCCAGGTTCCCAAAGTATTAATTATGTAAACTCATATCAAGCACTCTGTGGCCATTTATAGATTCATAAACTAATGCCACAACTGCAGGTGATTGGAAAGAATCTTTTCCCACTCCATTGAATTGTGCTTTTCCTGAGCAGATTTCAAGAATAATGCAAAACCTTAGAACTATATAAAATGCTGAAATAGCCGTACCAAAAAATTCCCTCATACTCTGAGAATCCATTTTGCCATCAACTCTTCAGCTTGAGAAAGAGTATAGAACTACAATTTCTTTTTAAGTACATACAGTGATATTCTAGTGTTAGCACACCATATACACACACAAACTAAATAAAAATCAAATCACATGCAGAGGTTTAGGCACTTCATTAAGCTGGGTTTTATCGAAGTAGATTTATTCACATGGAGCCCTCATGCCTGATAACATACTTGTTCAAGGTAAACAGGATTTATATAAGAGCCAAGGCTACAATTAGCCTAAGAAAAATTGTGGATTCACTTGCCTCATTTATTTTTCTTCCAGAAGATGCTCTAAATAATACTAAATTATTGCAAAGTGATGGACCTCAGCAACAATTCTAAAGCATTTTAGAGAACACAGGTTATATTTTGTCTACCAACCTCTGAACAAGTGCAATAAACACTCTCCTCCAAACTGGGAGAAAAGTAGTTTTCCTCTCAAAAAAAAGCATTCCCTATCTCCCTGCTTTTAGGTCTAGAATCCTCAAAGCTAGTGCCTCAACTTTTTGCCAGCATTTTATTCAGCAGTTCTGCAGCAGTGAAGACTCTGTGTTGATATTCTGAATGCAACCATCCTTCTGTAACCTTGCCTGGATATCTGCACACTATGATGACATAACTTTGGTTAAGCAGTGAGTGTAAAAACATTCAATTCTGGTGACCATAACTACAATCACAACTTCATGAACAGTAGAAACTCACTTGGTGGTTCAAAACTTGATCTGTTTTTTCTTCAGCTTGATATGACACACACTGGTTTGCTCAAGTGGGGAGGTTTAGAGTTGATGTAGGCAGAGTAAAATGGCACATGATAGTTATGTTTTGAAGCATGGCTGTACTGGAAAAGATGGCCCAGGCCTTGCCCATAGAAAGGTTTCATACATGATGCTGCCAGTAGTCATCTTCATGACCACCATTCTCCCAGCACAATAAGACAAATACATATCTCACAAAGCAAACTTGTATTATACACTTTGTCCTGTACTGTAGAAAAAACAATTTTTATCTTAGAGTGTTTGAACTAAGGCCTGTCAGGCAAGTCTGAGTAGCATCTGGCCTGTTTCCAGCTGCCCTTTTCCACTTGGGAAGGTACTGCAGGCTGGGCTGTTTTACTAATGGCACCTATTTTAGGCTGCAGCCTGTCCAGAACACGAATACCTGCTTCTGTTCTCACCAAGATTCACCATGCCAGTGAGTAGGACTCCAATCATCTCCTGTGAAAGGCAATAGTCAAGAACGCTCCCCAGCAACAAATTTATCTTGCTCACAAACAATTTCAAGTCTGCACTTGAATTTCCCCAAGGAAAATAAATCCACTTGGAGCTGCATGAACAATTCTGACTATGGCAGGTCACTGCTAGCCATTTTTTCCCCCTAGAGAAGACCGAGGTTTTTGTTCCCACATGCAGTGTGTAGTGCATACCAGGTGAGTCCAAAGAAGCCTCAAACCCAATGTTCATTATTCACTGTATCATCATTCAACAGATACACAGACTATACTATCCATATACAGTAGGTCTGGACCCAGAGCAGCAGCAGGATTTAGCCTTTAGCTCTCCCCTCAAGTGAGTTATGGAGCTTGTCTTTCTGGAACACCTAGATCCAAAGATTATATGCAGGAGGGCTGGAAAATAATGTTCAAAAAGTGATACTTGGGAACACTAAAATTAAAATGAAGAGGTGGAAGGTTATATAGATTACCCAGCAGTGAGATCATTTTGGAGGCCTTCACATGCAATGGAATTTAATTCTGGCAGAATCCACCCATATGTATCATCACAATGTTGCACCACTGACTGTGCCAGTATAAAAATGGAATTCTGGTATTGCAGATTATCTTTGAACTTGGGAGCCTGACACTCAGTACCGGGTTTTGATATGTTTATGTGCAAGCCTAGGACACAACTCTCTGCGTGATAAGATAACTGATTAAATGAACTGCTATAATTGTTACATTCTTACAGGCTGTTTTCATTTTCGGTAAGAATGACCCAAATTTGCCATGACATATCCAGAGACTGAAAACCCTTGTCACTCTATTACACCAGATGAAGGATCCCTTTTAAATTTCTTGTTGGACTTGTCATTTATGTGCCATTAAACATAAGAAAAACCCCCAAATTAATTTCACACTTCTTTTTCCAGACAAAACAAAAAATGAAGTTAAATAATTTAGTTCAAACTGGCCCTTCTTCATAAGAATGTTTTTTAAAGGTTAATGCATTGTGCATTTTGAAAAATAGTTCCCAGAAAGATGTTTTGTAAACCATGGGGAGAGTAACATATAAACCACATGTCATTTCAGTCCTTTTGTGATATTTTGATATGCCAGCTTCACTGCATGTTCAAAAACCCACAGCTTCCAGGAGAATTTCCCCTGTCTTACAATTTTTGTCCTGCCATCCTACAGCTACTAAAGGGGTGCTTCTGGGAGGAGGGGAGAGGGCAGCACAAAAGTTTAAGGTTTGGCTGTTGCAATATAATAACTGTGACACATTGAAATAACTCTACATTGTTTTAACTGTTTGACACTAGTAAATGAAAACACATGCTGAGTTTATCCTCTGCTTAGTAAGACATATTACACAACATGGCGTAGCCAGCAAACTTAGCTATGAATAAAATTAGCCTATTCCTTTCACAAATATCAAAGTTTGTGAGTCTACTGTAAATACAGCATTTACTCTCGAAGGGATGTCAGTTATAATTACCTTAAGGTACAAATATTAGCCAGTAGCTATCTACAGTATCAGACCAAACATATTGTAGTTCCAAACAAAGTAAAAAATCCTCAGTGTAAAACAACTGTTTTTCCCACTTTTCCCCACAACTTACAACTGTAGATACACAGAAGTTTTGGATCTGGTTTTCCCTATAGGACTCTGTAAATCAGGCTTTTTCACATGGTCCCCTAAGAAATGTCAAGTCCATATACTTTTTCCCTAAGAAGACAGCAACCAGGGGAAAGCCGAATTAAGGTTTCCTGAGCCCTTCCTGGACAGCAGAGTAGGACAGGCCTGAGTACTGGAAAGTAGAACAAAGATGGACCTGAATTCCACTGTACCTGATGACTAATTCAAATAGCAGGAAAACCACAGTGGTCAGAAACATGTCAAAAAATCCCGTGAAAACAAACCAGAAAAACACTCAGATTCCTCGTTTAAGTAACTTCATAAAACTGCATTTTTATAAGGAGGGATCAACCCCAAATTCTTTTCATCTCTAACAAAGTAAAACAGAACATAAACATAGACAAAAGCTACTGAAAGCAGAGATTGTAGTGAAAATCCACATTTCCATGCACATCTGTGCTGTAACTGGAAAGTCAAGTGACAAAATCAAAACATGAAATACTGTTTCACCAAACACTAAAAACTTGTTCCACAACTGTTGCCCTCAACATTTGTATCAGCTCCAACTGGAAAGATGCCAGTGAAACACGGTTTACAAGGCAGTACAATCTTGTGGATTATGTCCTGTACCTTGTTTATTCTGGATTCTGTGGCTTTGTTTTCTCATCTCTGTCTCAGACCCAGGATGCTCTGCTTACCAACTCATTCTCTAAAGACAAGACTTTTGGTCTGTACTTAATTCCTGTCTAGAGAGACGACACTGCATTCTTTAAGAATGGAACTTTTCTGTTTCACAGAACCATAAAAATTAGACAGAGTATGACAAGTTATAACGCTGGCACCCATGCCTTGCAACTGTTTCCACCCATTAATAAAGTTGAACTGAAGAATTACATATATTGGATGGCACTGACATAATGGCATAACGGGAGAGAGAAAAATAAATGGAAAATTTCTAATTAGAAGAAAACTTTAGAGGCTAGACAAACAGAGAGCAGCTGAAATACTGGACGAAATATCATCCCTAATTGTACCATCATCTCCCACTCTGCTGTTCTGTGATCCCTCACATAATATTCAAAGGCAGTGACTGCAGAACTTTCTTAGCAGCTGATCTGCCAGATGAAACACATACATAATTGTAAAAAAACCACTGCCTTCATACTAAAACACAATACTCACCAGCCTTCCCTTCCCAATTATATTTTCTTTACTCGTTATTATTATTATTCCTCCAACAATGCCTTAATCTTTGAAGTCAAAATAATGAAAGAAAGAATTCGCTAATAAAGAACACTCTTTTGAGAACAACAATAATATTTTCTTTTTCATCCTAGTAAAACACACACTTGTGGAGGTGAAAATACAAAAATATATGTGAAAAGGGAGCAATTTGTGTTCCAGCCTCCTGACAAGCACATTTGCACACAGTGTCTCAAACAGCTCTGGAAGTCACTGTACTGGCTCTGTTCCTTTGCAGCTGCAGGAGGCAAGATGTTCCTTCCACCTTGTACCACTGAAAGGAAATCCCAGTCCATGAGACATGGGGTCAGTGTGTTTCACCTCTGGGAGAGAAGATCTGAGCACTAGAATTGCAAAGTGCTGGTAAGAAGGGCAAGATTTCCTCTGATAACCTGTTGCCACAAGTACCTGCACCACCAGAAAGCAAGTTTGGCTAGATTGCCCTCCTTCAAGTTATGGACTTGATTCCTCTGTTCCCCAGAGAGCAAGAGTGACTCTGAAGCCTCATACCTCGTGACTTAAAGAGCACAGAAATTCACTGGAATTTAAGCTTGCATAGCAAGGCAGAATAGCCCTCTTAAAAGAATATTACCACTACATATCTTCATTTTTAAAACACTTTAAGATTCACATATACTCTTTGGTTATGAAGAAAGTCTGTACTCCCTATCAAACAAGACAATGTTGTAGAAGAAAATCATTTGAGCATTTCCAGATAGCAGCTAAGTACTAATACACTTGCTTTTTCAACGCAGTTCTTTGTAAATAGTAAGTGGAGAGGCAGCTACAAACAAAAGAATTAGACTGATGTTTCCACACTGCAATGGGAGAAACTTAAAAATGCTATTTCACTGAAAAGAAATGAAGTTTCCACCTGCAGCTTTATGCACTCAGCAAACAGAACTTCACTTCTGCAATGTTATTTTAGGACAGAAAAAAAAACGCATGCCAGAGTTAATCTTGCAGTGGATTAGAAGCTTTGTCTGAATTTCACAGTTAGCATAAATTTAGAGCCACTATTCTACAGTAGTGAGCAGAAAGTCCAGTGAAACCACATTAAAAAGACAAGCACTGGAACAGTTCCTTCCCTCAAAGTAGGCAATACATACAAGATTCCTCTTTGGTCAACATAATCCTCTCTTAAGTCCTTTTTTGACAAAACTAAAGTGTTAGAGTTAGCTTGACTTGAACTGCATATCTGTTACTTGCTGACTACGTATTGTTCCACTATTACCAGTATGCAGAAAACTCCACACTGGCTCCAGAAGATGAGATCAAAAGAAAGATACTTTCAAAAGAATATCATCCCAGGGAAGAAAGAAAAATAACAAAATCCTGGGAAAAAAAAGTCTCTTAAGGAGGGGTGAGGGGTGAAAAATCATCTCGACTCCCCAAAATACCTTTAGGTTCCCCTTCTATGGAACAGAATTTCCTAGGAAGCCCTCAAAGTGCTTATTTCTTAATAAACGTTTTCATAACTAAATCACAGCTTCCACTAAATGTCAGTGGCTGCAGGAGACTGCAGATGTAAAACGCATTACAAAGCACAGTGGACTCAAGCAAGCACTTCCCCAAAGTGAGAGCAATACGTGCAGTACAGAAACAGTTGTGAAATTGCTGCTTTAATGCCAAGGCACTACGAAGTGTTTTACCATCCAGATAGAGAAATACTCTTTTAATTTTATGCTATGACTGTTCTTCCTGCAGTCAGCAATAAAATACTAATAAAATGCCAATGTTATGTGTGTCATATTACCAAGGAGGAGAAGAGATCACTGCCAGCTTTGCAAATCTACTGTACTTCCAGACTCTGGGAGAAAGAAATTGTTAAAAACATATTCACACAACTTTGGAGGGGCTTTTCTTCTTGTATAAATTTTAATCAATCATAGTTCTCTCCCTCAAAATGCATGCAACCTGACCCACAGTAGTCAAGTCCTACTGAATTGTTAAGGATGCATAAAAAGGGAAAGTATACAAGTTCTTTCAAAGACAGAACTGAAACCTTCCACCAGCAACACGGGGTGCTTCTAAGTCACATTGTCTTTAAGATATTAAACCATAGACCTGCACACTGCTGTCCGAATCACTATAAAATCATTAAATACAGTAACTTTGTTGCACAGTACTTCTCACTAGAGTCACAAGATACCATGAAAACTTCTGAGGTTATTTTATTCAAGAGCTTTAAGGTTGCTGTTCTACCTGGACTTTGCCCTTTTCACTGACCTTCTTTCATCTTTAATCCTTCTTACCTTTAATCATTCCTAACATGTTGAAAGCAAATTTCCATAACAAAACACAGGCATTAAAAATCCCAAAGCCCCACAAGAAAAAAACAAACAAACCCCCAGAAAGTTGTCATAGCTACTTGCCTCTTGGCAATTTCTGAGCATTTCCCAGGTTTAGTGCAATATATCCACAGAAAAGAAGACAGACAAATCTTGACATCATGGTCACAAACCCAACCTCGCACTGGGAATGGCTCTGACAGGTATCACCCAAAAGTACCGCAGCTGCATTTAAGTGAACCGTTCTGTCTGTGACAAGAGGCAGCAACACTTTGACACAAGCTTAGTTTACACAGTGGGAGGAGACAGGATGACATCATTCACTCCCACTGCAAAATGAGAATTAGCATAAAAAAAAATATTATCAGGCTCCCCCTAGTATAATCTTCTGGGGTTTGTTACAAGGTCTTTTCCACCACTAAGGGTAAAACATTACCATTTTATTACTTACATTTCATGAAAATAAAATCATGAATATCAAACTTTCTATTAACTGAAAACTGATCTGAGAGACATTTTCACTGTTTTATCCAAGAAAGCTGGACTTAAACTGCAAAAACAGCATTTGCAGTACTCAGAGAACTGTTTGCTATATTGACCTCAGTATTTCTGCAATCTCAACATTTTTCTTAAGGTTAATTCAGGCTACTTGTGGCTTTCATCCAGGCAAAATAAATACTAGTTTAATTTGACATGACGTTATAAACAGGCATTGTAAATATTTATTCAGCAAAAGAACTGGACTTGAAAAATCTAAATGTCATTTTTTCACTTGTATCTAGTGTTGGCGATTTAAAAATACTTCATAATTTTCCCTTTCACAAATGTCTGGTGAGTCAATGGGTACAAAGCACACTGAAAGTAATAAAGCAATGCATCTCATTCCAGGCTGATCTTCTTACCAGCTACACAACTTTAAATAGAAAAGAAGTTCCATTTTTCCATTAAAAGCTGTTGCATTCCATGTTTACAATGAGCCAAGTAAGCACAGCATTTGGTCCCACTCACAAGTGAGAAGATGGGAAGGAAAGGGTGAAGGAGAAAAAGAGGAAGCAATAACAAAGAATTTAGTCTCAGTATCTGGAAAAGTTTCCAAAGAGATTAAATCTATTCATCTAAGTAGTGATCTCTCTCTCTCTCTCCCCCTAGAAATAAAAACCCCAAAACCAAACAAGGAAAACCCCAACAAACAAAGAAAAGCCAAAACAGTCCCCTAGGGAAAAAAAACCAAACAGAAGAAGTCTAACCAAAACCAAACCCAAAAGAACTATCAACAACCAAACCTAAACATATCTCTTGCTTACAATTGTGAAGTTCTTCAGTATGCTTAGTCTGGTCCCACTCCCCACCTTACTGACCTGACACTGCTCTACTTCCATTGTGTTTATAAGCAGGGAAAATCACAGCACTCCTACCTGGGCTAGAAACAAAGTAGTTCAAAATAAAAAGGCAATGTCTTGAAACATACAGGAGCATTTCTTAAAGATCAGATTAATCATGTATTTTAAAAAGACCCTGTGTACACCATAATTCAGGAAGAACTTCACAAGAGAAGCCATCAATATTGGTCCTAGAGACAAACTTGAGGAATTTCAAGCTCTTCTAATCAATATGGACAGCACACAGCTACAGCAAAACCAGCTGTACAATTGGAATGTGTTCCAGACTCATCACACCATCTGAATTCCAACACAAGGAAACTTTTTTTGTTATTCACTAACTCAAATCTGGGAATAGCAACTTGAAAGTCAATACTATAGACAGACCCTCAAAAATCCCTAAACACTATTACCTCAAGGATCTTTGGGAGGATTCAGATCTTTAATACGGACACCCTGAACAGGTAAATAAGACAGGTACAATTTGAATGAGATGAAAAGATGTTTGAAAGGCCATACACTTGGATGGGGGTCTCACAAAACACCGCACTAAAAGAGTGGCAAATGACAGAGAGATGGATACAGAGAGCAGACGTGCCATTCTTACTGTTTTTTAAGTTGAAATATTATTTTCAAAAATGCTCCAGAAACCATATTCTATTTTTTCCCTTCAAAATTAAAAATAAGAAATCAATGATTTGATGGAACAGTCAGGAGGACTAATGGGAAAAATTGCTCCATGGTCACACAGAGCTGTCTTTGTATTAGCGTAAACTGGACTCTCCTAGTTTGCCTTATGGCAAATTCGCTTTCCTTCAAAAGATTACACAACACCTTTAAAAAAAAGGCACGAAGGCCAACTTCTACTCGGAAAAATCTCAGTGAAACAAACATATTAATTATTTGCTTACCTCACAACCTGTCTCATAGATAAATATAGTCCCATCCCTGCTTTCACAACTACTTGCTTCTCTGATGCCAGTTACATCTTACTTCTTCCTCTTGGTGCATTATCCAACCGTGTCTTCTCTGCTTAGGTGTTCCATACAGATATTTAACCTTCCCCTTGAGACCCTACCAGACTATGCAGGTCCCTTTCCCTCTGATCATTCCTGTAGAACACAGCTCTTCCCAGCCCAGAGTTCAAAAACCCATGCCAAGAGGCATTTTCTTCTGTCTTATCAAGGATATGCTTCATCAGGGACAATTTTGGTTTGACAAGCAGATGCAAGTGCAAATTTCCATTAAATATATGTCAAGAATACAAAAATCAGTTATATAATATTTTTATAATTTTCCAATATGCTCCCTGCATCTGCACCATCCACAGATGATAAATAGATAATCACTGATTTTGTCGACTTCTTTTCTTACAGGACTAACCTTTCCCAGGAAACCTCTGCTATATGAAAAATGGAAAAAAAAAAAAAAATCACCTTCTGCTTTCATTTTCCCTAAATCCTCCTGCCATTTTAATGGATGTTGACTACTGCAGTGCAAAACTAAACATGGGAACATAAGGGAGTTCTTCAAACATTATCCTGCACTGCTGGATGGTTCCATAATGCTGTTCAGGCACCCAATTTCTCCTCTTGTTGGAGAACAGCTTCACAATCTCCACTGAAACAAAGAGAATCTGATTTCCATTAACTAAGTTATCAAACCCAGCACATTGCTCAGGTTTCCCTCATCCACACAAACCTGGAAGTACATTACCCTTCCTTTGACTCATCAGAAGGAAAATATTAAATGAAGAAGATTCAGTTATTGACAGTTTTGTGTCACAAAAAGATTTAGCATAAAAGGCAAAAAATATTGAGTTAAGCACAGTAATGAAAAGTCTCAAACAGATCAAACATGAAAAGACAAAACCTCTGATCCTCTAGTGACTCCCCCTTTTCAGCACCAAATTAATGTTTAAGTAACAAAGTCGAGTACTCAAAAGTTTACTTGCTTACCTCAACTTCAACTGATTCTCTGTGGGTTAGGTCTCAGAAATGGAGATTCCAACAAGATAGTATCACAGCACATCTGGGGGCAAAGCAGAGCTTTTCTAGTCCTATTTTAATAGTTCCCAGACCAGCAAGTACAGCGAAAACAAAAGTATGGGAAGGAAAAGAAAAAGCTGGGGGGACGGGAAGGAGAAGATCAAGAGACGAGATTTTACATTTTGTTTCCAAATACGAATATGCTTTTGTTAAGATTTGGGCTTAGTCACAATTCACCTATCATTCCTGATTATTTTGACAAGCAAAAGCCAAGGTGACTCAACTCCTTGCTGTTCTAATTTAAAGCAGAAAGAATATGCAAAGAATAACCTTAAAAAAAATTCCTATCTTCACTTTGAAAAGCACAATAATGCCATGTGGAGCTCTCCAAGAGTAATGACTTACTCACAGTACACTTGATCTGTCTTTTCTCAGAATGTTTCTGGTTGATACTGTACATTTCAGCAGTGCTTGTCAATTATTTGCAAAGTGCCTTTTTCATAAAACATGCTATATAAATTTTAATTATAATTTTCATTCTCTTATGTGTGACTCAATTATTGGACTCTTTTTCTTGCAAATGTCATGGGATCTCCTCTAAAGCCTTCAGGAAAAAAGAGATGCCAGAGAACATTCTTTCAGATGTGCTGCTTAGAGAAGAAAAAGAAGAAAAAAGAAAATCTTAACTCTACTTTCTAAAAGTCTGTAATTACTTCTTTTCCAATATTCCATTCTCATTTTGATGAGCAAACATTTGAGATCTTGTGCTTGCAAAAATACAGGGTTCACATGTTAATCTATTAGTCAAAGGTAAGACATTCATTTGATAGCATAAAAGTGACAAAGACAGGGCATTCTAGTGTCCTTATCCCAAACTAATTTCCAGCTTTCCAAATTAATGGGATCTGAGACAAAGTGAGAGGAAGAAATTCAGTGAAAAAGAATGGACAGAATAGCTAGTTCTTGTGACATGTTTTACATAGTCCAAACTCTTTCAGCACTCACTCATTTGACACTTTTAATTTCAGACAGTGACTCATCTTTTCTAACCGCCAGTGTATTTCACCAAAGTTCTGCACAACATGGAGAGAAATAAAAAATCCCATTTATTTAACTTCTCTATTAAGTATTGTGTTACAGTGCGGATACTGTAACACGCATATCAAACAACGAGGCCCATGGAAAAGAAATATATATGGACCGATTCTTGGTAGATGTTTCAGAGATGTTTATTTCTCCAGCCGCATGGCCGGGGCTCTGCCGAGGAACTGCTCAATCACGGGACCCGAGGGTCCTTGTCCGCGCAGGGGAACACAAAACAACCAATGGGGAACGAGGCTGACCAGGGGCAGGGAAACCCCGTGTCTCCCCCCCAGGGCCCCTCTCCCAGGGCTACATGGCAGGGGGGAGGGACCCCAACATTTCACCCGTTTATTTTTAACAAAAAGAGATTTAGAACTTAACATTGAAAACAACTGGATAAACATAACAAGAACAGTTTCAAGACAAAACAAGCCACCCTCCTGAGTCTTTAAATGTCCAAACAGATTCTCTGGAACATCTTAAGGCTGACAGAAGGGAGACAGGACTCTCCGGGCATGCTTTGTGGGGAAACTGAGGCAGGAGAGGGTTTAATTTCTTCCCTCCCCTTTCATCCCCACCTCGGCATCGGAGAGGAGTTGTAGGGAAAGGGAATTGTATAGGGAAGCCATGGGGTGAAAAACGGATTCGGAATAAACTGGGGATGGGGTAAACTTAGGAAGGGGTTCATATTGGGTAGAGGGTAAAAGGGGAAAGTAGGCTGTGGATAGGGAAATTGCTGGGATGGATATTATTTATAATTTTGTGCATAAGGGCTGCCTTTCACTGGAATACCTCCAGGCCCAGTAACATTTGCTGCTTGTAAACCCTTCTTTCCTTGCACTATATCAAATTGTACAACTTCCCCATCTCCTACACTTTGCAGGTAATTTTTAGGGTTATTCCTTTTAATGGCAGTTCTATGGATGAATAAATCTTCCCCTGTATCATCTCGTGTTATAAATCCATAGTTGTTTTTTACATTGTACCGTTTCACAGTTCCTGTGATTTTCACTGCTGTAACTCCTCCTATCACGTGCCTGCGTGTTTGTTGTGGCTGCTTGTCCCGCGTGGCTGCTGCCTCGCTGACTCCGACGTCTCGGCCGGGCCCCCGCGTTGCGGCTGCTCTGCGCTCTCCGAGCGGCGCTGCTCTGGCGCGTGTCTGGGCTCTGCGCGGCCCCGCGTTGCCATCGCCGCCGGCCCCACACCCTGTGAGTGTTCTGCTCTGCCAGCTCCACGCTGCTTTGAGAGCGGCCCTGTTTTGGCTCAGCGCTGCGCTGCGCGGCTTCTCGTGTCACTGTGGAAACCGCCACTTCTCCCTCCGCAGGGCTCTCCGAGCCGTGTGCTCAGAGCGGGCTTCCATGCCGACCCCCGGTTCCTGGCTGCTTGTGGGGGCCGCCTCTCTGCTGCTCGTAGCCCACGGCACCTGCGGCAGCGCTCCCTCACTTGTGGTCAAGCGGCCGGGGACCCTGAGACAGGGATGGGGTCTGCGATAAGGCGTGCGCTCCTGAGGGCGCATCCAGCACAGGCACCTCCGCTGGTGCGGCTGCAGTCACGCACTCCTGGGACGGCTGCCACGTGGTCTCAGCCACAGGATTACGGCCATCCTCTGCTCTAGGGGTAATGGGACCATAGAAATGCTCCTCAAGAGCTTCGCTGATTACAAGGGATGCATGGAGAGGTTCTGTCACTACTGCATGTTCTGTTTGATCCCTGATCTCATCCCAGATCTCATGCCAAAAACACCCATGATTAATTCCAGTAATTTCAGGAGGATCAATATCAAAAAGAGAGTCTCAAGAAATATAGAAGAAATTTTTGAAAAACCAGTTAAAAAAATGTTCTAGATCTCCCGGAACACTTTCTTGTTTTGTTGTTCAAGGATTCCTTTAACTTCTAGATACATTTCTTTCTGTGACTCAGAGAGCCACATTTCCCACGATTCTTCCATAATCCAGAGAGAATATCCAAACCAAGGCGAGAAGAGAGAGATCTAGAGCGGTTTTTACTCATGAATTTTCTGTCCTTAGGGGTCGGTGTCTTGCCAGCATTTCTCTACCATTTGTTACAGTGTGGATACTGTAACACGCATATCAAACCAGGAGTCCCGTGGAAAAGAAATATCTATGGACCGATTCTTGATGGATGTTTCAGAGAGATGTTTATTTCTCTAGCCGCATGGCTGGAGCTCTGCCGAGGAACTGCTCAATCCCGGGACCCGAGGGTCCTTGCCCGCGCAGGGGAACACAAAACAACCAACGGGAACGAGGCTGACCAGGGGCAGGGAAACCCCGTGTCTGTCCCCCAGGGCCCCTCTCCCAGGACCACATGGCAGGGGGAGAGGGCCCCAACAGTATTGACTTATCTTATTGTTCCCTTTGTACTGCAAATAACCTGGTACACTCAGTTCTTCAGTTCTGATAACATTATCATGACCCATCATATGGAGAACCAATGCGATTCCAGTTCGCATTGGTTTTCAGCAGTACCATTCCTTCCCGTTATTGAGGTTTTTTTTTTTTTTTTTATTTGGGGCTTATTTTGCCTTTTAAAATTATTTCTTAACAGTCAGGTTTTGAATGACTCCAAGGAAGGGCTCTGCAGAGTGTCACTACATTCCCAGTACAATGCCTGACCATCCACATGGGGGAAAAATATTTTTCCCTTATAAGCAGTCTAAACCTCCCTTGTTTCAGCTCATGCCTGTTTTCTCTCCTGCTCCCACTACACAGCAATGTGAGTAGCCTAGCTCCATGTACTTGGCCACATCCTGGGAAACACTGTTAGGGCTGTTGTTAGGTTCCCTTGTCCTGACTGAGCAAGTCCCATTCCCTCAGCCTGTCTTCAAAAGGCAAGTGCTCCAGACCCTGACCATCTTGCTTGCCCTTCTCTAGACTTGCTCCAGTTTATCGATGTCTGTCCTGTATTTGGGGGTGGGGTGAGAGACCAACACTGGATGCTCTCTAGATATGTAATTCAGCAAGTGATGAGTAGCAGGGGAGATGACTGCCCTCAATCTCCTGGCCACGTTCCTGTTCATACAGCCCAGGACACTGTTGAGCTGCTTTGCTGCCAGGACCCACTGCTGGCTCCTGTGCAGCCTTCTGTCCACCAAGATCCCCCAATTCTTTCCATCAGGGCTGCTCCCCAACCAATCAGTCCCCAGCCTGTATCACTGCAGGGGTTAATCCCATCCAGACATGGGACTTTGCAGTTGTACTTGAATTTCATGACATCCCTGTGAGCCCCTTCCTCCAGCCTGATAAGGCCCCTCTGAATGGCAGCCCTGCCCTCAAGAGTATCAAATGATCATCCAAATTTGTGTGACCTGAAAACCTGACAAGGGTCCATTTTGTCACCTCCTCCAGGTTACTGACAAAGATATTAAAAGGATAGGTCCCAAGATAACCATCTGTGGTGCTCCACTTGTTGCCCTCATCTAGGTAACATATGATCCACTACACACTGCCCTCTGTGCCCAAGCACCCAACCACTTACTTGGCCAGATAGTTGATCACAGTCCCTATGAATCATGTTGGTAGATGTCCATCAAACACATGATGTGTGCTACTATTTATATTTTAAAACACTATCAAGAAACCAGCTTCTTCAAGCAAATACTCAATACATCAAAGGGGTTCCTCACCTGAAGGCTTCCCCTTCATTGTTCTATCCTGACAGAAATAAATCTGCCCAACTTCATCAAGCCTCTAGAGCAAAAACCTAGCCTGGCCTTTGAAGCACTATGTAATTACTTAGTACTGAAGACACTGCTTCTGTCTGTGAAGAAAACTACCTTAATCTTCTCTTTTATCAACACATTTGTGCCACTTGAGGTAATTAACACAATTACAGCCTCTCTATCATTGGATTATCCTGGAACATTCCTTCCAAACATCTGTGTCTGCCTTTCCTGCCACCATATCTCTAAACACTTATCACTGTCTGCCTAAACACAACCAGATTAAGTTGAAATGCAGGCAGAAGCAAAGACCAAACACAAAAAAGTATGTGACAGAAACGAGTCTTTAACAGAGTAATTGCATTAATCAAAAATATCTTAGTATATATTGATTTTCCTGTGATTAAAATGAATTTTGGATAGCCTAAATTATTCTCAATTATAATTTAATTATTCTATACATGCTTAAAATACAAGCAAAGACTTTAAGCACCAGTTCTGTCCCAGATTGATTTGGAAGATGGGCTTCATAATCCATGCGTACCGAGTTTTGGTCTTTCAATACTCCATTACAATCTTCCTTTGCAGGAGTCAGCACCTCCTGGTCTCTTTCAGTCTCTTTCTACAATATGTTCTGATTTGTGACGATAGTGTAAGATCACAGTCCAGATTAGCGAACTCAGATGTGAAGTCTGGAGTCTATTACTACACACTAGGAGAGGATACAAAATCTGTTTATACATTTAGAACATGAATGTTAATGCTATTGGCAATTCTATTGCGAAGAAGAGAGATCTGTCTGTACCACAGATCTGCAGAAGCACCCACACCTGAAGATAATAATGAAGTGCTAATGATTGGCTGCTCTGATGTTTGCCAAGTTATATTATAGTAGGTTTGTACAGGAATAAATATCACATGCCACATGTCATATCACGTATCTGGTACAGATTTGGTTTATTTTGGAGTATTGCCATGGGACAAACTACTATGCCCTAACTCTACCGCTTCCTCATTGCTCAGCCACATTCTAATCAAGTACTTCTGGCTTCCATCTCAAAGAGATATAATATACTTCCTTACTTCTCAATACACCCACCATTTTTCTGTGCCCTGGGCCTTTACCTCTGGCTTGCTCCTTAGCTGGCCTTCCCACTTCTCCAGCTCCCGGGGGAACCCGCCCCCGAGCGCTCCGGGCTCTGCCAGCGCTGCGCCTGCGGCCGCCAGAGCGCAGCCTCGGGACAGCGGCGGCCGCGGCCGGGCGGGACGGGGCCGGCGGCCACAGCCCCGCGCTGGGCCAGCGGCCGGCTCCGCACCACAGCTCCGGCCGGGCGGGACAGGGACACTGGCCACAGCCCCGCGCTGGGCCAGCGGCCGGCTCCGCACCACAGCTCCGGCCGGGCGGGACAGGGACACTGGCCACAGCCCCGCGCTGGGCCAGCGGCCGGCTCCGCACCGCGGCCCCCGGCCAGCGGCTGCCCGCAGAGCGCACTGCAGAGCTCCCAAGGAGTCGGCAAGCCCGCGGGAGCACCAGCAGGAGAGCGGGATGTGGCCCTACGCAGCATAACCCGTGTCTCTCGGAGAGAGGAGCTGGCTTGGAAGCATTGCTGCTGATCAAACTGCTCCGCCGTGTACCCACACCCTGACAGCGGCTGCTACCAAACTCTGCAAGTTCTGCTCATGGGTTGGGTTTTTCCCCCTGTTTATTTCACGACGCCTCCCAGCATAAACTCCAAGGACGGAATGGAGGGAGACACCAAGCTGCTCTTGTATCAAGGCCATGCACAAAAGCGTACAGGGCTGTTGCATGTGCTCTTTTACTTAAAATAGAAACTTTTATTCTCCCGATGGCTGCCAGCTCAATTCATCAAAGAAAAAAAAATGTTGTAAGTTCTGCCTCACTACAGCGGGGGCACTGAATTAAATGCAACTCTGAATCTGGCCCACTCCAGGGACAGCAGGTGCAGCCTTAAGTTGTGCTTATTTCCCTCTCCCCTCCTCCCTTTCTCTACACCAGTCTTTCAAATATTCTGACAGAAAGCCAGGGGAAGCCCTGCAAAAACTAGGGCAAACAAAAAAATATGAAAAGTGGAGAAGTAATCTCACAGTTATATGAAGGAAGATGACCAGATTCTTAGTTTTATTAAAAGATATTATTTTCTTGGCATGAGAAAATTAGTTCTTTGGCTAGGATGCACAGATTTGATGAATGCATGCAAAGACAGGAGGGAAATAATTCATGTTTTTTCCTCTCTCCTTATGAGTCATTTTGGCCTAAAACACATCTTCCAGAGACTTTTTGGCTGAGTTTGGCTACATTAGTTTGCACTAGACATCAGCAGGCTTATCTGGGTCAGAATACTGTGGATAACATTTGAGTGTCATTGCTTGTCACTACTGTGCACAGAATTTAAACATGTAAAAACCACTATGAACTATACACTTCATTTTAAGCTGAAAAAGGCAGCTAATGAGCAACAGAAACACATTATTCTAAAGTACAGAGCATATTTATTATAAAGAACTTGTACATATTAATATGAAATTCATATGTTTACACATCATAATTGTCCTCTGTATCCAGGGATAGAAAAATACAAAGTTACATTACATGAAGATTAAAGTAACAGTGCATGTACAATTTATTTGAAGCAAACGAAATCCAGGATTAAATAAACTCTAATTGCTGTCTTTAGAACAAAATTATTTGCATTACACTCCTTGAGCAAGTATTTAACAACTGTAAATCTAATCAAAACAACTCTGAAACATTATAGTCTACAAAGCCCATTATCTGCAGGGGAAAGGGGTTATGTTTCACTTCAAAAATGAACAGCAAATACACATTTCCAGCAGATAGCTCTCAATTGTGTGTTAGAAGATTTATTTTATGTCAAGGGCTGTGCTTAGCTTTAGCAAAAAGCACAGCCCAAAAGAAATGGCTTTGCATCAGGCCTACCATCCTTGCTTTAGGTTCAAGACAGAGAAACAATTGCTGGTTTTAACCTGGTCCCATGGACCAAATGGCCAGCCGTGGTGCCATGGGTTGACCCAGGCCAGATGCCAGGCACCCAAGAAAGCTGCTCACTCACTCCCTCTGCAGCTGGACAGAGAGGAAAAAATTTAACAAAGGGTTCATGGGTTGAGATAAGGACCGGGAGAAATCACTCATTAAATACCATCACAGGCAAACCAGGCTCAGCTTAGAGATATAAAGTGAATTTATTACTAACAAAATCAGCAGGATAATGAGAAGTAAAATAAGCCCTTAAAAACGCCTTCCCCCCACCCCTCCCTCCTTCCCAGCTCTGCTGCCTACCCCAGCAGTGCAAGGGGAATGGGGAATGGGGGTTATGGTCAGTTCATCACCCAAGGCTTCTCCCACTGCTGAGGGAGAGGAGTCATTCCTCTGCTGCACCATAGGGTCCCTCCCGCAGAAGACAGCTCTCCACGGACTTCAACATGGCTCCATCTCACAAGCAACAGCTCTCTGTGAGCTGCTGCAGTGTGAGTCCATCCCACGGGCAACAGTCCTCCCAAAACTGCGGCAGCATGGGTCACTCTTCCACGGGGTGCAGTCCTCCAAGGACAGGCTGCTCCAGCCTGGCAGCAGGGCTCCTCTTTCCATCAGGTCTCCCACTGAAACACAGCCTCCTCCAGGCGTCTACCTGTTCCAGCTGGGCACCTCCCCCACGGGCTGTGGGTGGATCTCTGCATCCCTCATGGATCCCCATGGGCTGTAGGGGCACAGCTGCTTCACCATGGTCTTCACCACGGCCTGCAGAGGAATCTCGGCTCCGGTGCCTGGAGCAGCTCCTCTCCCTCCTCCTTCACTGACCTTGGTGTCTGCAGAGTTGTTCATCTTACATGTTCTCACTCTGCTCTTCTCTGACTGGAATTAAAATTGTGCCCCCACCTTTGTTTTGATTTTCTTATTAAATCTGTTATCACAGATGTATTACCCCCATCTCTAATTGGCCCAGCCTTTGCCAGCAGCACATCCATCTTTAGAGCTGCCAGGGACTGGCTCTGCTGGACACAGTGGAAGCTTCCAGCAGCTGCTCACAGAAGCCACCTCTGTGGCCAGCCCTGCTACCAAAAACCAAGCCATGCAAACCCAGTACAAGTGGCTACAGAGGGTTACATCCATGAGTGGATCTTACCTTCCAATTCAGTTCCATCTGAAAATAGTCCAGCTGTGCTATCCAAAACATTGCCATCACATCAACAAAATTAGGTGGGGATTAACAGGAGAGTCTCTTTCCAGGCATTCTCATCTCAAGTAAGTTACGAATATATATATATATATACACACATATACATATGTGTAAAAGTGAAACCAGTGTACTTCCTAACATGAAAAGTAGATATTGATTTGAGAATACAATCTTTTCTGTAGTTCCTAAATTTAAAATACTATTAACAGCTAAAGAAATTCATCAGACTCCCTTACCCTAAATGAAAAGGCACATGCAACACAAGAGTTATAACATCACATGTCCAGAACAAACCCCATTTTAACATAAATTGCCTTAAAAAATCCTTAGTATTTGAGAAACCTGGAGTTTGGGAACTGTCTCATAATTTGAAGTGCAGGGAAACTGCATTCTGAATTCTTTGCTAGTTTAAAACCCTGTAAGACTTTTTTCCATATGAAACTGGCTTTTGTTTAGTGAAGATATGTAGAACCTCTTGAACCTGCTTGTACCTCAGCATCTTGAAAAACTTTCAAGGAACATAGATATAGTGTCCAAAGTCCAAGTTTTCAAGAGCTCAGACAGTCTGTAAGAGCTGGGAACTGCTACAGAGGCATGGACACTCTCTGGAGTACACCCAGTTGTAATAGTACATCTTGGAAGTCTCTTGTGCAACAGTGAGGTATTTTTGTATTTGTAACAGTTGATACTACTATTTATCAAATAATATCAGCATCTGTGTTTCTGTTACACTAAACACAAGTAAACACCCAGAAACATGCACACAAACTTACCCAGAAACATGCACACGAACTTAGAGCTCATTTCAAAACCTTTTCCTGCAAAATTACATTTTCTGTATATTCAGAGAGAGGTTGACAGCACAGAGTAAGACAATTTTGAAGCATTCCTGAATTGAGCACGGAGTGCCAGATGACCCTCAACTATGAATTCCTGTTTAATCACTAGACAAATACTTTACTAGTTCAGTAACAGTATTCTGCCAGTTTGCATCAGTCATAAAATGTAAGGATACTCTCCAAGAGAGGAAACTTCCTCTCTCAAGCCGTTCATCCTTGGTATCACTGCAGACAAATGAGAACTCTGAGCTTTGTGTTCATTTTACAGTGTTGACACCTGTCTGCAGTCACTACCAGTTCACCACAGAGATGTTTGCAGAGGACCCTGACCTGCTCTCAAATTATAAAAACCCATGAAACACCATGAAAGCAAATCTTTGGGATGACTATTAGATGACAGTATAAAGCCCTCACTGGCAGGGTATAAGAAGCCACAGAACAACCACATACATGATTATCCCCTACCCTAACAAGAAAATAAGAATTTTGGAATAGTTAATGGATGGCCAATTAAATTTGTTCCAAATAAAAATAGAAATACATTTGCATCAATTAATATAAAAACTAGAAGTTTTTATATAAGCTCTGTAGCTGCTACATCAATGAAAAAGCAAATGAAATATTTGACAATGGGAAATACTAGTTGAAGACATATGGAGAAAACATTAATATATGCCTGCTCACCATTGCATTGATTTTCAATTTTAATCCTGTAATTAAAAGTAAGAGAGAATACGGAGATAATTTGTGGGTTTGATTCACTCAAGTGTTATCTTTTCCTTCCTTTTCACTTTGCAAATATCTTGCTATACCCTCTCCAGTGCACAGGGAAAAAAAGTCTCCCTTTTTATTTTAGTTAAAAGCTACCTACTGGCATACTGTGAGAAAATCAATCTCTGAATCTTAGCTATAAATCTGTGCATTCTGGATCAGGAGAAGTAGTAGTCTTCAAATGGATCTAAATCTCCTTTCACTCGTGGTCAGATACCTATGAAATTGGAAATATAGTCTGATCTCGCATATGCCATTCTTATCTTTATAAGAAAAATATGCTTTTGCACAGAGGAGCTTTAAAAAAAATTGACAAACAGAGGACATTTCGTACATTGAGTCTGGAGTAAGATAAACCATCAGAATTTACAAAGAAAAGAATACCACTTGGTAAGAAAACTCTTTAGACTGTAAAGGCAGAAAATAATTACAGTACCACCATTTCTTAGTTTAATTTGATTAGAAAATGAAAAGACAGATGTACAATAAAATTGGTATTCAAAGAAGTCATGGTTTGTCCAAACAGAATGGATCCCATTCTCATTACATGCTGAAATCACTTATCAATTAAAGCAGTGTACGTGATTTCCTGTGGATGAAGGTTTCCCTAGCCAACTCAGGAAAGTACTCAAAACTTCAAATTACTAGTGGGATGTGTTTGGCCTTTGGATAGTATCAGAACAGCTAAATAGCTTGCATTCCCCTGTATAATTTATGACAACTCTGATAATACCAGGAGATTTGGTTTAGAAAATCTGGAACATAAAAGGGCATCAAAAGCTCTCAGAAGTCTGTGAACAGAACTCCTGGAATGGTATAAAAATGTTACAGAATAACATAATGCACATCAATTCTGCTACTGTATGAAATTACTACCCAGTCCTGGCTAGTGGAATAATTTAGTAGATGGAGATAAACCTTTTGATTAAGTACATGTAGGTACCCAGGCATACCTTTTGTAACAAGCCTTTCCTGTAACAGCAAAATGTTCTGTCATCTGCCACATCCCTAAAAATTTGCCGGCAATGATGAGTCAAAGTAGTTAAGGGGAAAATCCCACAGCGTCAGTGGTATCATGCAAGCAGTACAAACATGGAGTTAATCTACTGAATCAACTAATTCTTAACTCAGTATTCAAGATGTTGGCTCACCCTCAGTGAACCAGTGACAAGGGAACAAGTGCTGCAAGTGTAGAGTGGTCCCAAAAATAGAGAAAAACTGCAGAAAGAAAGACAACCTCTTGATACTCTCACAGTATGCTGGAACCAAAATTAGCTCAGTCTTGGGTCAGAGGCTTCTTCCCCCTGTTCCCCCCACCCTCCCTTTTCTTCTATAGGAGAACTGAAAAAAGTCAAACATGACATGGACTTAATTCGCAGAAATTCCTCAGGCATTGGTTATGCACTTTCCACAGATGTTAGCTGTTTTCAAATGGAAATTACAGTGTCAGACATCATTTTCTCAGAAAAACAGTTTTAAACTCTTTTGATCAGAAGAGATTTAGCTCAGTTTCACATGAGTCAGGGTGAACAATTTCTAGATGGTCCCCTGGGAACAACATTTGGATGCTAAAAGACAAAAGCTCTTCAAGCAACACGACAATAAAAAAACTGGTGGTATCTTCTGTAGTGTGCAAGTAGGGGAAGGGAATGGTGGGAAGAAGTGCATGTGGACTGTAGGGATTTTCCAACAGAGCTTGGGAGAAAGTAGCCAATAAACTGACAAAGTGTACAGCATCACTTATTTCACAAACAGCATTTAGTCTCTAAGGTACAAAAAGGGTTTTTTTAGCTTTCAAAACAACTGACAAAGCTGCCAACTGTTACTCAACGCATTATCAAGCTAATGGAGGGAAGAGGTTGGGGCAGGGGAGACAGAGAAAGAGAAAGCTTTTATCTTCTCCAACACTGACCAAAAGAATGAAGTCAAAAGTAACAACTTCAGGCATAGGTTCTCCCCTGCAGGGTATTGCATGGCTGGATGAATATTAAAATCAGTACGCAAAAATGTGCATGAAACAGCTGCCTTGAGATCCATATTCAAAATGAGTACTATAAATATATCCACCTGGTTATGTGAGCCTTAAGTTAATCTTTCTTTTTCATTCATCTTACCTTTTCCTTTTCTAAAAACACAGGAGAAAATCTATTTAGTCACCAGCATGTCCCTTGCATGCTCTACTTACAGCATTCATTTTATGCTTCCTCTACTTTATTGACATAAGGGCAATAGCCCTTCTGTCCCATTATGGAATTTTTTGTACCTTCCTTTTAACACTGTGATGAAGACATTTAATACAGTAGGCAGATTTCTGTAAAGTAATACTTAAGATCATGAAACTAAATATTTTTGAGTATTCACTTTGCAGGTTGCCAAAAGTCAAAATAATCCTCACAAACCGCAACAAAGATGTCCTGGATTTAGAACACAACAATTAATTCCCTCTGCCTTCATCCAATGAACAACTGTCGAAATACTTGCACTTCTGGCTTGAAACAATTAAGGCTTTTGCAAAGGATCTATTCTCCTCTGACCATGCTCCACTTCACTCCTGTGTCTCAAAAAACCAGGGCAGGCATATTATTTAAGACACTCAAGGGCAAACGATGAAAAATTCACAGGCGTTCAGCAAGTTTTCAGTGATCTCGCTATCCACTTATCTAACCCATAATTTGTTAGTTGGTCTATTAGGATTTCACAGGAGACAGAAGGAATCCCAGACCATCCTGTGTTTTAAGTAGTGTCTGCAGCATCCTTTGAATGGCAAAAAGGAGTTAGAAGTAGCAGCTGAGTTAATGAAACAGACTGTATTGGTGTCTTTGTGAATCCTGTTCTCTCTTTCTTGATCCTTGTGACTAGAGTCTGATGTTCCTCCCACAGAGGTATTTGTGAGAGTTCTGCTGATTTTTTTTCTCTTTCTGGTTGAATTTCAAGGGCTAGTCAACAATATACAGGACAATTATTAGTGTCTCAATATGCTTCTAGTGGGAACTTTTTTTAAAGTCTTAAGAGAAAGCTAATAAGGATTTGACCAAAACATTATCCTGATAATCTTTATTACATTAGTGTCTTTTTCTGTATCTGGAGCTTTTCTGTGTAACTACTTCTAATAGCATTTTAATAACATAAATACTATGAAATGCTTATGAAAATTAAATTTAAGTTATTTCTTAAGTAAGGTCTTTGATAAGAGAGTAGAGAAGCCTAGAAGAGGTTGCTGGAGTCTCATGAGTTTATGTACTTATGTATTTTTGTATAAAGAGGAGGGAGTAATGCTGATTACATATGTACCAGGAACACAATGGAACTGATGATCTAGTCATGCCTAGGTGCAAGGAAGATTTTACCTCAGTGGAATAACTGAGCATATGTAAGTCCATGGAGTTTGACAGAAGGAATCCATGAATGCTGAGAAAGCTGGCTGATGAAGTTGCAAGACCACTCTTGAATATCTTTGAAAGGTTATGGTGATAACCCATGATCAGAAGAAAGTAAATGTCACTTTCTTCTTCAAGAAAGGCAAGAAGTAGGATCTGGGGAACAGGAGGCCGGTCCACAAGGTCATGGAGGAACTAATTTTGGAAACAACTTCCAGATACATGAATGTCATTGAGAGTAGACAACATGGATTTATGAAGGGGAAATCATGCTTAATCAGACTAAAAACCTTCTTCAATGGGGATCAGCTTGGTAGATGAGGGAAGAGTGGCAGATGTTTACCTCGACTTTAGTAAGGCTTTGGACGCTGTCTCCTGGGATTCCTTCCCTTCAGGTAAATCCCAGCCTGAGGGACTGAATTTGCTGAGATGTTTGCTATTTTCTTTCCTTTCTTAGAACAGCTGACAGTCTTCCTCTGCAGTACCAAGTTTCTGGCTGTAGAAGCAGGTGCTGATGTTTAAAATGCTGGCATTATAAAATTATGGATTGTTGAGCAGTAACCTGCTTAAGGTTCCAAATTATTATTCCTCATGACTTACTAATCATGATGGACAAGCTTTACAGATGATCAATAACCCTTCTCCTACCAAAGGAAGATACTAATGAGAAAGTAGTGGCCAAGAGCAGGACTGATCCCAAACTAATTTGCAGGTTGTCCCCACGTGCAGGTTCAGGTAAGCAAAGAGGATGGTGTGAAGGGGTCTGCTGGCCTCAATTTATTTCCAGAACCTGCCTTCTATGCTGCAGGGCTTATACACAGTCATACTGTGCACACAGACAAAATCTATCATGCCAGGGAAACATTACAGCACTGGGCACTTGTGGATCAAATACCTTGAACAAGTACCATATGGAGGAAAGTCACAGAATCACAGAATCACTAGGTTGGAAGAGACCTCTAAGATCACCGAGTCCAGCCCATGCCCTAACACCTCAACTAAACCACGGCACTGAGTGCCATATCCAATCTTTTTTAAACACATCCAGGGATGGTGATTCCACCACCTCCCCAGGCAGACAATTCCAGTACTTCACCACTCTTTCAGTGAAAAACATTTTCCTTAATATCCAACCTTGTTGCAGCTTAAGACTGTGTGCTCTCATTCCGTCGCTTGCTGCCTGGAGAAAGAGACTGACCCCCACCAGTCAAAGCAGTAGAGCTCTCCTTGGTATTCAGATCAACTTATAGCTATTCTCTGCTCTTTGGTGCAAAGGAAGGAAAAAAAATGAAGAAATAAAGACCACAATTTGGGATTCAAACAGTAACTGGACAGGAAATTTCCACTCAAAAAATTTTTTTAAGTTTTATTAGGCAATTTCTGCTTTTACTGAAAATTGAAAATGATTTGCGATACACAGGAGGTAAGACCAAATGATGAAGTAGTCTCTTGTTGTCTTAGAGACCATATGACTGCCCATAACAACTGATTTTGTTTATAAATGTTCTGCACACCAGCCCTGAAATCCATTATATATTGTGACTAAGTTAGACAAGTGCCAGAAATACTTGTATGAGATTATACATACACATGACTCTTATGCAGGCTCCTTATGGGAATCAAAGGAGAATTTTGCAAAGAAAAAAATAAAAAGCTGTAGCCATCCTGAGGAAATCTGATAGCAGTGAAGGCAAGGCGGGGGTATCAGAATCTGTGCCAGGAAACGAGAGATTTCTTTATACACACCCATTATTACATCAGCTGTTGCGCTGCAAGTTGCTACTAATGAGTTTTGAGAAAAGTGGGTTTGTCATTGATTGAGATGATTCCAAGCTTTATAAGGGCTTCCTAATTTCAAAACTGGTGCTCAGTAGCTCTAAGATCCAGGCATAATAAAATCATCAATAGTAAGTCGTGAGGGATAATAATGTGAAACCTTAAGCAGGTTACTGCTCAACAATCCATAATTTTATAATGCCAGCATTTTAAACATCAGCACCTGCTTCTACAGCCAGAAACTTGGTACTGCAGAGGAAGACTGTCAACTGTTCTAAGAAAGGAAAAAAAATATATGAATAGTGAACATCTCAGCAGATTCAGTCCCTCAGGTTGGGACTTAAGGAATTCTGAGAGTTCTGAAACCAGAAAGATGCCCATATTAAGCTACTCCAGAAGTAATAAGACTAACAATCTCATGTCACAAGCTAGTGACGTTACTAAAACAAGGAACACTTACAATTAAAACACCAGTTGCAAGATCTCAGAGGATGCAAATTTTATCATTAGCAAAAATAAGGTCTAAAGGATGCAGAGATATAGCACTTTGTCACGTTTGGGCCTGCTAATTGTCAACATGAAATTGTCAAGAAAAAATATGTTTCAAAGACCTGCTTATTAAATACTGATTGTGTATGAACTCTAATTCCAATACCAATGCCATTTCAGTATTCCCTTAATTCTCAGTGACTGTTGACCATATCATAATCATTAACACTGAAGATACTAATTCACAATGAATGTGTCAAGCCAAAAAAGACTTAGGAGAGAATATTCTTATGGAAATACTTTAAAGTTTGAGGCTTTTTAATGTATTCTTGTCTGCAGCTAGGATATGCTAAGCATGGGGATGATCAGTTATGGCAGTTTCCTTACCCTGGTGTGAGGAAATCCTTCATAATGCCTCCACCAGAGTATGACAACACAGATGTGAAGCAATGTGATTTTAGAGACCTCACACAGCTTATACAATGCCAGACTGGCAAAATTAACAGAATACAGAAGTTTAATGTCTGGCTGAACTGACAATGTCAGAAACAAGGTTTCAGATTCATTCCAGAAAGCAAGAATTCTTCTGGAATGCAAATATCCCATGTAAGGGACAGGTTTCATCTGAACCTTAGGAAAACTGTGCCAGCGGCACATAAAAATAAAAATAATAATAAAAAAAAGGTCATGAACAAGACTTTAAATCACAGAATGTGAGAAAATCATCAGGTGCAGAAGACAGCATGGTACTATTACAGGTAAAGATACAGAAGTTTCATCTCTCCAAGAAAATGGTACAGATTAAAAAAACCCCAAAACTTGATACAGAAAAATAGGACTTTTTATTTCATAAATACTGATTAATTTGATACTCACAGCTCCCAGCAGTTTATGCTTTCCCCTTCAGTCTTTTCTAGTACATTGTGAGACATTGGGTTGTGTGCTGTGGTTACTTCTTCAGACAAAACATCCCAATGCTCATTATCCCTGAATCTTTTCTTTAGAAAAAGTTACACCTGTGACAAGCAGAAACAAAACTGAAGGAGCCAAAAGGCTTATACATTCCCAAGGATAGACTCAACTCAACTCTTGTAGCTTTCCTAACCTTATTCAACTGGCTTTTGTGATAAACCCCCAGACCCAATAATTAATTAAACTAATTATCGAGGAAAGGAGGGACCAAAGAAACCCCCAAAGTGCTTCTTGAGCAAAATCAGCCAAAAAAATTAGCATATGACTCATGTTTAAGTTACTCCACTGCATTTTACAAGACTTCCAAAATAGCTGCATCATGCACCATCATTTATATAACACGAAAGATAGCCCAAACAGTGTCAAATACTGATTTTCAAATTATTATTTGCAAATATTAATGCCATATTTTCACATTTTGTAGCACATTACCAAATGTTTACAAAAACTACAAACTTCCTCTTCTCAGAACACATCATTTATTTATTACACATCATTAAAACATGCCTGAATATGATTTTTGACTAACAATGATTTTCACCCTGAGGCCGTGCAATTGTAACAAAATAAGGTGATTTTAAAATGACATCTAGTCTATGGCTTTAGATGAAATGCATGTTTCTCAATAAGAAATTTTGGAGTATAGTAAGATTCCAGCACAACATCCTGAGCAAGTGCAATTTACATGTGGAAGAGGATTGACGATATAGGATACAGGATAACAGAAATATTTTTGCATATTAACAAAAGAATGTATCTATGTACAGTGCAATTGCCTGTGTACACAGTTACAATCAGAGAATACTTAGGTAAATGGACAGGTAACTAGATAGGGACTTAATTACACAGAAGCTGAATTAATTAGTATTAGCTTGCAAACTTACAGCAAAAGTCGTCTGCACTCTTATTTTATCTAGCCTGTATCATAGTCGTGATAGCATACTACTGTTCCCTCAAGAGTCCTGCCTCAGTCACTCTACTGGATGGCTTGCTCTCTGAAGGGAGCAAATAGAGATGGAACAGCAGGAAAATAGAACGTATGCCAATCAACACTGAAAACCCCGAGACACAGGAACTTCAAAAAGCAATAGGAAAACTAAGAAAAGAACTCAAAAAGAGCTCAGAAAATAATTATTTTTGATGTGGTGGTGTAAACATTAGCAGATCTTAATGTTAATTTCGAAGAAATATTTGAGTAATATGGTGGGTTTGAAAAATGCAGGGAAGCTTTGACACATTCATACACTGAAATCTGCTCCCTGAAACAGTTGCCTTCACTTGCAGACAGAAACAACCTGTGAATCCAGAGAAAGAAATCTCTCAGCTACATATCCTTTAATTCTTTTCCTGCTTAGTCTAAGGAAGTACTCATGGTGAGGCTGTTAGAACAAGTTCATTCATCATCTTAAAAATATTATTTTATTAATACAAAATACAGTGGATATGATTTTGAGACTGAAGAATACTTACCATATTTTTGGCTAAAGAACAAGAGATGAGTCAAAAGGAACTTCTTGGCAGTATCCTGCCCTAAGCAAACAATCTGCATGTTTTACAAACAAGCTCAAGAGGAAGATACTGCTTGCTCATAACTCCCTAGATAGTGTAGGACACCTGCAGAGTTTCCCCACTATTTCTATCAGAGCCTCTGGTGAACAATCAGAAGTTGATTCTCCCAGTTGCCGGTGGGAGAACCCATCTGGTTCAAACACTGTGCTAGGCACATTATGGCATGATGCCATTTCTCTGAGCCATGGTATTAAAGGTTATTAATGGTTAAGAATTAATTAATGGTTAAGAATTCTCTGACTGATTTTTGGATGCATTTTGCATTAGAAACTGTCATCAGTCCAGTAACAACACTCCCACTCTGTCTCTCTGGTGGGCTGAATGCCAAAAAGAAGAAAACAGATTAGATGGCTCTTACCATTTTAAGCCTTCCCCCACAGCCAGTCAAACAATCAAAAAACTCTATTTAAAATCTACCTTTTCTGTGAACTACACAATTGTCCTTTCCAGCTTGATCACTTCCTTCTCCTCTCATATACATTAAATATGTGTATTTCCAATGAGACATCCATATTCTAATCAGCTTTAAATATGCTGCATACAGAGAAATGAAGCTGTGTTTTCCTAGGTTGAAACTACAGAAAGATCCTCTCCTCTTCTCACAGGATACAAGGATAGCAATCAGTCCTTCTGAATAAAAACAGCTTCAGTAAGCAGCATCACCAACACAAACTTCCTGTTATGCAATCACAAAGTAAAGTGATACCTGTCCAAGATGGTGAACATTTATTCAGTGTTATGTTATATTAACTGTATTTAAAAATAAAATTTATGTTTTCCTAAATTTATGGTGCAGGCTCAATTACCACAAGAGAATTATTTTGTCAGCCTACAAGGAAATACAAGTTGTCTTAGTTATGATCATTGACGATTAAGCCACAAGGATTTTTTTAGATGGCCACATGTGGTCTTTTTTCTTATCTTAGGCTAAATCAATTTGGCATTGCAGCAGTAGAAGTCAGGAAATTTTAGCTTACTGGAAATTATTCTAGTAATTCTATTTTTTGTGAACATACTGAGGGCTAAACACCAGACATTTATCTGCTTGCACAATCCTGTAACCCATGGCTTACTCATGCACAGTGCCTATAGTATTTAGAATCACCATCATTAAGTGGCAAGAATTGTCAAAAGAAAGGGAATTTATTTGTGTATCTTGACTCAGGAATGACTAACAACTCCACTGCCTAAAAGTTGAGAATTGGAAAAAACCCTGTATATTGTGCTCAAATAGATTTTTTTCCTAGCAGATGCATCTGACACTCCCTCCTTGTGCAAGTAAACCAAGCCAGAAGAAAAGCAAGGGAAGGACACTGTGTAACATTGTTCCTAATGAACCCTAAATAATCAACAGAAGTATCAGCATAGTTGGAAAGTCTGGCCATGCTGATTAGACTGAAAGGAGCAGGCACTTCACTGATGCACTTTTCAAGTTCAAACACCAAAATTATCTTCATTAAACAGATTAAATAATACTGCTGAAGCTTGACTGCAAAGCAGAAGATGAAAAAAACAAAATTCACTTTGTTTTGCTGACATTGCTGAATGCTTATCTGGCTGCTCTGTCACCATATCTTGTTCAGTCTAACATGAAACTACTCTTCTTGCCAGTGAATAAAAACTCCTACTCAAGCATTTGACTCTGATACAATCTAAAAATAGTATTCACTATCAGATATAGAACTCAGAGAGAAAAGGTATATTTAATGTAGAAGAAATTAGTGTCACAAAAGTTCACATCTGAGTAGCATTCAAATAGCTTCCCACAGATTAAAGGAAATTTTGGCTTGGTCAAGTCTACAAAAAGATGCAATCCTTAAAAAAAAATGTTCAAAATGAGCTGGTCTTTGACAAGGCCCCAGATTCTCACTGCATTTGTGGATTGCAATTCTGATGAGCAACAAGACCTTAGCCTGTGCAAAGATTTGCACAGAGAATAACTAAAAACAATGGCAAAATAAGTAAGATGAAGACCTTAAATAAAAGTTCAAACTGAGGCTAATGTTTCTGCCTTGGAAGCTTGGCCTCCTTTTGAGTAAGATATGAAAGAGATTTGCTTCTTTTGAAGTTTACTTTCAGGCTTGCTAACTACAAACGCTTACAAAATGCTTACAGAACCAAAGCCTTCAAATAATATAGAAAAAATGTTCATTTACTTTGTTTTAATAACCCTTCATGGCAAATTTGGGAAACCTGTGTTCCAACAGAATAATTTTAAAGTGAGTAAATTTATTTGATCTCTGACTAAAGCAGATTCATAGAAGATATTTTTTGTCTTCTTTTGTCCACCCAGTTTAGGGATATGTTGGTTTGTCTTTTACAATGATTGTTAAACTGCAAACCCCAGCAGTTCCTCATCTTTCGTATTTTTAAAATCATACATATGACAGAAGCAAAACAGCTTATAATATTTTCACAATTATTCTCATCTATTTACATACTTTTTGTGTGAGAGAAAAAATACTTTGCTTTGGGGAAATTGTTAGTGTTGCTCCTGTGACAGAGAGGGCATGATATGATATTAGAAATACTGCATTAAAACTCCACAGCAGGTGAACTATATGCATCATTAATTCAAAACACTACAACTTCTGTTCTGCTTGTTGTAGACATAGTAGCAGTTCTGTAAATCAGTGCCATTCACATCCTAGAGAGTTCTGGATTCAGACAGTTTGAGGACGGGAGCTACATATCCAAACTGACCTAGAGAAAGTTTTCACACAAACATGTCTGTAGGAACACCCTAAACAACTAAAATTTATTGGGAAGCTCTTTGGTCCCAGTACTCTGTCAAAGTCAAAATGTTCAGGCAGAAGTTAAACCACAAAGCAGTCACATCTGCCAAAAAAATTTGGCCACTGCTTTAATATGTGTAGTTTACATGCTTATTCAGATAATTGCATTATTCTGGAAAGATACTATGTGCAAGAATAATGATCCATATTTAAAAATCCTAAATAAATATAACTATTTATCCAAGCATAATTATATGTGTAAAAAATAGGTAATATCCACTTTCCTAGGGAAAACATTTCCCTCCAGCTGTAAGCTTGCATCAATATGGCTTCCTTCCTTTTAGCCTGCCCCAGCTTTCAACAGTTTTGTCTTCAGTAGCCATGTGAGACAAACCACATATATATATAACAACCATTTGATAACAAGGGTATTGTTTGATTTCTTTCGCTTATTTAATTTGAATTATTAATGCTAATTGTATCTAGTTGCACATGATCATTCTCTCTTTAAATACAGGTAGCAGGATTCCAGTTCACTTTCCTTATCACCACTGCAGCTGCTAGCATGTCCTGCAAACCACAATGGAGTGTGGAGAAAGTTTTTCACACCAGTGCTGTTAGCAGAAAGCTACAAATCTTCACCCACTAATATTTCCTGGTAGTACCCACAGCTTCAGTCCTAAACTAAGAAGGGTCAATTGCTGGAATAATCCCTCAGTTCAGAGATTAAAACCCTGACAACGTAATTCCATTGCTATAGAACTTCCACATGGGGAAGGAGAGAACTTTTTGGCAGAGACCAAGCACTTTCCAGAGTAAAAATGTCATTGTTTACTTCTTCCCTTTCAACTCCAGGCAGAGTTACCAAGCCTGCTATGCTTGGACGATTGCCTGGTGGTTTGATCAGCCTGAGGCAAGCAGGAGGTGCTTGAAAGCTCATCCAGATCCATTTGTGGTACCACAGTTTATTTTCTACATAAAGAACAATTGACAGTTTCTTCAGTTGATTTTTTGAGGTTTTTGTATTTAGATAATCTTTAGCACTGTTTTCCTCCAGCAGTGCAACTAGAGGAGAAAATATGAAAGTTGTTCTTTCTGCTGTGGCAAAGGCTCAGATGCACAATATTTGGCCTAGCTATAGTTCCAAAATATCCTAATGTGGACATAGCTTTTACTGGCAGAAGAATACTAGTTAATGTCACAGTTTGCTGAATTAGGCTGAGCAGTTTTTCAATTATTTATACTTTTTCTATTTCTACAATGTTTCAGCAGTCCAACAATTTTCCTAACTCTAGTGTCCTCTAAATAAGTATGCTCCCCAGCAACAAAAACAAATCCGAAGTCAGGCCCAGATCCAGGGTAAAATTTACACCATTTAAAGTCACTTCCTAAAGAGATGGCAGGACAGAGTGAGTACTTATTTAATAGAGTTCTCCCGTATCTCCACTTCTGCTTTCAAGCTTTATGTTAGAATCATTTTATTTGGGCAGGCATACAGTAATGATTTTCTCTTGTACAATAAGTATTTCCACATTAGAAGCATTCTACTTGTCACTCCTGAAATCTTTGTATTTCACTCCTGAATATTTTACGTGGATTTGTGTTGCCAAACTGCAAAACAAACAAGATGTTTCCCCAACTTTTCCAATTAAGTTTTTCAAGACAAAACACAGGTGCAAGGATGATGATAGTCTTTTGACTTTAGATAAAATGTTAGTGAGTGCTGACAACATCCTGAATTCATATAAGCAGTTTGCATTTTTGTCTGGATTGGCACTGCCTAGAACTTGGACAGGTATGCTACAAGAAGAAAACTTGTAACCTACCAAGCAAAAGGAATTTCATTTAAGGGTGTCTCTTTCTTGACGGGGGAAAAGAAAGAGGGGATGATCAGGATTTGTGTTGGTTTCTGTAATATAGAAAGGACTCTTTAAGCCACTGTAGCCTTCCACTTGCAGCTTCTAGGTATTCACTACATTTATTTACTTCTAAGTTGATAAGATGTTTGAGTGGTTTACAAGAAGGAAAAGCAACTGTCAGCTGTGCAAGTGGTTAATTTCTGGTAGAAAACAGTATCTTTAAGTTTTTTTAACTAGAGTGAAATCTTCCAGCCACGGAGCAGTGAAGTAGAACTGGCGCAATCTTGAGACAATGAAACAATCATAAACAATATAATTTCTCAGTTCTGAATATTGATATGAATTAATTAATCTCTTCATTAGGTTAAGAGGATTATACAGGCAAAATATGAAATAGGCATCCTTCAGCATCTAGAACATTCAGGCTATTGCAAGAAGAAATTGCAATTCTAGGAACCAAAGGAGTAAACTGAAATTGTACCGCAATTTACTGGTAGTGGAAGAATAGGCTTGGGAATGAAAAGCTCTGCCATTCATGGGGCAACTGAAGCTGTCTTGAAGTGAATCCATTTGAAATTACCAGACCAGACAACACCACATCTGTGGCAGAAATGGCTGGTTACTGAAAGTGTAGTAGAAGGCCTATTAATGACAACATAGAACTTACATTTAACTAAACACATTGTCCTCCTCAAGAGTGCTTTTGAATACCCTCTTCCTGTTCTTCTGTTGTGAAAAATAGTGTGGTGGTGATGAAGAATACAGATAGCAAATGATTTACTTATTCAAGCCATAACATTGTTTCCTTACTATTATGCCCTGACAATATGAATTACTAAATTTTTTATTGACCTGCAAACATGCGCTGCAAAGTTTATTTCATAAAAGAATCAGAAAGATGATCTAAATGATACCTGTCTAGGAGGGCAAGGAGATGGCATATCACCTAACACAACACTGAGCTGGACACACAGTATCAAAATCTTGGTACTAACTTGGGCTTCTTTGAATCTCCAGACCTCAACACAGTCATCCAGCCCTTCTAAAATAAATTTGAACGTATTTTGGAAAATGCCATTCACAATTTTTCCTTAAATCAGGTCACACAAACCAAGCTGAGAATAAGATCCCAATCATCTCTGCTGGCCAAGCCCTGCACTAGCTCTCCAGGCATTACTCATCAGCCAGCACCCCCTTGGTTCACAGCTGGTAGAAGGTGCAATTTAACAAAGAGCTATTACTACAAGTGGAAAACCCACAAATTCCCAGAGGCACGTGCAATGTGTGTCTCACAAACCACACCCCTACTGACAGAGTACACTGCGTTCAAAGGCTCACAACTTCCTCAAACACCATTTCCCCTCAGAGCATGCCAAAATAATAATCCCAGAAAAGCCAACACCCACATGAACTTTTAAACTGTCTTTTTAAAAAGAGCACATTCATTATGACTTTTTTTTTTGTCTTGCCTGTTTTTAATGACTGAAAAAATATTGAATTAAACCAGAATGAAAGAAACATGACAAACAGGAATTTTATGATTCAATTTAAGTACAAGAGGTAAAACTGAACACCATTGACACCAAATGCAAAGATTTAATACCTTGATATCTACTTTTATCTGCTTAGAGAGTATTATCTGTAAAAGTGTCCTTCAACTTGTGTTCCTCAAAATACATGTATAAGTTTAGAGAAAAAGAGACAAAATGTAATGCGACAAAATGTGCTGATGCCCTAGCTGCACAAATAGGCAAAAAAAGAGGGTCAAATGAACAAAAATCATTAGGAAAGAGACAACAAAGAATATCACTGTGCCTAAGCACTGTATAAAGCACAGAAGGTACAACAAATGCAGCTATCTCTGCCCCATGCCCCAAACTCAATAAAAAGGAGATGGGTGAACTGAAAAGATAAAGAAAAAAACAACAGCGGGTAAAATTTAGAAGTAGATTCCACATGAAGAAAAAATAAATTTCAAAATTAAAGAGTAAATTAACCAGCCAAAAGAAACCCACCCAAAGCTTCTTAACAAATGAAACAGCAGCTGAAGACTCCTACACTAAAGATATGTAAATCAGTAGTGGAATAGTAAAGGTGAATGGGAAGCAATTGTTTCCTTTTTCCCTAAACGTGAGGCCAGAAAGCATTGAACTAAACTCAAGGGCAGAAATGAAATGTACCACTTGTTTCTTTTTTTCTCCTAAAACACTTATTTAAAAAAATAGTATGAGATTCAAAACGTAAGATGTATATAGCAATTTCTCTCTGTTACTTTCTCCCAGGATGTTTGCAGAATATTAGTATTGCTGCAACATAAAGAACATTTAAGGACAACAATGTAAGCAAAATATATGCTCATAATAGCTTCATTTTCTTAGAAAATCACACCAAAAGAGGTAAATTGGTCCTCAGACAGATCTGGTAAACTGAGTGCTTCAAAATGGTTTTATTCCATGTGCTGTTCTTCCATGTTTCATCTGGTTTGAATTCAAGTGTACTGTGGGTGGTCATGGTCTTAAATGCACTAATATATTCTCATTATATATTTGTGTACTAAATAAAAAGATCCACATTGTAGGGAGGAAGATGAGTAGATTGAAGGAAATCTATTTTTACACAAATCTTGTAGCTGTTCTATGCTCACACTTTTAATGGCTTCTAAATAATTTCCCAGAGTAAGAAAGGGTCAGATAAAAAAATGCAGATAACATACAGAAAAAAGATACAATTATGAGACACAAAGCTGTGAGATTAGGGAATATGAACAAAGCCAGGAGGATTGTTTTCATACCCTGAAAAACTACACAAAATGGGTTTCTACTTTCTTCTTTTGGGGATGGGTAGTGGGATTCAATACAAAAAAAGCTATAAAAAAAGTCTTAGAGTGTATCATATACCTAAACTAGAAAAAAACCAAAACTGACCATTTGAAGCAACAGTAATACTGGTAATTTCAGCATAATTTTGCATTGTAAAACTAAAAAAAATTCACAGCTATTTTTGGAATATAAATATTCATGGGTGTGACTTATTTCTTATTTTTTAAAAGTTAATTAATTAATATATATAATCCTTTTCCAAAAGTTTTAACAAATGCACATTCTTAAAAGAAAAAGAAATTTTCAAATATTCCTGAGAAAGTCTGGGTTAAAGATAAGAGCACTTCATATCAAAGAAGGGATAGCAGAAAGTAGCTTTAATAAATGCAGTACTTTCCATGAGAGATTCACAGAAAAGCGGTGACAGAAGCTTAGATAGAATGCAGACCCTACACGTGAAATTTTTCAGGGAAGGGAAACACCAATGGAGGCAATTCTTTGATACCAAAATGGAAAAGCATAACCAGGGGAACAACTTGTACCAGCAATGAAAGATCACACTATACCCACTGCTGCTTATGAATACAACATGCTTGTTGTAAATGGCAGAGAATTTTCGGAAGACACCACAATTTGTTATTTATACAGAAAATGTTACTTGGGGCTAGTGACAAGAACACGTGCCAAAAGTGGATCCCAAATGGAAGTAATTTTGAATTAGACTGAGATTATGAGATGATCAAAAATATCTCACTTCATAATTGTACTTTAACTCATTCATGAATAATGAAGTTAGCATTTCAAAACTACTAATCTATGAAGCGATCAGATAAATAGAAGTGGAATAAAAACTCAAAGATGCCCACCACCATTTTACACACTAACTCCTGAACATAATTCTATATAAAAATCCTCTTAATTGTATAAAGGAAATTTGATTCTGTGGAATACAGAGCCAACCACTACAGACTTACTAACTGGATTTCACATACATAGTGCTAGTTGATCAAACAAGTCAATTCTGTATGCAAATTACTGCTAAATATCATATAGCATTTATACTTTACATTTTCTATTGACAATCTATTTCATGACAGCTACTCATTCTTGAAGCATATACTCACAGTTGCACCATTGCAAATTGCATCCTCAAATTTTGAATTTTCTTAAGTCTTGTGAACCTTCTGTCTCATTGAGCATCATAAATGTCAAGATGACTGATACTTCTAATTTCCTGCTACATTTATTCAGTTGAAACGTTTGCATTTTTACATCCCCCTTAGACTAAATTAGCCCTGTGAAGGGCCATGGCAGCGGTGTCTGGTATTGTTTACTGTGGAACCCTGGCTTTACAGAGTATCTGGAAGAAGCTACACAAGAAGAAACATTATAGCTTTCAGATTACTGGCAAAGTTCTCCACTCTGTGCTGAAGAAGTTCTAGCTGTAAATTTCTCAGAAGCAATATGTTACATCATGACAAAGGGAATAGTAAAGATCTACTCCTGGGAGACTGTGACAAAAGGAAGGAGATACATCCAGAACAGTAGTGATCCACCAAGGGGGATGTTTTTTGTATGCTCTGTCTGCCAAGTAAGTCATCCTAATTACCTCAAGGCCATATTGCTTCTAGTGTAAAAGGCAGCTGATACCCACAACAAAACTTAACCTGTGTCTCCTGATTCTTTAACAATTGGAAAAGAGATGCTAAACTCGGAGGTGATTGTGGACAAGAAACCCTGCAAGTTATTTAACTCCGAGAGACATCTGTTTTATTGAAACGCCCTTTACTGTAGAGTCTGGAGACTGTTTCGGTCTGACACCAGGGACAAAGAGACAAAAGGAAAATTCTTGGGGGACACCAAAATTGTAAGATACAGTAAGATATGTCACAAAGAGTGAAAATAGCTGTGGTTTACATCCACAACATTTTTAAAGGATATGAATTATTGAAGACCTAGGCAATAAAATGAAAGAAAAATAAAAATATGTAACACTCAAATTGCAAAGCATATCTACTAGTACTACAAATAGCCATTGCATTTTTTTATACCTACAGGTGTACCAAAATATAATCAATCTGAGCAGATGAATCAATACCAGGTTTTATTTCAGAACACTTAATACAAAAAATAGCTTTGTCATTAACAAATAGTGTTTATAGTCATAATATATGGCCTTAGTAAAGTGGACAGCACTGTCCAAAAAAACCAGAAGTTAGAACTAACACATGAAATAACAGAAAAACAGAACAAAGAAGCAGCCTCACCCCAAAGAAAAATTATGCTTAAGAAAAAACATATTAATCTCAACAAAACCAGATACTGATAAAAATGAGAATCACAGAAGTTTCAGGCTGATAAGCAATGCAGACGTGAAACTCGACATCATATCAACATAATTATTGTTGTTTGAACCAATTAAAGACATCATATACTTCCATCTCTCTTTTATGAATTAAGATAAGAACTTTGCTTAGTCAAACAGCAAACCAACTCAGCAGAAATTCCCTGGGAAAAATTTAATTAGACTTTTCTTTTGCATTAGTGTCTGTTGTGCATCAATACAATGTCTGGTAAAACTAGGCACAAACAACAATCAGCTTAACCCAGTTTGGAATTGCAAACATATTATTGTTCTCATTATTATGTGGGTTTTGAACAACATGATCTGTAAGAAAGACTAAAACTAAGCAACCTAAATACATTATTTTAGATAATATTTTACAAAACTTTTATCTTTATAGGCCATGGTTATCAACTGACATTATAAGTGCATACAGAAATGACTCGCTGTTCTGGTCTAAGTACTAAAAACAATTGCTCCACATATCCACATCTGTAACAGCTTGCTGGCACCCTCCTCAAAATCTGGGGTGGTGCAAGGGGAAAACAATACACAGTCTACTCAACTCGTGACTGAGGTTCATTTGTTCAGCAGCACTGTGACTACATAAGCCATCCTGATCAGTACAAAAATAAACAAAATATTTAGCAAAGAGGAGAAAAAAAGGCAGTCTGTGTCACCTGTCACTACAATCTCTCAATGCTAATAATTCACTTCACTTCTAAATTTTAACTTATTTATTACACAAACTGATTATTTCACTTCCTACAGAGGAACTTACAAATGCTAGCTATATTTTTTTACTGAATGTAATTAACTAAGTCTGTAGGAAAAGTCAATATACTTTGTAGTTTTATATTAAAGATTTCACTTACCATAGAATGAGAGATACCTCTCTTGGCTCATATCACCGTGAAGGAAAATAAGCAGAAATAAAGCATTTAAACATTCTATTTTTGGTCAGCAGTCCAGACTTAGTTAACCAAGCAAAACAAACTAAAAAAATCCCAAACACCAGAAAAACAACAAACCAAAATCAAAAAATGTCACTTTGCCAAACCAAAGACTTTCCAAATAATTTTTTTTTTTCACAATTTCCCGAAAAAAGAATCACAATTTCTACAATTTCCCTGAGCCAGGATTAAAATAATTCTCATAATACAAAAAATGTGGTGTTTGATCCACCTGGTGGCAGATATAAAACAGTATACAATACACTTTAAAAGCTAAACTACAGCTAGATCATGCACAGCCATGTTTCAGTGCTTGGCCACATGCTACGTTTAAAAGGTCTGTTGAAGTTTCATGATGCAGGATTCTCAGATTACTGATGGAATCTGTCAGAGTACATGGATTAGCTTCTTTTTCCATTAATATGTTTTGCTGAATATGATATTTGCAAGAAGATACATGTGTGTGAAGCTGCACATGACACGTGAGAAGGTACAGCAGAGAAGCGGATACAGAAAGAACACAGTGTTCTCTTACAGAGGATAAACTCTTCCAGAATGTCTAGTGACAGTACTACCTGTTTAATGCTAAGTTTAATGCCCAGCCAATTCAGCTATTGATTATCTAGCAAAAGCTGCCAACAAAGATATCAACACCACAAACAATAGTTACTTGGCAGTTTGGAGAGCTGCCCACTGGGAGTGGGACTGGTGCAAACAAGACACAACACAGACTATGAAACAAGCATTGGAAGGCAGTTTTATACAAATTTGTATTTGCATGAGGTTTCATGGATGTTAGTGCTATTACAAGGTTGAATGGGATTTCAACACTCCAAGGTGCAGTAAAGCAAAGGTTATAAGATTATGAAAGTTTACCAGATATGTCACTAACTGAGGATATTGAATTAGTCCAGTCTTTAACTTACAGATGTTAATTCTATGCACACTTCCATATTCTCCAATTAATGTACTTTCCATATCTATTAATAACATCTCATTTGCTCTCATTAAAATAGATGTAGTTAGCAATGCAGGAACTAGTTGTTGATTAAGTGATTTTAACATTGTCTCAAAACACAGTCCACACAAACACAATACGCAATCCAACTTCTACATGCCAAAGGAAAACCAAAAAGGATTACTGCATAGCTTAGCCTGCAGAAAACTGCAAGTCTCTCAAAGGTTAAAAGTCCTCGAGGTCTTAAAGATCCAAGAAGTTTTGACCACGGCTGGCGCCATATTAGACTGAGTCAGAGGAATTAACCAGGACAGTCCTATCTGGGAAGTAAAATACAGACAGCTTAGAAAGGAGCAACACATGAGAGAAGCAGAGGAAAAGTTTGCCATTAAATGGTGAGCCAGCAAGTCAGTGCTCAGACATTCCACTTTGGGCTGATCCCTTGTCTTTCTTATGGCCACAACTTATTCCTTAGGGACTTTTATCTATCAGTTCAGCATGTCAAGAGAACAAAGTTTAGAGCAGTAAGAACCAGCCATCAAGCCTTGGAACCTTGAGTCCTTCCCAAAAGAAACAAGACCTCTATGTTATTTTAGGATTGCTTTTATAAACAAATGGTTTTGCAATTTTAAACAAATCTCAAAGAGCATACCTTAAAATTTAAAGAGAAAAAAACATAGAAGGAATAACATCTTCATTAGTTGAATCAGTTCTCAAAGTTCTCAAAGGAAGTGACTATGGTAACAAAAATAGAAAAATATTATCTATGAGCATAAATCCCTCTGTCACCAATTCTTTCTCCTGTCACAGTATTTCCAAATCACTGTACATCACCACACCATAATTTCCCTGAAAATTGAGCTATTACCTAAAAGATAAAGGTTTTGAAATTATTTGAAAGCAAGTTGGGAAATAGAAAAATATGTCACCCCTTACTCCTTTTGGAGCAGCACATTAAGAACTGCAATCTACAAAGCATGACAAATGTTATCATTCGCATGTAGGGTTTTTTTGGTATCAACATCCATAATTTTCTTTGCCATAGTATGGTCCCAATTCTATTATTCATATATTACAGCCAAAAATATTAAAGGACAGCCTTGGTTCAATGCTAAAGGCTTCTTGAGGTGAAGTAAAGCATTCCAAAATTCACCCTTGAACAGACTGAAATAAGATGCAGACTGTATAAAAGAACAGCTTTTCTATTAGGTCAACTTTACCACTTGCATCCAGCCAAAGGCACCAATTCTTAACAGAGCAAAAGCTATTTCTGCTCCTGCCACATTTTCCCCTTCATTTATTTTGTACTTCTAAACCCTGGACAGAAGTAATTAAAAAATGAACTTTCTTTAATTGCAGCTTTGTCAGCATCTTACTCGGGTGACACCAATATACTGCTTTTGAGAGTTTTTGGTTCAGTGAAAAGGGAATCCAAATGTAGGCATAGCTTACATTTGGGGTAAATTTAAGTAATGATTATTACATAAGGAAAAAACAGAGAACATTGAAGTCCTTTCTCACCAGATTATATTTTACCACAAACATCATATACTATTTCTAGGTGAGAGTGTCATAAGTATTAATGCTTTGAAGTTTTTGATGTTCAAATCTCTTTTTGCAGAAGATAGAAGCTGGCAAATTCAGCTCACATGGATTAAAAACATGAAGATGCCAATATGCAGGTTATTCTCAGAAGCAACACAAAGATGAGCAGAAGCATCAAGGAGAATCTTAACATGACTTGGCTCTTCTACTATCTTCCCTATCAAACAGCTGGGACATACAAAAAACATGATATTAATTAATGTTACATTATTTGTCAACAGATAAACTGAAGTTTTTAGAAGCAAGCATAGAAGCAAGCATAGAAGCAAGCCCTTGGGTGTTCCCAACCTCTCCTGTTTAACAGCAGCTTAATGAAAAACCCCAACCAACAAGTTAGCTGGGCAAGACATTTGTTTTCTCAGCAACTCACAAGGATACTTCTACCATTTCGACAGAGGTTGCAAAGTAAAATGTAAGTCTCAAGTCTAAATAATCGCTAGAACAACATGGTCTGATCCTCCCATCATCATGCACATATCCACATCAAAAACTCATCATGTCATAGGTATGCCACTATGTTGGATTTCTGTTGAAGTGATTCTTGCAGGCACCACTTATAATTTAAAGATTCTGGAAACATGCTGCAAACATAGAAAATGCATTCAAGATAGTCAGAGAGCCCTTGCTGTGCTGTGCCACTGTACCGTACTGTTGAAGCAAACATGTTACATCATCTTAATTGTAGCAACAGATGTATTTGCACAATTGTTTCTGTGTTGCTTCTGTTAATAAAGCAAGATGACAGAAGAAGTAGAATGATGATGATCTTTTCAAAGATTTCCTTTAGTTGAATCACTACTGTTGGCTCTGACTCCCAGCAGAGAGCTGAATGTGGGAAGTGTCCTAGACCGCACTGAAAATATTTAATGCTGCCCCTACAAAACCTCCCTGCAAGCCGTGCTGGATCAATTCTTCCGTTTTGGAGCCATTTTGGAATGATTATAAACCACCTTCCGCTCTTTAAATGAATGCATTGTAGTGTTGTCTGAAGTATTATTTAAAGACGGCATTCTGGCAGTTGTGTTGTCACCGAAAATGACCGAAAGTGGGGTAAACCGAGCTCCTTAGCCCCAGCGCAGCATCGAGAAGCAGGCATCATTAACTGCGGGCCCGGATGCACGGGGGACAGCTCCGCCCAGCGTGCATTCCGATCCTCTGCAAGCACGTTGCTTACATACATTCATCACAGGCATGTGCACCACAATTCCCAGAAATTCATAGATATTATAATTGATCTTTACCATAAACCCCTCCCCTGATTCTGCCCCTTTCATGGTCTTGTTTTGGCTGGGGCTGCCTTCCTGAGCCAGATATACTCCCCTCCAAGGTTCCATAATCTCCCTTCTGTCCTTGCTCTTTAAGCAGACCCTGCACACCCTGTTTCTCTGCTAAAAGTACACATACGCAGTAGAACTCCTTGTTCTTAGATTAACCCTTTGGTTTCAATTCCCCCCTTTGAAACTTCTCAAATTCCTTAAGGTCATTTGATATGTTCAACTCGAGTTTTATCTACAGTCACATATATTCCTGCAAGGTTAGGGTCAATCATTTTGCAAACATGACCAATAGCAATGCTGATAATTATTACGATTATGATCACAATTATAATGGTTTCCAGTACCCCAGCCAGCCGTCCTTTCAGGGACCACCCTCCAATTCCTTGAAGAATTTTGCTGAGCCAATTAGTTTCAGAGGCTGTTTGGATAATGTTGCTGTCAGCAACTTGTTCTATTTTGTTGTCTTTGGAGATCTTCTGTTACATTTGGGATGTACACAACAATGTTCTCTATCCAATTTTAAATACCCACAAACCCCTTGTTCTTTGGCAGTAATAGAGCCAAGGCCATTCTGTTCTCTAATGCCATTTTAGTATCTGTTTATAATTTGGAATCCCCTTTCTGTGGCTTTGGATAATCTCTTTACTTGTCAAGTTCCTTTGTTATTACATTATTCATTATCATATTGATTATTATATTGAATCTCCATTGACAGATTTATAGGGATAATTCCCCAAGGAATAGGCTCCCTTGCTGAATTGGGGATAGGGAAGCAGGCTGCGATGCTGGACAGATTACACATTTTACCAAACCCTTGGATTAAAGTCAATATTAAATTTTCTTCACCACTTTCACCTAAAGATAAAATGATTCCCATAGCTATAGTCTGTATATTTTGCTGTTCATTTACAAATGTCTTTGAAATTTTCAGCTGCAGGGGTCCAGTGATTTCCACTGTCCACTCTGAGTTGGGAGCCCTCTTAGTTTGGGTGCAATGTATCCAGGAGTTAATTCCTTTCACTTTCACAGCCATTCTCGTAGTCAACAGAACCAGACAAGGTCCTTCCCAGCACTCCTGACACGGCTCAGATTTCCAGGTCTTGATGGTACATGATCTCTGGGCTGAAATGAATGAACTCAGGTGTCTAGGGTAGGAGGCAAATATTTTCAGTTAATTCAGTAATTTCCCTAATGAAATTTTGTTCTTTTTCCTCATTCCCAATTTGTTCCTTGGACAGAACGCACCCCAATTGCCTCAAAACCCTAAAAGACACTCAGCCATGCATCGACACTCTCTCAGCAAACCAGCCTTCCATCATGGGCATGCCCATGTCAATCCTACGTGCTGGCAAACTCAAATCAACACACAACTCACTCCCATACACACGCACTCCCAGAGCCCAAAAAGAGCTCAGAGCATCTGAGCAAACTCCACCACAAACCACCCAACAGCAACTACCATGAGGAAGCTGTATTTGCTTTTACTTTCATACATAGCAGCCAAATACACCCCAGTGACAGTAGAGATGGGTGCTACAAACAATCCGATGGGTGAGGGTCTTTAAGGGAAATCGGTGTTAATGTCTTTGGAATGGATCCTAATATCTCTACCAACCTCAAGCCCCGCAAGTTTGTTGCAGACAGTCTGACTACACTTTGAACTCCTGAATTTTAGGGTAATAGGACAAATGGGTCCCCTGCTAAGTCTATTGCAGAACCCAGACAGCCTGAACTTCTGAACTTTGGAGGAAAATGATGCGTTCGAGGGGGGAATATGTGCTAGGCCGTTTGGGAAGGCTGTACCTTTCTAGTACCTGAGCCAATGGGGCAAGGAAGAAGGCAACATGCAGCTGGGAGTTTAGGATAAAAGGAGGCTGTGTCCTCCGAAACCTTGAGAGAGAAACTCCACGGGGTTATGCCCCAGTCGACTCACTCCCTTTATTCGAACAAAGGTGCAGGACTCTTTGGTCTCTTTTGCGAACAATGGCTTTTCATAGCATGATTTTCTGCACCACAGTTCCATACGGTTATGTGCAAAAGGCATTGCTAAAAGGCATTTTAGTATGCAGTTAGTGTGCAATTATTGCCAGTATTACCTACCTATGTAGGCACATAAGTGTAATGCTGTAGATGCAGTGCTTTTTGTGGTGCCCAGCGCTGCCCCTGTGCCTGAGCCTCTTCCTCCCTGTGGCAGCTGGAGCACCAGAGCCCGTGGGATGCGCTTGGATGAGGGATGTCGAGGCTGCTTGGCTCTGACTGCCAGCCCTCCATGGGGACTGTCCCTGACTCAGCGTGGCAGTGGGCTGAGACGGCTCAGACACCACGGCTTAGGTTCAGTGTTGGGCATTTCCAGGCACACTTGTGTGCAGGTCTCCAATTCGGAGGACACCACGCTGATGCCCCGGCTCTGTGTGCATAATGATTCTGTTCGAAACTTCATCGAACCAGCAGCAATGGGGTATGGACTTAAGCATCTCCAGCACGCAGTCCAGATTGAATGTTTGGAAAAGATTCGTCTGGGAGATGGAGGTCAGTCACTGGAATTGGGTCCCCAGGGAAGTGATCACAGCACCAAGCCTGTCAGAGTTCAACCAGTGTCTAGCCAACACTCTTAGTTACATGGTTTACTTTTAGGTAGTTCTGTGAGGAGGAGTGAGTTGGACTCAATCCTAATGCGTTCCTTCCAACTTAAGATATTCCATGATTCTACCGCTAGCTCAAATCAAAGGTGTTATTCCCCTCTTACAGAAGCAGAGAAAAAACACAGTCACAACTCTTCCAGTTCCAGTGCTGGATGTGACTGGTGTCACCATAAATTAGTAGAGAGGACCGGATAAACTAGAGGGTAAATGTTTTTTTGCATGGCTGCCAGGTGTGCATTTGGTCTAGCAAACAAGTTTTTACGTGATAGTCTGTGTGCTGCTGCTCCATGGAGAACACGATAAGAAGGTGAGCAGTAATTGCAAAAGAAATGGTGCCAGAAGCAAACCTATAGGCAGTGATACAATAGCAGGGCAACAATACATACATATAGTAATATCAAAATCCCCAGCTGCTTGTCACTCCAGGCCTTCTTGTTCTAATCTTAACTTAGGAGAGAAAATCCAAGTTTAAAAGACCTTGTCTTAAGTTCTCAGGCTAGAAAGAGATACAGGGATTTCCTGCTCTAGATTTTCTAATGACGTCACTCACAGAAATGTCATGGCTGGGTGAGGGACTACTCCTGAGTAGTCAAAGTTCATTTAGGACTTTAGTAGGTCAAAAATGCTCAGCATGTTGCACTAGCACTACTCTGTCTGATGATACTGTAGTAAAGCAAGACTGTCCATCCTTTGACTTACATGAATGTTAGTGGCTGGCACCCCTGCGCTGCCTGAATCTCGTTTTTGAAATACATGGGATGCACAGCTGGCATTCATAAAGCAACATGAAAAATGTTTCTTGGTTCTGTGCTTGCAAGTTATCAAACACCCCTAAGTAGCTTGCAATTGAGATTTACTCACTGAGAATCTTCATTGAAATTAAAGCAGGGATTCCCTGAAGCTCCATTTGTTGGATTTAGATCTGTTGCGGGGTGTTGGGTGTGGAGTTTTTTTGGTAGTGGTGGCATTTGTTCTGGTTTGTGGTTTTTTGTTTGCTTTTATTTTTTTAATAGAGGAAAAGAAAGGTGATACCTGCAGTGTCTGTACCAACACAGAGAATATTAACTTGAGTGTGGGCAAAGTGGGAGAATGTTAGGTGAGGCAGCTAATTTTAAGGGATAAAAACAGGAGATGGGAAATGCAAATGCTTTCTTTTATGGGGAGAACAGGTTTTTTTAACATGTCTGTTGGGCTAAGTACACTTCAAGAAGCTGTAGAAAGAAAAAATAATGCTTGATGAAGTATGTCTGAATATTTTTATTATTTTATTATTATTATTATTTTTGGGTTTTGACTACTATTGCAAAATTAAGATCAGTGAGAATGAAGGAAATGTTCTTCATTTATTCTGGGAGGTGTTAGAAATCTGAGCTTGCAGAAGACAGAAGTCGGATCAATAGAAACATGGAAAAGAATTTGAAGCAACTACTTTTACTTTTAAACTACTTAGTAGTCCTGGAAACAGAGAGAAGGTAGTGAGAGCAGTAGTGGTTTTGAGATTTACAACAGCATCCCTGCACAGAAGGGAGGGGAGTTAGCTGAAGAATGGAACTGCAGGGAGGAAAAAAGAGTCTTTGAGAGGTAGCACCTGTGGAACTTCATCCCTTTCTTATGTGTGCTGTGAGACACGTATTTCTGAAGTCTTGGGCCCTGTGTGGAACTGGATACTGTCTGAAGAAATTTCCCAGTACTCCACCATCTTCAGGTGGAAAGAACCCAGTATTGGTTTGTCTATTCTTCACATGAGGTTTTAACTCACCAAAACAGATTGTTTGCTTTTGCTCTGGAAGCCTGTGGTTTTAATCCCTAATCCTGGGATTAAATTTAAACCTGAAATGTGAGGCTTCTGTTCTTTCCAGTGCTTTTTTCCCCACAAGCTTTTAGCTGTGGATGCAACAGATAATTAGGATTTATTGTTCTTTTAAGTGGGTTGTGACAGCAAGATTTCTTGGATGCTTGAATTTTTATGTTGGGGGTGTTTTTTGCGTGTTGTGTTGTGGGATTTTGGTTGTTATCATTATCTTTATCATTATCATTATCTTTATCATTATCATTATTATTTGTGTGTGTGGTGTGTGCCAGTGACATGAAAAGTTTGTCTTCCAGAATTTTCAAGGAAAACATCCTGACTGTTACCAGAATGAGGATGTGGAGCAGTGATTGCACTGCTATGCAACGATGTAGGAACTAAATGCTACTTTGGTCGTTGTGTTGGCCCAGCATGGCCAACAGGCATGTACAACTTTTTAGAAAGTAAAGTAAACCTTCCAGCTGTCATGGGAAGCAGATCTATGGGTCAGCAGGGCCTTAGCTCAAGTAGTGCTTGCTTTGAGCACATCCTTTTGAAATAAGAGCAAGTTTACCAGTGGATGTATTTTTTTAAACTGAATTTAATTTGATCAGGGGTTTATACACTGCCGTACTGAACATGGTTACTGAATTTCAGTATCTTGCATGAAAATCTATAGCACTTCACAAAATGACCCTGGCTGACTGCAGGAAGAATTCCTTGCAATACAGCTTTTTGTCCAGCCATTGCTGGTCACTCTAACTGAGAGGAAAAAGGTTGGGGGCCAGTCAGGACTAGAAGCTCAGCTTTGCTTGAATAGGATAAAACTGTCTGGATGGTTATTTCTTGTGTACACATTTTCCTCTGTGCTTTCAGCTGCCTCCCAAAGCATACTGATAAAAGCTTTCATAGCTGATAGAAAGTGCACACCCCAAAAAATAGGTACTGGAAAGCACACATCCCAAAACCAGGTGCTCAAAGAAAAAGAGAAAAATTGGCAATAGGATGTGCTCTGTTTGCTCATGCTGCTGGAAGCTGGGAACACGTTACAGTCAGCAGCTCACATTTCCTATTTTTTGCTCTAGGAGACAGGTATGACTCCAATTGCCATGCCAGGATTTGCATTGCAGTAAACCCTTGTCATTTACACCTGTGCAGGTTTGCTCACATCTCTTGTTCAGGTCCAGCATGCCAACTCTCATCTCTCCTCTCACACACTCACCCCCTGCTATAATTAGCTAAGCAGCTACAGGGTTTTCTGATCCTAAATGTTCATTTGATCCCTGTCAGCACAAATGCAATAATTTAGACTGACTGCATGCAGCTCCACAACTGGAATGAATAGTCCTTCCTGCACTTATAAGGAAAAACAACATAGGGGGGAGCAGGAGGCCCCCAGCTAATGAAAAGTACATAATAAGCCTAAACTGACCTTCCTTCTAACAGATTAGAGTATCATTTGGAGAAATGAGGAGCTCATGTTCTTGCTGCGATCTAGGCATCTTTTCTTTTTTAATTTATACATTTGTTCTTTACAAGCTTTCCAATTCTAAGTAGCAAAATTTGGGGGATTCCTTTTTTAATATCCAAATTTTACAAAGTTGAGACCAAGAACTAATCACCATATTTAAAAGGAAGTAAGTTTGAACTTTGCCTGTCTGCTCTGGGACCTAAGGACATATCCTCTGCAAGATCTGAAACATGTGCCATCCAGTAAAATTACATGGGGAGCAGGTGAAACAGGGAGACTTTACATTTAATGTTTGTATCAAACCAGTTGCTACCATTTCTTTGCAAAAAGATGTTATTTTTAGTTTTTAAAAAGAAGTCAAGCAAACAAAACTCCTGCATGGTGGCAAATGGATTGTGACCAGTTGCAAAGTAGTGGACAGCTTTCTTTGCCTTCTAATGGTATTCAAAGGATCAGTCAGTGATGGGCAATTTCCAGGCAGAATTTTTCTGTGGTGAAGTTTAGTAGAAAGGGTCAAATTTTCCTAAACTGATTGGAGTTATGTCTTGGAGATGTGTTTCTCTCCTCAAAGACTTCGGTAGAGGACTGAGACACATATATTTTCCTCTATTATCAGCATTTTTCTGTGAAACTGTAAATACATGGTTGTTTTCTGGAGATGTGTTGAATTAATTACTCACCTAGTCTTGTAGAGCACCACGGAATGTCTTTAAGACAATAATAATAATAAAATCATGGGTGGGCAATAGCAGCAATTAAGAACTTTCTTCTTTCCAATCTTCCCTTCAGTGTGGATAATTGTGATAAAAATGAATGAAATGAATAGTGGATCCTGCACTTTGTCTTAGAAACTGGCTTTTCCTCTCATATTTGACGCAGCATTTATTTAAACTTTTCTTGAAAGTTATCACTGAAGTGAAGTCTTCCATAGTAATTTGGGATAGCAGTAATTTGGGGTAACAGCCTAGTCTGTGCCCTGTCCTTAAGACAGTAGGTATTGACAGTTGATAAATTCCCCAACATTTCCTTCCCTCTTATCCCATACTGGTGCTTTCTCCTAATTAAAATAGTATGCTTATTCCTTGAAGTGCAGGTACCCTGTCTAATGCATTTCTAGGGAACAATGTTAATAATATTATAAGACTTTTAATTATAATTATCATTTGTATAGGTATAAAAGTAAATTGGAAAAGCATGAGTGAAAAAATTCTCAGTTAAGTACCAGCCTAGAAATTCCAGTAGAGTGTGCTGTAGGTTATCTGCTTAAAGACATTAGACAGTGAGGGAGTGGAAGCAGTGTTGGAAAGGCAGGTGAGTGTTTCCCTGTGGTCCAAAATGTGAAGTTCAGATAGTGAGGCAGAGCCTGCATACACGCCTCAAAAATTTCTCAGAGATTATTTTTAATTGCTAAATTTGGTGGTGCTAGAATCACGTTATTTATTTGAAGTTGTAACATTTTATTATTCAGTCTGAAGTAATAAAATAGATTGATGCCAGCAAGTCATTTACACTTAACTTCTTTATCCAAGGTTACCCTGTTCAGAAAACTAAATTGCTGAAATAGATACTGAGAGGAAGGAAGAGCCTCTTTCACTTCAGTTACTTTATTGAGTCTTTCTGGCTTGTGTTAGTGATTGATTTGAATGGAGTGAATTTAATTTATTTTAGATGGAAAAATTTTCTGTCATTAACATCAAAATTTTCTGTCATTAACATCTTAATACAGTCAGAGTACCATGAAATACTTCACTTTCACAAAGATTGATCCATATTTGTCCACTGCCTTCCTAATAGCCAACAGTGGTCATTCTTGCATGCACTACATCAAACAGTCTTTATGCAGAAGTCTTTCAGGTCTTCTGAACTTTGTTTGGTTTTGGGTCTGTTATCTTTCCCTTTTGTCCCAAAGCACAAAAGGTGAAAAGAAAATAGCATGAGACTTTCTAGAGAGAACTCATGGGGAAGGCTCAAGTTAACAAACTTCCTTTAAAATCAGGAAGCTGTAGTACAACCCCAAAATACGCACACGCATCCTCACACCAAAGAAGAAAGCAAATATATGTTCTTTTAAGTGCACTATTGAAAGAAGTCTCCTATGCTTTATGAGCAGCCAGAAGGTGCTGCTGAAAAGGCATCAGCTGATTAACTAGCATTCAGGTTGGTTGCATTCCAGCATGTCCTACAGTCTCTCAGTTGCTTAGTCAGATGGCAGTCTATTTTTACAGACTTGCTGATGGGTTGCCAAATGGGATAAAGGGACTCATCTGACTGACAGGAAAGCTTAAATTTTTCCAAGCCTGTCAGGAAAGCAGTCTTGTAATAAGGGGAAAGCTTGCAATATGCCATTTGCCAAAGACAGGACTGACAGGAGGTAAGACTATTAAATAAATGGATCAGCTTTCTTTACTCAGAAGCTGTGCGGGAATGATGGACCATCTGCTCTCTTGACTGTCCTTAAAGGTTAAATGAAAACTGAAGAGAAGTTTGGCCAGGTTTTCTCCTTTATTCTTGCTAATGAGGCCTTGTGCTGCTAGATCAGCATGCAGTTTTAATATAAGACAATGGTTACTACTTATGCCACTTGAGAGACCCTGACACTGTGGTTAGTGAGACATGAGGTGAACAGTGTAAATGCAGAGAATTTTCTGCATGTCATTTGGAGGAGAGGTAATATATGTTTAATAGATGGTATGATCTTTCGTGAATCTTTATTTGTCCTGCACAGTTACTGCAACCCTAGGGTATATCACCATGTCCCGCAGCTGTAGGGAGGAGGAGAGAAGATCCAGCAGGCAGGAGTTGTGCAGCAAGATTGATTTATTTAATTATTTTACAAACTCTTTTATAGACTTTTTTCTTCATAGTCTAATTGGACAAAGGATCAGCCACCCCTTGGGGGTGATTGGCTAAAATCCTAAAACATCCATTGTCAAAATATTTTTCTACTATACCATAAACAAGACTTTTCAGGGCTGCAGGTGTTTGGTTGTTTACATAACTCTGCTACCTCTTCTGTGAGAGAGAAAAGTCTCTCATGGGCTTAGAAAACAGCAAGAAAATCCTTGCTAGCAGCATTTTTGTATCCACACTGCACCATTAGGGTTTGAGGTGTCTCTCTGCTTTGCTCTTCTTTTTGCTGTTGGCCAGATTTAATGGCTTTTGCTGGGGTTTAATTTTGCTCTTTTACTATGATTCATTTGTATAGCTTATGTGTGAACCTTCCTCAAGTGCTTGAGGACCTCTTCAGCACCCAAATGGGGCACTAACATTATCCTTGTCTAATTATTGGAAGAGAACAATTAATAGATTGGGGAAAGGTATACAGATCAGTATTGTTTGGCCTACCATTAATCTGAGCAAGTAGAGTGCTTCTCTTGGTTCTATTGAAGCGGAAGCAGGTGCTTCAGACTTCCAGATATTTAGCAACTTAGTAGCTTGCCTAGATTAACATAGATAGCCTGTGACAGCTATGAGTACGTCCCAGAGCAGAGAAAATTGACCATGATTCTGTAAACTAAATGTACAAGGCCGGACGTAATTTCAGAATATGAGAATGGTGAGTTTAGAGCTATATAAAAAACTAGAAATGGGATACTCTTCTCTGTGTTATTAAAAAGAAGTTAAATTTCCTTTCCTTAGTTTTCTAAGTTTGGATTAGAGGGATTTTTTAAGTTAGCAGCACAAATTGGATACATCTGTTGGGTAGGTTTCCTGCTGGGAAAGCATGTCTGGGGGGTTGGGGTGGGAAATCACTTCAATCACCCCAGTCATTAAAAGTGTTTCGAAAAGGAAGACAAGGAAATTTCCACAGACGGTTGTGGACAAGAATTTTCTATTGGAGATCGTACAGACAGTGGGACAACAAAGGGTAGTGGCACAAAATGGGATGGGATGGCAGTACAGTGAAGCAGTAAAGTGGAAGAGGAGGTGAGTATGTTTCTGGAGACAGAGGATGAGTCCTGGTAGAGCTCCCAAGGTTAGCAGGATGTCTGATCAGTGAAGGAAGTGTAACTGAAGCTACTAGTTAGGGTAACTGTCTAAATAGTACTACACTGAATAGCTCTGAGGAAATATAGTGAATATAGAAAGGCCAGTGGTGATGGGGCTGAGAGAAAAGAATACCAGACTGATGAGAGAGATCAGATTCTGTAGGAATTGCAAAGAAAGAAATAGCAGGTACGGGCTGGAGATGAGACACACAAAAAAATGCTGTGGTCAGTGTCACAAGTGTGATATCCCTACAGAAGAAGAATCCAAGATTATTTTTGACCTTGTTGTCTTTACAACCATTACAGAATGTCTGGGGGAAAAAAGAATGTGAAAGTCAGGTCAGAATCCAGGAGCTGATAAAAGATGAATCAAAACCTATTTCCTTTGTGAAATTCACATTGGAGTTGTGTAAGTAGGCAGAGTTTTTGAGGGAAAAAGCCCCCTTAGGATCTAACAGAATTAGGAATGTGAGTCCTTGAGAAAATCTCCAGCAGAATGTCTGTGTGAGTGCATTAACTTTCAAGAGCTTTGTTCCCTTTGGTGCTGGTTTCCACCTTTGTTTCAGAGAACAGGACAGTGCTGCCTGGGATAGCTCTGTGTGTACAAAGTTATGCTTTTTTATGTGTATTACACAGATATCCTGATCTTTATGCTAAGTAAACCCAGTCTCACGTAAGTGTTTCTGTACCCTGAGACTCATCTATATCATGGTAGTCATGTATAGAATGTAAAGCAGGATTGCCAAAAGAGGATGAGGTGATGGCTGAAGCAGTATGTTAGTTTTGTGTGGTCAGTTCCATCGGGGGTGCAGATGAGGACAAGGATGAAGTCCACATACACACTCATGCCAAAAGGTATTGCTGTCAGATGCCTTCAAGAGTGGACATCACATTTCTCTCTTGGAAGTTAAGCTAAGATGTCCCATTTTAGAAAGCTGGGGGGAAGAGTATTTGGGTTTGAGAACTCCAAGTGGAAGTGAGTCCGGAATATGAGCAACCCCTCCAGAACCACTGTGTGCTTAAATGCCTGAGTACTTCTCATTTGTTGTCCAGTTCTTCTAAGCTCATTGTCAGGTCACAGGATCTTGTTAAATGTCTTTGTATGCAAGATGAAGATGCCTCCAGTTTCAGACAGCTTCTCTTATTATCTCTTCCAGGTCAATAGATACATAGACACAAGGCAGATACCATTTAGTCCTTTTCAATTACTAGCTCATGATTTTGAATTTAGGGCATAGCAATATGATCCAGGAAAGGCAACTGGATATAAGGGGACACAAAATATTGTTTAAAGTTGAGACACCTGAAATAGAACGTGAGAAAATCAGCTGCCATTCAGTGTACAATGCTCATTCAAATACCACTTTATGACAGGAGAAAATGAAAGATTATATTCATACTATAAGAAATTCAGCTAAGAAGTGGGAGAAGTTGAGAAAATTAAAGGAGCAAAAAATCAGAAATTAAAAAAGATAGTGGGGTGGGGAAAATGACAAGAAATAGATAATATAGTCTCAGCACATACCCCTTTTTTCTCTGAGTGTATTCTGGTACATCTAATAGCATTGAAGTCTGCTGCAGTAGCTGTGTGTCATTTAATAAAAAATCTGCATTTGATATTTTATTTTACTTATTTATTTATTCCCCCTTCCCACTTGGAGACTGAGCTAAAAGAGTTAACAAGACATAGTAGGGTAGTTCCACAGGCTGAGTCTTGCTCTGAGAGTGAGGAAGCTTGCTGATTACAAAGTTAGAGGTAGTTTTCCTTGTGTATTACTGCAAATGTAAATCCAGTGACTAGCACATAGGCCTGAACTCTGGGTTTAAGCTTGTCCAAAAGAATGTTACTGCATCCAAGGTTATGATGATGTATGCTCCAGCATGGACCACAAGGCTTCTTAAGAGTTTACAACGTTGCCTTTGCAACGTGCAGATGCACCAATGATGAATTCTCAGTGGATTTTCAGAGCATTTCTCTGGCTTTTGGAAGGCATGGTGCCAGAGGAGCTGGACATTGTGGGAAGACACAATTTGTAGTTTAGACTGCCTGTTTTGTGAATTGGACAGCTTACCAAACCTCTTGGGATCTTTGCCCTGGTTTTACTCAGCATGCAATAAGACACCTGATTTGCCTTGCAAGTGCCACAGCACGCTGGTTTGAGCTGCTTTTGTGGGGATGACAGCGAATCCCCGGTACATCCTGTCCTTCTGGTTTACCTTTTGTGCACAAGCTTGTGCTGATGTTCTGCGGTCCATTTCAAAGCAGACTTTGTCCCTTTATCTCTTTTCTAGGACTCCATCTAGTTTCAGCCAGCTTGTGATTGTATTTAAACATGTGTCAAATGGTTGCTTTTGTGGTTCTGGTTTTGTGGTTGTCTTGTTTTTCTCCTAGAAAACTTGCTAGAGCAGTGCACCAGCTGACAGAGAGCCTTAAAGAAGCTTTTTGTTTTGATGAGAGACAGGAAACTTCTCAGGACTATCTGAAAGCAAGGCTCAAATTAAGCACTCTTGCCTTCTGTCTGCACCACACATACACAGAAGAAGGACAAAGGCTGTTGATTGAAATCTTAAATGCATAAGTGCCAAGAAAATCCTAAACTGGGTTCTTTCTAGCAGGCCATGCAGATATGGCAGGCATCTGGGCCTGTGCACTTTCTGGTCCCTGAAATTCTTGAGTAACTCTTCATGCACTGCATTTCATTTTTAGAAGAAGCTTTGCACATTCATTTGCCCAGGAATTCCACTGTGGTTCAGCAGCTGTATAATTAATAGCATGCAAGAGCTGGAAGGGAGAAGTCGTTACAAAGACCAAGGTGCACACTGTATTTGAACTATGGCCTGGAGCTTGGTCACTTTGAGGTAATGCAGAGTGTTCTCTGTTTTACAGGGCTACTTTTGGCTCCAAATATTTGGTGACATAGTAGTCACTGATGCTTTATTTTAATATGTGTGTATTTGGCAGAGTAAGGATAAAAGCTCAAAGATATCTGGAAAAGTTTAGCAGATGCATGGGGAGCCCTGCCAGACACTGTATCCGGACACAGGTGGTCAGGCCAGGGGGCTGCTGTGTAGGATGGTGTTTCTGGCAGATCTTAATCCCTCTTAGCTATTTCTAGCTTTGTCTTACTTGGCATGTGTTACTCATACTGATAAAGCAGGCAAAGGAGAAAGAATTGAAAGTCTCTAGTTTGCATTGTCATGACTTTGATCAATAGTGTTTAAGGTGTACATGGGGTAAAGAAACAAGAATATTTATTGGGTTGTGTTTTTTATTAAGAGGCTACAAAACAACAGGTGCAGATTTGCCAAGGAAACTTAAGAGATTTCTCTGATGCGATTTGTGTTCCTGGTCATTACATGATGTGAAAGTAGCTGCATTCAGCCTTAGCCAAAAAACCACTAATTGCTCCGGGATAAAAATAGAGCTTTAAAGAGGGCAAGGAAATTATCTTCTGACTATCCCAGTTTCAAGCTATTCAGGGAAGCTCCAGTGTGCCACTAAAAAAGATTAAATATATTAAACAGCTAGTAACTTCTGTTCTATATAAAGTGATTTCCACATTTCCAAGTGATAAATTAAGAGGAAACTCCAAGGACATTTATGTACCTGTTGCTATTAATTTTAAAATTGATAGTAATTGCTTGCATGTTTCCTACAAAAATAATGATAATATTTTTTTAGAAAAAAATCTTTCTGACTCATGGGGAGAAATTGGAACACAGGAGGGCAAATTTATAAACAAACCAGGTAATTCAAACTTGGATGGTACTCTTGAATAAAAAAGCATAATGTTCAAAAGAACTCACTGAGGCACGGAAGCTGATTACTTCAGGCTTCCTTGTTAGGGGTGATATGAGAGCTGCTAAATGTGAATTATTGTAAAGTAGCACTGTTATAGCAGCAATGATTTAAGAAGCTAGATAAAGCTTTTAGAAATATTGTTACACCTACTGCTTTGGGGGGTTGTGGGGTAGGAAGCAGTGGATGGGATTTTGGTTTGAAAGCCATAAATCATCCTGTTCCCTAGTAAAAACTGGAAACATGGTGGATCATATTTTAATTTCTGGTATGGGGTGGTAGTAGTATTTGGCATTCAGCTGTCCTCACTTCTCAGGTAAATAGACTGGTTATACTGGGGGAGGGGAAGAGTGCTCTCCCCCTCTTTGATCTGTCTACTGAGAAAGCTAACAAGACTTCCAGTCATGGTGGTGTATTTTTTGTGTGTGAGATGTAAACACCTATTAATTTTCCATAAAGTAATAAGTCACCAGATGGTAAAGGTTTTTATCCATGCGGCTCTAGCTGGATTTGTACCAGTAAATTGGAGGTGAAAGGTACCATATGCTACTGTTAATCCCCAAAGCATTCATTACTCCTAAAATAACTTTCAACACTTTTTAGTGTTGACATCTCCCTTTCATTAATGTCCATACTTATTTATATGGGTAATGTTCAGATGAAATGTAATTTAAAGTATATGGAGTTTTATTTGAATGTTCCTGAGATTCAGTGCCAACTAGAAAACCAATTGTCCTCGAAAAATGATTTGGTGGCTTATGTGAAATTATTTGGTCATATCATTGCAGTCTCCAGTGGATATGGACTGTCACCATCAGCCTCAGCAGAGAGGCAAACTGCAGATAAGTGTGATAGCTTGGGAAGTTATATGTATTCTGGTGGAGAGTATCTAATTATTACTACCAAAAAATGTTTTACTGTGAGCAATGGCCAGTGCTTAGTGTCCCTGCTGGTAAGGATCTACCAGACTGGGACAAGACTGTTTTGAGATTCTGAGTGCAGAGCTTATTGAAGATACAGGGAGGACATTAAAGATTGGACCTTGGTGACTGTGTGGGTAGGTGGCAGTTTTGGAGGGAGGTGTGAAGGAAAGGATTAGTGTTGGAATTTATCCAGATCACAATTTTTCAAGACTGGCTCATGATCAGTTCTGGGACACACTTAGGGGTTCATTCAATGGCTGGATGCTCTTCAGGCTAGTAAGTGTCCAGGGTGATGTTCAGCCAGCCTTCTGCAAAAAGCACTCTGACTACAACAACACTGCCTCTAGAAACACCTTGCAGCAGATTTTTCATTAATGTGTTGATACCTGAGTTAACAGGTTCCTTTTTAAAAGTGATAGGCATAAGATTTCCAGCATGATTTAAAGAAATAATTTCAAAGCAAGTAAAATGTCAAAGCTTATGTTGACAGTTGGAATAGGACTGCATTTATTCAGTCTTCCTTTGAGAAGCAGACTGTACCTGTAGTTGATGTCTTCTGCAGAGGAGCCACTTTCCATAATAAGCTATGAGGAGAACTGTCCTCAGACCCTGAAACCAGAGAACACTTTTGTGTTTGTGGTTCTGTCTGCTCAGAAGACACTAGAAGAGGGCTGTTTGGCAGCTGCAGTTTCCGCCATGCCACCCTTGGCAGTGAGCAGTGCCAAGCACCCTTCCAGCCTGCACCATTTGGAGAACCAGCGCAGCACTGCGTGCGCCAGAAGTGAGTACCCACCAAAGCCAGGGCACCCCTTCTTGGCCAAACTGAACAGCCCTGTCATCACTGGGGAGCAAGCTTGGCCTCCCTACCCACGGGAAGGTATGGATAGGGGTATCACTGAGAGGACACCTGCTGCCAGTGCAGGTGAAATGACCAGGGTGATGTGGGCTGCCCCATGGGATGATCCTTTCCAGGCCAGCAATTGCCTGCTGCAGCCAACCTGCTTTTCCAGAGCTCAGTTGTGGATCAAGGCAGCAGATCAGTACTGATCAAACCACCACTCGTGTGTTCTGTGAGGTCCCCTAGTCTGGAAGCAACCTGAGTGACCTCAGAGTCCATGTAGAATAGCTTACCCGAGAGGGCAAGCTAGCCTTCACTGAACTTCAGTCTGTGCTACGCTGCACAGGATCTTTACCCCTAGACCATTGCCCTGACCCCAACCTAAGCTGGTAGTCTTCCCTCTTAGTACAATATTGACTGTTTGTGGTCTGCATATTACATGACAACATTACTGAGCTGGCACTTGGCAGGCTGTGGCTGCTTTGGTCTTTCTTGCTGATGCTTGGAAGAACCCTGTTTGTCCATATGGTATTTTGAAGGCAGCTGCAAATCAGATTTATTCAGTTGGAATCAACCAAAAACCTTGTAACTAGAGTAGGCTGATATCAGTTCTTTGTCCTGCCCTTGGTAAGACCCTAAAAAACTAGGTGGATGGGACTTCCTTCAATTTCTGCGGTTTCACACAGACTTGTATCTGAGCTGTTGTTGCTGACTCACACTGTAGCCAAGCTTTGTCTTTCATCTGTTTTTCTCCCCATCTTTTGCTTCTTCCTCCTAGCCTCAAAAGCACTCAGAAGTGGGATCCAATTGACAGGGATGTAGAGCACTTGGTATTACTATTGCTAGTGGGCTGGGCTGCTTCTTTAATTTGAGCCAAGTTTTGATTAGGGCTTTCCAAACTGAAGGTCTACGATACTAACTAGAGGAAAGAAAGCTCAGAGTGGCAGGATTTTGAGGCAAGCACACTGGAGATCAGCAGAAGTCCTGAAATGATCAAATAAGCAGATGTGTGAGACAGCTGGTCAGCTGGTAGTCTTAGAAAATCCATCCAAAGACAGCGTAAGTAATTGTATTTTGCTATACCAGTTTGGTTTTTCAGCATTAATTGTATGTGGGATTTTGCATGATCTTTCATTTAAAGCTGGATAAATACTTTTGATTTTCAAATTTGGTCCCTGAATGTGTCCTCTGCTTGAGGACTAATCTTTGCTAGATTTGGGGTTTCCCATTTCCCAGAGCAGAATGAGGACAGGACACAACCACTGTATGTCACAAGGCTTAGTTAACTAGAGCTGGTTTAAAAACTGTTCATGAGACGTTCACACGAGTGTTGGAGAATTTGCATCTTTGGTTTTCTATATTACAGGGCTGAACAGCTCTCCTGTTTTTTGTTGGGTTGTCTTGTGGGGTTTTTCCCCCCATGATCAAGTTTTTCATGTTATAAAATCACCTGCTTTTTACACACAAGTAATTAAACAGTGAGAAGTTTTGTTAAGTGTTTATGGAACCTACTAGTCATCACAGATAATCAGGTTTTAAATCATGACAAGGGGTGCTGCAGTGTTCCACCTGGAGAGGAGCAGTAAATGTTTTACAAGTTTGTTCACAGGCAGCTGAGAATACTTGATACAAGACAGCTCTCGAATAGGTGCTGAGCAGTGAAGCTGCAGAACCTCTGCTCTACTAGGTCATGCACATCCCTCACTAGTATTTCAGAAGTAAAATTTTCCATTTAACCTCTACTGATAGATGCGCTCAGTGTACTTAATCCTTCCTCTCTGCTTATCTCTGGGTGTGGCAGCAGCAAGATGCAGAGGGCCAGACTGGGCAAAATGGTCAGAGTGCTGCCCTCCCTTTAGCAAAGCAATATTAAGGATAATTAGATAAAAGTATTGACTTGAAGGTTTATCAAATCAAAGTGGTTATGCGGTGTTTCTCCTCTTCCTTATATAGGAAAAACCCTTTAAAATATAACCTCTTTACTTTGTTTTTCCTGACATCACTTATTCCGTCTTTCCAGGCAAAATGATCCTTTTTAGAGACTGGTTTTGGCTGCCTACAAACTGTGGACAGGTTCTCTGCTTTGAACACCTTACCAGCAGGTGCTATTTCCTTTCTTTTCTTGGCAGATAAGTGAAAAGCTCTCATGTGCTTTGCTCTTTGAAAAATGTCCGTGGTGTCATTGATGTTCTTAGAGATAACCGCAAAGCACTTACCATCATTCTTACTCTTAAGTCACAAACCCACTGCTTCTGCTTTTGTTAGCTTGGTGTATTCGGTGTTGCATTAGACATGACATGTCCCATCAGAAGCTATATGCATAATGCTAAAGGTTTAAGTCTCCTGAAAGGTCAGTTTCTGTGTTTATGAGGCTCCCAGTCACATTCCCTGCAAGCCATGGGAGGACATTCCAGTGTGGGATCGTTTTTGAAACCTGATGGTTTTTTTAACAGATATTCATGTGCTGACATTATAAATGCTGCTGTGGTGGGAAGAAGAGCAAAGTGAGAACTCCATATGGAAGACCTGTGTAGACCACACTGCCTTCCCAAAATGGCTGTGGGTTTGCATCCATGCCTAAGGGGAGCAGATAAAAAGCAAACACTAAAAATAAGCGTGGAAAGGCTTTGCTGATTTTTTTGTTGTTATTGTTTGTGGTTGTTTTAATTTAATTTTTTAATCAAAACTTTAAATAATAAAGGACAAAAAAAGGGAGGAAAAAGCTGTGCAGCAGTCTCTGGTTTACTGGAGAACTGTACAAAGCATTTTTTTGGATCAAAACATTCTGATCTTTCCACCTGAAAGTAGGGATGGGAAGAAGAGGCACTTCCTTACTGAGCAGATGACAGGAACTACAAACAGGTAACTACAGCTGGTTACCTGTAGGTTATGGTAGGAGACAAGCCCTGTGCTGCTGCTGGAAGTGTTTTGCATCCCCCTCCCTTTCTCAGACAAGAGATCATATAATCACTGTGTAATCCTCTTTAGGTGGAGCTGAGTGAATTTCCTCTTAGCTGTCTCCCATGAGTAGGTAGAAATCTTTCACACTTGGAATTGCTTGTAAGCTCACCTTTGAAAATCTCCCTCTTCACTGGCTCTCTTTTATCCAGCCACATGCCCATGTTACTACATAAAGTTTTGATGTATAGGCATATCATTTATTGTTTCCATTTTCATTTCTGTTCAACCTATATCACCCTTTCCAGACAAGCATGGTTTCCCCATCTGGTAATCAGGTGTGGGGATGCAACTGCAAGTCTGATTAACACCAACTCTAACTTGTGTTTAATAGATTTTTGAACAAGACTTAAACCTCCAAAGATTCAAGACAGATAATCATATTTGGTTGGTTTAGTAGCATAAATGAGAGCTGGGGTAGTGTCCCCTTATAAAAGGTCAGGCTTTAAGTGCAGTTTACCACAAATTATATATTCAGTATAGAAACATAGTCCTTAGATGTGCTGATGGTATAACTGATTTTTAAAAAATATAAATTGGCATATGTCTCATAAAATTCTAGTATTGAGAGTATTTCTCATCCTGAAACAAGGAAGAGATTAAATCAGATTTTGTGTTGAATTGGAGACAAAGTAAAACTAAAAGCACAGGCTCCGAATAGCTGTAGCACCTTAGGCAAGATGACATTTTAGTCCTGGAACCTGCTGCCATCCCCCAAGCAGAGCTGCCTGTTGCGAGTGCTCAGTGTGCTGGGTGACTCAACAAGCAGGGTGAGTAGCAGCACAAACAAGAGTCCAAGAGGATGGGAACTCAACTAAAATTCCTGGGGGTCATGAATAATCTGGAATAGGAGAGCCAATTAGTGGTAAATATGGCAAACCCAAAACTTTCCCACTTGATCTGACAAAAGAAAAACATTCCTGGCCCAGAAAGAGCTTTGGTATTTTTTTCCAGTTGAGAAACAAAAGCAAATGGATCAGTATTATGTAAAATGTGATATATCTGTTTTCCCAAACTGGATCAAGTAGTGAAGGATAAAACAGAAGTATTGCTGGTGTTGTAGTACTCTTCAAATAAACCAAGTGCCACAAAAGTCCCGTGTGTTTTCAACTACTATTTAAAACAGTAACAACAACAACAGCCCTGACCCATTTCCTATCCTGTACAGAGTTGGTCTGTGTCTGTCCTACCATGCTTACAGATAGATAAATTTGTATTGGTGAATATTTTTGCTTTGAGTTCTATAGAATGAGATGACTGCTCCTATGCTGGAGCTCTAGCCCCTTTCTGTGCCTCTCTTCACAGAATCCACAGAGTCCTCTCACACTGCTGCAGCCCTTTGGAACAAGGACTGACTCCAGCAGGTCTGATGAGAAATGTGAGCGAAAGTCTTGATTATTAAAGGCTTTTTTCATTCTAACATTTAAGCTGTAACTTCTTAAAATCTAAAGTTTATTCATGCATGTCCTTGGTTTGGAGGAGATAGGAGGAATTCATATTTTCAGCTGTCTCTGAGAACATGAAAAAGTCTGTTTTCTGGAACTAAACTGGTACCCAGCAGTACATGAAGCTCACAGTCTGGAGCCTAGTGGAATACTCAGTTATTTGGTATCTTTCAGCAACTTGGTGGGCAAGGCTCTGCGCTTTGCAAAAAAGCAAATACAAGACAAGCACACAATTCCTGAAATGCTGGTAGTCTTGCAGCTCTGAACACTTGTTTTCTGTTTGCATTTCTGACCCTGATAGAATTCTAGCGCTGTGGATTGGTGCCTTGAGGTTTAAGTCAGGCCTTGAGAGATCCAGCCTGGGCTGCTGGGTGTTTGACATCCTCTGTTAAAGGGGCAGCTGGTAGGGGCCTGCAGGACCTCATTTTCTTCTATCTTTCCAGCCTTGAGGGGAGACACAGCTGCTGATAGACCTGTCAGCATTTTGTAAACAATAAGTGCTTTTTTTCCATGCTCTTAAATGAAACCAAGTCATTCAAACCTGCACTTTTTACTTTTAATAAGTGAAAAAGTGCATGCTAACTGATAATAGACTGATAGATTTGTACACAGAGCTGGTTGGGGGGTGGTTTGCTTTTTTTTTTTTTTTGTTGGTTTGGGGGTTTAGGGTTTTTTTTTCTGTTTATTTGATTTTTTAATTTAGAGTTCTTTATCTTCACCTTGGATTGGGAAAGTATCAAAGAAAATTAATCATTCATTAAATTCTTGTCTTTTTGATTAGGGATGAAACAACTTCAAAAGAGTTTAACTGAAAGCAAAGCACTCAGGTATGTGCTTTCCAGCATGAAATTTCAGACTATAACCTTGCAAGTGTTAATGAACTACATTTGGCACTTTTGTTAGCAAAGGAGTTTACCAGCTTAGCCAACTCTGTTAAGACAAAACAAAACAACACAACACAGCTTTCTGATCCTACACACACAAATGCTCATGGCTAAGACGTCTTCTCCATGTCAAACTCAGTCTCTACATGAATGTTATAGAAAAAATATTTTGGAAATAATTTTTTATTGTAGTGGAAAGATACCATCATGTTCATATGTATACACAAACACAAAGAAAATATTGCTGTATATTCACTGAAATACCTCACACTCAGTATAACCAAACCTCTTCTCAGCTTGTGCACAGCAGAATACCTTGAAAACATCTATGATCCCAGGTGCCATCCACTGCTGCACTCTGCAGGAGCGGCACCAGGTCTCCCAGGGCTGGTAGCTGAGCTGCACAGAAACAAGTCCCAGGCTGTTGCCCACCCTGAGCCCAGTAATTCTCTGCTATGATCACGGGCCCTGGTGTTATAGAGTGGCTCAGCTGTGCTGCTGTAGGGCCATGAAGAGTGGGCTGTGCCTCAGAAACTCTGGACCAGTTGCTCTGACAGCTCTCGGGCCAGCCAGTAGAGTGGGGCCTCTGTCTCATAACATCTGGTCACAATGTTCAGCAGCACCATATTATTTCCTGCTGTGTGGCATTATTTGGTTTTCAGTGGTTTATATAAGCATTTTTTTGACAGATGTGTGGCTCTGATACCCATCCCCTGCCACTCAAGGCAAGAAGGTTCTATACAAACGATCCAGTGAGGTTATCCAGGACATGTAGAAAAATTGCATTGAAATATTCTGTTGTTTAGCTAAGCTCCCTAAAGACAATCAAGTAATTCTCACTATCACTTAACTCTAGAAAGTATCAGGTGGCTGTTGGCACATGTGGGCCGAGAACTACATAAGCTGTAGAAATAAATCACTTGGCCTTTTTTGCTAGCACAAGCTAATGTGATTGTAATTGGTGCCCTAACCCTGACAGCTGTGTTAATGACTTAAACAAGAGACCCTGGGTGATTGAGCAGAGCCCCAACACAGCTTAAAGTATTCAGAACTCTCTTCATAACTTGAAGATAAAATTCTGTTTCTTTACTTGGAAGTCCCCATCTCAATTCAGCTATTTAAAAATGCTTCAGACTGACTTCTTCTGCTTAAGTAATTCTATGCTGATTTCCACTAAACTAAGAATAATTTCACTTTTTCCTTTCCCTGCAGGAAAATGCTGACATCTACCAAATGTGCATGGACTTAAGTACACGATTTTGAAAGGGAGCTCATGGCAGACTATTGCCCAGTTCAGTAATTTGAAATATTAGTTGGCTGAATTCAACACTGAGTAAACACTAAATATATTATAGATATAAAAGAATGGGCACAAATGCCAGTGTAGTATTTCATTATTAAAACTAGTCATCTTTCTATTCCAACTACTAAATGCATTATGAAAACAAGCTGGGAAGGAAACACACAACAAATAAATAATGCATATTAACTTACAAAATATGAAACAAAATGTCTACATACAAAAAAAAAAAATCAATGTTAGTCACTTAAGCTTCACAAACATTTGTATGATAGAAGCCCTTCTGTGCCCCAGCTTGTGTGTCTGCCAGAATAAGCTGGAGAACCAACCATCCTGGCTTTAGAGACACTGCACTGTGCTGCAGAAGCACCACCCTGCCTTTCCAAGGCTCCCTGTGGGTCACTGACAGGCGGCAGTGATGCTGATTTTTGGGGAGAGCCTTCAGGAGGCTGCAGGCTCGGTGCTATCCTCTGCTTTGCTAATGCCAGGTGGCAAAATGTACATCAGGCTTCTGTACTGATGAAGAAGAAAAGCTTTTCCTGTGAGGTTTTGTTTGTGTTGATAACAGGAATGCTTTTAAATAATGCTAACAAAATTCTAGCACAATTGTTCTCCCCTACAACTCATTCCCTTGCCAATCAAGTATTTCCTTCCACTGGTGTTTTATACCAATGAAATCACCACTGGAGCCTCCATTGAGGGGATAAAATGCCAAGCAGGGATTTTCAATGTGCATTTTATTTTGGTTGTGCATGTATCTTGTCTTATCCGAGGAGATTTTTTTTGCCTTTGTATACAAAATCTTTCAATGTCCATTTTGAAGTTAAAGAAAAATGAACTTTCATAACCTCTGCCCCTTCTGATCACCTCTTAAAAACGTCACTTTACATGGAAAAGCCAGAAGAAATTGAGATAAACAGGCATCTGTACATTTTAGCCATTCATTGAGAAAACATCTGTATCCATCCATGCAATGTTAAGACTATAAGTAACTTTGCAGTTACATCTGAGCCCATTGCTGTGGCAGCATGGTAGTGTTTATCGCCCACGTGTATTCTATCAATTTCTTTTTTTCTTAAAGCAGCTTCCTGAAACAAAAACCAGAAAAGCAGTGATTAATTTAATCTCTTTCAAACATTGGATTCAAGGCTTATACAAGGCAGCCCTTACTACTTTCCAGCTGTGGAAAATCCAGACACCAAGCCTTTTCAAGATGAAAAAATGAATGACTGACATGGAAAAATGTGAACTGCTGTTCTTTTCAATTAAAAAAAAATTATTGCTGAAGATCTGGGAACACAAGTTTTTTCTGCTACTGTAGATATTTTTAATAGGATGCCAAGGAATTGTACTACAGTACCTTTCAAAGTAACTCAGCAAGCTGTGGTTTGCTGCTTTCTACAGCAGGAGTACAGTTCATGTGAGTGTGTATGCTAACAATAAATTCCTTGAGGACCTTCTTTGTGCTTAGCTTCCAGCAAAGCACACAGCTCAGATTGCTTAATTGCTTGGAATTGTAAAATTTCTGTTATAGTTGGTGCCCACCATACCAGACAGGACTGTGCCAGAGATCTGTCAGGTGTTGATCAGTTGCCAAGTCTTGAGAACTAAAGCTAAACTAGCATGCTTTTAAAATTTCTATTTTTAAACAAAGCACTGGGCAATGGGAACTACACTAGAAGAATGAAGAAGATTCTGTGCTTTCAAGAGCCTAAATTGATATCAGAGCTCTGATACCCATTAACTCAGGGATTCCTCTTCACTGTTTTTTTTTTTTTTTTTTCTGGGACTATCTACTTTTATCACTGATTATTAAGTATTGTAAAAGGGTTGAACCTCTTCAAAAATAATGTGGAAATCTTAGCCTCTAGTGTCCTAGCATTTCTAGAACCTTAAAAAAATAATACATTAATGTACTAAAGGCCACAGGAGAAAACATCAAAGGAGTTAGTTATCCAGACAAGACATTTCACTCACATTTGATGCTGCCTAACAAACTCTGCAAACTGGCGGTCTTTAGCGTAGAGCTCTATAATTCGAATTCTGTCCTGAATTTCCTAGAATACAATAAACAGAATTGTAAGTACATAATAGGAATCAGAATGCTACTGAAATAACTGATTTCTGGGTTTTGGGAAATAAGCCTCCTATGCATTGCTGTTTCAAAGAGTGGGGCTTGAAACTGGGCACTCCAATACTAAAATTCTTCTTTATTTTATTAGGATTCTTCTAATTTATTTTTTTTTAAGTGAAGCATTTCATTTGAATTCAGTAATGTTTCACTTTTAACTCAAAACCAGGGTTTGGACAGAGTGTAGCATTTCAACAGGCTTTAACAAAAGCATTTATCTCAGAGATACTTTGCCTACCAGTCCAACTACATACTGGATTCACACCTCTCACAGTTGCTTAAGGATCTGTGGTTAGTTCTGGGATGTAAATCCCTTCTCTTTAGCCTTCTAGAGAAAACCTTGGATACTGTGTATACAGGAAGAAAAAAGATATGATCTAACTTGCAGCTAATAGAAGGACTTTAAAAACAGTCAGAAAATACCCAAAAACAAAAGGAGCCTGTGAAAAGGCCTGGATGTACCAGTTTTTCACTGTGTAACTACCCTTACATAAGATAGTTGGCTTTAAAAGGTAAATGTTGTGTCAAGTAATACATCAAACCTCCCCAACCCCTGTGAAGTTACTTACGGGGTCAGCTCCTTCATTATGTGAAATTCATTACAGCTCAGAACAAAACCATAACTTTCTCTAAAAGCAAGCAAGGAAAGCAAGCTTTTCTGTATTCTTTTAAATATTTGCAGCAGCCGCTGCAACCTGTTTATCTAGAGCATAGACACTGGGGAAAGACTGGGCCCACCTCTGAGGTTAGAAGTGTGGAATAAGCTTACTGTTTACATGATCTTTCCCATGCCACTATGAAAACAAGGTCATTTACCTCCTTAGTAAGCTCACTGTTTTCATAAATGTGCCTGATCTCTTCACTGCTGTAGTCTGTGGATGTCTCTGCACTGGTGGAACTGTAGGACGTTAGCTGCGGATATCTCCGGTAATAATGGCTGTAGCCAGTCGTATCACTTTCATACATGGGATTGTATTTAACTGCGTTCTCAATGGACGAGAGGCTGTCACCCTGCCTGGGGGAGCAATAAACAAACTGTGAGCTTCTCTGCAGCCTGGAGGGGCAGCAGATAGACTAAGGAAGCCTGGCATTTGGAGGTGCCTGTACATCCTGTTGCTTGTAAACTGTCTGATGTAAGACTTACGACAGAATTATCCTTATTGTAGCCGATGTTTTAAAATATTAGATGGTGTCACCTACCCCTGTGAGTCCCCAGTATCACTCTTTGTGTACTGGTCTCGAAGGGTCCTGGCCAAGAAGAAGATGACAGCAGATGCCACAAGAAGGAATCCTGCCACAGAAGCAATCGCAATACCCACAACCAGTGGCTCAGACACATATTCCTCACAGTGCTCCCCTCTGTACCACCAGTTCTCTCCCACACGGCACCTGCCACAAAGAAACACAGGGAAATTACACACCAGCAAAAGCTTTGGCTAATGTATTGAAGTTCCCGTTATGATGTGACCTCAGTTAAGTCACCCCAATAAATATCTTTTCATTGTCTGATCATCAATTTTCTTTATTATTTTTATTATTATTATGGATATACTTTCTGGTAGATAATCATGTAGCAGTTTGGGTTGAAAGGGACCTTTAAAGGTCATCTAGTCCCCTGCAATGAGCAGGGACATCTTCAACTAGATCAGGTTGCTCAGAGCCCCATCCAGTTCAGGGGTGGGGCATCCACCATCTCTCTGGGCAACATGTTCCAGTGTCTCACCACCCCCACTGTAAAAATTTCTTCCTTATATCTAGTCTGAATCTACCTTCTTTTAGTTTAAAACCATTACGCCTTGTCCTATCACAACAGACCCTGCTAAAGAGTTCGTCCTCACCTTTCTTGTAAGACGCCTTTAAGTATTGAAAGGCCACAAGAAATGTCTCCCAGAAACCTTCTCTTCTCCAGGATGAACTACCCCAACCACAAAATTGAATGAAGGTAGGTAAAATAGCAAAATGTTAATGCATTTGTGGTGGGAAACACCTGTGCTTTATGCAATTTACAGCTTCCTATGATGTGTTAAAGTACCCTGTGATGTGTCAAAACTGGAAGGTGTTTAGACTGAGGAAAAACTCCTGCCTTGACTGAGCCTTGCACGTGGCATATCAATACTGCAAAGGTAGAAAGCAGTTGTCTTTATCATCCTGTAATGCAAATGCTAATGGAGATGTGTTAGCTGAGTAGAATGTTCCTAGTGTTGTGAGCTTCACAATGGCTAAACAGATACATAAAATAAATGACTTGATGGACGTGCATGTCCAAGAGTGTATTTGTGGAATGGTTGCCGAAAACAGTATTCAGCATTTCTGCCTAAATGTTGTTTTGAACATGGGAACTATAATGTTCTTATTATTGACTTTAAGTATACCAGTAAAAATATATATTTGCATTATGGGTGTTTGGGAGTTTTTTCTATAAAAACCCAAGGTATTGTAATGTATTATGACCATGCACAGCAATGAACCTTACTAATAAGAAACGTCAGTAAATTAAGTCTTCTAACATAATGATCTGACACAGTTTCTGAAAGTAGTAAGCAATACTTCAAATTTTCAGAAAGTTTTTAATAAATACTGGCTGGAACAGGCTTGAGTTCAGATACTTACCTGCTTCTAATTAACACTATCACACAAATATGATTAAATTTTTAATGCATCTATGATAGTTCCCATTTTTAAAGTTGTAAAACCATTTTAATTCCTTCTGTTAACTGTTAGCACTCGAAGATTGACTTTAGAGATGTGCTAGGTAAACTTTAAAAAAAAAATCACATGAAGTAACAAATAACTACTAGTAATAATACTCTTCTTTGCAATAGTTTTCTTAATTTTTGTTGATATATACATTTTATTTTTAAAAATAGACTATTACATTTCTTGGAAAGTAAAAAATAAAGTGCCGTGTCAGGGGCATCAACAATTTGCCTGTATTTTGCACAAAATCTTTTTGGTTACCTGCAAAATACAGCAATCCTGTTCAGATGCATCTGTATCTTTTTTTTAAGCAAAAATCTGGGGTCTGTTCCTTTGTCCATTTATGAACCCACATGATTTTTCCCACATGTACAATGATTTACTTTTATGCTTTTTCCAAACCAAAAGCATTATATTTAATTTATTGGTGCACTATCAATATGCCTTTGAGGTATGAATTTCTCTTTCAGAATTAACTCTCATAGGTGATATGACACTATCAGAAACTTTGCTACTTGAGAAAACCTCTGGAGATAAATTCTGTCCCCAAAGGTCAATAAAAGTGATTTGAACAACTGGCTGTGTTTCATTACAACCATTATTCCTAATTAGTTTTATTTTCTGATGTTTCTATTCTACTAATTTGTTACAGTCTCATTGACGATATACTGGGACTTGCACTGAGCAGCAGAACATGAATGATAATCACAGTCTACTCACTTGTTACACAATATTATACAGAAGTTTAGACAAATCTTATAGAATGCTACAACAGAGGAGGCAATAGGAGTTTTCATCCAGGAAGCACAACTTCCAACAGCAGGGTGACCTACCTACAGATGGCCCCTTGCCCAGGGCTTATGTCACACTTGCCATCGTTCAGGCAGAAGTTTGGTTGCAGATCACAAATGCTGTTGCATGGCAGCCCATCAATGCTGAGGTAGCCAGGGTTGCAGACACACTCAGCTTCCCCACTCCAGCGATTTACTAAGCACTCAGAGAACTCATTGCAGGCCTGGAACTTGCACGGATCTGCTTGCTCACCTGACAATACACAGAGCAAAAACTATTAATGAAAGAGGAAAGCCTTAACTGAGACAAGGTGCTGGCTGCCATCTTCTCTAATGTCTCTTGTTAATCCACAAAAATCCATTGTGCATCTTTCCTGAGAAACAAAAGGTTCTGCTAAGGTGAACAAGCACTAGCAAGTATTCCTCTGTCTGCACATGCCAGTGGCTTGGCTAAGAACACCCAACAGGCAAAAAAGCAAGTATAAAGTGGTCTTTTTCATACTGGAACAGGCAGTACCTCATTTTCTCTGTCTGCTGAAACTCTATTTTACAAATGAGTAAACCACAGGTGATCTCCAGTATTTCTTACAGAAAATCTAGGCAGCATATGGGGATGGGCAGAGGATCATTGGGCACTCACCATCTGCTGTGAGGGGATTTGCCTTTTTGTCTGCAAGGAACACAAGCTTGTAGCATTCAAGATACCTCACTTGTATCAGGCTTAAGAGGCTGGCGTACAGCTAAACAACCAATTTCAGAACATTTTCCATGCTAATTAGACCATCTTTATAAGAGACCTATCCAAGAAGAACAGCTACCATATGCCAACAGGTCAGCACTCTTTATTTTTCTCTAACCTTAAAACAGAAAACTATGTCTGGGTTGCTTATATGGTTGCTTAAACTACTGGCTAACTTGGGCAGGGGAAAAAACTAAAACAACTTTCTCCCTGTATCAGAGGAATGAAGCAAGAAGGCCTGTCACTTTTTAGTGCAACCAAGACCTTACCCCAAGAATGAGGCAGCAACTGCTACCTATGCAGATGCCCACCAGGCAGGTAAACTGGCCACCACCTGTGGGGAAAAACCATGTGGAATAAGTTCAAACCATTAAAGTAAGTGCAGGAGAGATGGGCACCACTGTTCTCCCTGAGCCATCTGCTTCCTCACTTCCCAGGCCAAGTACAGGGGCATTATACACAGTATTCCATGAGTTAATTTGTCTCCATAAATCTATAAGGACCCCATCCAGCTTTCTCTGTCTGGGTCGCACTTTGATTTTCATCTCTTTTGTCCCAGGGCAGATTTTCATTTGTTTTCACTCTATGAAATGCTGCCTAAAGCCCAGCCTGTGAAAAGCAGTAGGCAGCCTCTGAGCTGTTGGGATCCTTAGTACCTAATACAGAAATTTTGCTAGATCTCTTGTTTTAAGCTGCAATTCCCTGCTGTCCTTACCTGATTCCACATCCAGGGAGTATTTATCAATGGCCAGGTTCATGGTGTGATATGCAGTGTTGCAGAAATCTTCCAGGATCATGTACACAGCGTTGGTGACATTCCGAGGCACAGGTTTGGCAAATTTCATTCGACTGTTCACCACAATGCTGCCATTTCTGAAGTTCAGGATTTCCAGATTCTGGAATCCCGTCAGATTTGACTGAAGGTAGGGCACCAGCTGCAACACAGGGGATGTGACAGAAAAGCTGAATCTTTGAGTGTCTCTCTACTCAAGCCAGTTGCACTGCTACTACACCAGACAATGGGAGTCTGAATGATCTTATCCAAATCCTGCATCAAGGGCATTAATCCTTACCCAGCTGAGGTCTGTGTTGGCAGCCTACCAGGAGCCTGAATACTTAAGAGTATATCAATTTGCAAGGGCTTCTAAAAATCTACAATTCAGAAATACAGTTCTCAGGACATACGTCATGCTCGCCCTTGATCTAAGTACCATGAATACTTGGCATTTCACAGGATTTTTCTTTCAAGCATGTCCCCCTTCCCTCTCTCTGCTTTGCTCCCTTCATCTCTCACAACAGAATGTTTGTTTCAGTCAGAAGAGGGGAATTTCCCAGTTAAAACTTGGCAGTCAGTGCTGTGTAATTGTTGTGAGGCTTTCCTAGTCATCAGCCAGGTTAGGAGCAGCTTAATTCCCTGAGCTACCTCTTACTTAGGACAGGTGGAATGTGTTGTAGAAAAGCTACCTGCTCACAGCCCCAGATTTTTTTTGCATCTTTCTCCCTATAAACTAAATACAGAGCACTCTGGAAGCAAGTAGGGGGAGTGTGGTAGTGACTTCAGCTACGCTGCTATATTTATTGGCACCAGCAGGGCAGCTGGTCCATGGTGCTAAGGAGTTCTGCCTTAGAGAGACTATTGACTGAATAAAAGATGAACAGCATGCCACCACCCATTTCCAGACAGAATTTTCCCCACAGAGGGACACAAATCTGATGTGTAAACACTAGTTTTGAATTGCCCTCTGCGAAAGAGGGATGACTAAATATAATTTACCAACAGTTTTTGTCTATCTGGTAGTGGACATTTAGCATAGAAGTGACTCTTACCAGTTCCAAGAATCGCTGCTCCAAGGCTTTGTATTCAGGGGAGTTTTTATTAAACAGGTCCTCTGAAAACATCATGTTGGTAACGCGAAGACTGAAGAACACAACTAGAGCTCGGGACGGGACTGTGCTACTATAGTGAGTTTCATGTGTGGCCCAAGCCACGCTGGCCATCTCTGTGGACTGGACACGAGTTGTTAGCTCCATGTGACTTTCCGTCATTCTCCTTCCCTCCTCAGTCCTCCCAGGAGAAAAGTGGACAGTGCTAACACCATCCAGGTCTACTGAAACATCCAGGACTCTTGTTGTTTCATCTCCCAGCTTTGTTGAGGTAGCCACAGACAATGATGGCGAGGATGCCACAGGAGGGAGATGGGATGGAAGCTCAACGGTGCTTGTTGTTACACTCACTGTTTGATAATCCATAACAGTGCTGAAGCTCATGGAAATGTGCGTGTCATGGTCTGTACCATCCTGCACAGCAAAGCCCTCTAGGACAGTGGTGTGACCTGTTACAGAAGGAACTTCAGCTGAACCTTGAGTAACAGCTGGCATTGCTGGTTGCACTGTCTGATCTAAGGAGGTCTCAAGTGCCCTGTCAGTAGGCCAAAAATCAGCTGGCTCCTTCACTGCTGATCCAGGAGCGTCTTGGTCTGCCAGCGATGAATCTAGGGCTTGCTGCTCTTCTGTGGAAGCATCAGGCTTTACCATGGAAGGACCTGCAGTCAGAATAGTTCCTGAAGAGGTTGTGTCCAAGTGTCCTATCGTAGCAGCTTCCATTACATCCGGTTGCTTCACTGTGAATAGTTCTTCTGCCATTGCCCTGTCTTCACTTTGGTGTTCAACTACATCAGAGATTATGTTCTGGCCTGCACTAAACTCCTCAGGTTGCTCCATACTGACAGTCCCTGTGGATATAACGAGACTATCTTCCACAGACAGATCTGTATATGGTGGTGAGACAGGGGGCTCTCCAGCTGGCATGACAAAAGAAGAGTCATACATGCCCAGGGTTTCTGTCTGTGTAGATGGTTCCACAGACGATGGCTCTTCTGTCTGTAACAGAGGTACTTGCAGAGTTGTAGTCTCTGGAAAGACAAATATTTCAGATTCATCAAGGAAATCTTTTATATCGACTATCCCTTCATTCTCATCTTTGGAAAGATCATAATCTAATTTATTCCCAGAGTTAAGAATATAGTCTAAAATCATGCCTTCAGGAATATCCTCAGTTTTGATTAACAAAGAGTCATTGTCATCTTCAAGCCAGCTATCAGGACCAGGGTAGAAAACTGGTTCCAAGGTTGCTTCTTCCCAAGGCCAGATACTTGATTCCATTTCTTTTCCTGAACCATCAAAAGCTGAACCAGACCCATCATCATATATAACTCTATCTCCAAGAAATATATCAGTTTCGTCTTCCATAGGGGGCACTTCTAAGGGAAAAGGAATTTCTTCCACAGAGTCTGCACTGTCACTGCCCTCAGGACTACCTTGGATTACTTCTTCCTTCTCTTGAATATCAGTCTCTACAACTGATGAAGAGGCCACTGTTGGTGCAGAAAGCAGAGGAACTACATAGTCATCGGTAGATGGAGATTCTTCAGGCACAAGGTGAGAAGGACTTAAAGGCAAAAGTTCTTCAGATAATCCAGTATCTTCAAACATTAAAAATAAAAATAAATTTACAATTAGATCTTGGTGATGATAAAAAGGGTCAAATTTCATTAATTTTATTTTTTGTAGATCTGTATTCCACATTTTCCATAATATATCCTGGCCTTTGTATGCCAAAGGATTCCTTTGTATCATAAGGATCCCTGTTAACCTCTCCTACTTTCCATTCAGATATTTTATGGGCCAAGTCAAGACACACAAAATCACTTCTCTGCTATTTAACAAGTGCCACGTATGTATCATTTCCAGAAGAGATAAACAGGCATTATCAGCTATTACAAGCATTTTACCTTGGTATACAGTTCTTGGATACATGCACACACAAAAGGCAAAAACTGGCAGAGAAAGATACTCAATTTTTAGACCTTTCTAAAAACTCATTTTGGTGAACTATAATTTGGTGAGCATCAGGAAACACTGGTAGCCAAATTTAAGCTTCAGTCAGTGGCATTAACTTACCTTCTGAAGAACTGGGGGCTGAAAGCCATTCCTGAGAGTCCATAGAACCGTGCTCTAACACTGGTACAGTGACTAAACGAGAAGTCTCTAAATTCAGCCCATCAGGCAAAGCAGTGATGTCAGCCTCTGAGGAAAGTGGAGCTTCAGGTGCCAAACTGGCCTCATAGTCAATATTCTCTGGTCTTGGCTGGATTTCATTGTCACTAGACTGCTCACTGTCTGAGGTGGAGTCTGGTTTGGTGTAATCAAAGGGCAAAGCATTGCTGACAGTTGATTCATCTGCAGAAGGACGTTCAGCTAAAAAGGTGCTGTCCTGGAACATGAAGCCACTATTAATATTTCCACTATTACAGGGGAAATACTGATCATCTGCATTGGGCTGAACACACAGAAGGGGTTAACAGCAGGCAGTGGCCAAGTCTTGGACTACTGCCTCTGAGGGAGAGATGTACAGCAGCAGGATGAGTGGCAAATATAGACCCTTACTAATCCTGTGCAATATACATGTAAAATGCACATCCTTCTGACAAATGTCGTACCCAGTCATGTCCATCAAAAAGGGAAGGGAGACATTCAGATTGATTGGAGTGCAGCATCCCTTATGGTATTGAGAGATTTACCATCCAACAATATCCAACCCCATCTCCTTTCCTATGCTGAAAAAATGAATCTGTCCATCTCTAATTAAATCAAAGATAAATGTCTGCTTTCCTGAAGCATGATGAGGTTCTAACAGCTACTATTCATCAGCCACACAACCAATACAGTAATTCTAATATTTCAGTTACTATGATACATGAAACAGTATAGAAAGTGAACTTTGATGTATGCAAGCCCGGTCATCATTTATTGATATTTTTTAGTTTATGGGTATGAAAACCCAGGAGGATAACAAAGACCAGAATGTAATGAGGAGCACTCAGAACTTGGAATAATTTAGTCTCAAAGCCAAGATACCTGTGCAGGAAAAAAAAAATCTATCAGCAGTAATGATGAACAGCAAAGCATATGCAGAATGAATTTGTGAATTATTTGAAATGTGAAAAAAATAATACTTTTTTTACATCTCCAATTTCCACACTGTTTACTTACTACTCCACATCCCAATCATTAGTTGGTTTCCAGTTAAAGTAGTTAGCATATTTCATCTTTGAGTATTAATCTCCTACTGTCTGATGCGGTAGTTATATTGGAAAAAGTCAATAAAGATGTTAAGTTATTTGGTCAAGACTACAAAAGCAAGCTGATAGCCTAAAACTCAGGAATTAGTGCTTTGCATGGATACCTGCCCGCATATAAATGCTGTGCAGTACTGGGATATGGACCCAAAAACTTGTGGGGCATGAAAGACTGCCAAGCAATTTCAAGAAGTAGCAATTTACTAAGGACTAACAAACCGCTAATGGCGATGTGTAAACTTACATGTGCAGTGGACGCAGGTTTCTGTAATACGTATTACAGTTCAAAACCACTCTAATCATTTCTGCAGCTCACCATTCCTGTCAAATCTCTTTCTATTGCTTGACCAGCAGGAATAACAGGAAGAATCCAAATACTTTTCAATTTGAAATTTTTCTCCTGGTTAAAATGTGGGTGAATTAAATTTTCAGCTTAATTCCAACTGCATTTGAATGCTTTGGAAACAGGCCAGTTAAGGTATTTTCTTTTCTTCAATTACTTGTTTGCGTGTATTGATCACATTTAAAAATGCCAGTTGTTATGCCACCACAGTCTCATCAATTTTTTTAATTTATGTGGTAAAAATGAGTTGAGAAGTATATATACCATAGAGACACGTACTCCAGCAATTTTATTTTTTGGCAAGACTAACCACTATAAATAAATCTGTAAAAAGAGTTACTGTAAAAATTAGAAATAAATTAAACATATAAATTCCATAAAAAATTAATTAGGACCACCACCAACCGCTCCTCAATAAATTTATTTAATGTAAGCGTTTAGCTGCCAGGGATTGCACTTCATCATTTATTAGAATGTGGATAAATGTTCCTATGGCAACTAACATTATTGAAAGATTATTGTTACAGGGCAATATATTACATTAACAAGTTTAATATCATATTGGCAAGTTCGGGTTTTCACTGATGTGAAAGGCTTACAAATATGATAGATGGCTGTAAACACAGAACTCCCCTCCCTGATTTTCCATTTTTGGCTGCCAGAGAGGCATTGTATTCATCAAGCCAGAGCATTCTACCTGTTACAACTGAACATAAACAACAAGAAAATACAGATTTCAAAAACTAGACCTGATTTTTGGTTTTCTTTTAAAGAGAACTGCAGAACCCAAAGAAAATAATTAGTTGTACCATCTACTAGCAAATGGCTGGTGAAGTCATGAGAGTCTCACGTTATATCATGATCTTGGTATGCTAAGACAAATCCAGCTCGTTCTCAAATCACCAAACTACAGCAAAATTCTTTTCCATAGGTAACAGTTCTACTTGAGAGTATCTACTTGAACCATAAAGGTTTGACATCTGTGGAAATAATTGATCAATTGTGTACTGTTTAAGCATATTTAGGATTTTCTTATATTTATGTGAAGCTACAATCCAAATTACCTGTGTATTGCAGATTGTACACAGATGGTTTGGGGATATTCTTGATACTTTTTACATAATCAGAGTTTTTGAGTGAAGGCATAGAAGCCTTTATTCATAGTCCATTATTAGAAAAATATAACTTCCACCACTTTTTCTCGTAACATTCCCAAAAACTGGTTTAAAATTTATTATTGCGAAGCTACCACTACTCTAAAATACCTTCCTGCCTGCACATCAGTCAGAGTATAGAACGGCAAAATTCTTTGTCTTACTAAAATAAACATCTACAACATTTTAGACTAGTTAGATGTCTCCAGTAAGATGTCTCCAGTAAAGAGAAAGCCCTTTTCTGAAAGTTAACTTAAATTCATGTTTATCTACACGTGGCAAATCCACATGAATTTGTATTTTAGACATCAATGAGTAGTTTTTAAAACTCAGGGAAAACTGGCATGAAATTAAGGACATTATACATACATCCATTCTAACAATATTTGAATTCTGTGAAAACAAATTTTGCTTACATAAAAATTTCAGAAGTTGGCTGAAATTAAATGTGTCTGTGTTCATAACATTGTCTCATAATGGACTGAGGGAGAACCTACCATCCAGCACAGGTGGCCCTGGATGTTATGGCATGGTCGGAGCTCATCTCTTTGTGAAAGTATAATCTGTGTTATGTAACAAAGTGGAGAGCAGAAACCAACTGCCCAGACAATGATTCAGTGCTCGGAAGATCTCACTGTTGGCAGAGCTGACTGACTTGATCTCAGCATCGCTGGCACCTAACTCAGTATCTCTGCTTGAAGTCCCTTTGCATTGTACAGACATGGTCAGGGACACCAAGTCTCCTGTCCAATACCCTGGATTATTCCGGAGGTATTCAGAGGAGACAATTACAATTTCAAGAGACAAGAAAAGAAACCAGTGCCTGTTATTTTCCCCTGCTGGTATTAGGAGGATGGACATCATTTTAAAACCAAATTGAGAACTTTCTGTGAAAGAAGTACAGTAGCAAAAGGAGTTCATGAAACTTAGCATTTTATCTCTTCTAGCAGCCAGGTTTAGGGTTTATATCTAGTTCTTCTTTGCAAAGAAATGGAAGGAAGAATCACATCTTTAAAGCAGTTTACAATCAAAACAAGATGATCACAGAAGACTGTTGGGCAACAGACACCAAAATTGTCACATGTGAGATTTCCCCAGTTTTTACTCCAATGTAAGGTACGCCTTCATTAGTACTTATTCTGCACGAACAACAGCATAGAGGAACTCTGGGTGTTGGTTACAATTCTATCTGGCTGGGTTAAGTTGTTCAAATGTGTCCAAAGGCCACTGCTCAGAACCATACTCACATCAAACTCCGGGCGCGCCAGCACAACTGGATTCTCAGTAATCCAGGACGGGACTTCTGATGTGGGATGCAGTATTTCTTTCACTGTGGAAATATAAACACTTGGGATCTAAAGGCTGCAGTAGCAGTGTGAGGAAGTTGTGTTGGAAGACTGAGTGAAAAACCCTCTCTGATTTCAGTTTTGTGAGTAAAATGTTTTCAAAAAGTTTACCAGAGAGATTTTGTTTCTGGAAACGGTTCCAAGTCACTGCCAGGAAGTGTAGGGGAAAGATGAGAACAAAGGGGTGACAGCACTCTTTCATCACCTCTAGTGGGATCATTGAATATTCAACAATAGCCTGGGTATTTCCTTTGTGCTGCCTAAGGCAAACACAGACATACTAAGCTGAAGGTCACCCTGATGCAATATGCACCATGTGAACCACATTTCCTCCTTTAATTCCTATTAACTTTTGGAAGTATTACTGAAACTGCACACCACAAACCTCCTATCAAAACAAAAATTAAAAAAAAAAAAGGTGTGTGGGGGGGTCTAGGCTAATGGTTCAAGAATGGGATGCTACTGCTAATGACTTGGCCTAGTTAAGATCAGAGCAAAACAGGCTATAACAGAGTTGATTTTGTTCTGTTTGATTTTTCAGAAGATAGCTGAATAGTTCACTCATCTGAGATTTATTTTAGAAGTCAGATGTGTGGCACACCAATGGATCATAATTAATACCCACCGTTAGTAAGCTGGAGAGATTTCGGGTCTAAAATCATGGAAGCATTTTCAAGCAGAGCATTCTTCTGGAGGATCTCAGCAATATAATCTTGGAAATCACTGATGGTGTACACAACTGTTGGATTATCCTCTATGCCCATAAAGGAGTTGTCCTCCACCTTGTTTGAATGAAGGTTAATGAGGTCCCAGGTGGCATTGCTCATAGCTTTTCCATCAAATGTGACAGCATAGTGAACTTCCACCCCACTTCAGTTGTACAAAGAGAAGGAACACAGATGAGAAATGCCAGGTTTTCCAAAGCAAGCAAACAATATTTTTTCACAAGAACCCATGTCAATACCATTTTTAGTATAAAAATACAAAGAAAATAAAAAGGAGTCTAAATAAAAACTACTTCATTCTTTTCACAAAATTCTCAAGGGAAATGCTACCAAAAACTGACATCTGGTCTGGTCACAGTCCTGTATTTCTGCTAGTGAATGGCAGACAGACCACAAGCAGACCAAAACACTGGCTGTCTGCAAGCATTATTAGTGGGTCCACCAGCATGCAGTGGCAAGAGTGAGGATTTTAAGGTCATGCCAATAGTAGGAACAGCTCTGAGGTATGAAAATAGCCAGGAAAAACAGGCTGTATATAGTAGCAATCTATAGTAGCAAGTGAGAGTCCTAATCTCTGTCACTGTGCAGTGTTAGCCTGCTTGAAAGAATGTTTTTAATAACAATAAAATAGCATTTAATTCTTCTTATAATTGGGAACATTTATATAGACTCATTTGATCATTTATTCTATAGCTCAATTTTGGATCTGTGTACAGTTTAGGAGTTTTTTCATATTAACTCTCCTCCATTTTCTTGATTTTCTTCTCTTGAATGCATCTGGATGTCCTTTTCCACATGACAGCTTAGGCAGCAATCAGATTTACCATACACTGGGCATAAGCACAAGGGAACTTCAGAAGATATAATGCATTTTGGCTGTACACAGAACACAGCAAGAAAATTAAGTAACCCATGAATTGTTAGAAAAATGTGCTCTGAATACAGGTTTTCCTCATTCCACAGAGCTGGGTTAGATTTCTGAAACAATGGCTCTGTTCAGAGAAGTCTTTAAAGCCCCAGTGCCAGATACAACAGAGACAATCTGCAAACACACTGACTAAACCCAGGAGCATGAGGTTTTGCTGCTGGCTCTATCACTGACATGAGCCCACCATAGGCTCACCATGGGCACTGACTGGCAGCAGAGGAAATTAAAAAGGACAGCAGTAGTGAAAAGGTGCAGGAAAGGTAGAACAGAATATGCTCCTCAAACATAACATTTAGATTTAATACAACTGTTCTGTCATTCATAATTCCTAACAAATAACTACAACACCATCCTCTTTCTGGAAAGGGCTAAACATCTGGTGCCTGGAACATAGCTCTTGTGAACAGTGGCATGCATCTTAGCCTGCAGAAGTGCCCAGTAGTAGGGGATGCCTTTAAGTCACTATAGTTTGTGAAGAGATTTGTGTTATCTAACCTTTCTTAAAAAGTTAGAATTCTCATTCTTTTTAGACTTGTTCACAGAAACTGGCTATGCCTGTGCTGAGATACACACGAAACAAATTAATACATTCAGTGAGGTAAGGCTGCAGTTCTTTTTGTGTCTTGTGAAATTCTTAACACACTAAAGAAGGAAAATTCTGGATTCTTAACTTGCATATGTCTGATGAAAAACAAGTCCAGACTGATCCCATGTTCTGCTAAAGAACATTAAAGTTCTGCTAAGATCTGCAGCACCTCTGGCCTTGAAGCAAAGCCAACAGCCTTTGCTGGAGAACTGTGGGTTTCTTATCTACTTCAATTTCAGTAATGATAATAGTCCTGTTTCTATTCAAGACTTTGCTGCAAAGTATGAAGACTTTGAGTCATTGTTAAGCAATTTTGTTTTCTTCACGAAAGAGACTCTTATACAAAAGTTACCCCAGTAGCTGACTTGTGTTTACGATGATTTTTCCTGAGGGTTTTTTTATTATTAGGACTTAAATAAACAAGTTATGTTTATCCTTAATGAAACCAGATCAGTTGCTTGCAGTTTCTGGTAGAACCCTCTCTCATAATATTTATGTTAGATAACTATCATGCTCTGAAGCCAAAACTACAAATCCCAGAAAACTATGTCCTCCAGCTAAACATGTTCTTCCTATCGGTATTATGACAATATCTATAAAAAAGTTGTCTTTACCTGTCTTCCTCTGAAGGGCTGAATACAAAAACAAAACAGAACAGCAAAACCTGTTAAATCAATATCATAGTTTCCTTTAAGTCTTAAAGCTTTAACAAGTTTTCTTTGGTGTTCTACAGGGCACACCCATTTGAAAACACATACAGCAAAATCCTTTTAAGTTGCATAGTTACTCATAGCTATTCTGCTACATAACAAATTGTTCTGCTTTTACTGAACTATTGCCTATTGATCCCAAGGAATCAGCAGAGCAGAGCCATCTCAGATTATTGTAAATAATGCAGTTAAGTTGCTGTCAGTACCAAGAAGATCAAGGCTCACTTATTTGACCTAAAGGTTTGACTTACAACCAATGGGTTTTGTCATGCACAGCAGAGCACAGAGCTCCAGTACTTTGCTAGAAATATCAGCCCTTTATTTTTCTTCTCAAATGAACCAAGTGCTTGCAAACATATTAGACTGCAGATACCAAGATGGAAGGTTTTGCTACCTTCCAGGCTGAAAGCTGGACATAGTCTAGGGCTCCAACCACACCACCTTTCTCACTATGGCTGCTTTTTTACTGTGTGTATTCTAGCTAAAATACCCCAGGCAATAAATACAGCTTACAGTCTCAAAGAAAACGCAATCTAGATTAATTTATGAACACACTCATTAGATTCTGAGAGCTATATCCAGTCCATTCAAGAAAAATCACAATTTGTGAGCCCTGTGCTGCAAAACTCAGACATCTTATGTTTGATGCATTAACTTAAATTAAATGCCACTCTGAAGCACAAATGGATTTGAGGAAATCAGGTATTTAAAATTTATTTACAGGAATACAGAGAGTTAAAACATTCCATATCATTTATCAAACTATCTCCCACCTCTGTTTTGATCCAAGAGAGAAACCTTATGTATCCTAAACACTAACCTTTAGAGTCATGCCAAATTAACATTAAGAATTTGAAAAAGAAATTTAAATACACCACACTTTTTCCAAAAAGGTTTCTGTGTCCTTCCTTGTTTAGCACTTGGATATATTAGAAGAAGTATCAGATACAAATATATCTTTTTGTTTTAGTATAGAATCTTGAATAAGAATGCCTTGTCTTAAAATCACAGCAAACATTTCATGTGAGATCCTCTGGTAAATGCCAGAAGAAAAAAAAATTTCATTTACATATAGTTCTGTATTTCTATTTCAGCTGCATATATAGAGGTAGCAAATATGAAAGCACTTGGTTAATACATCCTAGGAACTCCCACACACATGCCTGACATTCTGCTAAGCATCGTGTCAGCTCATTGCACCACCATGCACGATCGTGTTCAATCACCACATATGCATCAGTATCTTTTTACCTGTAATCCAGGATATGGATGTTTTTGTATCCAGGTAGTCCTTCAAACACGCTTTTAATCTATTTTGAGGGAAAGCCAAAAAATTAACACAGATTCCATTCACTTCTTCTCATGTGGTGAAAAATCAGGAAGTGTTTTTAGCATTTTCCAAAAATATATCTGAGCTGCTATATCTAATAGGCAAAAAACAGTTAAATATTCTCTTTCTTTATGGAAGAGTAGTTTTGGTGGCATTGTTTCATTATTAGAAAAAGGGAAAATAAGAAGTCAGAAGAACATCCAGTGTTCCCCAAGAACTGTATAGACACATTCCAAGGGGAGAAATGGAAAGAGACTGCCAAGATAATTAACTGTGCTACAGGAGACAAAACCAAGATAGAGAATACTTAAAGTACATGCTGGTTTAGAGGGTTTTTTAGCTCCCAAAGATCCTTGCCAGTTGGTGATTATTTTTTACTCTGTAAATTCTTGTTTCCCTCCACCATCTCCTTATTTTTAAACTCTGGTGAGACTTTATCACAGTGCTGCTGACTTTTTTTTCCAAGAGCTTCTTTATTCAGAGAAAACCAGGCAAGGGATCAAAGGAGTGGAACATCCATGTGCCAAGTGGACTTTGTCCCATCTTATATTTTTTATACACACACATACCATGGCATTGCTATTTGGCCACACAACTAGGAAAACTAAGATGTCTAGCCTACGCTAGCAACTTGTGACAGTTGTGGTGATGCTTTTTGGCTGCAGTGAAGAGTACATCTCTTTCCCATCTGGCCCAGGATCTGGCACGGGGTTAGCTCCAGTAAAAAGGATTCAGAGATCCCCAACTAAATGGGACTAAGAAGGAGGCAAAGCTAGAGAAAAGATAAGCCTCATGATAAGCAACCATATGACAACTTAGATGCCTCTCCAGAGAGAAAAGGAAGACATACACCCTGCCCCCAAAAGATGATGGTAATATAATTACCACCATTATAGAAAAAATAAAAAACACATATTGGAAACAATAGGGAGACAAAAATCAGCCCTGGCACAGATGCTTCTTGCTACTATTGCTTTGCAGAGCCAGCAAAAGGAAAAAAGAAAGTTAAGGGAAGGGAATCACCTGAGAAATGAATCGTTGAGACAGCAGTTGATACTCAGCAGCAGATGGATCCTTCAGCTCCTCACTGTACTGTTCACCAACAATCAAAATGTTGAACTCAATCATCTGCTCTGTTACGGGTCTGACTAGCTTTTCGTCCTGCTTCTTTATCTCATTATTGATCTGGAAAGGAAGGAAGAAGGGAGAGAAGAGATACACTTATGAATGACACTTGAACACTGCAGTCCAAAGCACAGCGTGTTCACTGGAGCCATCAGCACACCTGTTTGCCTTGCACTATAATGGAGTGCTTGTGAAACCTCAGGGACAGAGGCAGCAACTAATAAGGCAATCTACTAAACAAGAACATTTCTTGAGAATTCTCATATTGAAGATAATTCTGTTTTCTATTTGGACATCTTCAGTGTAAGTCCATCTAGTTGACCTCAGGTACAAACAGAAATACAGTTGTGTGGGATGTTCATGAAGCAATTTAAAGTGCAGCCATGGATACCCAAACATCTCACTTGAGCCCAGTCAACCAAGGTTGATTTACCCAAAATTCACACAATTTATCACATTACTCCTACTTACTATTCCAGCAGGAAGACAAGCTACCTTTGCCAAGTTCTACATTTGGAAGAACATCCTGCGTTGTTCAGCCTCAGGAGGTGAAGGATCCCCCCAGATACACAATGGGCATTGGGAAACTGCAAGGAGCTCTGCTGAGCTAAAGCAGTGGGCTTCAACTGTTGTGTCTACAGCTGCCCAAAAAGCCCCAGAGCAGTGGCTGTGCAGTGCATCAGGGATGCATGTAGCAATCATGCACACTGCCACAGGCAGCAGTGAATACCAAGTTTTAATCTAATTTGAATGTCTGCATGCTTTCTGCTTACTTCCCTAGCAGTTTTAAAACAGCATACAATTCCTTGTGGTATACTGAAAGACATCAGAGAAAAAAAAAAACAGAGCTTTGTCTGGGAGAGAAGGGAAGGCTGGCTTGTTAACTTTAGCCAAATGTCTTTTGCTAGAGGTTTTCCCTTTGACTATTTACATACATAGTTGTTGCCTTTTTCCTGTTAAAAAGGAGAAAGAGCCAGCAAAACAGAACTTTTCATCAAAACTGCAGCCTAAGTTATGAATCATGCAGGAAATGGAAAAACTTTCTCCAGAAAGTTTACCTGCCATCAGTGAGCAATTTCTACATAGTTTAGGAACCCTCTAAAATTTGCTAGTTAAATTCTCTTTCTGGCCCCTCACATCTCTTTTTCGCTGGTTAACTCTGTCCAAAGACCATAAGGACTGGCACATCACTTAAGGTTAGTTAGCATTTGAGAGATACACACAGCAGGCATATATATATAGTGCTACCATATGGCTGTTTGCAACACTATGTAGTTTAAATCATTTGTAAGCCCCCCGAAACCTGGCACAATCAACATATAAAGCACAGAAGATGAGCTTTGCTCACTCTTGGCTTTGTAATCAGCAATGCCTTTTGGCTGCTGAGAACAGTGAGGTGGGATGTAACTGTGCAGAGTGAAAACGCTGTAGCAGCAGCAATCTAATTCTGGTTCCTTTCCAATTTACCAAGTGGCCCTATTCTCTGCTCCAGTAGAAATATTCCAGGCAGTTCTGTTTCAAAAAAAGAATAATGCTGTTCTTGGGACCAAACCACAAGTGTTCTTGTTGCATAATATAAGGCCAGACCCTGCACTTGAGTCAGAAGCTGTCTGTTTCATATTCTGTATTTATTCCAGCATCAGAGCTCCAGTCAGCACTTAAAGCTCTAGGAGAAAGTACAGTTTGGATCAGCTTTGTTTCATGGCCACACTAGGTTCTTGAACAATAGGGCCCAGTTAAACCCAGTACAATAAATCAGCTGTTATATGCAGCATGCATATATGCAAATTTCTGAACTTCTCCATTACCCATTGAGAGTTTCATTTTTATAAGAAAAAAAAAGCCAGCTGATTTATACCACTGGCTTGCAAAATTTTCTTCAGTCGTGTTGGCCCATGAATACTGCAGTTGGACTCTAGAGTGTGGGATTTAAATTTATCCAGAGGACCTGTTTCCTAGAAGGAAATACTTCCCTGGAACCTATGTGGTGGTCAGCTCACTTCTATGGAGATATTTTAAGTATGGGGTCTAGATTTCCCAGTGTTGTGAGCTTTGGTTAAATATCACAGAAAGGGTGGCCTGTAAGATGATAAATAGAAGTTTGCCTATATCAACAGAGAAAAGGAGCAGAGAATCCGTCTTCAAGGCTGTCCAGGCCACCTCTCTGCTGTCCTACACAGTTGTACCACTCAGACCCTTGAAACACTACTACAGCAACCTAAGGTATAACGTGCTTCCATCGGAATAAGAGTGTTCCACATTCTTCTTGGAGCTTTCAGAACCACCAGGCATTCCCTTTCTCATCCTACGGCACTAGCAAAATCCTCATCTGATAGCTCAACTGATCTGTTATCTCCGACTGCTGGGGAAGAGGCATTTCAAAGCCTCTCCAAATGAAAAAAATATCTCCTCAGGAAAATATTTTAAAACTAGAAATTCACGCCCTGATTTTATGAAATTCAAGTTTGTGTTAACACACTATGTTAATGACACCTTTAATTGCTAGAAATATGTAAGTGACCATAAATATCATCATGTAGGGAAGGCAACAGAATGCTGAACCAAATGAAAAAAACCACTCACAGTAGGGACTACATTGTCAAGCTCATGGATGGTATCACCTGCAGGAGTCTCAACGGAGATCTCATGAGGGGGAGGAACATTGGCAGCTGCATCTGAAAGAGAAAAGTATTATTTTGTTTGAGTTTTTTTTTCTATATACCCATGGTCATGTAGATACACACAGAAGCAGTTCAGCAAGCATAAACCAATAGTAAAATTTGATTCCTATTCCCATCATCACAACAGCAACAGCAGAGAAGACACCTTAAGAGCCTGAGGAAAAGTATCAAATACATTAATCAATATAAAATTATAACATTCTGCCTAAGCAGATGTATTTTTGGAAACATGAACTTAAGTGCAATAAAAAGGGCACAGAACTAATTTTTCAAGTAGGATTTTCACGATTCATAAAATAACAAATTGTCAGCAGTTAACACGATCTCCAGATTACAAACAACATTACAGAGATGCAAAAATCCAGAGCTTTTTTCTGAAATCCAAACACATTCATTTCTCAATTTTCTGATAATTCAAAATCAGCCTTAACAGCAGTTAGATTAAAACTGACCTCTCAGTGTGGTGACGTCAGCATCCAAAGGTGGAGTAGGAGTCCCACTAGATAAAAATAAAATCAGAAATTGAAGCTGGATGTGGTAAGATAAATGCAGTCATTTTTGCTATTTCCTTGATTCTGATGCTACACCAAGAAGCACATGTGCAAAAGAAATTTTTCATGGTACTATTTTGCTCATAACTTCATAAAAATTAGGCTTTTTTCAGTTATATTTTGCAACTTAGATTTTGGGTCACTTGCTCCATACAGCACATCATGTGCCTCTCTGGGTTGCTAACCCTCTTATATCCCAAATGACATGGAGTCCCACACTAAAATACATTTTGCCTTCTAGCAGTTCCGTAAAGAAAGCAAATGCAGAGAAATAAAACACAAAGAAAACTGGTAATACCCTATAAACCACTCAGTTTTTTACAAGACTCCCCAGTGCACTAAAACACTGTAAATGCACTGAAATCACTGCAAGAAGATGGGTTCTTTTCTGCATTAATTTTATTCTGCTTGTTTGGAAATCTTCAAAACACATCAGTTTCAAAATCCAGTTATGGGATTCACACGCATATATAAAACAACTCTGGGTCAAATGCAAAAAACATTTCAGAAAAACAATCAGATGAAGACCATCAGCCTGAAGAAAAACTAGCAGTTTTGACACAACTCTTAAAATAAACCCAGGAGGCTTGGAATCCATTCTGTAAGCCTGGAGCAACTGTCAAGTTACCAAGAGTGGGAGACATGCTCTGACAGAAACTAATCTTTCCTGAATGAAGGAAAAATTATTTTTCTAGTTTGTAAGACTGGAAGTTTAAGTGCTGGAGAGAAACTGAACTTGAAAATTACTGAAGTTCATTGTATTGAGATATTCCTCTCACTTCTAAAGGATCTCCTTTTTTTATTGGTGGTCATACTTGTGCCACTAAGCACTCATTGCAGCAAGTCTTCACTCTAATATATGCAATGTCAGCCATGGTTCCTGGCCTTGCAAGGTTTGATTTTTGATTCACATACTCTATGTCTGGTTTTGCAGTCTATCCTCAAGCAAAACTCCACTCAAAGGTGACGGATATTTTGCCTCCCTCAGGGTGTATAGTCAGTCTTTGTATCACTCCAAAAAAGGCTTCCTGCACCAGGAGACTACCAGATTCACAGCTACATACTACAGATACCAGAGCATCAGCATACGATCAAAGAGACCATAGTTTCACTGAGTTAATGTCTGAAACACTTTCTCCCTCTGCCGCTCACAGACACAAGACTTATGTGCCAATAAACAGACCTGAAGGCAAACCTGCTGAACTTTTTATTTAAGTCAAGGATTTTTTTCACCCATTGTTTCCCAGGAGGCACAGTCTAATCCTCCATGTAATGATTAACTATACCAAAATGTAGTTCAGGGAATGTTAAACTGACAGGGTGAGATCTCCACAATAAATCTAAAATATAAACAAAAAATAAAAACCTCCACATGAACCAATCAGAAAGTACTTATTCAAGAGTTTAAACAGTATGTGGCAGGGCATATCACCCCTCTCGCACCACAGGTGGCCAGTGCAGATAGGAGAGATAACCCAGGCGGGCAAGGCCCAGCAGGTATCATCTCCTGGTGCCAAAAGGTCTGCAAGCTTAACAGATGTGGGAAGAGATAAAAAACCATAGGTGACCTAGAGGCCTGTTCTACACTATAAAAGTACTACAGATTGTCACAGAGGCAGAAGTCTCGGACTCCCTGGGAATGTGCGAGACTATTTCTTCCCGAAATTTGGATGCAACTTTGTGGTTACTTTTCTGGACATTGAGGGAAAGAATTTCGATGTGTGCTCCATCAGAAACTGGATGGTAAGAAACATTGGATCCTAAATTATATTATTTCTTCGCTAGCAGTAAAATTAATGGTACTTTTAACCCCACACGTATAATACTAGTTGTCCTCTTTTTGTCTTATTCCTGTGTAGTAATAGTCTGGTTTAAATCTTTAAATCTTGGTTAGTTTTGTGTCTATTAAATAAATAATTCATTCTATAATAGACTGAATCAACAATTATTAAAGAACTTGCAAATGAGAGTGGGTCTTGGGGTGTTGGCCACCTCAAAAAAGCTACTGCCTGCCACCAGAGGCCTGGGCAAAAGGCAGGGACTTATTTAAACCTACAATCCATTCAATCCATTCATAACACAGTATGTTCATGAACTTTCTTGCACAAATAAAATCAATGAGCTCCATGCAAGGTTTGAAATGCAGTTGCGTCTGCTTCCATCTCATGGACACCAGCACCTGTTTTCAGCCAGCACAGTGTAAGATAATGCTCTGCCAATTCTTTGACAAACTCAGTAAATCTGGGAACCATTTCCAAGACTGGAAAATTTTACTTAAGACTATGATTTAGACAAGATAGCCTCTCTTAAGGATATTTTGTTAAGAATGCCGGTCATGTTTTAGAGGGATTTGGTTTCCTTACTTGTCTATCATCTTAGAACTGCAATCAAAACTATTGCTTAATTATTAATTGGTCTGATGAAATATTTTCCAATTAAGTTCACCTAACTTCAAGATGTGTCTTTTACCAGTTTCAATAGGAAGTAGATTACATCTATACCAGAGTGTGACCAAATCACAGCATCAGTAAATAAAGCATTTTAGTGCATCATGTCTAATGTTCAGAACCAAGCATGACTCTACTTTTCAGGAGAGGTGAGTCAGTCTGGGATTTTATTTCTTAAAAACTGTTCAGTGTAAATAGGGTCAGAATAAAAACCTCAACAAAAGCAAAGCGATCAACAGTAAAAACTCTGCTACAGGATTTTTAATGTCCTGTTCAGTTCAAACCTATTTATAGCCATTAGCTGACTCTTGTATCAACCCCCTTTTCTATCAAAGGGGACAATAAGAAACATGATTTGCTGTGGTAAGCTCTGATTCCAACCTGGGACTCGCAGGACTCCATCCAGCTGCCCACAGGTTGGTGCCCAGAATACTTTGAGGGGCCTCCAGGCACTCCTGACCTCCAGCTACTGCCCCACAAGGCACAGGTCACCCACGGATCCCACATCGTCCCTGCCAGCCTTCTACACACATGTGCTGCAACTGAGGGCATCTCAAAAGGACTAAAATTACTATCTGACCGACTGAGCACCCAGTTCTGAGCTGGGTTAGCCATGGCCAAGGGCCAAACACCCACCCAGCCACTCTCATTCCCTCTGTCTCCATGAGACAGGGGAGAAAATAAGACGAAAAGCTTCTGGGTTGAAATAAATCCAGGAAGATCTCTCTCCCCAATTACCTCCATGGGCAAATCAAACTTAGCTTAGGGAAAACGAATTTATTGCATATTTTAGTATGTTTGGGTAGTGAGAAGCAGACAAACATTAAAACACCGCTTACCCTTCACCTTTTCCCAGGCTCAACTTCATTCCTGACTCCTGTACCCAGGGCACGCTCTGCAGGGGCAGCAGCTCCTTCAGGAAAGGTCTGCCTGCTCCAGTCTGAGCCCTCCCTTGGCTGCAGGGAATACACGCTTTGCCACGGGGCGGTGCCTTTGGCCTTGGCATTCCCCATGCCACTGTTTCTCATGCTTTTTGTTCCCTCCTCCTCTCCCTGTGCCATGTTTTTGCCCTTTCTCACACAGGCTTTCCCTGAGCTGCCACTGCCAGGAGTGTAGGGTTCAGCCCTGCCCGTCAAAGCCATCTGGAGGCACCTCAGGGCAGCCCCAGCACCACAGGGAGCCCCTGCTGCCACCACCTTGGGCACCCGCCCAAGGACAGCTGTGTTTGCCATTGTGTTCATGAGATCAGCTTTAACTAAGTTGCTTGAGTTTTTAAAGGAAAAATCCTCAAAGAAGACAAGAAAACCCAAACAAAATGCTGTGTTATAAATCACACTTTCAAAAGAGGAGTAGTTTGCAAATGGAAAGGCCTAATATCTTTCTCAGGTTCTACTTCTAGATCAGATAACTGGTTATAGACACATCAAAGTGAGGTTCTTCAAGTTGCAAAAGTCCCAGAGGACTTTCTGTGTCACTGAGTCCAAGAAATGACAGTTCTCCAACAGGGCACTTCTGTCACAAACGTCACCTTAGGCACCGGTTTAGCCACATGGTGACAACCACAGCCCAAGCCAGGCCTTGGGGCAGCTGTGACAGTGCTGAAAGGTGAGGTGAGAGTAAGGCCAGTGTCAAGGTGAGAGTTAAGGTTGTGTAGCAAACCCATCTCCTTAAGCAGCAACTGACCCCACTCTTTGCCAAGGCCAGGTAATATATTCTTACTGGCACTGAGGGGATTTTAAACACAAGCCCTCAGGAGCTAACCAATTTTCTGACAGAATTCCAGTGCACAACTGGCTGAAAATTAAAAACCAAGTGCTTAAACACCACCTACTAAAACCCTAATCAATCTAACCAAACAAGACCAGTCAAGCACCAAATCTGGCCAAACGATCAGCTATCACTTTTTTCCAAGAGGATAAAAATTTTGTTTTAAGAATGCTACGCTCTAACCAAAGTCACCTTATGTGCAACACTGGTTTTTCATTACTTTACCAGAGTGGTGGGGTTTGCTTTCTTTTTGCACGTGTTTCTTTTAGCCTCCTACTTCCCCATAACATTTTAGTTTTTCAAATGCCCACTTTATTGATCACCTAAAAAAGCAGCAATTGTACTGGACACCTCTAAGGAAGTTACTCAAAATGCACATGGCAATGCATATACTGAATTATCTGAACACATCACTTTTCAATGTAAACACAGAATCAAATTCCTGTTTACTTGCACCACTTAAAATACACGGGATTTTTTATGGTTTTGCCCCAGGATTAATCCAGGACCCACACTTGATTTTTAACTCTACCTGCACAAGCACACCACTTGAGGTGGAGGGACTGTATTCCAACAAGATTTTAGTGTGAATTTGAGACACAGACATATGAAATGTAATTTCTAATGTCCTACCTGCATGAGTGATTCCCTGGATCATCTTGGCTGAGCAGTAAGCAAAACATAAAAACATACACATATGTATGGAAAGGCAGGAAGGAATACAGACAAGCAGATGTCTAAGCACCAGAACGAACAACACTGCACTTGTGTTTCCTTGGCAGAAACAACCAGTTTCAGATCACACAGCTCTGTTAGACACCAGGATCTAGGCAGGTGTAAGACAAGATCCATAAGGGCCTAGGAAGCTGATCTGAAGCAAACAGTGCTTATGGACAGCCTATACATATTAGTACAGCAATCACAGCTCACAAATACAGCCCATATTCCCCTTTTTTTCAAGGCCCATGGTACGTACTTCTGTGTGACATCTGTCATGTCAGGAGAAGGCTTGACAGGTTCCAGTCCACCAAAGCATAAAGAGAGTTCCACTGACTCATAGGCCCAAACTGGTTCTTTATGTGCAGCCATACTGTGTTATTAAGGAGAAGCAACAGCCTGGACCTGTCAAATGGGCCATCACAGTAATACCATTTCACAGCTCCCCATGAAATTCTATGAAGGTGTTAGTTAGATTTTTCTCTACATTTCTCCTCAAGGTTTAAGACAAACCCAACTATGTGGTTGAAGAAAGTAACATCTTCAGATTTGTACATGTTCGGAACATCCACCAGTTTATCTAATATTTATAAGATTACTGGTCAGTTTGAATGTTCTAAAGTCTAACTGGCTATGTCAAGCATGTCTTTTTCTTGAATAATATTACTTCAATTCTCATATTGCACAAAGGAGAGAAAATTTTATCATCTGATTTTATAATTTTTAAATATTTTAATCACACAGCCTTGAACTAACTAAGCACACAATTTAAGAAGCATTTTTATGCAATTTCAGAATGCAAGGCAAAGCTTCGTATTCAGATTCTCTTCCTTTTAAATTTTACATGCATTTATCTTAATTTTCATTTAGGCAGTTCTTGAATTTTCATCTCTTTTGCTTCTAGTTAGAGCAGGACAATCCTTTCATATTTTCTACCAGACAGTAGGGAGCACAAAAGAAAATATACAACTGAAAAAGGAGCAGTGTGGAACTCCTCACATTTGGTAAAGCTGTGCAGATGATAAAAAAATTTACGAAATGAGCAATATCACTGCCAAGTCCACAAGCAAACTATAAAGAATCTAAGGCACATTTCTATGTCACTGCAGACAGAACTGCTGAGCTGGTGAAATGAGCCCAGTGCAGAAGACAAACTCTTATTCTTTCACGAAGCACATTTAGATCAATAGTACAAAACCTGAATTGATACACGAACCATTGCTGCCACTGCTGATAAAGTATGGATTCTAGATTTGCCCATGTATTTCAAGGCAGAGAACATGGACAGAACACAGGACGTCTGGACATGATTTACTACAATTAATTTCGGTGAGTACAGAATCAGCAAGTACCATCAGAAAGGACACATGCCTCTACATATTTCATTTTACATTAATAAATGCTTCTGAAGAAATGAAGAAGTAGTGTGTTATACTCATCCTTTTCAACTATCCTCCTGTCCTCTTTCTTTTCCTCAGTATGCTATTGTGCATACAGCATTCAAGCAAGGCTATGACCTAACAGCTCTGTTTTTCTGCTTCAACAATTTTGTGCTCCTCCTTTGCTCTCAGCTGATTCTCAAGATCTGGCTTTTGACCCCCCAGGAATTAGACAAAGGACTGTCCTGTTGTAAAGAGACAGATTCCAATATTAAGAGACAGAACATTTTTATGTGAAGTGCCAGTGGCCTACTGAATAAAGCAATCAGTAAAAGTCTTTAGCTGATGTAGTGCTCTGACACTTCCAACTGGGGCAAAAGCTCTACAATTTCCACTGCGCTGCTCTGTACACAACTGGATTGTGTCCCATATATTGCTTTTCCTTTTGAGGTTTTCTCCTTGGTGGTACTTAGTTTAATCCCTCAGTTCCTTAAAAGGCCAGGGTAGCACTTAGCCTACGTGAATGCACACTCTAAACCTTACAGGAACAAACTCTCATCCTGCTGTTACATCACTGCCAGTAATGCCGGATTGGGAGTTATTCCTGGAACTGAACTACAGGAGTACAAGGCACCTTTCAATAGGCTACATTAAAACTATCCCAGCATTTAACTAGATGAAATCAGCTTTTTCCAGCTAGAGAGAGACACCATATTGGCATCTAGGCAGGATTACATGAGTTGTATTAAACTATTCAAGTCACAGCTTCAATTCTATAGTGGTTTATAGCTTTCAGCACAATTTTGGTTTGATTTAGAAAGTTATAATGATGAACAGATATCAAGGGATTGTCTTCCATTCCAGATCAACCTCAAATTAAGAGCTCATTTCATAGAAATTTTTTTTTTCACAGAAGAAAGAGATTTGTCAAAGCTTGTGGGAGAGTTTCTTGTGTGGGGGCTGTGCTCTAGAACCTATGGCAAAATTTCTTATTCTTATCAGTGGGAAAACAGACCAAGAAATATGCCCAGTGCCAGGCCTCCAAAGTGAAATGGCTGCTTCTGCACAGTCATCAGAGGCATTGGATCTCACCACAGGACAAGTCAGAGACTCCTGCTAGATCCTCACTTCAAGGCACCGCCTGGAGAAGCCTGTCCTTCCCTGGCAGTGTCAGAATCTCACCTGAACATCTCATCTAGATACCCTGGATATCTAGATATTTAGGACAGTCCTGCCATCCCTCAAGACCAGAACAGTTGTTCGTTCTGACACAGATGGCACAGCTGGGTGACAAGTCAGCTGTGTTCAGATCCCAGCATTGCCCTGCACTGGACCAGCCTCTCTCTGCACATGTGGGTCAGCAGGTGAGGGCAGCAATGCCCAGGAGATGGTAGAACTGCACTCACTTCTCCTTTCTGCAGGAAGGACTTGACACTGGATTTACCACCCTGTGCCTTAGAGCTGATGGTGGTCCTGGGTTGGGTACTTATGCTGACTTCTTACAGAATATTTTTAGAAGAACATTTATTCTAATCTTTACTGGGAGGTCTGGTTATTTTTTCAGGGAATAACACTGGCTGTTGGCAGTACTGAGATGGCTGACTTGCTCCTCTTGGGGGAAGACATCTGGAGTTAGATGAGACATCTTCTACCCATGACAGAAAATCACAGCTTTGCTTTTTGTAGGACTCTGGCTTACAAACTTCACATCTTAAACCATGAATGCTCTAAGATGTCCAGAAGGCTCTTAGAGTAAGTTTGGATTTTATAATAATGGCAAAATTATTTCTACTCATTTCTTCCTGATGTTCTATTACCCAGAATAAGTCTACCTGTTTCTGTCACTGCTTCAGTCCTGTATCACTCTCTTTATTATAAAACACTGCCATTTCCAAGCACAAGACAAACAACAAATTATAGAGGAAAAGATACAGTAAACCTAAAGTTTAAACTGATGGCAATAACAAAGATCCCACCCTAAAGCTATAAACAGTCTGAAGCAATAAATACTGAAATAAAAGCAGTGTATTTTTGAGACAGATGCAGCACAGCCCCACAGTGAACTGAATTTGGTAAAGTTTCCCAGTAGTCTACTGCAACCCCTTTAATATTGCCACAAAACACTTCATAAGATGGTTTTTTGACAAGTACAACATTAATCACTCTGATCCAGCTTTCGAGCAACAGTTGGGCTTTTTGCACTGTTCCTTTGCTCAGCCCAGTGCATGCAGACTCTAGGTTCATTAGCGTTGACTCCAATGCCTCTCATGCATTTCTACGTTTACTAGATTTCCTGAATGATCACACAGAGGGATGCAGTAGGTTTCCAAACAAACTTCTTCAGAACACATGTACACTGTCTAGCTGACTTGGAAGCTTCAGGGAGTGCTCTTGTCAAAGGAGCACTCAGCTCCACAGGACAGAGAGGAAGCAACCTTTTAGGAATCATTTTTGCCATTACCAGTTCACATTATTACTTTTAATAAATGCTGTGGTTATGAGATCACTATGAGGATACCTAATTTGGGACATTGGGGGCTTTCCTAAGAAGTCTGTTAAATGATTACTCTTCCCAGAATTTTAATTACTCGTATTTATCATAGCTTTATGTGGCCTTTAAAGCAGGGAATTGAACCTGTCAGTTTTTCACAGGAGTTCAGCATCAGATTGTTTGCGTTTGAATTACCCTAAAAATAACAGTTTAGAGGAAGTTCTGAGTAGCAATAATAATAATAATAATGATTTGAACTTGTTTTTCAGTTCAATAAAAGACACAAAGGTAACAGGTCAAGTTCAGGTTTGCTTTGGTACAAAGAAGCCACAAACCAGACTAGTTTTCAGTTTTATTGCCTTTTTAAAAGTATGAGGAGCCCAAGCAACCAATTCCCTTGTAACTGTGTTTCTCTTGAAATTATTTAAAAACAGCATTTCAAAATATTCCATTTCCTTATTGTTTTAGTGATGATAACCAGGACTACCTGAAAGCTTTTGGGAAAGGTGTTCAAGACAACCAGAACACTAACACAAGTAACTATGGACACATCTCTTTCCCAAAACAGATTTCCCTCATAAAGCCTCTTCAGGTAAATAGCCCGTGTCTGTGCCTGGCAGCCTGACAGCCAAGAAGGTGATGACACACTTAAGCAGAAGTACAAGCCTCAGACTGGCTGAGATATTTTGAGCATGCCAACCATGCCAGGACAGAGGTTCACATGCAAGAACCACTGGATTTCTCCACCAAACTTTTCTGTATGTCCTTTTGAACAAAGATGAATCTTGTTCATCTTCAGTGCACAAATCAATGCCAGCAGCAGCAAGAACCAGAGAATCTACCTATCAGAAGCCTTTTGAAAGGGAAAATTACTTACCCACATGACCAATCAGTGCAGGAACTGACAAGAAAAAGAGAGAAAAGGTTACAAAATGTCTTGGCCTGTTATCTCCAGAGAGAATAAAACACAAGGAGAATACAGATACTCACCTCCCCATTGCTTCCTTTGTATAGGACAGTTTCTGGAAAGCAAACAAACAAATCCAAAATATATTTGAGTAATATAAGGTGAAAGAAATTGAAATGCAGTTTATATCACTTTATTTCCTTCTGTATGCTGAAATAATTCTATTCTCTGTACTGTCATTTGTTAAGTTCAAAATTTATTAACAAAGTCCCTGCTGAAGAGGAAATACATTTGACATTGTCAAAATACAACTGAAACTCAACGTCAGACAGTGTAAAGAGCATTAGGTTTGTTAGAGTTGCTCTATATTTCTGCATTTCCTGTAGTGTTCTGCAGGTACAACAATCTCCCACCTTAGAGGGGGCCAACAAGAAAAACCTTTTAAGGAAGCAGTCTTCAGAAATTCAGTATTACTTCTGCTACTTGTCTATATATTTAAAACCATTGTTTGAAAGTAAAGTTACAGCTTAAAGTACCATAGCATGATTAATCTGATGACTTTGTTTATGGTTATACAAGTGGCAGGGATGATGTTTTTTCATGTGCAATTCTTTTTCAAAAAGACTAAGAAGGGCCACACAGTTCACATTTTTTCCTCAAAGTTCTCATGGTATTAGTGCCATTAGTTCTTGAGGAGAGTCAGAGAAGGCTCTGTGAGGAATACTACAAGAAGTGGAGGAGGTCCTGAGCAGTTTGCAGCATGACAGCTGCTGAGAAATAATGCTGTATCCTGCTGCTATACCAATGTAAAGACAGTATCAAATACTTACAGAAAATTATTGTCCATCCACAAAATTTCTGCTTCTCTGCTTTAGAGGGGCAAAAAGGGATGGTTTGGTGGACTGCTTATTGGGCTGGCTTTCTTTATGTAATCAATGCAGGTATATTTTTCAGTAAAAACAACACAAAGTGGATCAACTCAGGTATCACCTTTGAAATTAAATTACAATTAGCTTTAAACATACTACTTCCACTTTGCAAGCTCCTCTGAAGAACAGCCATTTATATTCAGTGACCTAAGGATGGTCACTCTAAGCTATCCTGATGCTTCTTGTGAAAGAGGGTTGAAAAGGCAAAAGAGACTTTTTGAGCAGGTTGGCCTGCTCATTCTCTTCACCTGTGTTTCTAGGAAAGTGTAGAAACTCAGCTGTTATTGATTTGGGCCATGTCAGTGACTACCCTTCTCTTCTTTGTAGGTCACATGGACATTACGGTCACAGCTAGAATGGCAGACAGCTTGGATATCAGCCTGAGCAGGGCTTGCCAAAATACTAATTTCAGTCAGTTTACTTTTCAGCATGTTCTTTGACCAACATTTCTTGTACAACTCCATTTAATGAAGCATTTGGAGATCCTTTAGTATGAAAAACTAAGACACAGCAAGACTAGTTTTAAGTGACAAAGAAACCAGGTACTCTACAGTGAAAACTAACTTGAGGCCACTAAGGCTGTGTTGGACTTTGGGTAGTTTTTTTAAGGTGTCATTATGCTGGTCTGTACAGTGCCTGTATATTCAGCTCTGACCACTTCCTAGAGCAAAGGAATAGGGGCGCCCCAGTGGGGGTTGCCTGGGCCAAAACTCTATTGCAGGGCAGTCTGAGGAGCTGGTGGCTCCCAAGTTCCCTGAGTCTGGGTCCCTGGAATTAACCAATATGCCTTGCTATTTCCAAGTCATCTATTCAACAAATTATAATGAGAACTTATAAGAACCAAACCTGAAATGTCAAATTATTATTTTAATGGCCAAAGCCTAGAATAAGAAACCCTACACAATCTCCACACCCACATTTTTAATAAGGCATCAAATTACTAAGTTCTCATCCAATTTCATAGTAAACTAGCACCCCCTATTGCTAAACTAGCATGGTCTGCAATAGTTTGTAGCGTGACTGTCTTCCTCTCTCTCAAATGTTTAATTTGCTTTCCAGCCTGGGGTGGGCAAGCGATGATATATTTGAACTCCATGGCAAACATCAACTTTTCCCCCTAATTAGAAGCCAAGGGCTCTAGAGTTCTAATACTGGCTTCTTTAATCACTTAGGACAGAATAGCCTTTGCCAAAACACCTCACCTCTCTGACTCAGTTCCTTCATTCAGATGGAGATAGAAATTTACCTACTGCACATGGACCTGCAAAGATTGTTTAACATCTTTAGCTTTTGAATACTTGAACCAAGACCTTCCCTGACATCATTGTTGTACCAATTCTTCTAGTGCTGGGAGCTGAGTTTTGTGTCAGTTGCTGTAGTGCTCCCCTTTCTCAACAGTTACTTTTACATAATGCAAAGTTATTGTGCATTACTACAAATGTGTTAAACACAGGCTACTGCAATACCACAAATCACATACGCTACCAACCAGAGGAGCTTCTGTCAACTCATGAGCTTGCAGAAAAGCAATTATAGGACATTCTTGCCTGATCCTAAGAGACTACCATTATGCATAGAAGACAAAGCATCCTGAGGGTAATCCCAGGCAGGGAAAAAAGACAGAGGAGATGCCAAGGAGCTCTGAAATAATCCCATATTAATTTAATCCCATCTGTGTAGTACTGTACCAAGCATATTTGATTTAACCCACCTATACACATCATTTACAACAGGAAAGTGATACAACTGGAAATGGTTCTCTATCTGCCTATCCTGACTCCCCAGCATGGTGCGTGGCAGAGCTCCCTTGAAGACAAGGCCACAGCACTGGGCACAATTCAAGGAAATGGATGGAAATGTCCAGAATTGAAGCCATAGAGAAAGGCCAGAATAGGAAGCAGTGCTTTGAGGCACATCCCTGGCAGGTAAGGTAAAAATACAGTCTACAGTGAGTAAGAGGAGAGATAGCAGGAGCAGCTTAGTGGAACAGATATTGTTTCAACTAGGTGCAACTTGAAATGAAGGCTAGAGATATCTATATCTAGATATATATAGATATATATGGCAAAGGTGGAGGGGTTTTCTTTTTAAGCTAGAGGAGGCTAAAACTTGTAATGCAAAGAATGAAAGTCAATAGGAGAACAGCAAGTGCGTGGATAAGAAAAAGGGTGAAGGAAATCTGACATGGCTCAAAGGAGGGCAATTGAAAAATGTTTTTTTGCATCCATACGAGGGGATGGGGGATGTGAAAGAGCAGATGTGATCTGGATTTTTCCAGATTGAGAAGAAACAAAAGGAGGTGTTCTGTGCAAAGAAAAAAATGTAAAGTGTGGTTAGGACATTTAAGTAAACAGAGAAAGGCAATGGTTAGCAAGGAAGGTCACAGAAAAGGGGAAGAGGAGAGACAGCAGAAGAGGACTTCCACAGGAACCTGAGGAAGACAAAATAATCTGCTTCTGTGAGGTATTCAAACTACAGCACTGGGAGTAAGTGGTTCCAAGTAATTCATATCATTGGGATGCTACATCCCACTTTCAAACACAGCTTTTAGAATTCAGGCAGAATCATTTATTGTACATTGCTAAGTACCCATTTCAGCGTACTAAGAAGGTGTTTTGTTACACTACCCATTCAGACATCCTCGGGCAGGGTTGCCTTCTGCCCTTTTACACTAATCTCTCACTGAGCAGTTCGTGCTGCAAACACACTGAAGCAAATAGAGCTGCTCAGGGGCTGGAAAGTCAATACTTTATAAAAGTACTGCGGAGTCAACACCATTGAAGGGTTTGTATCTTGTCCCAGGAATTTTTCAAGTTGCCTTTCGATAGGTTAGCACCTCCCATCACAGTCTTGGGGATTCCTGGGGAAATTGTCTGCCTTTTGATTCTCAGGCAAAGCTCTGCTACAGACTCCTTTCCACACTAAGTCTCAGCTTAACTCTTGGCTCTCAGACCCACCAGAGTGGGCAGGGCACAAATTTCCCTCTGACCAGCAACCAAAAAAAATCCCACAGACCTGCTTCCTTTGGAAAGGATTCATAACCTAATTCCTGTTGTCCCATCCCATCTGCCCAACACTCTCAGATATGCTTAGTTATGGACATGGGATTGTATGGGAGCCCTCAGCAGGTATGGCTGAGTATCTGCTCAACAGATTAAGTTACATGGGTTCTTTTAATGCTTCATTTTTCATAACAGCTTTTCCCAACGTCTTGGCATTGTAGATTGTCATCAGACCTGTAAGGAACAATGTCTCCTTAAAACTTTATTTTCTGAAATTTGATTGAAATCTGGAGAAATAGAAATTGTGACATGCATTACATGCCCACACTGGAAATGCAGGATGCAGACAAAACTTTACACTGAAAGCCCTGAAGTATCAGGCTTTAAGCTGCTTTTTGCTATGGACTTGGGAAGGAGATACAGCCTAGAAAGATGAGGGTCTACCTACCTTCAAATTCAAATTAGAGACTCTTGGCCAAACCTAAATTTCCTGAATTCTCCAGGATTGGTAAAACATGAAGTTTCAGGATTTTTATGAATTAAAAATGGCCCCAATATAACTGACCAAAAGAACAATGCCAAAGTCATGCAAGTCAGAAGGCATCTTTGCTTGTTTTAACTGCTTTGATGAACAGAAAGTTCACAACAATTATCTCAGCCCACCATGACAAGACGTGTGGCAATTACACAGGGAAGTAGGACCATCAGGAGTTTAGGTTCTCTCTACCCATCAAGGAATAGTATCAGACCTCTTTCAAGATATCCACCAAACTGATAATTCACACAGTCTAGATCCTGCAGGCCTTCCCAGTGGCAGGTACTGCTGAGCTGTACTTCATCCTCACACGGGAAGCAGCAGACAGAAACCAGGGTTAAGCAGCGGTCATGGCACTGACTCATGTCTCCTGCTCCAGAAGGAAGCTTCCTCCTCAGCATGATCTACATTTCCCCTGTTTACTAAGGTCTTTTCTCCCATTTGGAAATAAGGGGTCTGAGACTGCCACAAATAACAAATGGCTGAAGAATCATGGAGTTCAGAGATCCTTGTGTGCCAGCAGGAACTTGACAACCGCACAGAAATACCAAATATATTCTACATTTTGACTGTCACTTTTTTGTTCTGCAGTCATTCTACTTGCTTTGCTAAATAAAATATATTCTGTTTGATAAGGGTATTAAACAAGAGGCTGTAAAATTGCTCTTAGTAATCACCCAAGAAAACCACTGAGATGTTTCTTTCCCCACAGCCAAAGGCCACCTGCAAAATGTCAGCCTGTGTGACAGCCACATTCTATAATAAAGTTTCCATTACAAACCAGGAGAAGTTCAACATGCACTTCTGTTCTATTTACTTGTTTTCTGTTGTACTATGTCAGGCTAAAGAAAAAAATTCAAAGTAAAAAAATTTGAAACATGACTTAGTAACAGGGTTTCTTTTTAATATATTCCATAGGAAGGAATGGTATTTTTTCCCTCCTCTTCTAATTGCGATACATTTATGGATTCTATTCATAACAAGATCTGATACTGGGTTTAATTATGTGAGCATTTATACTTCTAGTCAATTTGAATTCACCTGAGTTTCCATTAAAGAATGTAAGCAATCAAGGTATTGGCAAGGTGGCTACAGGGTGAAAGACACTCGCCAGTATCTTTCAACAGAAGCTCAGTGATTGCAGTATATTCTGCAAGTTGTGGGTTTATGGCTCTGGGTTTTTTAAAGTACCACAGACTGCACAAAGATGTGCTTGACTGTAGATCTCCTTTTTTTAAACCTCTTGAAGATATCTTTATTCTTACTACCACTCCATATTTTTCACACCCGTGGTTCTTTTAGCTTTATTCCTCCACACTTAAATGTTCAGTGCGGCATCTTCTGATGCAACTTGTGCAAGAGGCTACTTGCAGGACAACAGTGTCAAAACAGTTCAACCAACTGCTCCAAAACTGCTGCATTATTTCAGTAATTTATAAAGCCAAAAAGTGTGCCCAGCAGCTATGTGGGTATCTAACAAAGTATACCATATGCCAGCTGTAAATTCTCCTATGAACACACAGGTTGTGGTGCTTTGGCAGCAGTGCTTCAATCTCATGGCAAGTTACCCGTTGTTCTTGGGAAACCAGTATTAAATTTGTTTGCATTTCTCCTCACTTGGATTTTCCAAAAATTGCCTAGCACAAGTGGGAACATGGCCAAAATCACAGGGCAGAGTCAGGGCAAATTTGGCAATACTGGAATTCCAAACATACTTGTCTCAAATTGCAGAATGGGATGAATGAGGACATTCTATGGAGCATGGTTTTACTCCCCACTGAAATACAGCTACACAGTAAGGAACACAAACCAAATTAATTTGTAGGAAGGAAGGTTTACATGAAGATTTATACTGAAAAAACCCCACCCTATGGACTGGAATTACCTTCTCCATTTGCATTTCCATCAGGAATTGAAAAGAGAGGTTAACAATCTCACACTTTGTAAATCTACTTAATATCCAAAGAAATTAGTTCGGATAGTGTTCTTCCTATGTAAAGTACTGTCAGTTAACATAAATTAAAATGGAAAATTCAAGGGGGAAAAAAAAAGGATATTTAAAACCATTTTTATGCTTGGCACGAGTATGTCCACCTGCTCCTCCTGAAAATCTGGCAGGTGATCTGCTATAAGAAACTCAGGTAATTTAGTATATACATTCTGTATTAGCACATGCACATGCATGTATATACAGATATTACAGGGAAACCCACAGAGACACACCTCACATCTCCAACACAAAAAAAAGAAGCATGAAAGCTGAGATCAGCTGGTCTAAGCTCCAGCTGATATCCAGTAAGAAAGTATGTTAAAAGTAAGAGAAAAAGAATTTTTATCTGCATGAACTAAGTTAGGTTGGAGCAGACATTGCAGCATCTGTGGATGTGTGACAGTGATTACTGGGGTTTAGAGGAAAGGTTAAGAAAAAAACAAGGAGGAAGGCTAATAAGATTGCATTTAATTACACTGCTCATAACAGACCTTCCTCCCCACTACTACATAAACAGCATGAAAGCAATCAGTTTGCTGAATTATTGTTTATTGAAAGCAAGCCCCACAGATTTAGTTTGCCTAATTTTCAGATACCCTGGACTTCTTTTGAGAGAGAAGGGGAAAGTTCAGGACATGCAGCATTTCTAAAAATTAAATTTCATGTTGCAATCTACCAAAAAGCAATACAAAAAGACACTTTGAAATAAGACTGCCAGAAACTGCCAACATGCCCATACAAAAGAGGCAGCAGAGCAATGCTATGGCAGTAACAGCCAATATATACCAAAAGAAAAACAGAATTACTTTTATCACTGAGGGCTCTAAACTAAACTCTTGAAATTAACCACAGATGATTTGTAGACATTGGAGAGCAGAGGGATATTAGAAACAAGTGGTATTTAATGAGGAGTGTAATGGTCAAACAAAAAAAACCACTGGAAAAGTGAATCTTCCTTTTAAGCAAGAGTGTGGCCTATTAGATGTATCACACCTGGCCACTACAGAGTGCTGTGCACACAGTGAAACGACAGCAGCCCTTTGGTGAGAAGTGCTCAGTGCTTTAGAGGTCAAACCTAAGGAATGGGGAAAAAAATAGCAACAGCTGACAGTGACCAAATGAATGAACATAGCGTAATGAGAGGGAAACAAAATCCCACAAGTAATGGAAAGGCTTGACCATGCAACTTGGTCCTCTTAGCTGGTGAGAGTGGAAAGAACAAGAGGGTAGGACACAGGGCTTTAGAAGGGTGTTTGGTCCCACAGGCTAAACCCCAGTTCTTACCACCACATTAGACTGGGGCAAGCAACCAGCAGCAAGAAGGATGTTCTTAAAAGCAGAGATGTATCCACTACATCTGTTTGGACTTAACATTCTCACTGCTGCTTTAAAAAGGTTTCACACTCTGACAAGAATTTTGTGCACAAGAACATATGAGAAAGGTGAGTCAGTACTAGAGCTAGCAATTAAATCCACTCTCTGACCTATTCATTTAAAAATAGGTCATTGGATCTTTTGACAGTGACTGATTGGGGGATAGAATAGAGTGCTCTTGCCTTCAGTCTTTGGTTCAAAGTTAAACCGAGTTCAGCTTTTTATTTAAAAAAAAGTCACCTGACAGGTTTGTGACATTTTGTGGAGTACAGAGGTGACAGCATTCAGTCCCTCTTACCACAGACTAATCTATTATCAAATCAGCCCAAGAACCATCACCTTTTACCAATTGTGCTGAAAGAAAATAGAAGAATGAAAAGTGCTTTTTCCAGAATATTGCAGTGCTGAAGGGAATATATCCATCTACAGGAGAAAGGAAACCTAAATTATATATAAACCTTCTGAAAAGGCCAAACACAGAGCACTTTAGCTGACTCCACCGTAATGCTGCAGAGCCATACCCAAAACAGGAGAGCAGCAGTGTGAAGTTAGATGCATCAACCCGTTTCCAAGAGTCATTTTGATTTCTTTTAATAAATTCCCACTATAGATCATCTCATTGCCAAAATTTTACATAAAACAGTTGCATGCGCTGTGTGCATTAAAAAAAAAAAAAATCACATTAATTTTATTTCTCTCCATCCTTTTGCAAAGTCTTCTAGGGGCAACAGCATCATCAGACTTCACAGAAGCAAACTTTGGCTAGCATCACCTGGGAAGACTAACATGCAGGCTCAGGAAAAAAAACTTGTCTCCATGATCCACAACAGTCTCCATATTCACGTTCCTTAGTGCACATTCCTAGCATAGAAGTGCAATAAAAGAGGAGGAGAGGAAAAAGTCAGCGCATCCACACTGACTGAACATTACTGATTCTATGGGGTTACACATTTAAGACTTACCATTCGTTAGCTTGCAAAGGTAATCATAAAGAAGATCCATAAGCCGCCATACATTTTAAGAAGGTTTTTATCCGGAGAAATTAAGATATCTACTGTATCTTAGATGAATACAAAGTTAAGCACTTAATTTTAAAGTTCACAAACTCCTGAAAACACATCTTTGTATTTCATTTGAGACAGGCTTTTTTAGTTTGACATATTTCTTTTGTTTTCTTTAAGCTAAAATAAACTTGAATCAACAGAAAAGATACTAAGATATTCAGCATTTTTTAATTGACTTGTTTTACACTTGTACACTGATTTTAACCTGCAACTTCCCATGGTGAGTTACCTAATGTTATTTATTGCCTTCATAGGACACCGAAGTTTTTTTATTTACAACTACACTCATTTCAGTCAGGCATCAATACACAGACATCACAAACCTGTAGAACATTAAACAGGCAATTATGCCACAGGGCTTGGTAGCATCAGAACTACAGCTCGGAACTTCCTGCTCCTGAGTGCCATTTGGGCTGAAGGCACCTCAGTGTGCAGCTCAGAGCAGGAAGGCTGCTAAATGCACCACAACCTGACTCACATCATGGATCTGGACACCATCTACCTGTCAGGAGCACATCTACTGAAGACAACATTCTCTTCATCACTGCTGCTTTTCCCTCCATTGGATCACCCACAGCATTGTTTTGGAACTGATCTCAGAACTATGGATCCTCGAGCTGGAATACCCACGCCTGTCTCTTTTAAGGGCTCTGTCCATTACTGCCAAATGTGATATGCCAAAGTTGCATGTTGCAGTAGGACATGATGCCCTTGCCCATGAGGACACTCCAAGCAGGTGCTGCACCCACCTTCATGATCAGGCTCCGGTGCTCCTCAGACTGACTGAAGTTGGTGCCCATTTCAAAGATGCTCATTATTCCTTCCTCACACAGGCTCATCCAGGCATTATACTCTTCACGCTCCGGCAGTCTGTCCCAGAATGTCTTGAAGACCTCCCAGACTGTTTCCTGGCACACTGAAGGCACAAGAAAAGTCTGGTGTTAGTACAACAGGAGTGCTTCTGTGGCATGAGTGGCCAGGATATTATTGTCCCAATTTTGCAAGCTTATCAGCACATTAACACATAGAACACAGCGACCTGACATCTACATGGAAATGTGGAAAGCATTGAAGGGACTGAAATGAAGACATAATGGATCTTCCACACTCATACTACCTCTCTCCCTGACTTTTTAAACAGAAATAATTAAAGAAAATTTAAGAAAAAAATAAGAGAACATGAGAAAGCACTTGTCTCTTAACAATCATCAAGAACAGTATTTCCAGTGAGTGAAACTGCCCTTTGATCAATGAATCAAATTTTTAGAAAACCTAGAAAACCAAAATAGTATGGCAAATGTCCTCAACAGGAAGTAGAGGTGGAGCTTAAGTTGTAAGAAAGATAGTGGCACTGATCAAAGTTTAGTAGGCTCAGTCAGTTACAATTCCTTTGCTCTAACAGCTCTAACTGTACTGTAGGTGTTCACTGAGAAAGAACTGGACAGCTCTGAACAGTCAGCCTGAGAATTAAGGTTTAATATCATACACTACACTGTCTTCTTTAACCTCCCAACCTTGCACAAACTCTTTTTGCCACTCAGAGCACTTGGTCACATGATGCTCAAGCAAGGACAACTCTGTGACCCAGCATAACTCAAAGAGAGAAAGATTTATAGGATTTCCCTTGTGTCCTGGAAGACAGCAACATTAAAAGGCAAACTCTCAAAATAATTTACACCAAATGCCATCCTGAAGTAGTAGTGGACAAACCTGCTTTTTGACCTTAATCTGATTTCACTACTTATGCAGACAGTTCAGCAGAGGAATGCTTTGCATTCCAGGAAAGTCCTGACATCACAAGCAAGCCCTTATAGGAGACTAAATCTATCTTCAGGAAGTCATTTTCTTCAATCAGCTTTAAAATTAGCTCTGGGCTGCCAAACCCAGTATCTTGCTGTTATTTCTTCTTGATACTTTTTTTTCCAAATTCCAAAGTTGTTTAAATGTACATATGTAAAAAACACATAGATCACATATGGAAATATTTTCATTCAACCAAGACATGGACATTTTTCTTAAATGCAAAGGCTTTACAAATAACAGCCTTAAGGAACTGTTTCCTATGCAGCAGCACCCTTAAAGCTTAGCTGACTCTGGCACACTGGATGGCACCATGCAGAAGAAGTTTTTTTTTCCACCCTGCATTTCAGTTCATCAGAGCAGTTGAGACCATTTCTCTGTTGTGGAACTCTGCAAATACAAAGACATTTCTCATGTCCATGCCACGCTCCCAACAGCTTTATGACATGGAGATTAGCATTGTAGCTCATCCGGTATGTGTGACCAGAGAAAAATAAAGTCCCCAAACTCTTCATTATTAACTGTCAGTAGGATGTTACTGTTCTAGCACCCCTCCAGCATCTAGGCGGTTAACTTTATCTGTAAGACACAGTCTTCTGGAAAGTATTGTCCACGTTTCCAATCAGTTTCACTTACGCATCTCTATTAAACAGAAACAAACAGACAAATTGACAAACATCCATGCACCATCTCACATCCCCCCCTCAAGCTACACTTGCAAACCCTTTGAGGCAGGGACCACATTTCCATCCGACTTCTGCACAGACCTCAGGCAATGAAGCCATAATCCTGCTCCGGGATTTCTGGTTCCTGCTGGAGTACTAATAAGCTTCCTGAAGCAAAATAACATCTGTAGTACTCTCTCTACCATCCCACTTGTAAGAGCTAGGCACCCAGTAAAAAACTGAAGTCTAGTTTCAAATCCAGAAGCCTACACTAAGGAATATCCCTTGCTCACATTTCTTTTGGTGGTACTTATATCCTACATTCTGGATCTTTCACTCTAGGTGCCGCGTTGTACAGCAATGATCCTGCAATGAGATTACTTCCTGTGGCTGGGGTAAGTCCTCGGCAGACTCTCAGTAACGACTGAAGCTATAGCAATAGCTTGCAAATACATTCCAGGGACACTGTCTAATCCTTTGGTTTTCAAATGCCAACAGGCAAAGGACTGGCTTCCCAGTTGCAAGTAATTGAATACAGTTTTCCTTAATGCTCTTAAACAAGTTTAAAATAAATGTGATGAGACAGTGTCTTGCCTGAATACAAGCTGCTACCATACAAACAGTTGTTCCAATCGGCTCCCAATAGATTAAGGATTTTCTGTGTGTCCTTTCATTTGGAATTAGACACCCCACTGAATTCCAGCCCCAAAGGCTTTGTGACATCTGTGGGCTCCAAGCCCATTAATTAGATCTAAGCTGTCACCACAGCCATGTATTCTGCAAAAGGAAGAAATGAGATATGGATAAGCAGTCACATTTTGTCCTCTCTAGCCTCTCCTATCTAGCTGTTTCCACTGAGATGAGCAACAAGTTGGATAACATAGTGCAAATTCCTTCTGTATTCTCTTCCTTCCACAGAGTCTGAGAGTGTGTTAGTTCTGACACACGAGGACAGATAAAAAACTCCAAGCACACATCTGCCACAACTGCCATTTGAACACTTCTGTTAGCCCTGTCCAGGAAACCATACCCTCAGCCATGGTGAGCAGCTTGCCAACACAATCACCCTGCAACCTTGTTGACACACAGTCTGTCTTGTCACTGTCTTGCTTATTCCAGCTGGACAGTTCGTAAAGCAGGGGATTGCTCTGCAGGATAAAAAATCCAGGCTGTAAGTGTTCATCACAAGAACCAGCCTCAGATGTGCTTACTTATAGGGTGCTCAAGAGTAAATGCAAAGAAAGAGTGAAACAAAATTGTTCTTTTTCTTTCTTTCTTTCTCATAAATATTTTCATTGTTTCACAGTTAGAAGAGAGTTGCCATTCCGAGCATAGAGACAGAACAATACAATTTATTCAGTGTGGTTCAAATCACAGACATATAAAGAAAGAGACAAGCACAATTTATCTTCCACCTCTCCTTCTGCAAAGTCGAAAAGGGAGCCAATTCTTACCTTGACTTGATGTGGCCACCCAGGGAACTGAAAAGACACCACCCTCACAGTGCATTCAAGTTGGCTAGTAAGTGTGATCACCCTTCTTTTAACTTGAAGGTAAGCACACCCTGTGATGGGTTTTCAGCTATCTGTAGGTGAGGGAGGTTTTTCAGAGTTTCTTACAACAAATTCTTGATAACTCCCATAAAGAAAAACATGTTTTTCATTAACTAGATTTTAAGCATTCTGAGACTCTGTAGACAAAAGTTGGAGGCACAAAACCGAAGTTAAACAGGACTTAACTGGAAGATTCAGGAAATAACTATAACTTACTTTTTAAAATAATTTACTATCTTTCCTTTCTGTCCTTCCAGAAACTTGCCAGTGTCTGTGTCAAATACATTATACAGATATGCTGACAATAAATTAAGCAAATTTGACTAAGATTTAAAATAGCAACTCCTTGAAACCTAAACAGAAATTGAAACAAAATGAGAGTCAGGGGGGACCAAACAGTTGACCACTGAACTTTTCAAGCAGAAATGCAACTCTGACTTTTAAATATACAACATTTAAAGGAGATGGAGAATGGGAAAAAAATTGCTGCATAAGAGCTTATAATAAATTGCCAGGAGCCCAATAATTCAGAATTATGATTGAAGCTGCTGCATTTTGCATTATGATCTTTCCAGGATTTAGTTTTCTAAGACTAGCTACAAAATTCTTAAAAAACCGACCAAGCAGACAGGCCTGCCAGCATGAGGAAGAACTGCTGAGCAGACCCAGCAGCACTGCCACTGCCACCTGAAGAGCATCTCTGCCCTTGGGCCATATGCAAAGAGCTGCTCTTCATGTCTGGATCTCACACCAAACTTTCACTAGCCTGATACAGCGCACAGATGTGTGGGACAGCATTAGCAACACCAGGCCCTGGAGGAGACGGGATTTGTGATGAGGCCTCTAATCCCCAGCAAACAATACTGATTAAAAGCATCATAAAATCGAGATCAATCTTTTAAGGCAGTGAGCTAAGAGTCTTGAAGCTACATGTGAGTGGGAAGGTAAGCTCCTCTGGAAAATTGCTTCCTTCATCCCATGGCTGCAGTAATAACTAACTTGTATTTTAATGTTAGTTGATCCCTCGGCTACATTGCAATTTTCCACCAAAGAATTCAAGTGTTTAAAAAAAAAAAAAAAAAAAGAAGGTTTATGAGATAAAGAGAAGCTCCCTGCTACAAGAGATATGATCAGGTCCAGCTGACTACAGGAAAAAGAACAGGTATGCTGAAGAAATGTAACCGACTGGCACAATAAACCAGAATTCAAACCAAGAATGCAAATCACATGGCTTGTTCTGCATTTTGTCTCCAAAGTATATTTTGCATGCATATACTACATTTTCCATGTACTCCCCATCCTGAAAAGCTTCACAAATTAGAAGTCACTTAACTCATCACTGAAATAATCATCTTCAGGTGAAAGAGGAGGTAGGAAAAAATTAAAAGATCAGCACATTTGGTCCACGCCCTTGTGCAAGCTTCTACTTGAGCCAGGTGTCACAGGCACTTGAAGTAAGCAATGTTTTAACCTTTAAAGGCCAAGGCGGGTTTCAAAGGCTGCTTCAGAAAGCCAGACATGTCATAAGACAGTTCCAATGGGAATTGTCTGTCAGCATATCTGCTTCAAAAGCAGAAACACCCAGCCCTTGGGAGCTTATCTACGTCAAATGCAGTGTCTATGCTCAAGCAATACTCAAAAATAATAGACAATATCCTGAAAAGCTTAAGATAATTGTGTTTCAACCCAAAAAATTCCTCATAGGCAGACACAAGCTCTTTTCAGTCCTACTAATCTGCAGGAAGGAGTGAAAAAAAATTGATTTGAAGCATCTTTTCCTAAAGACATCGTCACTGTTTTCAAAACCTCCAGCTAAGATCTGTGATGTAATTAAATGACTTTTCTCTTGCTCTGAAATTCTCCAGCCTGGCTACCCCTCACACACCTGGAGCATCCTGGATACTGCATCCTTGTGGCTCAAGCTGTACCACTGGGGATGCATTGATCTCTCAAACAGGAGACAATTAGCCTATTACACTCAGTGTGTGCTCAGGGATTTCTGAGGTTAACAGAAGAGGCACCACATGACAGCACTGAGCACCCTGTAGGGGGTAGGGTGGCTTTCTGGCCATTTGTGTAAGTGGGCAGTGCTGGAGTTTAATCCCAATTAAATCTCATTAGTGCTTCTTAAGAGTTGAACCGTGTATGGTGACTAGGAGCACTGAATCAGGCTGAATATTCTATTTTGAGGCAACATGAGACCAACTCCTCCTCCTCTCTAATAATTTCTGCACAACTGAACAGCTTAATGGCAGAGGGGTTTGATGAAGACTACAGTCACACTGACAGATACCTCCTATGAGGTCGTTGCTGCAAAGGTTTTGTTAAATTAATACACACATGCAAAGAAATCACTCATCTATTGCTGCAATGCTACTGTCTATGGCCTATAACACCCTTAAAGCAACCCTTAAAAGATACATTAAAGAAACAAAGGGTTTAAACGAAAAAGGCTTGAATGTGAATTAGCTAATTCACATGAAAGATTTTTGATTTGAACATTACCATACTAAAATCTAGCAAATAAATTATTCTCACCAATAATATTTCAGTGCAAACAAGTGTGCTTCATGGAAAAAGTCAAGTTTCTCAGAAGCATATGCTGGCATCTAAAAATTCAAACATAGAGGGAGACAGACCTTCTACAAATAAACTTCAGAAACTAATTGCTGAGTATGAGCTATAAGTAATATGTGCCAGGGATGGGGCAGAAACAGGGAAAAAAGGCTCACCCAGCTAGATTCATTATTTAATGTATTCTATTTAGCCAGGTAGTTTTTATGACTTTTGGCTCTTTGCCTTCGTCATTAGCAAGATCTGAATAACTTGTAACATTTATGATTTCTGTATCAAATTGAAACTTTACTCTTAACTATGTTCATAGGCAGAAAATAACATCATTATTTCTAATGTTTCAGTAAACAGATTTGAAGGGACTGAAGAAAGGGGAAAATGAGCAAGCATAGTGCTATGCCCAGTCTAAGGACTACAGTCATGCATAGAATTTAATTCCTGAGAAACAGGAATTCTTTCCAAAGTTCAGAAATGCCCATATGTCTCATCAGGTACAGCCCACTGCAATACCATCTGTTTCGTTGTTTGGTCAGTATCTGTAAAAGCTGTCCTTAGATGTTTAGCTTATCTGAAGCTCTGGCTGACAAGAACAGTTCTGGCAGAGAGACTATCTGGTCTACTCATGTGAAAAGAGGATCAGTGCTCACAAAACCAAAAAGTACTCATGAGCATACACTGAATAGTTTAAGAAAGAGGGTCACAGTAGGAAAAATTGCAAAGAGGCTAGGAAAGGTAGCCACCAGAGTAATTACATCTCAGAGGTGGCAAAGAAGCATATTACCCTGAGCCATGGTGACAAAATCCAGCAGCATTTGTTTTACCCAATTAACAGGCATAAGACAGGTGAACAGTACAAGCCATGCTATCTTGTAATCCTTATATTGTTTCTGTTTTACACGCTAATTCAAATTCTAAGTCTACTACAATCCTCTACCAACAATTTTCACAACAGAGAATGGAGAGCTTCACTGAATTGTCTGCATAGAGTGACTGGTCACAACAGACTTGGTCTGAGTGGGCATGGCTATTTTTCACATAATAAATTTAATTTACCTGTGGCTTGGGCTACCATTTCCCTGTCAGCAGCAAAGAACATCATAACAGACATTATCATGTCTAGACCACTCACTGTCTGAAATCCCACTATTAGATTTCCACAACATTTTTTTGTGGAATCTCCAGCTGCCCATTGGACACACTTTGTGTTTGTCACAGCAGTCTAGCCATGAATCACCATTACACTTATAAGACTCTTCCATCAGCAACCATAACACTACACCATTTAAAAGGACATCAGTTAAAAACACCCTAAGACCCAACCCATAGGCCTACAGTACCAAATCTGTAAACATCTATGACTGATTTCCATCCCCATATTGAAAAAAATGAAATAGAAAATCAGACAACAGTAACCTCCAAATACAGCTACAAGAGATACAGAGACTGGGCAGTACAGAGACAATCATAATCCAGGATTTGTCTCAAAAGAGTGAAAATAGTATCATCTGCTACTGCAAAACTCTGTTCTGCATGTGATTGACTGTAAGAATAAAGCAGCACTTCAGAAATTTTTCTTTTAGATTTCAGGTGTAGAAAAACAAGTACAACTCCACCCCTGTTCTAGGCTGGTGCTTCTGAATACCACAGTAATAAAACCACCAGTGAATAATCATACCATTAATTGGACTTCCATATGTTGAAGGGTGATACTGCTGTTTTAGAAAACACTGATTTTTCTCCAGATCCCCACATTTTGTTCCACTTTGATTTTTTAATGGCTTATATTTATTGTATTCTTCATCTTGTATCTTTTTAAGGCTCAAACAATCCAGATGTTGTAGTCAGAAAACAAAAAGCTGTACACTGTTAAGCCTGCAGCAATATGACATAAGCACTTCCTTAAAGCCTATGACAGGAATGTTCATCTGTCATTCTTAACACTTAGAGAGGCTTTTGCAAGCTAGCAAAAGTAAACAAAGCTAGGAGCTACAGACAGGTAATTATATTCCCCCCTGTTTGCCTCTGAGGTTGACACAGATAGAACAAACAGCCTGGATAAGCAGCACATGCAAACCTTTTCTGATTTTCTAACAAGCTTTTAGATCAAAATAGCAATCAACCTTTCCTTCCAAGGTAGTGGCATTGCACTGCTGGCAGTAAGGCAAAACCAAGGAAAGAATAGACTATATTAAAACCATCCTTTCCAGAGAAAGTATATATTGATATTGAAGTAATTTCTTACTTCAACATATACTGAATTAAAAAAAGATTCTAAAAAATACACACTGAGGTTGAAAAATCAGCAGATTCTGTGTACATTTATATTTATTCCCTTCTGGGGTCAGTTGTTTTCCTAGTCACTCATAGTGGCTGGTCTCTGAGTGTTAAACAGTGACCCCACCTTTTCCTAGGATTATTTTGTTGACAGAGGACTGTGGCAATTCGGATGGCTACTAGAAGCTTTGCATGTAACTCAGTAACACTGAATTCAGATACCAAGTACCCACCAATCCTGCTCTATCACTCCACTCTTCAGCTGGACAAAGGAGAGAAAATGTAACAAAAGGCTCTTGGGTTGAGGTAAGGACAGAGAGAGATCACACACCAAATTCTGTCAAGACAGACTCAACTTGGGGATATTCCTTGAATTTATTACCAATCAAATCTGAGCAGGACAACGAGAAATAAAACCAAATCATGAAACACCTTCTCCTCACCTCCCTTCTTCCCAGGCTTAACTTCACTCCTGGTTTCCTCTAACTCCTCACCTGCAGTGGTGCAGGGGGATGGGGGAGTGGGCCTGTTTCTGCCACTACTTCCCCCTCAGGGGGAGGACTCCTCACACTCTTCCCCTGCTCCAGTGTGAGGTCTCTCCCATGGGAAACAGTTCTTCGCTAACTTACATCACCTCAGGTGCCTACTCGAGACATCATTAGACACCACCCAACACTCCTGGAACAGCAGTTTCTGCTGACAGAATGAAGATGACAAATTGCTTGAACCAGACCTTGCATGCCTTGCTGTTAATTAAAGTCACCTCTTCTCCTTTCAGAGATCTTTTTCAAAAGTTTTGACTTAAAAGCACTAAGGGTAGTCACAGCCTCTCTGCTCAAGGAAACCTTGTGGATTGTGGAAGCTGTTAAGTCCAGTAAGGAAACAGATGGACTAGGTGGATTTTTGGTTCAGCCTAGGATTATTAAGACCTAAATATACTTTTGCAACCTAATTAACAGATTTCTTTCTTCTTTATTATCACTCACACTTTTGCTTAGTTGGTGTTGCCCTAATCTACCCCTACCACAGGTAAGTGAGGGGTGACTGAAGTTAAAGCCCATGGTATATGTGGATTCATTTGGAGCAAACAGAGAACAGTTGAGTCCTATTGGGTGGAAATAAGAAACTGGCAAAGCCTGTCAAACCATCAGCATCATCATCAGTGTCAACATCCCTTGCAAGCTGGGCCCAATTAATATTTGAATGATGCTCTAAAACCCCATATAATTCCACTTTGTTCTCCAAATACATTGTTTATGTTTACTTTTATGTAAACACTAAGCAACTCCTGGTTGCTATTGTTTTTCACTTGTCTAAGTAAATAAACTGTCACCAGTGAGAGTTTCTCTATAGGTAATCAAATCTCATCAAACATGAGTCTCCGAACACCCTTCCTTCTCCTCTGACAGCAGCTCTTTGTCATTTTGCCAGTTTTGTACAAACATGTTAAGATAATGACAGATTGTTTGAATGCTGCAGTACAGACACACAGAGCAGAAAGTGCTGTGTGACTGTGATGCCCCATTCCAATGCTGTCAGACAGAAGGGTTCGAAATACATCATGTTACTGTAATATTTCATCTGGTGAAAGATGTCAGTGGGAATACTGCAGCTCTTCAGAGAAAGCTCTGTCACACCAACTTCCACATTTTAAAAGAAAGGCTTCCTGTCTATTATACTACAGCCCAACACACAGAGATTGGCTTCCTACACAAAACACACTGCATTTCACACAACCAGCCAGAGCCAAAAGTCACGTGGCTGAGGTGACTTGACTCTTCTGACTGATGCCTCAGTGAATTCTACTGGCACTTTAAGAACACTAAATAAACCCAACAGACTCTGCTATTTAGTTACTCTGTACATAGCACCTGTTTTTCTCAGCATTCAAACTGTTCTGAGAAAGGATTATTTTAGTAAACAATGTGGTTTCAGGGACCAAGAGTTCTTATATGAGTGTAGACAGACAGTGGGTTTTATCCCAGACCAGCTCTTCATAAGCAAGATTATCACAGAAAAGTTTCTTCCAGTAATAATGTATTTCCTACAGCCTGATATTTACTATGTTTAAAAGTTTAATTAAACTTTTTTATAAGTGAATGTCCCTTATCAATTACCCACGAGATGTACTTACCTCTGAGCCTGAAATACTTCAGATGGTTGGCAATAGCCTGCTCAACAGATTCATCAGGGCAGATCTTAACTCCACTGGGGAACAGAATGGACCGCTTCCTTCGTAACTGCAAATGCCTGTGGAACTGCTCAGCATCCATGATGCTGTTAGGCTTTTTCAACCCAGGAGGCAGAGAAGGGTTTGCCAGCTGCCAGTCACTGAGCTGAGGGGCTGGTGAAACTTCTTCAGCCTGTCCTCCTTCTGCAGCTGAATAAGCTTCTGCTGTGAAATTAAAACCACACAAATTTCTCTGATGAGATAATGATGCAATCATTAGTATCTTCATTCCACTTCTGTAGTCTCTGAAGGACATTGCTGTGCTTTTTTCTGTTAACAGAACCTGTCTCTGACTGCGATGTTATCAACAACCTTAAGCTCTTTACAGTATCCCATCAAATGGTAACATAGTGTAAGGCTCTAACCCTTTGAATTCTACTGCTTTGTGTTTAACTTCCCTTCTGTCATTAGGCTGAGGTCAATGGGACTATATTTGTAAATAAACATGTATTTAGAAGCTTTCAGGGCCAGAAGTAAAACAGAGAAATAATCCTACTCCATACTTTCTTTCCCCAAGAACCATCTCTATAGCTTGTAAAAAGAAAGTTGTTTGAAAGGACAGTTAACCTTTCATCACTGAGGCAGGTCCCTACTCTTCTAGAGCAGGGGAAAAAAAAGAGGAATAAAAAGGCTCATCAGCTTTATGTTGGGTGTTTTTTTTGTTGTTGTATCTGTTTTTTTGTTGTTTTGTGGGGCTTTTTTGGTTTTGTTTTTTTGTAATTTCCTCTTATATTAGTTGTTCCACATCATTCCAGAAGAAACTTGAGGAAACAGCTGAGGTAAGAACATGTATATTGAGATTTAGTCTGACAGTCTAATTTTCTATCCTTCACAGTTAGCTGATCTAAAATTATTTAGCTCAACTTCTTTCACTTTTTCTCCCTTTTCCTTGGAAAATGTGCCTGAAAAACAATCACAACCAACCATTTATTAGAGAAAGAATAGTAATAACTCTATGGCATTTCTCATCCCACAGATTATGAGTTTATTCTGGAACTTCAAAGTCAGTAGACCTTTGACTTTTATGAAAGGTGAAAGGCATGGCTATTTGATAGTATATTAATAATGAGCACTGTTGCAGAAAATCACCAGACGGTCTATCAGAGGCAGAAAAGAACATCTAAAAATGTCACTAAGGTAAACCCCCAATCTCTACCTAAACTGACACATGTTCAGTGCCCAAAAGCAGAAGATGGAACCTTACTTTTTAAGATTTAATACAAAATTAATAAAGAAAATAAAAATTGAAAAAAAATTACCAGTATTTAACATCTCAAAGTTGAAAAAAAATTGCCTCCTATAGCTACTTCTATACTCAAAACAAGACAATTGTGCAGTTATACCACCTGGCAATCACTCAAAGTATTCCATATTTACACTGCTATCACAGCACAGATTTGAACAAACATTTCTCTGTATTAGCCCCCTTTGTTACAATTAAATCAGAGAGATATTTTTAATTCTACACACTGCTATAGTTAAATTTGTAAACGAGAACGTAAGAAAGATGTCTGCATTACCTGCAACTATTTGAAGATCTGTGTTAATCATTCCCGGAAGGCAAAGAAAGATTTTCCAAATGAAGCCAAACATACTTATTTGTGTAATAAAAAAAAAATTATAAAAGCAAAACCCCCCAATCCCTTTTAGCAAGAGAGCTGTTGTCTTTACAGTAGCCTTGAACCAACCAAGAGCATTGCCCTTCTTGGAAATGTCTTGACGTCACACATTATCTTTGGAGAAAGCATTAGGTAAAAAAAGTCAACCAAGACATCCTGGCACTGTTCTTTTCAAAGACAGTATTCTGCTTTAGTGAAGAAACAAGAAAAGGTGATCGAAGTAGACTCCTTGGAGCTAGCAGATGGACTGACACAATTTTTTAATTTTAATCTGGCCAGCTAAGCTCTTTACCAGGGCTTTCATACCATTAACAGACAGTCCAAACAAGGACAGCACCTTCCACGTTTAATTAACAACACTTTTCATTGGCCTTTCAATTTCTGCTCTTTTTAAAAATCCTACTGACCACAGAACATCAGGGGGAGCACACTAATCTCCAGTAAAAAGTCTCAGTGTGTTTTGTCTTCTGCTTGTACAAATATACACACATATATAAATGTATGACTGGCTTAAACACAGTGGCATACATAAACACTGAAGCAACCTCTCTGTGGGACTGATTCTTCTGGTTACAAGGCTGCTGCCGAGTCTGTGCTGAAGGAGGAAGTCTTGTGCTGTTACACCACTATCCCCTGCATCCCAAAAGCAGTGCTTCCTCCAAAGATAAAGCCAGGGCAAGTAGTGATTCTTTCCTCTGTGTTCAGGTATTACCTGACATGAGCAGCAGCAGGACGTTACCTGAAGATACCTGAAGAGATGATCAGCTAAGGAAATGGCAGAAAGGGCAGAGTAGAGGAAAGCAGCAGCACTCTCAGTTCCCATCCTGTCCAGGGTCAGCTCACTGTGGAAATGTGTATGGAAGCTGTCCTGCAATGGCAGACTGCATTCAGACCACTAGGAAATCTCCTTCAGGGCTGTCTTCTGCATGGTGTTACTCAGGACTTGCTGGTTACTGTGTTCAGATCATTCTAAACAAGCCACTGGTTTGGCTGAAGTGACTATTTTTGGTAGTGGTTTTGTGTAAGTATTTCAAAGCTGGATTCCCAGGTGTCTGTCAGCAGAGCTTTAACACAGAGCTCCTTAGGCAGCGCAGTGCTCACTTTTCTCTCCTAGCTGTCAGCAATTCACATATCAGGAATTATCAGCAGTACTACACATACAACACTCACAGGAATCAAATAAGATGACCTTTGTTTCTATGCTCTGTCTTCTGACATCTAACAGACTCCAGCTGATATTTTTCAAAACAGCAACATATTTTCTTTGGTTCTCCCTTCTCCACCCTAAAATTATTAAATTACACCTAAAGTTTAACCACTGAGCTGCTTGAACACCCCCAGTTTTCTTACAATCAGACATTTTGGATCTATCAAACCATCACTGCTGACCTAGTCAGGCTCTGCCAAGATAACCATGATGCTGGCAGCACCACGCTGGAGCTATACACGGAACAGCACAGGGACAGGACTGCACTGGTGCCCAGAAACTGTTTCAAAGTCCTATTTAGCAGCTCTGGGTAGAGAGAACAACTTCTGAGCTAGCTTGGGAACCTTTACTATGATCCTGGACTCAACACAGACCAGCCTTTATTTTGTGATCCTCTGCAGAGACTCATACTTTCAATGTTATGAATGCTTTTGCTTGCATTGTCCTGCAAAAATGCAATTGGATCAAGATTAGAAACACTACACATGCTTATAAAGGCAAAAGCTAGAATACATACTTCAGTAAAAGTATGAAACCAAGTTAAAAGTTTTCCTGGACAGTTTTTTAGATTTACAGTATTGTTTCTTTCGCCAATGAAGTACTCAAAGGCACTCAGAATGGGAATAGTATTAAAACCATCTCTGTCAAAATTCGTTTTCTATGGTATGGCTATGTCAGCTTCTGTATGATAAAATATTTTAAAAGTGTAAATTCAGTTTTATTCGTGTTAGTTTGCTGTCAATTTCATATTCAATGATTTCAGCACTGAAATGTAGACTTGTAACAGCTGAAAATCTCCTACATTTATAATAGCAAGGCATAACTAAAAGCACAATCATTTAAAGTTTCTTAAAACAAGCAAAACAACTCTTGCAATAGATTTTCAAAATAATTGTGGAAAATTAACTCTTTCCTTGATTCGATGAAAGCCTTTAAAGTAACACTTTGGATCAGAAAATGTGTAATACTTCATTTTGAGCAGCCGAGTTGTATCTGTTCAAAACTATTAATGAAAAACATTCTTGCTTAATGAGAAAACAAGGAAAGTGTAATTCTAGTGACACAACACACCAAGGTCACCCCAGTACCTCCAAAAATAAAGACAGTTTTCTGACAGTTTGCATTTCTGAGAAGAAATTACATGTGTTTTCATATAGCAAATGGGATTATCTGAATTACAGCTCTTTAGAGGGTAACACTCCCTGAAATACTGCTGCAGCATACATGTCATTCTAAATAATGTCCCTGTTTTTCAAATGCAGTTTATTCAAAAAGCTGAATCCAGGTGTAACTAAAAGAATGCCAAATAAAGGAATACTTTAATGAACATCCCTCTAGTAAAGAGCCACATCATGGCAGATACCCACTATCTCCAAGCTCACATGGTTTAATATCCAGAATCTAATCTAACTTGTCTCCTGTGATGACACAGAAGCCGATTTTATGGCATTTGACAGGACTCACCAACAAAATTCCCAATCAGTTTAGCAGAGACAATTAGGTTAGACAAAGCCTTTTCCCTTGTTCAGTTTCTGTGGTTGCTGTTGCCAAGCATTCACTGTCATGCGAAAAGTGCCAAGCACTTCTTGCTTGTGCTCCTGAAGAGCTCTCTGGTGAACACCTCCCAAAAATAAACAAGTTCTGAGGCTGTTTAAACTTCCAGCTGACCAAATTCAGCCGACCATAGCCTGTTGTACTGCCACCTCTTCCATCATAAAGTATTGTAAAGTATTTTGAGCAGAAAAATTAGGAAGTTAGGTCAACCAAATTAATCTCACACTTATCAACTCTGTCCATGTAATGTAAACTTACTCCCAGCATTCCTCCTTTTCTGAACTGTTGACCAGAAATCTCTTACCTTGTTCAACAGTCAAAGATGATCCCAGTGTCTGTGCTTCTATTTGAACTTCAAACTCCAACTTCAATTTAATTGGGCAGAATTATTACTATTAGTATTGGTTTTATTCAACACATTTTCAATCCTGGCACTTTTCAAGTCTCATTCTACAATTCCTGCTTTTCCATCTGGAAAACAGTTACCTTTTTTTTTTGTTTGTTTGGGTTTCTTTTCTGGGGGGGTGGAGGGATAGGTGCCAGAAGCAATACTCTGCTTCTCGGTCCTAACCAAGGTAAAAGTGTTACTACTGTGGCTTTCCAGTTTTTATTATTTTCTAAGGTGTAGTACTTACTGAGCACTGCAAGCTCATCTCAGGGTCAAGTTCCAGGAGGCAAGTACCACAAAAGCCCTGATGGACTGCAATTAATCTATGCCTGCAATTCCATTGCTAAAACACACCAGTCCCCTTTTACTTATAAAAAATGAACAAAAGAACCAAAAATCACACTTGCAGATTCACTTCTCCAGCTCTTGATGAGAACTAGGTGACTTTTTTTAGATTTTTTCCTGGCAGATTTACTTCCTACAAGTTACTTCTCTTATGCCTTGCTTCTTGTGTTGTGCTTGCCAGCAGCACCTCAAGCAGATCTCCGTGACTCAATGTCCCACACAGACAGAATGCAGCAGTTTCTTTTAAAGAAACTGACAGGCACATTTAACACCTCGGGTACAACTGTTTGCCTTGAAACAAAAATGACACAGCTTAGGGTAAAGAGCCTTACAGAGATTGGTTTGCTTTGAAATATCACGTCACTCCACTATTTCAGTTAGACAGGGCTTAATACAGGAAATGGAAATGCAGGAGCTGTGCAAAAAGGTCCATGAGTCCGTCTGGTTAAATTGTTAACTTTAGGGAGTTCTAGCAAATAAGAAGGAAACATGAAGATACCTGGAATGTAGCTTCTTCCACAGACACTTCCTAGCACTTACCACATACCTGATAAATGCAAATAGCTGGAATGGGGTGGGTTGTGGCTGATGGTCCCATAATCACTGGGTGAGACGTAGGTGAAGAGACACACGCTGTGTATATACCCTAAAAGCAGTAAGATGGCCTGTCTTAAACTGAACTCGTGGGTTACTTGCAGCAGCTGGGAAAAGAATGGTAACAACCACATTCAGCAGCTTCTGGAGATAATTTTAATATCAAATGCATTGGCATTCTCATAGCACATATGTAAGAAATCTAAAAAGGCAATCCTTTTGTGTTATAAAATCAATTTAGAAAATTGCATACATTATTTTGCTTTTTAAGTATCTAAAAAAGAACAAATCACTTGGTGATAAAACCTAACTCTACACCATAAGAAAAAGCCCAAACTGTTTTTCATAAGGGAACACTGAAAATATTATTCAATTAAGAAAGGTGTAGAGAAAGGGAACATATTTCTGCATTTTATCTTTTGTTTTACAATAAATACACAGATTATTCTTGTAAGTAATGCTGGTGTTGTGATTTAGGTGCTGAAAGACACAAACTCTGGGATGAGAGGGGAAGATGCTGGGGGGCAGGGGAAGAAGGGGTAGTGACAAACTACAGAATTAAAGTAGAAACAAAACCAAAAAACATACAGTCATTGCACAAGGCTGCTCACAGCTATACAGAAGGTAACTGTGCTCAGCAAATTGTTTTAGAATTGTCTCTCTCCCCCAGAAAGAATGCTTCCCAGTTTGAGAAACAATAAGAGAGGGGGATGGAGGAGTGTTGGATGACTGTACAGACCTGAAATAATAACTGGATTTGCCAAATGCCAGGTTTCAGAGTAGTCTTGAGGGAAGGGGCCCTGAGAATTCTGCAATGACATAAAAATGTTCATATCTTTGGGTTGCCCTCAATTTTTATTTTAACTCTCTATTGTACTTCCAGCTTTAAGAGCTCTGGTTTTGTAGACTGTTTTATGACACATGTGGTTTTGGTGGTTATCTGACACAGTCCTTCTGAAGGGTGACATGACACTTAAGTAACAGGGAACAGGACAAAGCATCCTTTTAAAACAGTCACCTTCTATCGTGCAGTGAGTACAGAAAAAAGTGCACACATCAAAATGTGATCACTGTTCAAGGAAAAACTGCATAAATACAAATTAAGACAATGATAAACTTGTGCTAGTTTATCAAAGCAAGTCTGAGTTCAAACACTCAGTATTCAGGCATCTTTACTCAATTCTCCTAAGCAAGGTACAAATCCTGTTTGCCTTATATGTAAATCATATATCTTAATGACCTTATTTTTCAGTAGAACACCTCAGACTTTTGAGATCGTTAAGCAACAGCCTGCTTGCCTTGCTAATGCAGTGATGCCTTAAGATTTGTAGGAATTATTCCCCAAAATCAGGTGAGCAGAGTTAAAAATCTACTGCCTACCCATACTGTATTGGTATGTACTTTGAGAGCAAGTTTGCTTCTCAAATCTGATAAGAAAAAAAAAAAAACTTAAAAAAATACACTCCAGACTTTAAAGTACATCAGCAGTCACTCTCGAGCAAATATCTTCCACTCATGGAAATACACTTTTATGAAAATGCTAGGAAAGGGGAAAATAATTTAGAAAAAAATAATCAAAACTCATCAGGCTCAAATCTTGGCAGAATTTTCTGACACATGCAGATTACTTCTGTATATAATCAGAAAGAAAAACAAAAAATACATCTCTGAAGAGAGTCAATATTAAATCCTTAAAGTAAAACAATACATAGTATTCATTCTATCTGTATCAGCTGCAAAATCAAGAGACAATACAGGATCCAAATCCTGTCTTCAGGCCTGACTCCTACATGATGATCCATGTTTATATGGAATTATAGAGAACAGGCTCCAAAAGATGAAAGTATTTTTACATCCTTGTGGCATATACCTGTAAGCAGCTTTCATATTCCAAGTAAAGAATCAACTAGCAATCCATATGGCATTAGCTTTAACTTACATATTTACACTCTTATCTACAACCTCCTCCCTTCCCCATCCCAGCATCATTAGACCACACAACACCAGTGAAAAAAAAAAATCTTTAAATAAATACATGCTGAACAAAAAGTACTCCTTGTGCCTTTTTTTTTTTGTCTTCCTTGCAAGGCAGGAAGAGACCAAACACCACTAAGCAGAGTTCCAGTTAGTTATTTTATACAGCAATGTCCTTTGCCACGACTGCCATTTATTGGATTCATTAGCTGCTGCTGCCACTCTGCTGTTGGAAGTGCAGTTGCAAGATCAGGTCTCGAATTTCTTCTCTTTTGCTTCTGATCAGCTGACGAGGGAACCAATTCTCCAGATGCAGCGGTTGTTCAAAATTAACGATGGGATTCTGGTAAGAGAAAAAGGAATATTTATGGCATGAATTTTCTAACACAACTTTCAGAAAGAATTTCAAACCCTTCCACTGCTGCTGAGATCAAGGAGGTACATACAAGTTTCCATACAAGAATGACAGCCTTTGAAGTCAAATTCCAGTTCCTTCGTCACAATGACATATGTGTGCCCTTACCAAAAGGTACCCATGGTAAACACCAAACAGGTTATCATCACTTCTCTTAAAGATACATCAGTATTAACCCATATTAAAGGCAGACTTCATGTATTTTGACAAAGTAGACATACTTTTGATATCTAAAATGCATCTGTCCCTTGTTAGTCACAAAACACATAATTACAATCACACTATAGCAAAGAATCAAGCATACAGTAGTTAAGGCATGCTGAGATTTAGTTGTCTCAGGCATGTGGTTTTTCTGTTGTGAGCTAGTCTCTCTGAAAGAAGACAACAAAAAGTAAGAATACTGATAACACTTTCAGGACATGAGAAGGGGAAAATTTGGAATGAAAGAGGATAGCAAAACGAAACAGTTGAGAGGTGCTGGCAACTTTGGCAGTTAAGATCACAACAACACATCTGATTTGCCAAAACCAATTTTGTTTCTTTTTTCCCTCCTCATTCTTTTGCCATGCTTATATTTCATCTTCTCCTTCCTTTGAATAAAGTAATATACGATAAATTGAAACAGTAAAGCAAAGAACACATCATGATTTGCAGTCTATGAGTGCAGGCATGCTCACGACAAGTTACAACCACTTTGTCCCAAGCTTTGCTTTTTCAAGAGGAGCAAGTCCTCATTGTTAGAGAATGGGCAGTTCAAAAGCTTTGGTAAGTAATTTAATTTTCCACCTACACAAGAGCTCAACCCATCTATTACAGAACCACAGAATGGCTGGGGATTTAAGGAACTTCTGGAGTTTTATGCCCCCAACCAGACCTTCCTGGCTTCCAGCACAGCACCTCTCCTCACGGGGTCACCTGTCACTCAGGTCAGGAACTCTCCAGGAAGTTGTCAAGTTAAAGTCACCCAAAGGGTCCAGGGTCTGTGAATGTGAGGCTGCTTTTACCTGTCCAAAGAGGGCCTCGTGCACTTGTTCCTCTTGATCAGGTGGCTGACAGCAGATGCCCACAGCTACCCATGGTACTCTGCTCTTTAGTCACTACCCATAACCTCTCAGATGGCTCCTCACCCAACCCTAGGCATAGATCCATGCTTTCCAGCTGACTCACATCAAGGACAGCTCTACCTCCTCGGTTCTGTGCCTGTACTTTCCAAAGAGCCTGTATCTATCCACTGTAGCCTCCTGCCAGATACATGATGCATCCCACAACATCCCCATGACCGCGAAAAGATCACAGCCCTGAAAATGCACACAGATCTCCAATCTACCCCCACACTGGGTGTACTTGTGTACAGGTGCTTTGGAATGGCAAACTGTTCTACAGCAGAAAAACCTGTTCACTGCCCAAGGCCTCACACAAGGCTTTGCATGCACAGGAATCTCAGAGAATTCAAGCCACACACGCAAGCATCAAACTAGGAGAGCCATTCACACAACAGAGCAAAGGGCAGTGTGCTGATCAGGGGCAGGAAGACTTGGGGACACCCTAGAAGACAGTGCCTGAAGCCCAGGATCTGCAGATATTTAAAGGTATGTGCTAAAAAAGAGGCTCCCTTAGCTCTTCACATTCCCTTTTAAAAATTCCCCCTCTCGCTCTCTCTGCAGAAGCTGCTGCCTGCAGACCCACTCAAAGACCAATGACAAAGTTTTAGATACTGCAAGAAGAGATGCAAAGATACTTTTGTAACATCTGTAGGGCAGGAGTGCAGACACTAAAAAGGCTGCAAATACACCCAAATAGTCAGCATGTGTCAATGTCAAAGCAACATTAAACTATGAGGTCAGAAATATTTGAGGATAGACACACATGAGAAACCAGACAGAAGGATCCCTGCCATTACTTAAGAATGGGTTTCATCTCTTTCTCAAATGGCTTTGACACTTTTGACACTGCATCACAGCCTTTTTGCATCTGGCTATTTTGCTCAGAAATAGGGTTTGTGGTTTAAGGTAATTTTGGGGGAAAGGAGAAGGTAGTTTGCATTTGTACCTGGAAAAAGCTTTCCACATACTGCAGCAAATAGACCCCACAATCACTGCTGTTATCTTGTTTAGGCACTCTGGGACACAGGTCAATCATTGTGGATTTACTGAATTCCCGGTGTGTTTTTCGTTTAGCTTCCCATTCCACTTCAAGGTACCTACAGAAGAAAGCAAACAGCTGAAATACTTGAGAAATAACTCCCAAGCTCAATGCCTTTTGGGACACTAGTCAATATTGTTCCAAGTTGGCTAAAAAGCTAAAATAGCTTTAGCCAAATTATTTCACAGAATTTGTGAAAGAAACTCATATACTATTTCCACTCTCCAATATTCTGTTGCACTCAGAGGCGTTTCTACCACACAACAAGCAACATACAAAACAAATATACATGTCATTTAAAATCAGCTACTTGTGCAGAGTTTCTACAAGCTATTAGGATACCAATATATTTTTATACCTTAACTAAAGGAATAATTTTCTTGGCCATCACATATTTCTCCTGGCTTCATTCTAAGAGGCCAGCAGCGTTTTCTCAACCTAAGCAAACCATTAAACCCCCCTTAAAACTCACCTTACAAAAAACTTCAGTTACAACTGCACCAATATAACCCTTGCAATCTAATAGTGCCCAAGGTATTTAAAGACTTGTTGAAAACCTTAACAAAGCTCTTATATAGTGATTAGGATTTATTTGTTATTAGGCTTTTCTGTTGTTCTTGTGCTTCAGTAGCAACTCACTGACCCCACGTTCAGGGCTGGCTGCTGATTTCAGAAATGGGATTGAAAACCTAAGGGTTTCCTTTTCAAAGGCAATAGTTGCCTATATTTTTCTCCTGGCTTTAGCCAGACTTGCAAAGGCTCAGGGCTTCTGCTAATCAAACATAAGGTCTGACTTAAGAGAATAAAATATATATGCATTAAGTCAGACCTTGTGGTTGGTTTCTAAAAGCCCCAAGTCCTTACAGGCATGAGAATAAAAATACATATAGAACACTTAAAACAGCTTTTGGGGGAAATGGCAACTATGGAAAGGCATCAAACATGAAACAATTCAAAGATTAAGACATTTCAGTGAAGCACACTTCCTAGGAACTGCAAGAACCTGTCGCTGTTTTACCAAGGACTGGCGAGAAATGACACAATCCAAATCCAAGGAGAAAAGGGAATTATTTTATTATTTACATGCTAGGTTATATATCTTGGTACGTGAGAGAGCATGATATGGATTGGTCCCTTGACCAGCCACCCCCTAGAGGGATTGGCTGAGGTTCTCTAACGCCCATTCAAAATATTTTTTCCAGAGTACCGAAACAAGGCCGGAAAACAAACCCAGGTACAAGAAACAGAATTAGTTTACAAAACCATCTTTCACTGTTTCTCAGCTGAAGCATAAGAAAGAAAAACTTCACAAAGTGCTTCAGCAGCTGGTTTTCTCAGCTAGCTGTATGAGAAAGAAACTTCATAAAATGCAAAGGCAGCTGGAAAATTCCTCTGCTCCTGCTTTTGAGCATCCACAATAACCTATGACTGTAGACTTTGTAATTCATTTGTTTGAGCCTGACCACTGCCCAAAACACAGCAAAAATCAACTCAAGGAAAAGAAAATGTCACAGAATCCCTGCACCAGTTTCCTTAAACTTCTGCTTTCAGGGTGTAACTGGAAATTGAAGGAATAAGAGGTTTGCTTCCCAAACTCCCCTTATCTCACAACTCCATAGCTCTCCACTGGTTTTCTGACTTTTTGTGACATCTCTCTAAACTCCATGAAACCACACTCTGGAATTTCAACCTCAGGAATAGCTCAAGGCACAGTGCACAAAAATAATACATCCCATAGAGATTTTAATAAATAAATAAATAAATAGAAGTTGCTATTTCATTCTTCCTCACAAGACATACATGGCAGGGAGGAATCTCTATTAAGGGAAAAGATGGTTTCAGAAAAATTTCTGAATCTCATATAACCCTTACATAGCATTTTGAAGAATTTACTTTTACAAGAAGGTGGTGGTATTTGGATTGCAGATCTGTGTTCCTTTCAGTGAAATGAATACCACAGAGAAAGAAAAATTGCATTTAGCTTCAGATATTTAACAATTTTTTTAAAAGTTGTTGATAGACATTAAAGTCATTAGGAGTGTGTAAAAGTACTGAAAGTTTTTAGGACGTTCTTCCAATACTTATATACTTATCACATACAAAATTGAATATGTTTTTACGCTCACTTTTCAAAATAAATACCATTCCACTACAACTCTACTGACACATCAAGCTTTTAGACAGCTTCAGTCAAGTTTCTACATTTTTGCACATAAGAGTGGATTTAATGCTAATTCTGTAAGCACCATCAAAAAAATGAACATCAGCCCCTTAGAAAACTATCATTCAAATTTCAAAATATTCATTTAAAGTGTTTTTCTACCCTTAAAAATACCTTAAGTTACTAGACTGGATGGGATAAATCCTCTCCCCACAAAAACAATACCAGAAAAAAACCGCTCTATTTTTCTTTTTTCTCCACTCTCCACTTTAGTGTTTTTGCATTATATGTGGGTTGCAGAACACAGATAGGCTTTTCATGGAAGCCTCTGCATTATAATTGCAATTTCATTAGTCATGACTCTTCATGGATTTTCCTTTACCATTAGAAATATACACCTTTACAGAGAAAAGTATTTTGAATATGGAAATATGACCAGCAGCACCTACTGCTAAAAGGTAGAAACTCTAGTTACTTACTCTCTCAAAACCTGAGCTGTTTTCTGCACAGAACATGCTTTCAAGGAATCCAAGATGAGTATACAAGGCCTGTATACAACAAAAACAAAAACAAGTTATTGCAGTCTTTCATTACCAACACTAGTGAAGGAAGTATTTTGTTTGCATACAGCCCACCCAAGAGTACCAATATCTTAAAAAAATGTGGTAAAAATAGACAAGTACCTACAGCTGTGGTTTTATGACAATAACTGAATTACTACAGAATTTCATAATTTAATGTTACAATATCAGAAAGAAAACAGAAACATACCTTTTACAAATCTGCTTTTTGGAATTACTTAGGGAGATCTGAGACAAAAGAAAAAATAAAAATAAATCTTAAAAAACAACAATTATAAACTCAAAGATCTTCATAAATTTAAAGGTAGTTAGAGAAGCCCTCATTTCAGAAATGTAGACTGATAAATTGATTTTAAACACAGGTGAAATCATAGCAGAGAAAATAGGAGGACAATCCTAATTCAAAATGCCTTGCACATGCTGCAGGCCATGCAGGCATCAATAACTACGGCAAAAAAAGATGATGTAAAATCACTTGGTCAAGTCTCGCAGCCTTCAGAAATTGAGTAACATGTTTTCACTGTCAATACAAAAAGGCACTTACTTTAGAAATAGCTGAATATAGAACTGAAGCAGAAGCAGCAATTTCATTGCCATCTAGTACAAAAGAACAAATTTAAAAATGTTAAGAAAATAATTCCTAAGCGAAGTATTTTTATTTTCAACTTCATGATTATTAGTATTCAAGATATGAAAGTGAAGAAGTAATTTATAAACCAGTTTTTAACCTTCCCTTCTGAATGTTGAAATAGCAGTTACCAAAGGTCTTTCCTCCTGATAAAATTCTTATTGAAACCAAATAACTTTCCAATCATCACTGATTTTACATATCTCTTCCAGTATTTTCCAGAATTCCAAACAACTTGCAGTCCTTGCTATGCATGATAATATAAGAACATACTAAATCAGTCTTGAAGTCTTAGAAATTATCTTTCACATAATTTCCCTCCTTCAAGGATTAAGATACTGTTAGAATTGTTCATGGCTTGACATAATTTTCTCCTAAGATTACATACCTTTAGAAAATGAACTTCTGTTACCATCCATCTCTTCTTCATCCTTGAGGAACAGTGAACCAGTTCTAGTGTTCTCACTCTCTGGCTCAAGTGGAGACTGCTGAGGCCAGTGAGATAATGAATTCTGATGGGGACACTCCTCATACACAGCTTTTTCTAACCACGGAAAACAGATAACTGCAATGTACCAATGTGACCTGCCCAGCAGTGGGGAGAAGGAGAAAAACACATCAAAACTCTAACATTGAGTTCTGAAAAGGTTATGAAAAGCTTTTATAATATTAAGAGCTCATGGACAACTGTTCTGTGACACACAGCCATCGTTGCATATTCTTTCATAGCATCTCATACTAATCCTCTCACTCACTTTTTACTTTGCATTGTGGCACAATAGCAAAAATAAGTATCAATTCCTTTAAAAACCCCAAGAAACCCACCACAGCAATTTATCAGTGTTTGAGCACCCATTCCACATTCCAACTAAAATCTAAAATAAAAAAAATACTAATATCTGTGATGGTGATCCCAGTTTTGAATATAGCTGAAGGTGTGGCACCTTTCCACAGCTGTTTTACATTACGTACCTTTCGATGACTATTCAGTTTTACAGGAATTTCCATGTACAGGTCAGTTATTCAACCAGGCCAAGGCACAGATTGTGGAAGTTCTACTTTTATCTATTGACACTATGAGTTGCTGTGATTTCTTTATAGAAACATTACTGAAGTGCACAGGAATCATCATAACGACACACAAATTATTCTGAAAATTACCTAACAGCAATTTTCGGTAAAAGAAAAACCAAAGGTACAAAGTTGACAGATGACAACTGAATAACCATTTTATCTTCTGAACAGACTCCAAAATTACTCATTCCACATATGTTACTACTTCAAAATCTAATCTATCATGTGCAATGATCCACCCTTACAGGCATAAATTTTTACCACCTTAATGTTCAAATATTAGAATCTTTAAATATCAGAAAAGGTGTTGAAAACACAGACTTACTCCTCATTCACAGGCACAAAGATATAATCTTTATTGAAGATATTTATATGGCGAGTCCATGTTCTTACTCTTCTGTGTCTTCTCTGTGCCGCTCTGAAAAAAACAAGTGACAATTGTTTGGTTTTGTTCCTTTTAGTTATAAAAAGGCATAGGGATTAGTACTCCTACATCTCCCCAGCGCTTCAATGGGTTTTTCATTTACTCTAGACAGATTAAAAATAAATCAGCACCATTGAGCCCAAGTAACTAATGAGCCATTTCTGAACTACCTTAAGCTCTTCTCGAAAAAACCCACAATCATTCATAGATTTGAATGGATTTCTTGCAATTATTGTTTACTACAATAAATGCAAACCATCTAAACACTAGTCAGTGTAAATACAAGTCTACAATAATTTAAAAACATCCATGAATTAAGCTTCACAATACCACTTTTGAAGACCTATCTGAACAACCTTATCTTTTGAAGGGAAAAAGCTAAATGCTTTGCACAGGGTCTTGTGCAAACATATGCCCTCCAGTCCTGAGATTTAAATGCTGGACCACGTTTCATTTACAGCTCTACAGATAAAGCATGAGGACACAATACTACGAGAACAAGAAAAATCTGAGAAGATATTTAAGTTTAGAGTTTCAGCTTAGTCTGCACAAGTTGAAATAGAAACCAACATTTCACAGAACTTTGGTCCAATATGATCTGAAAGCAAAATTCACTCTACTCAGCAGGCATCCCTATTACCATTGTGATCCCATCCTCATCTCTGATTACAAAACAAAACTTCATTGTAGTAGGAACTGGAAAAAATGAGTGAGGAGTGGAAAACCAGGCGGGTATAGGACTCTGCATGGGCCACCACTAAGTGAAGACTTGCTGCAAACTTCCTCTGCTACATGACTGTAGAAGCACTGGGAACTTCAAAGGGGAAGGCCTGTTTACAATCTGGGAAAGCACCTAAAAAAGCAACTTTCTCAATCCAGTGCCCGAGCTGTGTGAACGAAGTAAAGCAAAGAGTCTTCAAGTAGCTACATCTGTTGAGATTAATTTCATTTACAACAGTACAGAGCCAGGTTTTTCACTAGCCATTTATCCAAAAAACCCCACTGAAACAAACAACCCAAACCATCTGTAGTCACCAGGTGAGTATCTAGGCCCAAACACAAAACTAGAATTTCCAAAACTATCTCCTAATCCAGAAAAGCTACAGTCCTTGAAACATGGTAAATTGAGGGTGTCATTCTTGTTCCTCAAGAAGATTATGGACAGTCCAGCCTTGTAAAAGGAATTGGATCAAAGCATAACAGCATTCTTATCACGAATAATTTTGTCTTCACTGCAGAACATTCCAAGTCAGAAGACAGTAAAATCAAGGAAGACGTTCTTTCGAACACAGTTACATGAATTTTCAAGACATCTTTGAGAATATTACAGAAAACTCATTTTTCTTCCCTTCAACACAGCTCTTACCCAGCAGTGACTGTCACCTAAAAAGGATGGAAGACACACACCTCTCTGTGCAGGTGGCCTCATTTGCCAGTAGAATGAAAAATCTGGGGATTTCATGGATAACAGAAGAAAAAAAAAATCACTTCAGAGAGAAACAAAAAAGCCTTCAATAAGCTGAATGATGATGCTCATTGAGGATACGCTTACTTCTCTCTGTAACAACCTGAAAGGTGTTAGTGAGGAGGGTGTTGGTCTCTTCTCCCACGTAACAAGCGACAGGACAAGAGGCAGTAGCCTCAAGTTGTGCCAGGGGAGGTTTAGATTGGCTATTATGAAAATTCCTTCACCAGAAGGTTTTCCAAGCACCGGGACAGGCCACCCATGGAAGTGTTTGAGTCACCAGGCCTGGGGATATCTTAAAGATGTGTAGATGTGGCACTTGGGGTCATGGTTTAGTGATGGACTTGGTAGTGCTGGGTAGTAATGGTTGGACTTGATGATCTTAGAGGTCTTTTCCAACCTAACAGATTCTGTGACTCTTTGAAAACAGAATGAATGTTGGTGGCTTTGCTCTCAAACATTGGTGTTGAGAAGAAACTGAAAGTGAGCTAAGAATGCTTCTACCCTTTAGCCAGTTAGCAGGAAACACAATGTGATACAGGATTCCTGGGCTGCTAATGATGTCTTTTTGGGAAACTCTCCAATTCAGTGAGCGCATGTGTTACAAACCAAATGCGTAAGCTTGGTGTACAACTAAATTTTCTTACTAAAACTTTGGTCAATAATTTATTATCAATATGTAAAATGAAATATGCAGTAAATATAAAAATATTATTGGTAGCATAACCTCTTAAAATTATGCATATCTTGCAAAACCGTGCATTTATGATAAAAATATCAAATAAATAATTGTCTGAAGTAAATACCCAGGTAAAGTTGGAAAAAGGTGGTAACATTTTCATTCTTGTTCAGTATGAATCACATTGATTTTAAGGAAAAACACCAGTATGTTTAAATTGTGAGTAACAACATTTAATCACTAACCCTTTGGAAAACACCAAAAACTATTTTACATGCTGATTAGTAGATGATCTCCAGAACTTCCAAGTGGCATCAATAGATAGATAGATAGTTTCTGGTCATAATGGCATCTAAAATGAACTTACGAAACTTTGACATCCCCCTCAGGGTTTTTTTCTGTCCTTGTCAGGCACTTGTAGAAGAAGCTGCTAAAAATGTGCGTACGGTCAGCAACATGTTTTGGTGCCTTCTCCAATAATAGATACCTACCAAAGAAAAAACCAAGAAAATTATTAAATTCTTGTTCTAGAAAGTACCATTACTGCTAAAAAAAAAGGCAGTTATTTTAATGACTTATCATATTTGGGTTATGCTTAGTATCAGTTGCTTTCACAGACACTAATCACGCCAAAATTTTCTCTCTATTTTAACTATTCACATGGGTGCACATCATCAGAGCATGTAACAGCCAAGCAGCTACTAAGAATGCAGTTATTTTTTGTCCCTGATTTGTTCTCCAGTATTCAAGCTTCTGAATCTATTTTGAAAGTTAGGTACCTACAATTACCCTTACAATTAAGAGAGACTTGAAAACTTAACCAAGTATAAACCTATGGAATGCTATACTTGTGCATAATCAAAAAGCATGGAACAGGTCAGTTAAACAGACCATTTCACTTTTACATGTTATCCATGTGAGAGCTAAGTACTTATTATTTCACTGCTGATAATTTTATTATAAAATCAGCTTCAGTATTTATGCTGTCATTCTAGAAGCCCAAAGCACTCACAATTGCAGTTATCCTACACAACATGCTTCTAGCTTCACCTGATGACTTGGGTAACACAGTCACACATGATACAGCTTGCAACAGAATGAAAACTGAGAATGTGGGAAGTCTAACAAACTTTAAAAGCAGAAGGATTTCTACCACAACTGCATTAAATTCTTTTATTTAAATCTTCCTTCTCTGTTGAGAAGCTACAGCTCTTCAGGGGACCATGATGCATTATTTAGTTCTAGTTTAGAGCAAAATACAAGAGGCTTCGCTGGAAAAACCCATTGAAGCACTGTTACACGTTTCCTTTTCCAATCTTCTAGACAAGCCTTCCTATTGCTCACAGTTCCTGCATCCATCCAGATGCCAAATAAAATGCAATTCCTGCTGACAAGCTTCAAAAGAACTAGAATTCTTCTTATGTCTAAGGCAGCAGAGTGAAAACAAACCACAACTTTAGGGACTGGTGGCCACAAAGCCAGTTCTTGAAAAATTGCTTTCACAAGCAACTTTAGCAGGATGGCTTGGAGTAGCTAAGCCAAGCACAACCTCCTCAAGATGTATCAACTGTGTTCCTTTCTGCAGATCTCCATCAGAAGAATACCTGAAATTGCACAGAACAGCAGAGGATGCTCCACTTCAGGCAAACTTAGTAAATAAAATACTACTACAGATCCTCTACTTTTTTCAACTGCCTACTTAACACTTTCTGTTCTGTAAGGTCACCAAGAAGCTTTTTTCCTCCAGTTATTCTGTCTAGATTTTATCACAGCCCTTTTAGAGGGACAAAACCAATGAAACTAAAACAAATGAAACTGCTAAAAAAAACTTTTTAAAAACATGAAACTTTTAAAAAAGCCTTTAAGAAAAAGTCCAATGCATCCCATTGTTACTTCTAAAATTGTTGTACTGTATTTAGTGATTAACATTTCCAGTAACATTCAAGTCCACATCACGCCCCAGAGAGTGTGAAGGGTACAAGAAGGGCTGAGATTACTTACTTAAGATAGAAATCAATTATGACATCATTGAGAAACTCTCCATATTCTAAGCACTCTAGGTCTTCTCTTGTGACTCCCAGTCCTCCTTTTGCAGGTGGGGGTGGATAAACAATTAAACTAGAAAACAGAAATCATGTCGTAGCAGTGACAAACTGTTTTACACGACATTGTTCTGAGTATGGCTGTTTTATATGTAGAAGATTTTCTAGAAAACCTGTGAAAAGCTATAGTTCTCAAAACTTTACCATTTCCTCCTCCAACAGTTAGGTGTTAGACCCCAATGCACGTTGAAACTTTGATAAAAACTTTTGAAAAGCAGATTATTTTTTACCTTCATCTTGTTTTTCTATTTTTGATCAAAGTATTTGACAAATGGCTATATAAAATGTGCAGAAATACGAGACGACAAATGGTTATAAAAAGATTGAGTGTGACAGAACAGTAAAAGAAAACATTATTCAGATTTTATAAAAGAATCAGCTTAAGTTAGTAAGTTTTGCTAACATAGACTTAAATGGATACTCACAGAACCCAAGAGATCCCCACCCTCCCCATTGATGCACCCATGATATGACCTTGTAGTCACAGATCAGATGTGCTCTAATTTCTGTGAGACTGTCATTCTATAACACATCCATTTTGTCTTTTAACAGGTAGCTACACTGATATTTGCTGATGTTTTAGATTTGAAGAGTGACTTTCATACAACACTTTCAAATCAACTAGAGAATGGCAGTTAAGTGAGGGCTTTTATTCCAGTAATTCATTTATTCAATTTCTTATATCTTCCCTTTCTCTATATGAAATACACTTACTTCTTAACTGCTCCTGTTTCTCTTACTTCTTTCCATTCTTCATTCAGTGCAGAGGACAAAGATATAGAATAGCAACCACTATTCTGCTTATTTGCAAGGGCATAACTGGGCCTGATCACTTTTAGCTTTGACTCCTACCAGAGAAAAACACAAACAATAGTAAAAAGCATTATACAGCTTGATAGGGAAAACACAACACACAAAACCCATGCCTAAAGCCCACAGGAGTACCCTGCATCACTAAAGAGGATTCTTGCTGAAGATCCAAAGTAGAAACTTTGGTATTTGGGCAAACGTGTCATTGCTCAGACAACTAAAAAGTTATGGATCTTTAAAAAAATGATGACAGATCATGATCTCTCTCTAAAACTGTTCAAACATTATTTAGCCAAGTGTCTTAGAAATGGTTTTGGAGAAGAAACATGACCTGAAAGGCTGGAGACAAGTATCAGACTGTCTTACCAGGAGCTGTATATGCTTGGAAGCTTTGAAAATCTAGTCCTTTGCCTAAAAACAATACAGATTTGAGCTGGCTGGCTTCCTTTTAAAGTCCCCACTTTCATGGGCCTGATTGATCTGCTGTCTCTTGGCTTTTTACTGGTAGGAACAAAGATGCAATTTCTGAAGTGACAACGATGTGGGGCTGGGTTTAGACATTTACTCAAGAGATTAAACCAAGACAACACATTAACTTGCGCAGACTCATCTCCCCAGCAGTCTGAGGAATAATTCAGCATTCTCAAGCTGTGGAGACCCCACAAGTACACGGTGGTGCAAGAGGTGTCCGGAGGGCCACCTACACAGCTCCTCCTCTGCTGCACTTCCAGCTCTATCCAAAAGATGGTGCCGTTGCTCACTACTTGATGAACTTCCTGCTTGCTGCCCTAGAGACACCACAAGGGCAGAACACTCCTCTGGTTCTAAGTTTACACAACCATGAATTTATCTAAAGCATTGATACTTGTCACTTACTGATGAGGTCTACAAACTATCCCTCTGTGGACATAATCTAGCTGACTGCAAATTTTTGACTGATAATTTTGAGGTATGAGTTAAGAAAGAAGGTTGACCTAAAATTTACTAGAATGTGTGAATGCTAACCAGTGGTGATGAATGAAGCAACAGCTACGCACTGACCTGAATTACAGGCTCATAGGCATCTGAGGTATTCTCTTTTGGCATGTATTGTTTTAGTAGATCCTTATTGTAAGTTATGAAAGAGCTTTCTTCAGGAGAAAGATCCTTAAATAATGGTAATGCTTGTTTCAAAGACAAAAACTCAGCAAGATCTGGTGCTCTGTTCCTCTTGCTCACACCTGTAATCAATTCAGTCAGTCTGTCTTCTTCCCATTCTGTGAGTGGTTGAGATAGTTCAAAAAATACAAATTCACTGGATTTGGCTGAAAAAAGGAAAGAATGGATAATAGTAACTATTAGATTATGTGATAGAAACTTGTCTGAACACCCAAAAAGGAACTTAGAGAGACAGTGGCATGAAGGGAAGCCCAAACAATGCCCGGCCAGGTTCATCACTGGGGCCATCAGCCCACAAAAGTCCCACTTTCACAGACCCAGAGGAGCACAGCAAAATGGCAAGTAGGAACCCAAATTAAGGGCTGAGGAAGAGACACACAATCTGGGCCCTTCCCAGGGCTGTCCCAAGAGAGTCTCAGCCCAAGGGTCCAGACCCAAAACCCAGCAAGATGAGTCTTACTTGAGGTGTACAGCACACATGATGGGATGCAGGGGAAGAGTATTTTGGGATTACACAGGACTTAATAGAGGTTGTTTAAGGAAAAGACCTAAGGGCAGCAAAGAGAGACATTCAGATAATTCAGGGAAGAAGTAGTGTGGGAAAAAGAGAGGGCTAAGGGCATAAGAAGGACCAGTCACATCTAAGTACCTTGCTGGTCAATGCACTTATCTGGCCATGCCATGAGCATGTACAAGCACAGCCTATCCTGTCTTCTTATTAAAGTCCTTTCTAACTCTCCCCACTGAGGAACTCCTCTGACCCCTCTCAGGCTGTCAGATCCATCATTATATATTTTCTTCTAATATTAACACACCAAGGCAGCAGAGCAGAATCATAGTAACCATTTCCACAATCTGCAAAACCATCACTGATTTTTTCAATGTCTCTAAAAACATGTCAAAACATTTACATTACTAGGTAAAATTAAAAGGTGTAGAACAGTCAAAGATAGAAATTTAATAAAAACTCCTAAAGGTTTCTCCAACGAGAATGTAACCAAGGCAAATAAACCTAAGATTAAAAGAGTCCTTGCATCTTCATACTCATTCCACTCGTTTCACTGGGAACTATGTCTACAGAAGGTACCAGTAACTTCAATAACTTGCATCAACTAAAGGTAGCTCTCTGCTAAAATTTCATTCAGTATTTTGCTTCAAACTACTTGTACTCCTTATGTAAAGGTACCATTACTTATAATTTTTCTTCATACAGGTGGAGACTGTACAGGGAATAGATACTATTAAACATCACACAGACAATGCTGACAATCACCTTTTTAGTAGATGCTACTTGCAACAATTTTGCTTATTTAAAAACCTTGTATGATTGTGCCACTCTGAATATATGAGCCAAAATTATGCTCTGTTTTACAGAGCTTCGTGCTAGAAAATCAAATACAGTGAGTCCATAATACCCTAAGACTAAATAGCCCATTTGGCCTTTAGTGGAAATTTTCTTCAATAATAACGCAGTGGCCCACTGCCGTCTTGTCAAAGGTCAACTCAATCTTTACTTGCCAAGCATATACCATGCTCAAGAGTAAGGATATTTACAACATCCATATATGTTAAAGGGAAAGATGCTTTGTACACAAGTCTAGTTTCAGAAGGCCTTCTGACAGAGACTACAATTAAATTGTGTTTTGAGGGTTTTTTATCAAATAGCAGTGGTTTTGAATCACACCATATTAGGTTTCTTTCTTCCAAATATAAGTACAGTGAGGCATTTTAGAAATGCAAAAGTAACCAACTTATCTACACTGGTATAGCCCCACCTTGAGTATACGTGTGCAATTTTGGGCACCACAATATAAAAAAGACATTAAGCTATTAGAGAGCATCCAGAGGAGGACCACAAAGATGGTGAAGGGCCTTGAGGGGAAGTCATACAAGAAGCAGCTGAGGTCACTTGGCTTGTTTCATCTGGAGAAGAGGAAACTGAGGGGAGAACTCATTGCAGTCTACAACTTCCTCATGAGGGGAAGCAGAGGGGCAGGCATTGGTCTTTCCTCTGTCATGACCAGTGGCAGGACCTGAGGGAATGGCCTGAAGCTGAGCCAGGGGAGATTTAGGTTGGATATTAGGAAAAGGTTCTTCCCCCCCCAGAGGGTGGTTGGGCACTGGAACAGGCTCCCCAGGAAGTGGTCACAGCACCAAGCCTGGAAGAGTTCAAGGAGCATTTGGACAATGCTGTCAGGCATATGGTGTGATTCTTGGGGGTGGTGCTGTGCAGGGCTGGGAGTTGGACTTGATGATCCTTCGAACTCAGCTTATTTTCTGATTCTGTGATCTTTAAAATGCTATAGGCTTTCCTCTGCGCTCAAAAAACACAGCCATAAAACAACCACTTTACTGACATGCCATATATTAGATCTTTTCATTGCACTCAATTACTCACATGGCTTGCTGATAACTAATTTTCCCAACTGGGTTTCAATCTTTTCTACATAATCCTCAGACAACCAAAGAAAAATAATCATTGAAGAACAGCCACCATCAGTTTTCCACCAGCCAAATCTTCTCAGATCTAGGGTATTCACTGTCAGCTGAATGCTCTTAAGTGACACTACAGAAAACAGAATTCAAAAGAACCATACTCTTAACAGCCATAGATAAAGTCATACATGTTACAGTAATTACATGCTGAGAGGTATGACAGAGTGTGTTAACATAGTACTTATAGATTTTATTCCTTGCATTGCATAAAATACTGAGAATTCAATATTAAAGTCAGTTACATCAAACTGTGTAAAACAAAGTCACCAAATTGTAACACAAAAATCTAAACACCTGC